>NC_060178.1:81351897-82551897 GCF_021184085.1 Oncorhynchus gorbuscha | reverse complement strand
AAAGGTCTGTGAGAGCCAGAAATCTTGCTTGTTTGTAGGTGACCAAATACTTATTTTCCACCATAATTTGCAAATAAATTCATTAAAAATCCTACAATGTGATTTTTTGGATTTTTTTCCCCTCATTTTGTCTGTCATAGTTGAAGTGTACCTATGATGAAAATTACAGGCCTCTCTCATCTTTTTAAGTGGGAGAACTTGCACAATTGGTGGCTGACTAAATACTTTTTTGCCCCACTGTATAAATATATATATATATATATATTTATATATACGGTATATATATATATATAGCCTGTACTAGCCCCATTTCCCCCACCAGCCGGGGGAGGCCCGTGACTTATATTCTTCTTCTTCTTCTCACTGAGGTCAATAGTGTATGGGGTCCCCACAGGGTTGACTCCTCAGGGTAACTTTTATGGCTCAAATTGTGTAGTTGAGGGTCATAACTCTTTCGTAACTCATTAACTGCCCTCCTGCACATCACAACTAAGTTGGTCACACTGGTCTATAACTCACACATGAAGGGTCTATTAATGAATTCAATGCAGTCAAAGTAAAGTCAAATCTATTTCCCCATGCATAAAGCAGTTATGGCTAAGATCATTTAATTTGAATGCTTTGAATTTCATTCTTTGTTAAATCTACTCAAGAAAATTCAAACTGAAAAATGCCAACAGCATGATTCATCGGCGATGTCCTCAGCAATTGTTTTCTGTCCTACGTCTGGAAAATGTAAATAAAATGTAAATATTTCCTTTAACATTTGCGTTGTGTCCGTATTCTTTTTGATAAATGAGACATTTTTATAAATGCTTTATGAATGGGAAAACAGAAATGACAGCATGTTGACTGCATAGACTTCATACATAGACCTTTTATGATGACGTTATAGATAAGATGACAAACTGCTAAGTTAATTACCATGAAGTGATTAGCTATAAATGCTTTATGAATGGGAAAATAGATTTGACTTTACTTTGACTGCATATAATTCATACATATAACCTTCATGTGTGCGTTATAGCCCAGTATGACCATCTTAGGCCTAACTTTGTTGTGGAGGAGGGCTGTTAATTAATTACGAAAGCGTTATGATATAACCCTCAACTACATGATTTGATATGTAAGATTTACCCAGAGGATTCAACCCTGTGGAGATCTTCAAGCACCATTGACCTCAGAGAGAAAAAGAAGAACATAACTCACAAGCCTATACTGGCTGGTGGGGCAAATGGGGCTAGTACAGGCTATATATCAGCATATCTTTCTAAACGTCGTTTGGCCTTTTGGCATATTCCCTACCACTGGTACGAAAGCACACTTTTGTGAACAGCCATAATGATGACACTACTCTGCCATTGTAATGATACATCTATTAAGATACCTAAATATGAGATCTAAATCTTGCAGAATGTAAAGTACATGAATGTACTTTAGATATGTCATGGATATATCTAATTAACCTTTAATAATGCAAGTGGGAACATTCATAACAAGTTCATCAAATGCTAATAGATGTGTAATAAATGCACTATGGATGTGTAGTCAAAGTAAATCGTTACCATAATAACATACAGTACCAGTCAAAGATTTGGACACACATACTCATTCAAGGGTTTTCCTTATATTTACTATTTTCCACATTGTAGAATAATAGTGAAGACATCAAACTATGAAATAACACATATGGAATCATTTATTAACCAAAAAAGTGTTAAACAAACAAAAATCTATTTAATATTTGAGATTCTTCAAAGTAGCCACCCTTTGCCTTGATGACAGCTTTGCACCTTCTTGGCATTCTCTCTACCAGCTTCATGCGGTAGTTACCTGGAATGCATTTCAATTAACAGGTGTGCCTTGTTAAAAGTTCATTTGTGGAATTTCTTTCCCTGTTAATACATTTGAGCCAATTAGTTGTGTTGTGACAAGGTAGGGGTGGTATACAAAAGATAGCCCTATTTGGTAAAAGACCAAGTCCATATTATGGCAAGAACAGGTCAAATCAGCAAAGAGAAATGACAGTCCATCATTACTTTAAGAAATGAAGGTCAGTCAATACGGAAACTTTCAAGAACTTGAACATTTCTTCAAATGCGGTTGCAAAAACCATCAAACGCTAGGCTCTCATGAGGACTGCCACAAGAAAGCAAGACCCAGAGTTCTCTCTGCTGCAGAGGACAGGTTCATTAGAGTTACCAGCCTCAGATTGCAGCCCAAATAAATGTTTCACAGAGTTCAAGTAACAGACACATCTCAACATCAACTGTTCAGAGGTGACTGAGTGAATCAGGCCTTCATGGTCGAATTGCTGCCAAGACACCAAACCAAGGACACCAATAAGAAGAAGAGACTTTCTTGAGACAGGAAAATCGAGCAATGGACATTAGACTGGTGGAAATATGTCCTTTGGTCTGATGAGTCCAGAGTAGGTGAACGGATGATCTCTGCATGTGTGGTTCCCACCGTGAAGCATGGAGAAAGCGGTGTGATGTTGTGGGGGTGCTTTCATGGTGACACTGTCTGTGATTTATTTAGAATTCAAGGCACACTTAACCAGCATGGCTACCACAGCATTCTGCAGTGATACGCCATCCCATCTGGTTTGTGTTTGGTGGGACTATCATTTGTTTTTCAACAGGACAATGACACAAAACACACCTACAGGCTGTATAAGGGCTATTTGACCAAGACGGAGAGTGATGGAGTGCTGCATCAGTTAACCTGCCCTCCACAATCACCCAACCTCAACCCAATTGAGATGGTTTGGGATGAGTTGGACCGCAGAGTGAAGGAAAAGCAGCCAAGTGCTCAGCATATGTGGGAACTCCTTCAAGACTGTTGGAAAAGCATTCCTCATGAAGGTGGTTGAGAGAATGCCAAGAGTGTGCAAAGCTGTCATCAAGGTAAAGGGTGCCTACTTTGAAGAATCTAAAATATATTTAGATTTGTTTAACACTTTTTTGGTTAATACATGATACCACGTGTGTTATTTCATAGTTTTATATCTTCACTTTTATTCTACAATGTAGAAAATAGTAAAAGTAAATAGAAACTCTGACTGGTACAGTTAATATTTATCAGACACTTATCAAATGCCACTGACAGTCATTCATATTTACATTTTTTTTTACATATGGATGGTCCCGGGAATTGAACCCACAATCATAGCATCGCAAGATCCATAATCTACCAACTGGGGTACAGAGGACCACAGTAGCATGCTATTTAATAGCATACAGTACACAGAGTGTGAATTACACCATGTGATTCAGGGGGGGTCTCAATTTTATTTTAAATGTAAATGATTTACCTTTTAATCTGGCATGAACACAACCAGTCATGATATTTTCATCTGATTTGATGCGTCTTGTTGCCAAATTTACCTTTTTTGTAGCCTAAAATGTCGGGACACCTGAAATGGGTCTGAAACTGTCCCTGGAAAAATGGGACGGTCAACCTAACATACAAGTTCGATTTACTAGACAAGGCTACAATGTGTATTACCATGAACGTCAAATAGGCCTACCAGTAGCCAGTGATGTAATGGTAAAAATAAGGTAAGTCAATTCTGAAATCCTGTCTCTTTCTAAAAAAAAGGTAACACTCCCTATACTTTCAATGCCTTTTTCTGAAAATCTGAGTAAATGGTGTTAACCCTCCACTAGGCCTACACCACTGTCGGTTGCCTACCCTCTTTTAGCTGAGACAATTTAACACACATGAATACACCCAGAAGAGGTAGCCTACATTCAACATAATACATGAGTAGAATCAAAACATGTTTTGATACTGTAAATCGCTAAATGTATTTTCTTACATTAATGGCATTAATTACAGTGTTATTTGTCATTATTAAGCATTTAACAATTGAATTAGAAAATGTAACTTAAACCTTGTATGAATCATGGATCTTGGAGAATGCCCTGTAACTATGCCTACATAATATTTCACCATGAAATGTTTCGCCATGAAAACAGCTCATGGGCCCCATGGGCACACAAAAAATTGAATGCTTCAAACCGAACGTTAACAACAGTAGACTTATAAGTCACATTATAGGCCTACTGTCATTTTTGTATAGCCAGCCTGCTTGTTGGATGGATTGGATGCGCATTGGTGTCTAGCTTTAGGCTAGTTGTCTAGTGATATTGTCGACCATCATCAGCTGATCCAAGAAAGAAAACAAATATTGATAGAAAATGTTAAAGCTAATTAAATGCTCCATTACTTCTAGCCACGGAGAACACCAGTACCTATGCGCATCTGAAAAACAAAGCAATGAGCGCTCTAAACAGCTGACTGACAAAAGCAAACAATGACAAATCGACGGATGAATCTAATACATTGGAATAAAGGCTATTTTTTATCAAGGACACATGGCAAACAAATGGCGAAAATGAGGAAGTACAAAGAAAAATCTACGTGTAAGGGAGCTCCGCTGAGGCTGAAATTCAACACTACTAAATGGACAGCACCACCACATAGAAATAAATGGTTTAAACCATGACAAAGAGGTGGGGGTGTTTGTTTAATTTAGAAGCTTTTATTTTCATATTTACCACTGTAAAACATATTTAAGACTACATTTTAAAGAAATAGGAGAATGGTTCAATTAGCATTATTTAGAGACCCCTTCCAAACTTTTTGTTGCATTTAGGGCAGCTAATGTCTCATTCAGGGGAGCTAAGCCTACCTGGCTCCCCTGTAATTCACACCTTGACTGTACAGTATGCAGGCTCTTGCAGTAGAATTACATTATTCGCAGAGTGGCAGTGCGAGTAGTTTGAGTGAGCAGTTAGCATTCAATCAATCAAGAAAACAATAAAGATACATATTCTACATACATACTATGAATGCATACGCAAAGGAAAAATATTTAAAGTGTGGGCCTTCCAAAGGTTAGTGATCAAGACAAAGGGAAAATCATGTTCATGTGGGGAAACCGGAAGGGTGCCATTTCCAAATAACATACTGTATATATTGAGTGTACACAGAAAAGTGTGCTGTTTAATAAAAAAATAGCAGAGGTCATCATAAATCAATGTCAGTTTTCCAATTTTCTAACGCAGTTAACATCGTTTCAACCCTGAGCAGAGTAGTAGGCTGGGTTACATAATTCAAGACCAAAATGAGGAGAAAATATCTTTCCTGTGGTTGACTAAGCATTTCCAATGCAGAAGAAAGTTTCAAGACCAATCCATTTACAACATAAAAGACAATTAATTTGGAAGAACAAAATGTAAAAATTAAAACATTAGATGAATGCAACATTATTGGGAATTCTTCAGTCTCGGCAAAATCATTATAATACAAGAAACCCAATGGCAAACAATGCAGGAGGTCGGAGAATCCTTGAACCCTTTTGCTCCCCAATTTCATGGTATCCAATTGGTAGATAAAGTCTTGTCTCATTACTGCAACTCCCGTACGGAGTTGGGAGAGGCAAAAGTCGAGAGCCGTGCATCCACTGTAACACAACCCAAACAAGCCACATTGCTTCTGGACACAATGCCCACTTATCCTGGAAGCCACACCAATATGTCAAAGGAAACACCGTACACCTGGTGACTGTGTCAGCGTGCACTGCGCCCAGCCTGCCACAGGAGTTGCTAGTGCGCGATGGGACAAGAATATCCATGCCGGCCAAACCCTCCCCTAACCCGGATGACACTGGGCTAATTGTGCGCCACCCCATTGGTCTCCCAGTCGCAGCCAGCTGCGACAGAGCCTGGACTTGAACCCAGACTCTAGTGGCACAACTAACACTGCAATGCCATTGTGCCACTCGGGAGGCCCATAATCTTTACTTTTTACAGCAATAAGCAGTGCCACTTCTGTACATTAGATAGCACTATAATGGGAAATAGTCGATGTAAGATATCCAATAAAACTTTAAATGTATTCTTTCAACCAAGAACTTTACCATTAGGATAAACAATCCTTCCTGAATCCCCTTCCACTTCCTCAATTATTGGCTATTAGATGCACAGAATGTATGATGAAAGATTAACAAAAACATTTCATTGTACAAGCCATATGCACAGGCATTTCAGATTTCTCATATGATGTTACACTCAAAGAGAACACTTATCCTCTCTTGTTTTCAATAACATATCTGTATAATTAGTGGTCTTCAGGGATTGTTAAAAACGTATTTCCCTCACGGTGCTCTCTATGCCTCAAGCTCTGGTACCATGTAATTTTAATGAAGGCATTAATAGTTCATGATCTGACTGAGTCACTAGCTCTGGTCTCCTACAAGTTACCTTCGGTCATATTCCAACTGCATTCAAAGAGATGATGGTGCAGTGAAAAAGTCCCACATTGAGCCCTTTATTAACCATTTACACACCTTACAGTAAGAGGATTATGCGTAGGGCAGTATTTATGTGTAACATCAACCGAGTAAATATCCAGTGTAGTGTATGAGTGATGTGCAGTGTGTGTGTGAGACTCACCTTCAGGTAATCCCCCTCATGGAGCTGGAAGTGAGTGGCTGTGACACGGATGCCCTTCCCTGTCTCCGTCTCAATGCGGTAAATGCACTCATGGTTATTGTCATAATTGGATGGGTAATTGGGTGATAGCAGAACCCCCTCACTCCCAACGGTAGTGGCTCCACATTCAGCTAGGCAGAGAGACAGAGCGAGAAAGAGCAGGAAAGAGAGAGACAGAGCAGGAGAGAGAGAATGAGCCAAAGAGAGACAGAAGAATGGAGATAATTTGATATTAAGACATTTCATGGCAATCTGGGTTTGAAGCAAGAAAAATATCTTGATTAACTTTAGAGAACTGTCAAATTTCCCTACACACTAGAAGCTGCTCATTCCACAGAACGATAGAGAGAGAGAGAGAACGAGAAGACCTGTGAGAAAATATACAGTATATCTGGCGGTCATGAAACTGAAGAGGGGCATTAAAGGAGCAGTTTAACCCAGAGTGAAGAGTTCACCACAAATATTCAGCAGGTTGAACCCAGAATACTTCAGCAGCTGCTGCTCTGTTACCCACTGATGGGCCAATCAGGTGTTGCCCCTGTTGGAATATTACCCATTGGCATATTGATGAATCGCCACAACAGAAACTTGAGAGGAATATGAATGAATGATCGGCTCTCTGCATCAAGTGTGTGTTGGTCACAAAGGCTCAGAGCTGTGCTGGAATTGGATGTCCTTGTACTTAATATTGTGATGTTGTTCCTCAGGTATAGAAGCAGATGTTGTCTGTAGAACTTGAGCTGTGTGAGCTTGAGCCCGAGTTAAGTTATCGTGGGGTGATTGCCTAATTTTCTCTACTGAACTTTTTATGGGAAAGCACAAGGTTCTTTGTAAGGGATGACAAAATGACAGCCAGATAATCTGTTAGCACAATAGATATGATATGTGTTTTACTGTGTCCAAACTCTGCCCTGGTTTCATGCTCTGCCCATAATATAGTACGTAATTGATAATAGGAACGAGTTATATTCTTGAGATTTTTTCTGCAATTGAGGTAAATCAATCAATCTATTAGAAACTAGCTCATTCACTTGCATTACACTGTATGTTCAGTATAGCTCATTCTCCTGTCATGGGTAAAGTACAGTACCAGTTTTTTCAAAGTACAAGTATTCCCAGTTTGTCCAAACGAAATGAAAGCATGTGTCCACCTACCCACACACCTTGGCAGGGCTCCACTCCAGACCCTCCGGCCTCCCCCCAGGCAGGTGATCTTGTGGTCCCCCTCCAATCGATAACCCGGGAAGCAGGAAAAAATGAGTGAGTCCCCCACGCCAAACTGGAAACCAACTCGCCGGCTGTAGGCTGGCACTCCTGGATCTTCACAAGGCTCTAAGCTGTACTCTGTGGAATACACCAACATGTTTATTAACCCTCAAACTACCATCACGCAGTATTTTACATACGTGGACATTTTGGCCCCAGAAGCTATTGGAAAAAGCAACAATCATCGCAAAATATCAACTTAATTCTTGTTAAAATATCTTTAGACATGTAAATAATGTTATCTGAAATATACATTTACCATTGTGAGGTGGCAGCGTAGCCTAGTGGTTAGAGTGTTGGACTAGTAACCGGAAGGTTGCAAGTTCAAACCCCCAAGCTGACAGGGTACAAATCTGTCGTTCTGCCCCTGAACAGGCAGTTAACCCACTGTTCCCAGGCCGTCATTGAAAATAAGAATATGTTCTTAACTGACTTGCCTGGTTAAATAAAGGTAAAATAAAAAAAATAACTGACTTATGTTTTAGCAGAATTACAGTTATTTTGCATATCCTATAAAACTAAAATACTAAAACTAAAATAGGTTTAGTACAATCCACTAAAATGCAGATTTGCCATCATTTGATTGTAGAATAATTTCATTTTTAAAATGTAGAATTATATGTGTTTTATAGTTATGTGGTAAAAATGACCAGAATTTGAAGTCATCTAAAATGTAATCTACGTAATCCCCAAAAGTAATTATTTACTGCATCATGAGAAGACCATAAGCAATAACTAGTAATGTTGCATACTCTAAGGTTAAAATCTCACCTTTTTGGTAAAAAATAGTTATAAATTGCTGAGGTGTAGTCACATTTAAAGACACATTTAAAGACACAAGCTCACATTGTACAAATATGAAAATATGAAATATTCTATATGATGTATTTGGTATTCAACAAAACTGTATGAATAAGGCTTGAAATTACATCAAAATTAAAATGACTAAATATAGTACAATAACATAAAAAATATTTAACCTTCCTTATAACTGTAAAGTATATATTTGTATGTTTAGTGTTAGAGAAAATTTGCATAATTTCTAAAGTTCTCTCTTGATCAAAACCCTTGTGAACGTCACACAATTAATCTTGCCCATCTATGACTAACATAAATAGTTATTTGTTTAAAATCTATTCATGGATATAAATCAGTATCTGAATGTGCTATAGTGATGAAACCACTCTCAACTGCTGTGCTACGATGTAAGGATGTACAGTACGTAGCCTCGTTATTGTTATGTACATTTCTTGTGTTACTTTTTGATTGATTTGATTATTTAACTTTAGTTTATTTAGTAAATATTTTATTAACTCTATTTCTTGGGCTTGTAAGTAAGCATTTCACAGTAAGGTACACCTGGTCTATTGTGATAAATGTGACAAATACAATTTGATTTGATTGTAGGAATGTGCTTTGTTAATGGATGTGAAGTAGGGAGAGAGCCAGGAGTTGGACAGCCTGAAGAGCGAATAAAATGGTAGAAGGGAAATCCCAGCTGGTTTCAGATTTCACATTCGGTTGGAACTGGTACCAGAACCATGCAGGCAGTGGTGTAGTGGAGGGTGTACACAGGTATACAAACTTATTTTAAATAATTTCTTCACATTTTAGGCGCAGCAATATACACACACGGCAGTAGGACTACGCGTGAATGTTCAAAAATGCTATTTGTGGAAACACACCATTCTAAAATGTGCACAGCACATGCAAGCGGTTTCATGGACATAGATGGAAATATCCCTTTGAAATAGGAGGGATTTAAAGATGCAACAACTATCATGGGTTGTTAATATGATTAGGATAATACCATTAGCTGCTATACAATCACATACAGTTGAAAGAAAGCCAATAGAACAGGAGATGCCTTTATAATGCCTTTATAAAAAATAATTGCCTCCACATTTCTATGGTGTGTTTTTGACTATAGGCTAGGTAAAAGAGACATGCCTCATAATATGAAGTAGAACTTCCAGGTTTCAAACAATTAAGGAACAGGAAAAATATAGCGATGCTAATGATAGGCATAACCGTTGTAAAGGTTTTCCTCCTCCTCTTCTGAGGAGGTGTAGCAAGGATTGGACCAAGATGCAGCGTGGTAAGTGTCCATGGTTGTTTATTTAAAAACATAAACTGAAAACTCAATGAATACAAAAACAATAAACGTGAACAAAACCGAAACAGTACCGTGTGGCGAACAAACATAAACACAGACACGGAAACAATCACCCACAAAACAACAGTGAAACCCAGGCTACCTAAGTATGATTCTCAATCAGAGAGAACTAACGACACCTGCCTCTGATTGAGATCCATACTAGGTCCAACACAGAAAATCAACCTAGAAACACAAAACATAGAATGCCCACCCAACTCACGTCCTGACCAACAAAAACAAACAAATATCACAAGAACTAGGGTCAGAACGTGACAACCGTTCACTGGCAGATGGAAAGGCTTTCCCAAAAACGCTCTCTATTAATAATGTTAACTAGCTACAAAGTACACAGTAAGCATTAAACAATTGATATTTATAAAAGTATCGCGTGGTAGTGCATGTTTGAAGTCACTAACTTCATACTCCATTGGAAAACTGGATTACGTTGTGCAATATGACGGAGGTCACAGAGAATTACGTTTTTATAAAATACGACAGATTGCTGCACAAAAAGAAAAGTCCCTTCAAATCAAACTTTATTTGCCTCATGCGCCGAATACAACAAGTGTAGATTTTACTGTGAAATGCTTATTTACAAGCCCTTAACCCTTAACCAACAGTGTAGATGTCATGTTTTGTCATTTATTATCTTGTCTTGTCCCTGTGCTTCCCATTCTATTCGTTTCCCTCTGCTGGTCTTATTAGGTTCTTTCCCTCTTTCTATCCCTCTCTCTCCCCCTCCCTCTCTCACTCTCTCGCTCTCTCTTCTCTCTATCGTTCCGTTCCTGCTCCCAGCTGTTCCTATTCCCCTAATCAATCATTTAGTCTTCCCACACCTGTTCCCGATCCTTTCCCCTGATTAGAGTCCCTATTTCTTCCTTTGTGTTCCGTTCCTGTCCTGTCGGTTCCTTGTCTAGAATTCACCGTGCTGTGTTTGTGTATCGCCCTGTCGTGTCGTGTTTTCCTCAGATGCTGCGTGGTGAGCAGGTGTCTGAGTCTGTCTGGTTCAAGTGCCTTCCCGAGGCAACCTGCTGTTCACCTGCTGTTCAAGATCGAGTCTCCAGTTTGTCCTCGTCATTTCGAGTGAAAGTTGTGTTTTTTGTTTGTATTTACTTTACTGGATTAAAGACTCTGTTTTCGCCAAGTCGCTTTTGGGTCCTCTTTCACCTGCATGACAGAAGGAACCGACCAAGGAATGGACCCAGCGACTTCAGACGCTCGTTACACTGCCGTCGAGATCCAAGGAGCCATGCTCGGCAGACACGAGCAGGAATTGTCTGCTGCTCGCCATGCCGTGGAGAACCTGGCCGCTCAGGTTTCCGACCTCTCTGGACAGTTCCAGAGTCTACGTCTCGTGCCACCTGTTACTTCCTGGCCTGCCGAGCCTCCAGAACCTAGGGTTAATAACCCACCTTGCTACTCCGGGCAGCCCACTGAGTGCCGCTCCTTTCTCACGCAGTGTGAGATTGTGTTCTCTCTCCAACCCAACACATACTCTAGAGAGAGAGCTCGGGTTGCTTACGTCATTTCACTCCTTACTGGCCGGGCTCGAGAATGGGGCACAGCTATCTGGGAGGCAAGGGCTGATTGCTCTAACAAGTTCCAGAACTTTAAAGAGGAGATGATTCGGGTTTTTGACCGTTCAGTTTTTGGTAGGGAGGCTTCTAGGGCCCTGGCTTCCTTATGCCAAGGTGAACGGTCCATAACGGATTATTCTATTGAGTTT
Organism: Oncorhynchus gorbuscha; assembly: GCF_021184085.1. Taxonomy (NCBI): domain Eukaryota; kingdom Metazoa; phylum Chordata; class Actinopteri; order Salmoniformes; family Salmonidae; genus Oncorhynchus; species Oncorhynchus gorbuscha. Next base: position 82,540,244 of record NC_060178.1, on the reverse strand, counting down.
CGCACTCTTGCTGCCTCTAGTGAGTGGAACGAGCCGGCGCTGCTCGCTCGTTTTCTGGAGGGACTCCACGCAGTGGTTAAGGATGAGATTCTCTCCCGGGAGGTTCCTTCAGATGTGGACTCTTTGATTGCTCTCGCCATCCGCATAGAACGACGGGTAGATCTTCGTCACCGGGCTCGTGGAAGAGAGCTCGCATCAACGGTGTTTCCCTGCTCCGCATCGCAACCATCTCCCTCCTCTGGCTCAGAGTCTGAGCCCATGCAGCTGGGAGGGATTCGCATCTCGACTAAGGAGAGGGAACGGAGGATCACCAACCGCCTGTGCCTCTATTGCGGAGTTGCTGGACATTTTGTTAATTCATGTCCAGTAAAAGCCAGAGCTCATCTGTAAGCGGAGGGCTACAGGTGAGCGCAACTACTCAAGTCTCTCCATCAAGATCCTGTACTACTTTGTCGGTCCATCTACGCTGGACCGGTTCGGGTGCTACATGTAGTGCCTTGATAGACTCTGGGGCTGAGGGTTGTTTCATGGACGAAGCATGGGTTCGGAAACATGACATTCCTTTCAGAGAGTTAGAGAAGCCTACGCCCATGTTCGCCTTAGATGGTAGTCATCTTCCCAGTATCAGATTTGAGACACTACCTTTAACCCTCACAGTATCTGGTAACCACAGTGAGACTATTTCTTTTTTGGTTTTTCGTTCACCGTTTACACCTGTTGTTTTGGGTCATCCCTGGCTAGTATGTCATAATCCTTCTATTAATTGGTCTAGTAATTCTATCCTATCCTGGAACGTTTCTTGTCATGTGAAGTGTTTAATGTCTGCCATCCCTCCCGTTTCTTCTGTCCCTACTTCTCAGAGGAACCTGGCGATTTGACAGGAGTGCCGGAGGAATATCATGATCTGCGCACGGTCTTCAGTCGGTCCCGAGCCAACTCCCTTCCTCCTCACCGGTCGTATGATTGTAGTATTGATCTCCTTCCGGGGACCACTCCTCCTCGGGGTAGACTATACTCTCTGTCGGCTCCCGAACGTAAGGCTCTCGAGGATTATTTGTCTGTGTCTCTTGACGCCGGTACCATAGTGCCTTCTTCCTCTCCGGCCGGGGCGGGGTTCTTTTTGTTAAGAAGAAGGACGGTACTCTGCGCCCCTGCGTGGATTATCGAGGGCTGAATGACATAACGGTTAAGAATCGTTATCCGCTTCCCCTTATGTCATCAGCCTTCGAGATTCTGCAGGGAGCCAGGTGCTTTACTAAGTTGGACCTTCGTAACGCTTACCATCTCATGCGCATCAGAGAGGGGGACGAGTGGAAAACGGCGTTTAACACTCCGTTAGGGCATTTTGAGTACCGGGTTCTGCCGTTTGGTCTCGCCAATGCGCCAGCTGTTTTTCAGGCATTAGTTAATGATGTTCTGAGAGACATGCTGAACATCTTTGTTTTTGTCTATCTTGACGATATCCTGATTTTTTCTCCGTCACTCGAGATTCATGTTCAGCACGTTCGACGTGTTCTACAGCGCCTTTTAGAGAATTGTCTCTACGTAAAGTCTGAGAAGTGCTCTTTTCATGTCTCCTCCGTTACTTTTCTCGGTTCCGTTATTTCCGCTGAAGGCATTCAGATGGATTCCGCTAAGGTCCAAGCTGTCAGTGATTGGCCCGTTCCAAGGTCACGTGTCGAGTTGCAGCGCTTTTTAGGTTTCACTAATTTCTATCGGCGTTTCATTCGTAATTTCGGTCAAGTTGCTGCCCCTCTCACAGCTCTTACTTCTGTCAAGACGTGTTTTAAGTGGTCCGGTTCCGCCCAGGGAGCTTTTGATCTTCTAAAAGAACGTTTTACGTCCGCTCCTATCCTCGTTACTCCTGACGTCACTAGACAATTCATTGTCGAGGTTGACGCTTCAGAGGTAGGCGTGGGAGCCATTCTATCCCAGCGCTTCCAGTCTGACGATAAGGTTCATCCTTGCGCTTATTTTTCTCATCGCCTGTCGCCATCTGAGCGCAACTATGATGTGGGTAACCGTGAACTGCTCGCCATCCGCTTAGCCCTAGGCGAATGGCGACAGTGGTTGGAGGGGGCGACCGTTCCTTTTGTCGTTTGGACAGACCATAAGAACCTTGAGTACATCCGTTCTGCCAAACGACTTAATGCCCGTCAAGCTCGTTGGGCGTTGTTTTTCGCTCGTTTCGAGTTTGTGATTTCTTACCGTCCGGGTAGCAAGAACACCAAGCCTGATGCCTTATCCCGTCTGTTTAGTTCTTCTGTGGCTTCTACTGATCCCGAGGGATTCTTCCTTATGGGCGTGTTGTCGGGTTAACAGTCTGGGGAATTGAAAGACAGGTTAAGCAAGCACTCACGCACACTGCGTCGCCGCGCGCTTGTCCTAGTAACCTCCTTTTCGTTCCTGTTTCCACTCGTCTGGCTGTTCTTCAGTGGGCTCACTCTGCCAAGTTAGCTGGTCATCCCGGTGTTCGAGGCACTCTTGCGTCTATTCGCCAGCGCTTTTGGTGGCCGACTCAGGAGCGTGACACGCGCCGTTTCGTGGCTGCTTGTTCGGACTGCGCGCAGACTAAGTCGGGTAACTCTCCTCCTGCCGGTCGTCTCAGACCGCTCCCCATTCCTTCTCGACCATGGTCTCACATCGCCCTAGACTTCATTACCGGTCTGCCTTTGTCTGCGGGGAAGACTGTGATTCTTACGGTTGTCGATAGGTTCTCTAAGGCGGCACATTTCATTCCCCTCGCTAAACTTCCTTCCGCTAAGGAGACGGCACAAATCATTATCGAGAATGTATTCAGAATTCATGGCCTCCCGTTAGACGCCGTTTCAGACAGAGGCCCGCAATTCACGTCACAGTTTTGGAGGGAGTTCTGTCGTTTGATTGGTGCGTCCGTCAGTCTCTCTTCCGGGTTTCATCCCCAGTCTAACGGTCAAGCAGAGAGGGCCAATCAGACGATTGGTCGCATACTACGCAGCCTTTCTTTCAGAAACCCTGCGTCTTGGGCAGAACAGCTCCCCTGGGCAGAATACGCTCACAATTCGCTTCCTTCGTCTGCTACCGGGTTATCTCCGTTTCAGAGTAGTCTGGGTTACCAGCCTCCTCTGTTCTCATCCCAGCTTGCCGAGTCCAGCGTTCCCTCCGCTCAAGCGTTTGTCCAACGTTGTGAGCGCACCTGGAGGAGGGTGAGGTCTGCACTTTGCCGTTACAGGGCACAGACTGTGAGAGCCGCCAATAAACGCAGGATTAAGAGTCCAAGGTATTGTTGCGGCCAGAGAGTGTGGCTTTCCACTCGCAACCTTCCTCTTACGACAGCTTCTCGTAAGTTGACTCCGCGGTTCATTGGTCCGTTCCGTGTCTCCCAGGTCGTCAATCCTGTCGCTGTGCGACTGCTTCTTCCGCGACATCTTCGTCGCGTCCATCCTGTCTTCCATGTCTCCTGTGTTAAGCCCTTTCTTCGCACCCCGTTCGTCTTCCCTCCCCCTCCCGTCCTTGTCGAGAGCGCACCTATTTACAAGGTACATAAGATCATGGACATGCGTTCTCGGGGACGGGGTCACCAATACTTAGTGGATTGGGAGGGTTACGGTCCTGAGGAGAGGAGTTGGGTTCCGTCTCGGGACGTGCTGGACCGTTCACTCATTGATGATTTCCTCCGTTGCCGCCAGGATTCCTCCTCGAGTGCGCCAGGAGGCGCTCGGTGAGTGGGGGGTACTGTCATGTTTTGTCATTTATTATCTTGTCTTGTCCCTGTGCTTCCCATTCTATTCGTTTCCCTCTGCTGGTCTTATTAGGTTCTTTCCCTCTTTCTATCCCTCTCTCTCCCCCTCCCTCTCTCACTCTCTCGCTCTCTCTTCTCTCTATCGTTCCGTTCCTGCTCCCAGCTGTTCCTATTCCCCTAATCAATCATTTAGTCTTCCCACACCTGTTCCCGATCCTTTCCCCTGATTAGAGTCCCTATTTCTTCCTTTGTGTTCCGTTCCTGTCCTGTCGGTTCCTTGTCTAGAATTCACCGTGCTGTGTTTGTGTATCGCCCTGTCGTGTCGTGTTTTCCTCAGATGCTGCGTGGTGAGCAGGTGTCTGAGTCTGTCTGGTTCAAGTGCCTTCCCGAGGCAACCTGCTGTTCACCTGCTGTTCAAGATCGAGTCTCCAGTTTGTCCTCGTCATTTCGAGTGAAAGTTGTGTTTTTTGTTTGTATTTACTTTACTGGATTAAAGACTCTGTTTTCGCCAAGTCGCTTTTGGGTCCTCTTTCACCTGCATGACAGTAGACGTTACTGTGAAATGCTTATTTACAAGCCCTTAACCCTTAACCAACAGTATAGACGTTACTGTGAAATGCTTATTTACAGGCCCTTAACCAAGTGTCCAGGTCAAGAATAAGAAAATATTTACCAAGAAGGCTAAAATAGTAAAAGTAAAAGTAATAATAAAAAGTAACACAAAAAGAATAACAAAAACGAGGCTATATACAGGGGGCACCGGTACCGAGTCAGTGTGCAGGGGTACAGTCTAATTGAGGCAATCTGTACATGTAGGTGGGGGCAAAGTGACTACGCATAGGTAACAAACAAACAGTGAGTAGCAGCAGTGTACAAGAGAGGGGGGGGGGGGGGTCAATGTAAATTGTCCTGTGGCAATTTTTTTTGAATTGTTCAGCAGTCTAATGACTTGGGGGTAGAAGCTGTTGAGGAGCCTTTTGGTCCTAGACTTGGCGCTCCGGTACCGCTTGCCGTGTGGTAGCAGAGAACAGTCTATAACTTGGGTGACTGGAGTCTCTGACAATTGTCTGGGCATTCCTCTGACACCGCCTAGTTTATAGGTCCTGGATGTGCTATAGTGATGAATATAGGTCCTGGATGGCAGGAAGCTTGGCCCCATTGATATACTGGGCTGTTCAGACTACCCTCTGCAGTGCATTACGGTCAGACACCGAGCGATTGCCATACCAGGTGGTGATGCAACTGGTCAGGATGCTCTCGATGGTGCAGCTGTAGAAACTTTTGAGGATCTGGGGACCCAAGCCAAATATTTTCAGTCTCCTGAGGGGGAAAAGGTTTTGTCGTGCCTTCTTCACGACTGTCTTGGTATTTTTGGACGATGATAGTTTGTTTGTGAGGTGGACACCAAGGAACTTGAAACTCTCGACCCGCTCCACTACAGCCCCGTCCATGTTAATGGGGGCCTGTTCGGCCCGCCTTTTCCTGTAGTTCATGATCAGCTCCTTTGTCTTGCTCACATTGAGGGAGAGGTTGTTGTCCTGGAACCACAGTGCCAGTTCTCTGACCTCCTCCCTATATGCCGTCTCATCGTTGTAGGTGATCAGGCCTATCATTGTTGTGTCATCAGCAAACTTAATGATGGGTTTGGAGTTGTGTTTGCCCACACAGTCGTGGGTGAACAGGGAATACAGGAGGGAACTAAGCACACAACCTGAGGGGCCCCAGTGTTAAGGATCAGCGTGGCAGACATGTTATTGCATACTCTTAGCACCTGGGGGCGACCCATCAGGAAGTCCAGGATCCAGTTACAGAGGGAGATGTTTAGTCCAGAGTCCTGAGTTTAGTGATGAGCTTCGTAGGCACTGTGGTGTTGAACGCTGAGCTGTAGTCAATGAATAGCATTCTCACATAGGTGTTCCTTTGTCCAGGTGTAAAAGGGCAGTGTGAAGTGCGATTGAGATTGCGTCATCTGTGGATCTGTTGGGGCGGTACGCGAATTGGAGTGAGTCTAGGGTGTCCGGAAGGATGCTGTTGGTGTGAGTCATGACCACCCTTTCAAAGCACTTCAAGGCTACTGATGTGAGTGCCACGGGGCGGTAATCATTTAGGCAGGTTACCTTCACTTCCTTGGGCACAGGGACTATAGTGGTCTGCTTGAAACATGTAGGTATTACAGACTCGGTCAGGGAGAGGTTGAAAATGTCAGTAAAGACACTTGACAGTTGGTCCTCGCATGCTGTGAGTACACGTCCTGGTAATCAGTCTGGACCAGCGGCTTTGTGAATATCGACCTGTTTGAAGCTTTTGTTTACATCGGCTATCAAGAGTGTTATCACACAGTCATCTAGAACAGCTGGTGCTCTCGTGCATGCTTCAGTGTTGCTTGCCTCGAAGCGAGCATAAAAGGCATTTAGCTCGTCTGGTAGGCTTGCGTTACTGGGCACCTCGTGTCTAGGTTTCCCATTGTAGTCCGGAATAGTTTTCAAACCCTGCCACATCCGACGAGTGTCAGAGCATACATTTACGTTTTTCTTGTTTGATGGTTCGTTTGAGGGCATAGTGGGATTTCTTATAAGCGTCCAGGTTAGTCTCTCGCTCCTTGAAAGCGGCAGCTTTAGCCTTTAGCTCGATGCGGATGTTGCCCTTAATCCATGGCTTCTGGTTGGGACATGTATGAACAGTCACTGTAGGTACAACGTCATCGATGCACTTGATGAAGCCAATGACTGAGGTGATGTATTCCTCAATGCCATTGGATGAATCCCGAAAGATATTCCAGTCTGTGTAGCATCCGCATCATCTGACCACTTCCATATTGAGCGAGTCACTGGTATTTCCTGTTTTAGTTTTTGCTTGTAAGCAGGAATCTGGAAGATAGAATTATGGTCAGATTTTGTCACGCCCTGATCTGTTTCACCTGTCCTTGTGATTGTCTCCACCCACTCAAGGTGTCGCTGATTTTGTCTCTGTGCCAGTTCGTCTTGTATGTTTTTTCAAGTCAACCAGCATTTTTCCCGTTCTCCTGGTTTTTGCTATTCTCCTCTTTCTAGTCGTCCTGGTTTTGACCCTTGCCTGTTTCTGGACTCTGTACCCGTGTCACGATAATTTTCCATTTCAATAATGATAATTAAACAATCATTCAATCTTTATCCAATTTCCCGAGGTTTGTAAGACCCTAGGTTTAATAATAATTAGACAAATACTCAGCTTAATGCAAAAGGCTCGTATAGTTTATTCATGAGAGCTCTAAAGACAAAAATGAAGACTCAGTCTTTTTATAATATACACACACATTCCTATCTTTAGGTCACTCCCTTCTCAAATGACAAGTACTTTTCCACTAACCACATTGTCGACAAAGAACCATCAATCTTGTCTCATTCTTCAAGGCTTTCACTTCCCCTCCCCCGTTGGGGCCCTCGTGGTTTGAAAACCTCTGATGGTTTTCTATTATCTGTTTTACAACTTCACTCTGCTAACATCCCTACTAAAGACTATAATTCTCACATAGCTAAACACTTCTTTATATTATCTTCTTATGATTCTCAAACATTTCACACCATTATACAATATCAGAGTGAAACACTTTAGCCATTATCTCAAACCATACAAATTAATCTAACAACCCGCCTGCCTGAATTGACCACAAACCTGTCTGCCACTCTGTACCTCCTGGACTCTGATCTGGTTTTGACCTTTTGCCTGTCCAAGACCATTCTCTTGCATACTCCTTTTGGATTAATAAACATTGTAAGACTTCAACCATCTGCCTTCCATGTCTGCATCTGGGTCTCGCCTTGTGTCATGATAGATTTGCCAGATGGAGGGCTGGGGAGAGCTTTGTATGCATCTCTGTGTGTGGAGTAAAGGTGGTCTTGGATTTGGCAAAGTGGGTGGGGTTATATCCTGCCTGTTTGGCCCTGTCTGGGGGTATCATCGGATGGGGACACAGTGTCTCCTGACTCCTCCTCTCTCAGCCTCCAGTATTTATGCTGCAGTAGTTTATGTGTCAGGGGGCTAGGGTCAGTCTGTTATATCTGGAGTATTTCTCCTGTCATATCCGGGTGCCCTGTGTGAATTTAAGTATGCTCTCTCTAATTCTCTTTCTCTCTTTCTTTCTCTCTCTCGGAGGTCCTGAGCCCTAAGACCATGCCTCAGAACTACCTGGCATGATGACTCCTTGCGATCCCCAGTCCACCTGGCCGTGCTGCTGCTCCAATTTCAAATGTTCTGCCTGCGGCTATGGAATCCTGACCTGTTCACCGGACGTGCTACCTGTCCCAGACCTGCTGTTTTCAACTCTCTAGAGACAGCAGGAGCGGTAGAGATAATATCAACGATCGGCTATGAAAAGCCAACTGACATTTACTCATGAGGTGATGACTTCTTGCACCCTCGACAACTACTGTGATTATTATTATTTGACCATGCTGGTCATTTATGAACATTTGAACATCTTGGCCATGTTCTGTTATACTCTCCACTCGGCACAGCCAGTAGAGGACTGGCCACCCCTCATAGCCTGGTTCCTCTCTAGGTTTTTTCCTAGGTTTTGGCCTTTCTAGGGAGTTTTTCCTAGCCACCGTGCTTCTACACCTGCATTGCTTGCTGTTTGGGCTTTTAGGCTGGGTTTCTGTACAGCACTTTGATATATCAGCTGATGTAAGAAGGGCTATATAAATGCATTACGTTACACAACACGCAAAAAAATACCAAAATTGCACAATTGGTTGGGAGAATGTAAAATGTCAGCCATGATCTTCTGTGCCATCTTTCAAACACTGTTACATGTGTTTTGTAATCAAAGTCTGGTCTGTCAAAGCGTCTGGTTATTATTGTTATTTATTTTGAAATGTTTGTATTTCAACTGTTTGGTAACGCCAACCTGTCCTGTTCTCTACTCACCACCACTGTGAATTGGCTCCTATTTGAGCGGGCCGTTGAAGATAGGCACAGGCTGCAAACCTCTTGTTATTTGGTTTCTCCTGTTTCTCAGGGGTGTTTTCATTGTTTATTGGAAATGTTTATGCTAACTGTGTTAAGTGTTGACCATAAGAATGTTAATTTGGGCAATTGTAATAACTTTAAAGTGTGCTATTTAGAGGTTTAAATGGTTTATGCCAAGTGGTTATTTAGGATTCCCTAATCCTCATTCAGGGCAGTTCGTCAGTTTATGCCTTGTATTCGAGTCGAGTTATTATATTATTGGCAGAGTAAGTTTATTATTTTGCAACCAAGTTAAAGGCCCAATGTAATGTTTTATCTCAATATCAGAACATGTATGGGTAATAATTAAGTAACTTACTGTGGTTGTTTTCCATTAAAATTGTCAAAAATATACACCAATAAAAAAAAAAGTGAAATACAACTAGACCATTTCTCAAGTAAGACATTTGCTAGGACTGTCTCAGAGTGGTTTGAGTGGGGAGGGAAAAAGCACCAAAGGAATGCATTGACCACAGAGTGGATCAATCCACCACAGCGGAGGAGTCTAATGGGAGGAATATGTAACCTGAAAACTGGCAGAGGTTTGGAAATATTTTGGTTATTGTTCTATTCACCAGGCAAGCCAAAACTCCACCAATGCAAAACCTGCGGATTAGAATGTCCTGTATAAATTGCATTTTCAACCAGCAACTGTCGGAAATAACAGTGATCATGTTTTTTTCCATACTTTTGCAGTGTTAGTTTCATCAGCTGTTGTACACGTGAAACATAGGTAAAACAGAATTTTGATTGCACTTGGCCTTTAATTATTTTGGTCATGTTTAAAATGTGTACATTTTTGTAGATACAACTCTGGATACAGTCTTCTCCATCACATGTACTATAAATAAATATCGCATTTGATCTACTGACGTATCAACTGTTACTGCTCCACACTGGGTCCTCTATCCTAACACAATGCCATTTACAATTGCATTTATAATCAAAAACAATGTTCTAATCACTGCAGTCACATCAGATATTTGAATCCACATGAAACGGACTCTTAAAATGATACATTATACACAATGCATGACAACCCACCTGAGAAGGACATGTTGAAACCTTCATAGGACATGGAGAAATCTGAGACGAAGCGGAGCTGGGCGCTAAAGTTTCCAAACAGGCCGGCCTTGATGGAGGGGGGCAGGACGGAACCAGTGAGCCTGGCCACGGGTTCCGTGAAGCTGCCGTCCTCTGTGATGAGGAGGTAATCATGGGAGTCCTCCAGGTGGAACGTGTGGAAGAGCAGCTGCACTCCTGGAGAGATTCAGATAAGATTAGGCCTCCCTAAGTCACACATCAAAATCCCTGTCTCTACGTCACACCAGCCCTAAGGGACGGCTGGGGCTTAATGTTGATGAGAATATAGAGATACATCATTCAAATGGGGTGATGTAGGCCTAGTCACAGCCGCTTTTACTTACTTAATGCTGCAACAAATTATTGGTTGGTTCTTACTGTAGAGAGCTATTCATGAGTCTTACCTTTGCCATGAGACACCTCTATCGTCCATGTGCAGTTCAATGAGTTTGGGTAGAAATCAGGAAATCCAGGGGAGAGAATGGTTCCTTTTTTACCAAAGATATAACCACCACACAACGCTAAGGGAAACAAAATGAAACACATTGTAAATGAGTGTATGAGGCATTGTTTTTTAGACTCCCATACATTGAGAACTGAACATTATCAATGATTAATTAATGCCATTTCTTGCATAACAATCAGGGGTTTTAGAAAAATAAATTATAACAGCATTTAAATAAATAAAGATGCAAACGATTATGAGCTCGTATCATTACATTTTTGATTAGTATGCCAATAGCGCAGAAAATTGCTCAACGAAATTGCTAAATTAAAAACAGAGTCCAGGTGGGTTTGAAACCAGAATTTAGGTCAGAGCCTGCAAACAATATCCTTGGGTGTAAGATAATCTCTTTTGCACTTTGTAAATGTTCTAAGCAAACTTTTAGTCACTCCTCCATGTTATTTGTAGAGACAAACCTAATGACAGTGTGAAACACAGACGTAGACACATGTTTCTAGATTAAAAGCGTCAAGAGTTTACCCAACTAAAGCTGAGTAAGATGAAGACATGGGATACTGTACGCTGATAGTGAGTCTGTCTGGGAAGATCAAAAGCTAACTTAATAACCGAGGCAGAATTCTGACAGGATAGACTCTGTCAGTGGAGAAAGTCAGGCAGAGTCGTCCAAACAACAACTTATCACTGACTTAATTACGAGATAAATAAAAAAGGAAGAACAAGTTAAAGGAATATGCTCATCGACTTTGGTTCCTATGTAAATGTTACACTTTAATTGTACTTACCATGTTTTTGAAGCATGGAATCTATAACATGAATGTATATGTGAATAGAAAAAAACAGAGGTCCAGAACCTCTAGCCTATGAGGATGAAGTCACTCAGTGTTTATAATTGGTGTGAGGATCTGTTAAATGGTTTGAAAATAGCTGAAAAAGGAAGCCGGCGTTCCCAAGATAGCACAGGTTCCCATGAACAAATGTATGGAGTTGGCACTTGCAATTATACCCGATTCCGTAGGCTATAGAGATGCTAGTGATTAAATGGGGCTCATGTCACGCGTGTTATCATACACGCCCAAGGCAACCACTGAAAGTTAATCAGCGAGGATAGTTCTTTTGAGTGTGAGACAAATAAAAATATCATAATTGCATGGTATCCCAGCATGTGTCTACACATTTACTGAGGTCTGAGTAATCCCGTTTGAAAGAAGAGGGGGAGATATTTCTGTTGTGAAAAACAAGGTGTACCTTCCCCCAAATTGAGGGATCCTTGGAAATCATTACAAATTACTTCTGGTATAGATATCACAAAGCGGGCCACAAAGGCAGCACTGTATGTTTATGATAAGACATGGATAAGACAAATTGTGGGTGTAAACAATCCATATCTACAGTATCATCTTTGCCACAATGAAATGGATCCTAAAGATGGCCCCGCTCTTAAGAGCTTAAGTCCTGCTTGCACCATAAACACAGCAGTGGGCGGGAAGGAGACAGGTGCTTAGGATGCAGGACTAGTGGAACATTTCCACGGGATGTGAAGAGTGCCTTTTCATTTTTTATTTTCACCTTTATTTAACCAGGTAGGCTAGTTGAGAACAAGTTCTCATTTGCAACTGCAACCTGGCCAAGATAAAGCATAGCAATTTGACACATACAACAACACAGAGTTACACATGGAATAAACAAAACATAGTCAATAATACAGCAGAACAAAATAAAAAATAAAAGTCTGTACAGTGAGTGCAAATGAGGTAAGATAAGGGAGTTAAGGCAATAAATAGGCCATGGTGGAGAAGTAATTACAATATAGCAATTTAAACACTGGAATGGTAGCTGTGCAGAAGATGAATGTGCAAGTAGAGATACTGGGGTGCAAAGGAGCAAGATGAATAAATAAATACTGTATGGGGATGAGGTAGGTAGATAGATGGGCTGTTTACAGATGGGCTATGTACAGGTGCAGAGATCTGTGAGCTGCTCTGAGAGCGGGTGCTTAAAGCTGGTGAGGGAGATATGAGTCTCCAGCTTCAGAGATTTTTGCAGTTCGTTCCACTCATTTCTGCTGCACTTCTAAGAATGAGGAATTATACTACAAGAAAAAAACAATGATGGATGATCAATGTTATGCTTTGTGATTGTTCATTATTTTTCACCATTTCCAAAACGTATTGTGCCATAATCCTCCTTCTAATATAAAACATTCTATCTCTTCCTGAAATGTATGGGTGATAAATCCAATTTAAAAATCAGATAGCAGCTTTGTCTAGAACAGGACCTGTCTATTGCATATGCCTACAGCCTTGTGAAATGATAGAGTAAGTAAGAGGGACAAATAGGCAGATACAATGGAAGAAAACATTTCATATATCTGAATGGGATGTGGAAATGCCAACACTGTCGATCATGAAGGTCAAGTTCAGAAGAGAACACATTCTGTATCAGACTTGGCTAGAATAGAAAATACAACTGATAAGCTAGTTGTCTGGAGGATGATATTGGGCGTACGGTCAAACGCTTGACTTACTGGAAAAATATGCTGTACAGGTTTATTTTTGTCCCGAGTAGCGAGAAACAAATGAGATAAACAGTTGGAATAATGTCTTTCTGCAGAACCTCCACTTTGTCTACTGCCTCCCTGACTCTCTGTTGTCTGACACCCAAAGTTATCTTAGTGTGTATATTGCAGTCACCTCTCCTCTCATCAAGAATTAATGAACTCAGCCCCCGAGGGGAGTCAAAGAGGCTTACCCTTTCCCCCAGATAAGAGAGAGATTCGTTAGCAGGGAGTTGTGTCTCCCACATCTCTCTCTGTGAATGTGATGGGGAGTGTGAGGAGAAGTGGTGATAGCTGGGTGCATGTGCTGTAAGTGTACCTGACACGAACAGGAAAAAGGAGAGGAAGGAAGGGTTGGACAAGGCTAGATGGGGTACACTACCATCACAGCTGGGCAGTGCGTGATTCCACTGATGATTCCTCTCACACACGATTGGTTCCTCATCGCTCAGCGTGTAGCCTTGATCACAGCTGAATGTCACCCTGGAGCCAATGGCGAAATTGTTCCCATGCCGCTTTCCATTGACCGGGATCCCAGGATCTAAGCAGGAATCTGTTTCCATCATAACACCTTTAGGGGTAGAAATAACTATTTTATTCCAATTTCAGGCCCTAAATTTAATAGAGAATGGTGTCATATTCGCTCTTTACTATATAAATCATGAGAGGGAACCACAAGGAGTTCTCTCTCCTTTTCCCTCTCTTTTCATTTCATCCATTGATGGAGGGTTGTCCTCATAGAAAATATTGTAATAATAATCAAATGTGTATTTTATTAATGAGGTTTTCCAACTAGCATACATGACATGTTTATAAAGCACAATAGATGTCATTAACAATTTTCAGCCATCTGTCTGGATTTGGTAGTCATGTCTCATCCCTGCTTACTTAAAATGACAGCCAGTATTGTGCTACAGTAATTGTGGTTAGGTTAATATAGGTAACATTTATGACATACATTTTTTGTGAGTATATAGTATAGAAGCTTGAATAAATTCAGAAAGTATTCAAACCCCTTGACTTTTTCAACATTTCTTTTACATTACAGCCTGATTCTAAATTGGATTTAATAATAAAAAAAAGTCCTAATCAATCTACACACAATACCCCATAATGACAAAGCGAAAACAGGTTTTTCTATATTTTCTCCCATTCTTTTCTTCAAATCCTCTCAAGCTCCCCTTCCAACCTGACAGAGCTTGAGAGGATCTGCAGAAATTAATGTGAGAAACTGCCCAAATACAGGTGTGCAAAGCTTGCAGCATCATACCCAAGTACATTTATTATTTCAGATGTACATTGTTTATACATTTGCAAAAAAAATCTAAAAACCTGTTTTTGCTTTGTCATTTTGACGGATTGTGTGTAGATTGATGAGGGGGGAAAACAGTTTAATCCATTTTAGAATAAGGTTGTAATGTAACAAAATGTGGAAAGAGTCAAGGGGTCTGAATACTTTTTGAGTGCACTGTATCATAGTATTTGGAGGGAGAATTTGGCTAGCTATTTTACAACACTATTGAATTGTTGATAGATTACTAAATCATCGTATTGCAGATGACAGCCTAGTGCTATCATTGGTGATGTAATAACGTTATATCTCATGAGCTAAATCTCATGAGGTTGGCCTTCGTAATAACCAATTATTTGGCATTTAAATCACAGTCCTGTTCAGGCAACAACACTAATGATGACAAGCTATCAAATATAAGTGTAAATCTAATTTCACAGCTCCTACACCACTTTAGTAATATTGAAATGGTGTAAAAGCTGTGAAATTAGATTTATACTTCTTGTGATCACAACACCCACCACATGAGCTGAGTCAATATCGACATCAGCAGCACACACATGAAAGCGATATTGCACCACCAGTTGTAGCCATTAAACATTTTGTGGATTGCAAACACAACGTCCCCAGCTTTTCAAAGGTAGCCCTGTGGACACATTTCAAATTGAAAACCGTAGAACTCACTGTCGTAGCGGATCTGGAAGCCCACGCTGGAGCGACTGTTGTCCGTGGTGAATAGCAGGTACATGTAATTACTGGTGCTAATGAGAAAATGGGGCGCCTGAGTGCCATGATACTCTCCGATTAAAGGAGAGGAGTTGGAGGGGCCATCCCGAATCTCCAGTGTGTCATAATTAACCTCGGTCTGGAATCTACATGAAAACAGACAAAAAAGGAGGGGAAATGGAAGTTAATTAGAAGCTACTATTCCATCCAGGCAATTTTATGTAAGAAAATCATGGCAGATTTTCTCAAACTGAATTATTGTGTGAAATTGAAATAGCTGCATCAAGGACAAGATCAATTCTAAAAAAAAGTAGGAAAACCTGTCAAATGATATCTTGATGGCGTGATCTTTGCTGGCTTCAATAACCCATTCACAGTTCAAAGAATCTTTGTAGTATCCCGGCCAGCCAGGGGACAGCAGTACTCCGGTTGGAGCTGTTAAATGTCCCCCACAAGGTGCTAGAGGGGAAAGTATAATCTTAGTGGCAAGGTTCTGACATAGAGAGCTTTCAAGTCTATATGCAACAGTATACAAAATGTAACAGTACACAGTCATGGTCAAAAGTTTTGAGAATGACATAACTATTAATTTCCACAAAGTTTGCTGCTTCAAGTGTCTTTAGATATTTTTGTCAGATGTTACTATGGAATACTGAAGGATAATTACAAGCATTTCATAAGTGTCAAAGGCTTTTATTGACAATTACATGAAGTTGATTCAAAGAGTCAATATTTTCAGTGTTGACCCTTCTTTTTCAAGACCTCTGCAATCCGCCCTAGCATGCTGTCAATTAACTTCTGGGCCACATCCTGACTGA
The DNA here is from genome assembly GCF_021184085.1 of Oncorhynchus gorbuscha. Taxonomy (NCBI): domain Eukaryota; kingdom Metazoa; phylum Chordata; class Actinopteri; order Salmoniformes; family Salmonidae; genus Oncorhynchus; species Oncorhynchus gorbuscha. The sequence continues at coordinate 82,524,599 of NC_060178.1, read as the reverse complement.
TGGCAGCCCATTCTTGCATAATCAAAGTTTGTCAGAATTTGTGGGTTTTTGTTTGTCCACCCGCCTCTTGAGGATTGACCACAAGTTCTCAATGGGATTAAGGTCTGGGGAGTTTCCTGGCCATGGACCTAAATTATCGATGTTTTGCAACCCCACACATGAATGGTCTCAGGATGCTTTACTGTTGGCATGACACAGGACTGATGGTAGCGCTCACCTTGTCTTCTCCCGACAAGCTTTTTTCCGGATGCCCCAAACAATCGTAATGGGGATTCATCAGAGAAAATGACTTTACCCCAGTCCTCAGCAGTCCGATCCCTGTACCTTTAGCAGAATATCAGTCTGTCCCTGATGGTTTTCCTGGAGAGAAGTGGCTTCTTTGCTGCCCTTCTTGACACCAGGCCATCCTCCAAAAGTCTTCGCCTCACTGTGCATGCAGATGCACTCACACCTGCCTGCTACCATTCCTGAGCAAGCTCTGTACTGGTGGTGCACCGATCCCGCAGCTGAATCAACTTTAGGAGACGGTCCTGGCACTTGCTGGAGTTTCTTGGGCGCCCTGAAACCTTCTTCACAACAATTGAACCTCTCTCCTTGATGTTCTTGATGATCCGATAAATAGTTGATTTAGGTGCAATCTTACTGGCAGCAATATCCTTGCCTGTGAATCCCTTTTTGTGCAAACAATGATGACGGCACATGTTTCCTTGAAGGTAACCATGGTTGACAGAGGAAGAACAATGATTCCAAGCACCACCCTCCTTTTGAAGCTTCCAGTCTGTTTTTCAAACTCAATCAGCATAACAGAGTGATCTCCAGCCTTGTCCTCGTCAACACTCACACCTGAGTTAACAATAGAATCCCTGACATAATGTCAGCTGGTCCTTTTGTGGCAGGGCTGAAATGCAGTGGAAATGTTTTTGGGGGATTCAGTTCATTTTCATGGCAAAGAGGGACTTTGCAATTAATTGCAATTCATCTGATCACTCTTCATAACATTCTGGAGTATATGCAAATTGCCATCATACAAACTGAGGCAGCAGACTTGTGAAAATGTATATTTGTGTCATTCTCAAAACTTTTGGCCATGACTGTAGACTCCAGTATGGTGCTTGAGATTATTTATTACTGGGTATACTTTACTACTTGTAGAATTGTAGCATACTTTTAGTGGCTCTACAATTTTTCACCAAATGACAACAATGATTTGCCCAGTGCCCACCCACTCCAACCCAAGGGAGTCAGGATGACATTGGCAGACTCCACTGGATACTTATAGGATTATATGGATTATCGTGCAACATTACACAGTACCTTCACACCGAGGAACTGCTGCATTCCACACTACATTTCCATCCTGAATGATGCAGGTTATGGACTCAGACCCATGGGTTTTGATGAAGCCTTCATCACATGTGAAGAGCACGGAGCTCCCCAACAAGAAGTGCTCCCCATTCCGCTGGCCATTGACAGGGATGCCGGGGTCGTGGCATTCATTCTGACCAAACGCTAGAGATGAAAATAAAACTGGTTTCAGTTTTTTTCAATGATTTCAGTGTTTTCTGTACTATTGTTTTTTAATCAATAAGAAGATATCAAACTGGATTCGGTGCCACATTTAACTTGTGTGTCTTATCCCAGAGAACGTGATGAGAACCTTGTTAATTATTTAGTAATTGAGAATAGATGCTAATCAGGCAACAACATGATCACAGCACAGTGGCAAAGACTGATGCCATGAAGGCAATACGTCCATTTCCCTGCCTCATTGTCAATACACGCCTGCTCTCTGATAGTCACTTCCCATGCCAGATTGGAAGACATGTCCCTCTCCTCCTAACACGGTGACACCAGTTCTATAGAGCTATTGAGTTACCACACCACAGGCTCTCCCGCCATCCCCATCACATGGCTGACACCTCCCGCCAAAAACAACTCCCTGTCTTAGTCACTCTCCAATCGTGACAGGAGAGTCCAGGGGGTGGAGGCAGAGGTGTCATGCCCACAGGAGGCACAGGGGCATGTGCCCCATCAGATTGTTTGTAAATTCTGCTAGTTTTTTTGTTGGTAATACTACTAGCCTGAAGTTGGCTTTAGCTAGCCCAGATAGGTTCCCAATCTCCCAATGTCATAACTAGCTACCAAGAAGCCATTTCAGGCTATCAATCAAGTTAGAGTCGCTAGCTTGTCTAACTATCTTAGCTGGCTTGCCTGCCTGCTGGCAAGGTTGGTAGACTTTAAATAAGAAAGCAATAACTTAATATACTGAATAAGACTCACATTCTTTTCTATATTTTACCCAGATTTTAGCAGAGATGCAGAGAAGCATATTTAGTTTATTTTTAAAAAAGAACCACCAGCCAGCAGGATACAGACAGCTCAAGAGGTATTCTTAGATTTGCAGAATTTTATTATTATTATTATTCTTATTTGTACATATAATTAAGCATAATGATTCTGGCTCTAGATTGTAGGAAAATGCTGTTTCAGGTGTTTGAAAATGAATAGCCCCCCCTCCGGACCACCCCCCAGTCATCCTCACATACTGTGTGACCCCTCAGATTTTTGGGGTGCATGATGCCCCTGGATGCAGATGCATAAGCGAGATAAGAACGGTAACAACATCCTCCTCCATTCCATTAATAACCTTTCCGACCACTGCAGAATGCCTCTGTTACTCTCCCACCAAATAAATCCAGGAGCTGCGGAGGAGAGACATGTCTCTGCATAGTCTCCCCGGCCGAGAGTTCAAGAAGAGAATGTGTCCTAGAGATAGCAAACAGGAACTGGGGACAGCAATACTCAGACCTATTTTCAGCTCAGTGTGGCACAAGCATAATTCCATTAACACTGGGTACAGCTGGATCAGTTCAATATTTTTCTGCTGCAGAGTGTGTCTATTTCGAGGCAGAGGACATGAACACACCTCGACCATTGCTGTTTCCTGTTTCATGATAATGTCTCTAAATTATCAGCAAAAAAAGGGAAAATAGATCATGCTTACCTTCAAGGTTCGGAATTGCCTTGCAGTATTATTGTTTTTCTTATCTCGTGTTTACAGATACAAAATGTTGGAGGCCAACTGGTACACACATTTGCATTAAAATATGCATTAAAATGTTAGGATTGTAAATTATTTAAACGACAAACATTCCCAAGGCCCCTTTAAACGGTGTAGTATTGAGAGAAAAGGGAGAAATTTGAATTAAATTTGCCATAATGTCATCGGTGTGAAATCATTTCATTGAATTCATGGGTAAGTAAGTAGGAAAGGGGATGCATTACTTCTTGACCAATATTTTGACCAGTTAATCACATATAATATAATTAATAATAATTCAAATGGGATGTGGCTGGTTTTAATTACAGGGAAAAGATAGATTTGTCTATAAAGGGAAATGTATAGTATGTCCATACAAATTCTTAAATAGAATGGTCCCAGCCACTTCCAGCTAATGAGTCTCCATTCTCAGACAGGGATCCTTTAATTGACGACAGAATTGAAATGTTTTATTTGCTTTGTAAATAATTCTGATTTGTAACTTCCCTTGTAAGAGTATATCTGACTTAGCATTTGATTGAACACATATGAATAGATGCTATAGAGACCCCTTGACTCAGTATTTGTGCTACATGCAGTTCTGAATTCCATAACAGAAGACATAGTGAAGGCCATGGGTCATCAAAATATAGCTTAAACGTAAATATCATTAGAAGGAAGGGCCATTTACTTGTATAAGTGATGTTAAATCCTTTCCCAGTGTTGGAGTGGTCAGTCTGGAACTCCAGGCGCATGATGTGTCCATTGCTGGCTATCTGAGAGGGTACGTCCTTCCCGGAGAATGTGCCAAACGTGGTGGGCTCTGACATCCCATCGTCTTTCACAATTAGGTAGTCAAACTGGGGCTCTACCTCAAAGTCGCTGAAAATGAGATGAATCCTGCTCCCTGGCTCTGCAATAATGAGCCACACACAGTTCATGTTGTTCCCATACTCCTCAGGGTAGTTGGGGGAGAGGATTATTCCTGATGGGGTGGTGAAATTGAAGAAGCAGGAAACTGCAAAAATAGATAGGGGCATACACACAGATCTGCCATCATGCATTGATGCAGCACACAGTGAGATAAATTAGCTCTTTTATAAGACATCACTGAAGACATTTTGCTTGAAATGGGTGGGATACATGCTTTCCTTTGAATTCTTCATTCTATTCACTGCACCAGGTGGAATAATATAACCCAGTGTCATGACAGTAGAGAGGCTATCAACCAAGAGCTGCCTGCCCTTGGCTGTATAGCTGCTTAACCCTGGTGTCAGCCTTCGTGCCAGAGGGAAGGTGAACGGAAAATATTGAAATCTACTAACTAACAATACAGGCTTACCTGCAACAGCAGCTTTTACTTTAAATAAAAAAGAACTCTTAAGACCTCTGTTTAGAAACGGTAAATACTAAGCTCCGTTAGCAATGTCTAAATGACAGGAGTAATGATCTTTGAATGGTATAGCACCAGAATGGACAACAGGGAGTGTTGACCAAGCAATGATGACAGCTTTACATGTGTCAGAGGGTATAGTCATACCACATTCCTTTGGACCGGTGGGAGTATGTAGGTGTATCAGATGGATCAATCTAAATGAGAGTGTTGTTAATTAAAGTCATACATTTTGAAATGGCATCTTACACACGCAGCTGGGTTTGTTTCCAGACCACTGGTTGTTTTGCTGGCAAGATATTGTTCTCTCGCCGACCAACTCGAAGGCCGCCTGACACTCGAACGTTAGCATGTCGCCATGTAAAAACCTCTCCCCCGATCTTCTGCCGTAGGCCGGGATGCCAGGATCCCCACACCCTCCTTTGTCGATTTCTGTAAAAATATGCAAGCGTTACCATGTTCAAGTTCATTCAATGGTTTCAATTCGTAAGGACATCTGGTTAGCTGCTCTTCGGGTTGAATGTCCTAAAACTGATATCCACTGAGCAATCTTCAGATCCTGAAAACATAACATGACAGCTTTCCTCTAACACAACATTCCTCACGCAAGTATAATCATTTTAGAACCATCAATATAATCCAATAGAGAACAAGACAGCGAGAGCAATATACTGGCATGCCAACTGTTGTCTATTTCCTCTACAAGTTCAGGTGGAGGTAGCATTTTCTAGCAGGAGTAAAATGACAGTGACAAATGAATGACGTTCTGGAAGAGTTCATTTTTTGTGTTAACAACCAGCATGTCAGCTCAGTAGCTATTGCTCCACTGGCCCAGCTGAGAAATAATCTGCAGGGGATGAGTTTAATTCCAGCAGCACATTCAACAACCTTTGTGAGATGTTAAGTGCCGGTTAAATACCTTTGGAGCTGCCAAGAGCAATTAGTTGAGGGATCTATGCGTAGGCTCCACATTCAGGTTAAGGGCATATCAGCCCGATTGCAACCGTGATTGAGATGTAAACAGTCTTACTAAGGATTTACCATGCTCTTAAACACTAATATGTAAAAATGCCTCAAGTGGCTGTCCATCGCTGAATTTATTGCCCAATAACCTAAATTATGATGAGCTTGGAGTCAAATCAGCTGTCTAGGACATGTCTACCATTTACATGCATATTGTGGGTGAAAGTACAAGCATTGAAGAACTGGTAAGCAGGAGATAACATCAAAATATGTGCCATTGAGGTACACAGTGGTCTGTTTCAGAGTTAATGCAAATATTTCAAAGATTTCATAAACAACTCAAAGCATCATATCAATGTCCACAAATAACAGAGAAATGTTTGTAATTTATCTTTATGCTCTCTCTGTGTCACTGTTTTCTGGGATATATACGGCATGATAAAAATAAATATATATATATATATATATATATATATAAACAAAAGAGACTGCAGTTCCACCGAATGAAGCTCAGTGAATGAAGCTCATTGTTTCCATTTTCGATAGCAACGGGTTTACTTGGCTCTGTTCTCGCATTGTAATGTATCTGGAAATGCATGACAGCAAAAACACAATTTTGCTCCCTCTTATAGAGCTGCTTTGTGAGACATCCCTCAGAATACATTTTTTCACAATGAGCCTACCTTACCCTATTGTTTGACAGAAAATCTGAATCATGTCACAGAATAAATAAGAAATATGCACATAGAATGTGCTACAGGAAGGAATTAAAGAAATACATCAACCCATAAGTAATTGCTTGTGTAAACTACAGTCTCAGAAGTACTTACTAGGAGCCTCTGCCAAAAAATGCTTACCTACTTGCAAAGTGAGTTTGATGGTATTATGCAATTATTTGAATACTTAATCCTTAACGTTCATCATTATATGTGGAAATTTAGTCATTTATATGTATCTACAGACAGTCTTTAGAACATATCTTTTTTATTAGTATATCTTATCGAGATACCATGATTCTCTCCCTCTGACTGATACATGTTGCATGATCATTTACACAAGCAATTACTTATGGGTTGTGAATGTTTCAAATAGTTCAAATGTAGGTATCACTTGTTGCCAGCATTTCCCACACAGATGTAATTATATGATGCATACTACAGGTGAACAAGACTGACTGAATACTGCCCCAGATTATATATACAGTAGAAATGGACACCTACTGTATGGGGCCCCCTAAGAATACCTCCAGCCACTTATATTCAGTGGTTTTGCTGTCAAACATGGTACCTGGACAGTAGGCACTAGTGTGACATTGAGTGGTCTCATTGTGCAGGGTTAAGCATTTTGTTGAGCTGTCAATTGTGCAAACTGTCAGTGGGGCCATATAAAGTAAGGGTTGAGAATTGTGTTTGAAGGGGTTGTGGTCAAAAGTTTTGAGAATGACACAAATATTAATTTCCACAAAGTTTGCTGCTTCAGTGTCTTTAGATATTTTTGCAGATGTTACTGTAGAATACTGAATTATAATTACAAGCATTTCATAAGTGTTAAAGGCTTTTATTGACAAATACATGTAGTTGATGCAAAGAGTCAATATTTGCAGTGTTGACCCTTCTTTTCAAGACCTCTGCAATCTGCCTGGCATGCTGTCAATTAACTTCTGGGCCACATCCTGACTGATGGCAGTCCATTCTTGCATAATCAATGCTTGGAGTTTGTCAGAATTTGTGGGTTTTTGTTTTTCCACACGCCTCTTGAGGATTGACCACAAATTCTCAATGGGATTAAGGTCTGGGGAGTTTCCTGCCATGGACCTTAAATATCGATGTTTTGTTCCCCGAGCTACTTAGTTATCACTTTTGCCTTATGGCAAGGTGCTCCATCATGCTGGAAAAGGCATTGTTCACACCAAACTGTTCCTGGATGGTTGGGAGAAGTTGCTCTCGGAGGATGTGTTGGTACCATTCTTTATTCATGGCTGTGTTCTTAGGCAAAATTGTGAGTGAGCCCACTCCCTTGGCTGAGAAGCAACCCCACACATGAATGGTCTCAGGATGCTTTACTGTTGGCATGACACAGGACTGATGGTAGCGCTCACCTTGTCTTCTCCGGACAAGCTTTTTTCCGGATGCCCCAAACAATCGTAATGGGGATTCATCAGAGAAAATGACTTTACCCCAGTCCTCAGCAGTCCGATCCCTGTACCTTTAGCAGAATATCAGTCTGTCCCTGATGTTTTTCCTGGAGAGAAGTGGCTTCTTTGCTGCCCTTCTTGACACCAGGCCATCCTCCAAAATTATTTGCCTCACTGTGCATGCAGACACACTCACACCTGCCTGCTGCCATTCCTGAGCAAGCTCTGTACTGGTGGTGCCCCGATCCCGCAGCTGAATCAACTTTAGAGGACGGTCCTGGCGCTTGGAGTTTCTTGGGTGCCCTGAAGCCTTCTTCACAACAATTGAACCACTCTACTTGAAGTTCTTGATGATCTTATAAATGTTTGATTTCGGTGCAATCTTACTGGCAGCAATATCCTTGCCTATGAAGCCCTTTTTGTGCAAAGCAATGATGATGGCACATGTTTCCTTGCAGGTAACCATGGTTGACAGAGGAAGAACAATGATTCCAAGCACCACCCTCCTTTTGAAGCTTCCAGTCTGTTATTTGAATTCAATCAGCATAACAGAGTGATCTCCAGCCTTGTCCTCGTCAACACTCACACCTGTGTTAACGAGAGAATCCCTGACATGATGTCAACTGCTCCTTTTGTGGCAGGGCTGAAATGCAGTGGAAATGTTTTTGGGGGGATTCTGTTAATTTGCATGGCGAAGAGGGACTTTGCAATTATTTGCAATTCATCTGATCACTCTTCATAACATTCTGGAGTATATGCAAATTGCCATCATACAAACTGAGGTAGCAGACTTTGTAAAAATGTATATGTGTGTCATTCTCAAAACTTTTGGCCATGTGATAAATGTCTAAATGGAAAGTTGATGGTGGTGACAACAGACTTTCTGTACAATGTTTCCACACAAAATATTTTATTGAATAGGGGCCTAAGTTAACTGTACTTCCACCTAGCAGTTGAGTTGATTGGAAAGCATCTTCCAAAGCAAACCGTGTCCCCACAGTATGTATCAGCAACGCAAATCTCTTCTGCTCTCACAGCATGACACTACTTTAATGTGGGTTTGACTTTGCCAGAGTGGCACACTGTGCCCAGTCAACACATGACTTATTAGTGCAAGTTCATTGCTATTCATCAGTTGGAAGGAATTAGACCGACCATCTGATACTGGAAATGAATTACCGTTTATGCTGGTGGAAGCAAATTCTGCACATTAGTGTTTATTGAAACAGATGCTTATATATTTTCATAGAACTTTGCTTTGATGTTATTTGGTAGCCTATCCAAAACCAGCGAGTGCAATTCATTTGGATAACTCTAACATATCAGTGTCTGTGTCGAGCACATATGCTGACCCATTTGCTTTAATCTTTCACTGAATCTATAGAATTGATGACTTGGCTAGGCATACAGTGAACATTCTACAGGGTGTAAATAAATGCACATATAGTTGCCTAGTCAAAAGGACATGCTGGGCAGACCAACCCATATCTTACATATCAGATTTTATGTATGCGGAAAAGTGGCACCAACTATGAGACTCAAATAAGCATGACCTCAACATGAAATGGGAAATGTACAGGGTTTAAATCCAGACCAAATCCATCATTTTTTTTGGCAGACCATTGTATATGTTCTCAAAGAGAATGGGAAGCATACCTTCATATAGGGCCTTAAACCCTTGGGACCCGATGGTGTCATCAGACTGGAGATGGAGCCACATCTGGTTGCTCATACTGACTATCAGGTCAGGAACACTGGACCCTGTCAGCCTGAAACACATCACATGGAACTCAATGGTTCATTGTCTCTTACTCACATCAGAAGTGCAATTTATTGTTTTTATGCTCCAAAAGCTTTGAGCAGTATTTTCAAGTTAGGGGTAAATGTGTATTAATTATATGGCAATTATGTTCAATGTATTATCTGAATAAATGCACAATGTATTGTCATATTTCATCTGTGTAGACTAGAGCATGCAGTAGTAGTTCTGTGCAACTTAAAAAATCCTACAGAGAATGCTGGAGGGATAGTCCGAGATAGTAAATGATAAATTCAGAGCATCTGCAGAGTACTCACACATAGAGCACTCTCCTGGCATCACCAATTTTCCCTCCGTCCCCCACTGTTAGCGTGTCATATCCTCTCTCAAGATCAAACTCCTCAAAGGCAAGCTTAATAACCTGCTCAAAAAAGGATAAATGTTCCATTGGTTCAAGGACAGCCACTATAGCATGGCCATAAACAATTTTGCAATTGTACTATTTATACAATGCTTCGTTTGCTTTATTTTCCTATAAATTGTACAAATTAAAAGTCTTGGGTCGGAATTCAATCGTAACAAATTGCCTTTCAAATCATGCCAAAAGTAAACAATCAATATCTGTGTCAACAGTGGTTAGGATGAAAACAAATATTTAAAATACGTGTGGTTTTGCATCAAAAGTGTAATGCGCTATGATTGAATTATAACCATAAATCCCATGCACTAATAATGAGTCTTTTAGCATGTAATGTATAAAAACATCATGGTACTCTATGGTATTCACCATGACAAAACATAGCTTAGTCATATTAGAGCTGCAAAAGAAGCTGAAGCTGAGCTGAAGCTCTGTCATTTCAAACAGGTCTTTTGGGGAGTGCTGTGATGACTGATTATCATTGCATAGTATGTGTAAAAAGCAACCCTGCCACTGCTACCACGGAAGCTGAAATAATGAAACCATGAAATACATTTGCAAATTATGTTGGGGTGGCAAATGAAATGATGAAATGCAAAAGAGCAGTTCAAGTATTTGCAATGCCTGGGCACAAACAAAGCCTTGAGAAAAAAAGATGCCTCCACATTTGATGCCTGTACAGGATGAAAGGCAATTAAAAGAAAATTGGATTTCAGCGGAGATTGCTTGAAGGGAAGAAATAAAGCTTAATTAGGACAAACCCATTATCAACATCCTAAAATTCTCTCATTTGGGCCATTAAATAACCATTATTCCCATCCATATTTTTTAATTCTGAAACTTGAAGCACAAATATATTACCTGTGTAGGTTGGGCGATCCTCACTGAAATGTGTATTAGCAAGCCAAAGGGCCCAAAGTGAATGATCAATGTGAGAGCCTAAACCCTTGAGTACAAGTTCACTGATAGCCATTTTACTATTCAGGAGCCTCTGATAACTCACCATGCCATGTACAGTGCCTTCAGAAAGTAGTCACACCCATTGACTTATTCCTCATTTTGTTGTGTTACAGCCTGAATTCAAAATTGATTAAATATACTTTTCCTACCCATCTCCACACACTACCCCATAATGACAATGTATTTCAAGAAATGTTTGCAAATGTATTTTTAAAACGTTTTACCGAAATATCTCATTTACATTCACACACCTGAGTAATACTTTGTAGAATCACCTTTAGCGCCGATTACAGCTGTGTGTCATTTTGGGTATCTAAGAGCTTTGCTCACCTGGATTGTACAATATGCCCATTATTCTTTAAAATATTCTTCAAGCTCTGTCAAGTTGATTGTTGATCATTGCTAGACAGCCATTTTCAAGTCTTGCCATAGATTTTCAAGCCGGTTTAAGTCATAACTGTAACTAGGCCACTCAGGAACATTCAATGTCATCTTGGTAACCAACTCCAGTGTAGATTTATTTGGTCTTGTGATTTAGGTTAAATCTCCTGCTGAAAGGTTAATTATTCTCCCAGTGTCTGTTGGAAAGCAGACTGAACTAGGTTTCTCTCTAGGATTTTGCCTGTGCTTATAGCTGTACCCCCCTAAAATATCCCTAGTCCTTGCCAATTACAAGCATACCCATAACATGATGCAGCCACCACCATACTTGAAAATATGAAGAATGGTACTCAGTGATGTGTTGTGTTGGTTTTGCCCAAAACTTGTATTCAGGACACATGTTGCAGTATTACTTAATTGCCTTGTCGCAAACAGGATGCAAATATATTTTTTTATTCTGTACATGCTTCCTTATTTTCACTATGTCATTTAGATTAGTATTGTGGAGTAACTACAATGTTGTTGATCCATCCTCAGTTTTCTCCTATCACAATCATTAAACTCTGTAACTCATTTAACACCATGGTGAAATCCCTTCCTCTTAGGCAACTGAGTTAGGAAGGACGTGTCATGCAGGTAAAAGAGGACCCAAAAGCGACTTAACAGAAACAGAGTTTAATAATGTTCAAAACGGAATAACTGACATCCTCTAGATTTGTAGAGGGGAAAACAACTGGAGAAGCGGCCACAGACTGCAGGTCGTTTCGGGTAGGCGCAGGCCGTAGTCGACTGAGACACCTGCTCACACGCAGCGTCTGATGAAGGCACAAAACACGACAGGACAGGGTGATACACAATCACGGCAAAAAACACGACAGGACAGGGCGAAACGCAATCACAGCATGGTGAATACAATACAAGGAACCGACGGAACAGGAACGGATCACAAAGGAATAAATAGGGAGTCTAATCAGGGGAAAGGATCGGGAACAGGTGTGGGAAGACTAAATGATGATTAGGGGAATAGGAACAGCTGGGAGCAGGAACGGAACGACAGAGAGAAGAGAGAGCGAGAGAGTGAGAGAGGGAGGGGAGAGAGAAGGATAGAACCAAACAAGACCAGCAGAGGGAAACGAATAGCATGGGGAGCACAGGGACAAGACATGACAATAAATGACAAACATGACAGTACCCCCCACTCACCGAGCGCCTCCTGGCGCACTCGAGGAGGAATCCTGGCGGCAACGGAGGAAATCATCGATGAGCGAACGGTCCAGCACGTCCCGAGACGGAACCCAACTCCTCTCCTCAGGACCGTAACCCTCCCAATCCACTAGGTATTGGTGACCCCGTCCCCGAGAACGCATGTCCATAATTTTATGTACCTTGTAAATAGGTGCGCTCTCGACAAGGACGGGAGGGGGAGGGAAGACGAACGGGGTGCGAAGAAAGGGCTTAACACAGGAGACATGGAAGACAGGATGGACGCGACGAAGATGTCGCGGAAGAAGCAGTCGCACAGCGACAGGATTGACGACCTGGGAGACACGGAACGGACCAATGAACCGCGGAGTCAACTTACGAGAAGCTGTCGTAAGAGGAAGGTTGCGAGTGGAAAGCCACACTCTCTGGCCGCAACAATACCTTGGACTCTTAATCCTGCGTTTATTGGCGGCTCTCACCGTCTGTGCCCTGTAACGGCAAAGTGCAGACCTCACCCTCCTCCAGGTGCGCTCACAACGTTGGACAAACGCTTGAGCGGAGGGAACGCTGGACTCGGCAAGCTGGGATGAGAACAGAGGAGGCTGGTAACCCAGACTACTCTGAAACGGAGATAACCCGGTAGCAGACGAAGGAAGCGAATTGTGAGCGTATTCTGCCCAGGGGAGCTGTTCTGCCCAAGACGCAGGGTTTCTGAAAGAAAGGCTGCGTAGTATGCGACCAATCGTCTGATTGGCCCTCTCTGCTTGACCGTTAGACTGGGGATGAAACCCGGAAGAGAGACTGACGGACGCACCAATCAAACGACAGAACTCCCTCCAAAACTGTGACGTGAATTGCGGACCTCTGTCTGAAACGGCGTCTAACGGGAGGCCATGAATTCTGAATACATTCTCAATAATGATTTGTGCCGTCTCCTTAGCGGAAGGAAGTTTAGCGAGGGGAATGAAATGTGCCGCCTTAGAGAACCTATCGACAACCGTCAGAATCACAGTCTTCCCCGCAGACAAAGGCAGACCGGTAATGAAGTCTAAGGCAATGTGAGACCATGGTCGAGAAGGAATGGGGAGCGGTCTGAGACGACCGGCAGGAGGAGAGTTACCCGACTTAGTCTGCGCGCAGTCCGAACAGGCAGCCACGAAACGGCGCGTGTCACGCTCCTGAGTCGGCCACCAAAAGCGCTGGCGAATAGACGCAAGAGTGCCTCGAACACCGGGATGACCCGCTAACTTGGCAGAGTGAGCCCACTGAAGAACAGCCAGACGAGTGGAAACAGGAACGAAAAGGAGGTTACTAGGACAAGCGCGCGGCGACGCAGTGTGCGTGAGTGCTTGCTTAACCTGTCTTTCAATTCCCCAGACTGTTAACCCGACAACACGCCCATAAGGAAGAATCCCCTCGGGATCAGTAGAAGCCACAGAAGAACTAAACAGACGGGATAAGGCATCAGGCTTGGTGTTCTTGCTACCCGGACGGTAAGAAATCACAAACTCGAAACGAGCGAAAAACAACGCCCAACGAGCTTGACGGGCATTAAGTCGTTTGGCAGAACGGATGTACTCAAGGTTCTTATGGTCTGTCCAAACGACAAAAGGAACGGTCGCCCCCTCCAACCACTGTCGCCATTCGCCTAGGGCTAAGCGGATGGCGAGCAGTTCACGGTTACCCACATCATAGTTGCGCTCAGATGGCGACAGGCGATGAGAAAAATAAGCGCAAGGATGAACCTTATCGTCAGACTGGAAGCGCTGGGATAGAATGGCTCCCACGCCTACCTCTGAAGCGTCAACCTCGACAATGAATTGTCTAGTGACGTCAGGAGTAACGAGGATAGGAGCGGACGTAAAACGTTCTTTTAGAAGATCAAAAGCTCCCTGGGCGGAACCGGACCACTTAAAACACGTCTTGACAGAAGTAAGAGCTGTGAGAGGGGCAGCAACTTGACCGAAATTACGAATGAAACGCCGATAGAAATTAGCGAAACCTAAAAGCGCTGCAACTCGACACGTGACCTTGGAACGGGCCAATCACTGACAGCTTGGACCTTAGCGGAATCCATCTGAATGCCTTCAGCGGAAATAACGGAACCGAGAAAAGTAACGGAGGAGACATGAAAAGAGCACTTCTCAGCCTTTACGTAGAGACAATTCTCTAAAAGGCGCTGTAGAACACGTCGAACGTGCTGAACATGAATCTCGAGTGACGGAGAAAAAATCAGGATATCGTCAAGATAGACAAAAACAAAAATGTTCAGCATGTCTCTCAGAACATCATTAACTAATGCCTGAAAAACAGCTGGCGCATTGGCGAGACCGAACGGCAGAACCCGGTACTCAAAATGCCCTAACGGAGTATTAAACGCCGTTTTCCACTCGTCCCCCTCTCTGATGCGCACGAGATGGTAAGCGTTACGAAGGTCCAACTTAGTAAAGCACCTGGCTCCCTGCAGAATCTCGAAGGCTGATGACATAAGGGGAAGCGGATAACGATTCTTAACCGTTATGTCATTCAGCCCTCGATAATCCACGCAGGGCGCAGAGTACCGTCCTTCTTCTTAACAAAAAAGAACCCCGCCCCGGCCGGAGAGGAAGAAGGCACTATGGTACCGGCGTCAAGAGACACAGACAAATAATCCTCGAGAGCCTTACGTTCGGGAGCCGACAGAGAGTATAGTCTACCTCGAGGAGGAGTGGTCCCCGGAAGGAGATCAATACTACAATCATACGACCGGTGAGGAGGAAGGGAGTTGGCTCGGGACCGACTGAAGACCGTGCGCAGATCATGATATTCCTCCGGCACTCCTGTCAAATCGCCAGGTTCCTCCTGAGAAGTAGGGACAGAAGAAATGGGAGGGATGGCAGACATTAAACACTTCACATGACAAGAAACGTTCCAGGATAGGATAGAATTACTAGACCAATTAATAGAAGGATTATGACATACAAGCCAGGGGTGACCCAAAACAACAGGTGTAAACGGTGAACGGAAAATCAAAAAAGACATAGTCTCACTGTGGTTACCAGATACTGTGAGAGTTAAAGGTAGTGTCTCAAATTTGATACTGGGAAGATGACTACCATCTAAGGCAAACATGGGCGTAGGCCTGTCTAACGGTCTGAAAGGAATGTTATGTTTCCGAGCCCATGCTTCGTCCATGAAACAACCCTCAGCCCCAGAGTCAATCAAAGCACTGCATGTAGCACCCGAACCGGTCCAGCGTAGATGGACCGACATAGTAGTACAAGATCTAGATGAAGGGACCTGAGTAGTAGCGCTCACCAGTAGCCCTCCGCTTACTGATGGGCTCTGGCCTCTTACTGGACATGAAATAACAAAATGTCCAGCAACTCCGCAATAGAGGCACAGGCGGTTGGTGATCCTCTGTTCCCTCTCCTTATTCGAGATGCGAATCCCTCCCAGCTGCATGGGCTCAGTCTCAAAGCCAGAGGAGGGAGATGGTTGCGATGCGGAGCAGGGAAACACCGTTGATGCGAGCTCTCTTCCACGAGCCCGGTGACGAAGATCTACCCGTCGTTCTATGCGGATGGCGAGAGCAATCAAAGAGTCCACATCTGAAGGAACCTCCCGGGAGAGAATCTCATCCTTAACCGCTGCGTGGAGTCCCTCCAGAAAACGAGCGAGCAGCGCCGGCTCGTTCCACTCACTAGAGGCAGCAAGAGTGCGAAACTCAATGGAATAATCCGTTATGGACCGTTCACCTTGGCATAAGGAAGCCAGGGCCCTAGAAGCCTCCTCACCAAAAACTGAACGGTCAAAAACCCGAATCATCTCCTCTTTAAAGTTCTGGAATCTGTTAGAGCAATCAGCCCTTGCCTCCCAGATAGCTGTGCCCCATTCTCGAGCCCGGCCAGTAAGGAGTGAAATGACGTAAGCAACCCGAGCTCTCTCTCTAGAGTATGTGTGGGGTTGGAGAGAGAACACAATCTCACACTGCGTGAGAAAGGAGCGGCACTCAGTGGGCTGCCCGGAGTAGCAAGGTGGGTTATTAACCCTGGGTTCTGGAGGCTCGGCAGGCCAGGGAGTAACAGGTGGCACGAGACGTAGACTCTGGAACTGTCCAGAGAGGTCGGAAACCTGAGCGGCCAGGTTCTCCACGGCATGGCGAGCAGCAGACAATTCCTGCTCGTGTCTGCCGAGCATGGCTCCTTGGAACTCGACGGCAGTGTAACGAGCGTCTGAAGTCGCTGGGTCCATTCCTTGGTCGGTTCCTTCTGTCATGCAGGTAAAAGAGGACCCAAAAGCGACTTAACAGAAACAGAGTTTAATAATGTTCAAAACGGAATAACTGACATCCTCTAGATTTGTAGAGGGGAAAACAACTGGAGAAGCGGCCACAGACTGCAGGTCGTTTCGGGTAGGCGCAGGCCGTAGTCGACTGAGACACCTGCTCACACGCAGCGTCTGATGAAGGCACAAAACACGACAGGACAGGGTGATACACAATCACGGCAAAAAAACACGACAGGACAGGGCGAAACGCAATCACAGCATGGTGAATACAATACAAGGAACCGACGGAACAGGAACGGATCACAAAGGAATAAATAGGGAGTCTAATCAGGGGAAAGGATCGGGAACAGGTGTGGGAAGACTAAATGATGATTAGGGGAATAGGAACAGCTGGGAGCAGGAACGGAACGACAGAGAGAAGAGAGAGCGAGAGAGTGAGAGAGGGAGGGGGAGAGAGAAGGATAGAACCAAACAAGACCAGCAGAGGGAAACGAATAGCATGGGGAGCACAGGGACAAGACATGACAATAAATGACAAACATGACAGGACGCCTGTATCTTTTAGTGACTGGGCGTATTTTTACACATTTACCAATCACTGCCCTTCTTTGTGAGGCATTGAAAAATCTCCCTGATCTTTGTGGTTGACTCTGTGCTTGAAATTCACTACTCAATTGAGGAAACTTACAGATAATTGTATGTGTGGGGTACAGAGATGGGGTAGTCATTCAAAAATCATGTTAACCACTATTATTGAACACAGAATAAGTCCATGCAATTTATTATGTGATTTGTGAAGCACGTTTTTACTCCTTAACTTGTTTAGGCTTGCCATAACAAATGGGTTAAATACTTATTGACTGAAGACATTTCAGCTTTTAATTTTTTATTAATGAAAAAAAAATCTGCAAAAAAAAATCACTTGGACATTATGGGGTATTGTGTGTAGATCCGTGACACAAAATCTCTGGCTGTAAACACAACAAAATGTGGAAAAAGTAAAGTGGTATGAATACTTTCTGAGACACTGTACTCTCAACTCTTCAGAAAAAAAAATACATTGCAGAGATTAATGATAACAATAGCTCGGGGCAAGATCTAACACACACATTTTCCCTCAATGACCAACGGCTACTAAACCAAGAATAATATACAGTTTAATGGAACTTAACACTAATATATGTAGATTTGATAAATGTGTGTTTAATTAGCCTGCTGCACCATCTGTTTGTATATCAATCGTCATGCCTTGCACTTCAAAGCACACAAAAACAATACATTGTCTAAGGATCATTGTGGCTTTGTGGCAATCCATTATCCATTAAATGTCAATCTTCTTGGCATAACACCATTGACAACTCCAATACAGCAATAGCCACCTGAGAGAAATCACACTGCAAAAACCAATGTGTGCTAAGATTGAATTCCAACCTATGCTTTAATAATAATAAAAAACAGACACTGTCCAAATACATGTAGCAATGTGATGAAGTCATGACAACTGGAACAAGCCAAAATACAACCCGAGAGATGGACAGGGTTAAGAATAAATGAGCAATTACACAATGACCTGCCATTTACAATTACAATAGAATATAGAGAGCGTTTCATTTCTCAGTGTCACCACAATATCCATGTCCATGGTAACTCCCTAAAGCTGTGCTCTAACCGTATATACAGTATATATTGAATCAGGTGACACCTGTACTGTTGGGACATTTTTACTAGCCTTCTCGTATGTCTCTGGGATAATATACCGTCAATAGAGGTAAACATGTGTTGTTGGTTTTTACGCAACTGTGAGCACCTCTGAAGTTTTTGGACAAGCAATCTGTGTGGAATGTCAAACTTTGTTTCATAGTAAGCAGTTTAAGGCAATCTTAAATGAGAAGTCTACATTACCACCCTCTCAAATTACCCTGTCAAAAACCAATAGGGTTTTTACAGAAGACTAAGCAATGGAGAAAACAGAACTCATAGTCTATATCAACACAATTGCATGCTGACAGCACATCTTCGTGATTGTTCCTTTAAGTGGCCTGTAGATATTATTTTAGGGCACTATTGATTCCTTTGTTTTATTCAGAACCGAAAGGCATGACAACTGGTTCAATGGTTCTGTTTTGTATTCAATTGTTGATAAGACTTCTAAAATGCTTAAAACCTCCCTGTGACTTTGTAGAGATTGTTGATATTTTGTAACTCACCCCAAATAATCAATGTCTGGTTTGAACACTTGTCCCTATACATTTAGCCCATTTTGACCATTTTGTGTCCCAACAACATTGTTTTGTCAAAAACATCACACTATTTGTTTATATATACTGTCAACCAGTTACTTACACAAACACTAACACATCGGGGGTAAATATATTAATGTGTCAATGACTATATTAATTACTGAATGGATTATACTCCTTGGGGTAACCTAGTCTGATGTATGATGGTATGCCAGGTGACTCTCGGTTTAGAGCATAACATTGAAGTCCAATTGTAAGTTAAAACATTCAAATGATTGTATGCACAAAATTAAAATTAAAATGAATCAAAACTTGCTCCAGACATGCACATAGTTGTTTGAGGTGCAGTTTACAAAATGGAATATTCCCTACAAACAACAGTGTTATCTTGAAAGAGGGTCAACTGGCGGGCATTTTCAGAACCTGGACAGTTCATTGAACTGTGGACATCTAGACTTATCATATACATACACTTGTGTAATCAATGTAACACATGATGGTTGGCTTATGATCACAAATCAACTAGGGATCTGATGAGGCAGCACTACTTGTAACACTGAATGTCAGAAAATATTAGCTAGAGAACAGGTCGGAAGAAAGAAACATTTTATGAGGTTGTTCATACTCTGACCTGCTCATACATTGAAAGCAATCCTTCTTCCAATTAGATGGAGAACATAATTCCTAAGCCCAAAACATGACTATCATATCTTCCCAAACTAGCAAAAAAAGCCACAGAATGGATGTTCATTTGAGCTGAATGTGTCCATGTGTTCTAAAAAAAACTCACGGGTTTGTTTTCAAAACCCAAGTTTTCCACCAAGATAAATGCTCATGTTTGAATAATGGCATACCACAAATTAGAGAAGGAAATAATGAAAACTTGACTTACACAGCAAGTAATTTAAAAAGGGCACTTGCTTCTTTCAATAAATATAGGTAAAAACAACTTTCAAAAGAGTAATTTTATTACAAAACAGACTACTTTAAAATAAAGATTTAAGATATTAATAGGTTAAAAGAAAAGGAACAAACTTATCAGTCTACACAGGAGACAGTCAGGAACATCTGCCACAACCCCAGCCATTGGAAGACAACAATCTCAATCAAAATCTCTAAGGACCATGTACTTGGTGCAAGATACACTACATATGAAAAAGCATGTGGACACCCTTTCAAATCAGTATATTCGGATATTTCAGCCACACCCATTGCTGACAGGTGTAAAAAAAAAGATCAAGCACACAGCCACGTAATCTCCATACACAAGCATTGGCAGTTGATTGGCCTTACTGAAGACCTCAGTGACTTTCAATGTGGCACCGTAATAGAATGCCACCTTTCCAACAATTCAGTTTGTCAAGTGTTGAAGTGGAAACGTCTAGGAGCAACAACGGCTCAGCGGCAAAGTGGTAGGCCACACAGAACAGGACCGCCGAGTGCTGAAGCTCATAGCGCGTACACATTTTCTGTCCACTCACTTCCGAGTTCCAAACTGCCTCTGGAAGCAACGTCAGCACAATAACTGTTAATCGGGAGCTTCATGAAATGGGTTTCCACAGCAGAGCAGCAGCACACAAGCCTAAGATCACCATGCACAATGCTACAGGTTGACTGGAGTGGTGTTAAGCTCACCGCCATTGGACTCTGGAGCACTGGAAACGCATTCTCTGGAGTGATGAATCATGCCTAACCATCTGGCAGTCTAACGGACGAATCTGGGTTTGGAAGATGCCAGGAGAAAGTTACCTGCCCTAATGCATAGTGCCAACTGTAAAGTTGGACTAATGGGCTAATACAAAAATAAATGTATCTTTCCTCTCTCTGTGTTTCACAATTGTCCTTCAGTCGCAAGAGGCTGAATGTATCTCAAAGGAGAAAACATCAGAGCAAGCAAAACAGCGCCCCTCTGTCTCTCTATGTGTAGGCCATCTATCTGACGCTGTCTGGTCCAAACGAGTATGGCATTGTTGCTGACTATAGCATTGAAGGCAAAGGAAGCCAGCGACTCTCTGGTCTCCCTTGACAAAAAAAAAAATGTGCCAATCAGAGTTGAGCTAAACTAAGCAAGCGTCAAGGGAAGCCAGCTTGGATTTGGCGTCACTCCTATCAAATCCCACTGAGAGCGTACATCATTGTCAGAAAAACTTTAATTGTTGCATCTATTTGTGTTGTTGTCCTCCGGTGGCTAGCTAGCCAGCTAACTAAAATTGGCACTTTCCTAAATTAGCCATGGATGGAGATAGGGATTTGGACTTGTGGTTTTACTTAAATCTCCATACTGGCCAAAGTATAACAGCAATTCTGATCCAGACATTAATTCATACATTGTTGTGCACCTGGCCAGAGAGGATGGAAGTTGAGTATGTAGCTAGATGTAGAAGACTCATGTTAACTAGGTAATGTTGCCCATGAATGGAAGTTAGGCTAGAGAGCAAGCATTTTAGCCAGGTCGCCTAGAACTATGAAAAATAAAAGCATGTACTGTATGACAAAGTGATAGACTGCTTTGTCAACATGAAAGAGAGGGGGATGGAATATGTTAGGCAGCTCCTGTTTCTTTGGGACTTTGGTACCTCTCTGTGGTTCTAAATCAAAATGTGTTTAGTGGTCCAAAAATGTCAGAAACATTAACTTGCTTGACCATGCTGTACATGCAATATACTTTGTGGACATCACTGGACAGAAGTGGCTATCGGGTTTTGTGATAAAGCAAAAGTGTTGTTGAATTAATTCTGCCACTGTGTCTCCTTATTGTCTCGGCCTTTAGGCCCATGTATCATGTTCGCAAGGAATATGAATTAACAGGTTATAGAGCAAACAACGCAATTATCACAACACATACAGATGAAGTCGGAAGTATACATACACCTTAGCCAAATACATTTAAACTCAGTTTTTTTTTATCCTAGTAAAAATGCCCTGTCTTAGGTCAGTTAGGATCACCACTTCATTTTAAGAATGTGAAATGTCAGAATAATAGTAGAGAGAATAATTTATTTCAACTTGTATTTCTTTCATCACATTCCCAGTGGGAAGTTTGCATACACTCAATTAGTATTTGGTAGCATTGCCTTATATGTTTTGTTTATTCAGTGTGTAACTCTGTGTTGTTGTATGTGTCGAATTGCCATGCTTTATCTTGCCCAGGTCGCAGTTGCAAATGAGAACTTGTTCTCAACTAGCATAGCTGGTTGTGAAATAAAAATTGTTTCAAAAAATGTGTTTAACGTGGGTCAAACATTTCAGGTAGCCTTCCATAAGCTTCCCACAATTAGTTGGGTGAATTTTGTCCCATTCCTCCTGACAGAGCTGGTGTAACCGAATCAAGTTTGTAGGCCTCCTTGCTAGCACACACTTTTTCAGTTCTGCCCACATATTTTCCTGAGGATTGAGGTCAGGGCTTTGTGATGGCCACTCCAATACTTTGACTATGTTGTCCTTAAACCATTTTTCCAAAAATTTGGGAGTATGCTTGGGGTCACTGTCCATTTGGAAGACCCATTTGCGACCAAGCTTCAACTTCCTGACTGATGTCTTGAGATGTTGCTTCAATATATCCACATAATTTTCCTACCTCATGATGCCATCTATTTTGTGAAGAGCACGCCTCCTGCAGCAAAGCACCCTCACAACATGATGCTGCCACCCCTGTGCTTCACGGTTGGGATGGTGTTCTTCGGCTTGCAAGAATCCCCCTTTTCCCTCCAAATAAAACGATGGTCATTATGGCCAAACAGTTCTATTTTTGTTTCATCAGACCAGCTGGCTTTTTTTTAATGCCGGTTTTGGAGCAGTGGCTTCTTCCTTGCTGAGCGGCCTTTCAGGTTATGTTGATATAGGACTCGTTTTACTGTGGATATAGATAATTTTGTACCGGTTTCCATCCAGCATCTTCACAGGGTCCTTTTCTGTTGTTCTGGGATTGATTTGCATTTTCGCACCAAAGTAATAGTTCAACGCTAGGAGACAGAACGTGTCTCCTTCCTGAGTGGTATGACGGCTGCGTGGTCCCATGGTGTTTATACTTGCGCACTGTTGTTTGTACAGATGAACGTGGTACCTTCAGGCGTTTGAAAATTTCTCCCAAGGATGAACCAGACTTGTGGAGGTCTACAATTTTCTTTCTGGGGTCTTGGCTGATTTCTTTTGATTTTCCCATGATGTCCAGCAAAGAGGCACTGAGTTTGAAGGTAGGCCTTGAAATACATCCTCAGGTACACCTCCAATTGACTCAAATGATGTTAATTAGCCTATCAGAAACTTTTAAAGCCATGACATAATTTTCTGGAATTTTCCAAGCTGTTTAAAGACACAGTCAGCTTGTGTATGTAAACTTCTGACCCACTGGACTTGTGATACAATGAATTATAAGTGACATAATATGTCTGTAGAATTACATGTGACATGCACAAAGTAGATGCCGTAACCAACTTGCCAAAACTATAGTTTCTTAAAAAGGAATTTGTGGAGTGGTTGAAAAACAAGTTTTATTGACTCCAACGTAAGTGTATGTAAACTTCTTACTTCAACTGTAGGTTGTGATATGGCTTTTTGGGAGGCCAAGTGACGCCAAGTGACTAATTATTTATTTCCAATCACTTTGAAGAGTTCCATTTCCTTTAAGGCACTCTTTCTTGAAGTATCCATAATTTACAGCAGGAAATATGAATTACTGTTTGCTTTATCTTTAGTGCTCTGACCCCTATGTTGCACGAGGGATATACACGACAAGTAGAAACCATTAATTTGAACAGTTTCAAGTGGGCCCTCTTTATGAAATTAGATTTTTTTTCTGCTAAAATGCCTCATATTTGTTATGATCATTTAGTGAATTTAATGCCATTTGTACGCTAATGCACACAATGGCATTGCATTAACACGGTAACATAATCATGATTATGTGATTGAACCTCCTCCACCACGGAATAGATATTTATCCATTGCATCAGCATGATTCCAATACGGCTCTTGAAACTTTTCTGACATTGAGGTGACTGAATTCAAATAAATCATTTTCACACAGAAATCATCTCCATTCTTGCTGTTAACTTGTGGAGTTTATTATTCAAAGAAAATGAAATAAACATGGAATATGCCAAGTATAAACAAATAGTTTAATCGCTGAAAGAAAACAATGCATGATAATGAAATGTTTCCTTAACAATGCCAATGAAGCCATCCAATGAAGTCATGGGTGGTTTGGCATCATGCAGGGTAAATAAATATACCACACATTTGTTATAATTTAAAGGTTTATGCCTCACATACTATTTTGCAATACAGAACATGTTGCCTTTCGTAAGATCTGTCCTATTGGGTCACTGTCACAATAAAATATATTTCCCTTCATTTAGAGTCAAAACATCTTTCAGACTCCATCCAAAATAATGTGATAATGCCTTGATACTCGACTTGCAAAATACTACAAAAAATGAATTAAATGATTGAAGTTGAACCATTCATCTCGCAGAGGGATTCATTAGCAAGTATATGAATGCTGATAACTCACCGTGTTAAAGTGAAAGAAGACAATACATCTGACTCACCTTCCCATTGTCCACTGCTGTTATGACCCAGACACAGTGGGCATTATTTTCATACTGAACAGGGTAATTAGGGGACGTGATGAAGCCCTTTGGTCCTCTTAAATTAGAGCCACATGTTCTCGCTGTTGAAATCAAATCAAATACATCCATCAGCAATGAAACATTGGAAACAATGCAATGATACAACAGGTGATATACATCCCACAATCACACTGAGAAAGATGAGCTATTTGGTAAAGCAATAACCTCAACCAACTCCAGAAATAGACTTGACACTGCTGTACATTTCTGTAAAACAGTTAGTCGTGGAATGCATTTAAGGTTGGAAGATGGACACTTTCTCTACAAAAATGAGATTCCATGTGTTGCGTCATAGAAAATGTGTCTGGAATCTTAAGGTTGGATTCCAGCCTTCTGAGAATCCAACCTTAAGTGGTATCCTTCTACGGTGGTGTCCTTCATTGAAAGGCTGGAAGCCAATATGCTTGTTTACAAAACAGTGCCTTTTAATAGCACCTAATTACTCAAACTTTATCCACTCCACAACAACTGAGGATTGGTGAGTGAAATCATCTAGAGGTGAAGCTGAAAATTATTAATTATGAAATCTCTGATGACTATGCTGTGCGCCTGTTAATTATCAAAGTGTCAGAGGGTTCTATAGTCGATAGAAAAAAATGGCAAAACGAGCACATTCTTCATTTACAGGTCGGAACAACAGTCTATAATTAACTAAATAATCACCTGGGATCATGCCCATCCGGGAGAGAAAAGAACAGCAGTGTATCTCTGAGCAGGAGGCTTTGTAACTTCACATTTAATGGCTTCTACCTGTTACTTAGCTCCGCATGGAGGGGATGGTAGTGGAGAGAGGTTTGGGGGTGAAGGGGTAGTAGAGTGTTATTCTTAAAGATATTCATGGGTGATGCTGTGACAAAAAAGTGTCTGGATCAATCAGTACTTCCCAGGAATGGTGCTATGAAATTGTCAAACATGGTTAGTCTTACTTCTGGATGGTTGACATACTGCCTCATTTCATTTTGATTTATGTTATCTGGAGGCCTGTGTCCTCTATGGCTTTGAAAGTTAGAACTCTGCAGATCTCAGCTCGGAACCCAAATTGAACCAGGTTGTCTCTGTTGCGACCAAATATTTACATTCCTATTTGCCAAAACGCAATCTGGAAAACAAATGTTTATCGTATATTGATAGTAAATGTAGCAATTATATAACAAGAGAACAACATTTCAACCTTTTTCATTGTCAATAATTCCATCTGCCCATATTATTGATGAATAATATTAATAAGCTCACTGATTTGAAACCACAAGATCAACCAAATCGGCTAAATATCACGGCTAATAACTCTATATTAAAAATGCTGTGATTGAAGAAAAATAGTTTGGAGATTAAAGTATTAAAGCATTTAGGTTCATTATCATTTCTACACACTTTCTACCTGGTTTAAGTTCAGATTGGAGTATCAGTTTAGCCACAACATGCTTTCATAAGTGTGCCACTGGGCATTTAAACATGGAAATGTGGGTAATATTTGAGACATTGATCAATGAGATTCATTACATTTACATTTACATTTAAGTCATTTAGCAGATTCCAACCTTTATTCACACACTTGTTGAATTCCCAATGTGTTACCGCTATAGTCCCCCGCCGTCTTTAACTTAGATTTTTTTGGTTGAAATGGAAGCGTGAATCCAACATATGAATTATTAATTTGTAGACAAACTTTAATTAAATCCAGACAATGTCAATGGCATAGATGGCACTATCCAACCAGTATATACATCTTGATTTGATTTGATACATCTCCTTCAAATGTTGTTATTTGGTTGTATTGACAACCAAAAACAATCCAATATCCAGTTTGTCTACAAATTAATAATTAATATGTTGGATTCGCCACTCCATCTTAACCAAAAATCTAAATTAAGGAATGGGACTTAATTGAATCTATTCAAAATCTTTATTTGATTTAGTCCTATACTCTAACTTAGATTTTAAAATTAATGATTAACTTGAAGATTACATTTGAAAATCAATCAAAGCTTGAAACCCTAGGCCTATTTATAATGCCTATTTTTTAGTTTAGTTTAACCCTGAATTGAAACAACAGCTGTTGATGACTTTGCAAATGCTATATAGGCCTAAATGGTATCATTTATGATATATGAGGACATAAGTATGATTGCATTTAATTTGCTCCGTTAAACCTACTCTTTGGAATGACTTCGATAGCAACAGTGAAAATATTTAGTTATTAAGAGAGCTCTCAATAATCATTCTCATGATAGCACATTGGTAGAAGTCTAAGCTAAGCAAGGCTGGATTTGGCTAAAACCCTAGATGAGAGATCAAATTAATAATTGTAGATAAATCAATGATCCAGTAGGAGATGCTGCACAGCCTATAGTTGAAGATCAAATGTTGTTTCAAAGGTCCAAATTCAAATAAAAAAATACATGTGGAAAACTTGATACAATGATGACATAATCTTCTGGTTGAAGTTTCACCCTCAAAACAACAGTTACTTTTTTCAAATCCAATATATTTTCCACATTTCCAGTTTGGTAGCACTTAACCCAGTCTATTGTATATGGACTGCTATAAATATATTTTAATAAAACATTTTTTTAAATGCTTCCCCCAAATCTAAATGGATAGGGATTACAGAATTGTTTTCTATATATATATATATATATATTATTTTTTAAACTTGAATTTAGTCAGGGGAAACCCATTGAGAGCAGGATCACATTTTCAAAGGTGATAAATAGTGTATATAGCAACAACAACAAAAAACTTGTAAAAATAAACCTTTTCTATTTTTGTACACAACATGTGCTAACAAAAGCCTACCATGCAGTCATAATAATTTTGGGAGCTCATGTGATATTCATCCCAGCTATTAACACTTCAAAGGAAGACAGCTTGCAGTTACTGCCTCTCACAGATGGCTAACAACTGCATGTCTCAATAAAGAAAGAGGGAAGACGTCTCAATGCTTTTAAATCAAGGGGATTGAATCTTGAATAGCCTTTGTAAATTCCAGGTAAAGCCATGGTAATATGAAGAATAGAGAACATTCAAGTCTTTGACCTGGGAGGTAGTAGGTAGCAGTTACATCCTCAACATATAAGCATCTCTGTACTGTAGTCCCTCACCATTGATCACCCTACGCACCATTGGTGCGTGTCCCTCATCTCCCTTAATAACAAGATGGGAAAATGTACCAACAGAAATGTGTTGGGATGGGAAAATGGTCTGCATGCATTCACACTTACTGCGGCAGATAGGTCTGTGGTCACTCCACGCGGCCAGTGTCTCTGTCACTCTCTGGCAAGTGATGCTCTTTGATCCCTGAAGCACATAGCTGTCATCGCAGGAAAACTGGATGCTGGCTCCGACCCTATGGGAGTTGGAGAGACAAATGACCATAAGTGATTGACCGGTTGTACAGAGCTCACCATCGACCCCTGGCCCCTCTATGCATGTGACAGACTTCCGTCCTCTAAATATCACTGTTTTTCTCTTGTGTACAAGTTCCCTACCATTCTCAAGTTGCTTTGTTTTTAATGGTTATAAGTAAGTCTGCCTCCTTAACAAACAAGTAATGGTCCTTGTTGAATTAAGGTATCTTCTTTAAGAGGGTCGTATCACCTATTGAGGGTGTGCAATTGCAGTCACTAATGGTGATGGTATATCAGTGGGGGTTTAAAAATGCAACACAGCAGGGCTCTCGCACTGATTAAAGCTGTTCCACACAGTTCCCATTACACTGACGCCAAACCTGATAAGAGTGAAGAAAAGGCACCCACTGAAAGTCAAAGCCCATCCTCTTCCCATTCTCTGGAATACCAGGATCTGGACAAACGTCTGCTGCCATGCCACCTTGGCTCACTACAGAAAGAGGATAAAAGGTGGAATACAGAGTGGTGAGGGAAAAGAGGTACAAAACCTATTGAAATACTAGTGACAGATATAATAAAATAATTCCATAAAAGTGGTGCACCACAAGTATACTGTATATACGGGGCAGGTATGGAAAAAATACATATATGTATTTTATATATATATAATTATCAAAGTAATGTGATAAACTGACTGTACAATATTCATGACTAATTCATTCATTGACACTACAAACTATACACACTGATGGTTAAAAAAAAGTTGAGTTTGCTACAGAGGCTGGGATACTTTTAACAAAGGCCCATATCGATACTCCATAAGAAGTGCTGACAAGAATCTGAAAGGTATTACACTAGAAGCACAGAGCCAGGAGCAAGAGACAGCGGCGACAAACAGCACCCTCACAATTATAGTATTAGAGCAATAAATCTCATTTCATCTTCTAACAAGATCACGCGCCATTAGTCTCAATGAAGGAAAAATATTCCCCTATCTCTGCCATTAATTCAGATGCCATGAAATAATACAAAGATGAGTCCACTCACAGTTACTGAAAACTTAGATCATTAGTAGTAAAATTGTCAATTAAAACTTTTGGCGTCAATTTGGCCTAAAAATTGCTTTCGGAATGGAAAATGCATTGATCATTGTGCATTGTTTCATGTAATACATGTCTTGAAGTAAAAAGTTAAAAGTCTCTAATGACCACAACACAGACTGCGACAAATCATTACACATAATAATCTTGCATCTAACACTACACAACACCACTGGATAATATCCTACTACACTTTTATAGTTTTATATCTATTCTAATATAATACACATTATTTAATGTTAGCGTATGTAAGCAAAATGTAAGTGAAAAGTAAGAAATTTGTCATACAATTTACAGAATAATGGTTGTTAAAGGAACAATATATTTTTATATTACATCGAACTGGTTTATAAGCTTTGTTTCAAGTGAAATAACTGAACAGGTGAGTCAACAGCTATAGAAATACAACAGCCTGTACAATGTTTCATCATAACATTTGTATGGGTTGCATTCAGATATGAAATATGTATTTGTGACGTGGTGAGGTTGGACCCAGGTGCCGAGAAGAGACCAGACGAGAAAGGATAAACATAAATACTTTACTGAGAAACAGTAGCCGCAGGATCACAGTACACTAGAAAAACAACCAACACTGTGTTTGAATACTCATACTAACCGCACTTACTGTACTATTTGTGATGTGAATTGAGTATATAGCATGCTTATTGGTCATAGTATGGATATCGTTAGTATGCCAAATGTTCCCGGATGTTAATGAACTTGAAATTGATGTTATTTCCATAATTTAGGGCCCATAAAGCAATTGTTCAGGAAATGGACAATATGAAACCAAAGTAGAACGAGAGCAGATACAAATTCATTGCTTTGAATAATTATGACAAATGTTAAAAAATGTTGATCAATGTAATAGAGTAATGACTTTTCAAATAAGTTACCTTACCCGTTATGTTGGCTGACAATTTGTTAGCTACGCTGTCCTTACGAACCACTTAGCATATCATCACAGCAGTATGTACCGGTATGTTAGCTCGCTACCTAACGTTAGTTGGCTACTTATAGATCAAACTTACCAGTATATTAACTATAAGCTATCTAACTACCTAACGTTTATTGACTTGATTATTCCCGTCATTCCTGGCTTAGCTAAATGGTATCATCGGTGTGCGTTCTCAATGGACATTCGGGTGCTTTGTAAATTCGTTCTGGCTATCTACTTCGATTTCAAGCACTCTTGTTTGAGTGTACCAGGGCGAACAATAATGAATTTACGAGCGCTCAACACCCGTTGAGCACAGTCACCAACGTTCTGGATAACATGAAAACTGCCTAACCAGCTCGGCTGGTTTATAACTTTCAATGAATATATGGAATTTTACCAGATAATATCTAGTGGCCGTTTTGGGTACTTCATAACATCACAGGTGTCTGTAATTATCTCTGGCCCTATGTGTTGCCTTATCACATGTAAAATATACACTCACCCAGACAGTTTATTAGGTACACCACACTGTTCATGAAAATGGATCAATCCTACATACAGTGAGTAATGTGGCCATGGCTTGCTATATAAAGCAGGCAGACCAGCATCGAGGCATTCAGTTACTGTTCGATTGAATGTTAGAATGGGCATAACGAGTGGGCTAAGTGACTTTGAGCTTGGTATGATCTTCAGGACCAGGGACGTCGGATCCAGTACCCCAGAAATGTCCTCCCTCCTGGGCTTTTCACGCACGACAATGTCTAAGGTTTCCCGAGAATGGTGCAATAAACAAAAAACATCAAGTCAGTGGCAGTCCTTTAGGCAAAAACAGCTCATTGATGAGAGAGGTCGAAACGTGTGTGCAAAACGTCATCTCGGAACACACAACTCGTCGATCTTTGTCATGGATGGGCTATTGCACTGGGTTCCCCTCCTTTGAGCTAAAAGTAAGAATTGAGGAGTGGAAAAACGTTGCCTGGTCCGATGAATTGTCATGCTGATGGCAGAGTCATGATTTGGCGTAAGCAGCATGAATCCATGGACCCACCCTGCCTGGTGTCAACAGTACAGGCTGGTGGCGGTGGTGTACCGCTGCATGATGCCATTGCGGCATAATGGAATAACATCCCTGTGAATCGTTTCTGACTTGTAGTATCCACGCCCCGAAGAATTCAGGCTGTTCTAGAGGAAAAGGGGCGTCCGATCCAGTACTAGATGGGTGTACTTAATAAACGGTCTTGTGAGTGTATAAAATAATTTAAGAAAATATTATTTGAAAATAAAAATTGAATGATAAACCTGTAAAAAATTATCCTAAATATAAACCATATATATAGTGAATAAGTGTTTAATATGAGGGTTTCTGCATGAAATATCCATAATATTTTTGTACACATTTGTATTGATTTTACTATGTAAATATGTCTTTGTTGGAAATGTTTTATTGCCAAACTGGTGACAGTTGTGAAAAAACTAAACATTTGGAAGTGTTGCAGAGTTAATTGGAAATAATGCAATTATTTTCACTAATTAGGCTATTTTCTCTTGAACCATATCATCTATCCACTAGAAACCCATGGACAGTATGGACACACATATAAAAAATGAATGCTATATATGAATATGAAATACAAGTTATTCAAGTATAAATTACCAAAGGAATCACAGATTGCCATAGACTACATGTGAATTACCAAAAAATCCAGTAACATTGGTAAATTACCGGTAGCTTTGCAACCCAAGTGGTAAACATGAAAAATCATGGGATGGCTCCGCTCCATAGCACATCCAAATCTACCATTCCTGTGCCAATGTGTGTTGGTGTTCTCACCTTAATTTCTGCATCATTCTGTCACATAATATCAGATGGTTTACTGCCCCCAAATCACATTAAATCAGGTTACACACAATTTTATCTCACTCTGTTGAAAAAAAACTGGTGCAAAAAGCTGGGCCCCCCCATTCCCTTTGATGTACTGCATAGTAATCCCAGACTACAGCATCCTTTCATAACCATTTCCATGAGTGAACGCTCAATATACAGTATGGTATTGGTTTAAGTTACAATTATTTTCTTTGAAAGATCAACATGCTACATGTGAAATGGCATATTGGAGGTTACATTCAGAGTATTTGAGAACATATTAACCTTGTTCCATGAAATCCAATGTAATAATTTATAATGCTAATATGTTCATTTCAAGCCAAGGTCAGAGAATGTGTTCATGGATTTGGCAGCATGGACAGCCAGTGCTACCCCTTTTGATAAACGTCTTTCTGTTTGATGCTGACTTCAAATGTCATCTCTGTTTATTGCTGATATCAGTTTGTAAAGTTACACCCTGCGATCAAAGCTTATGTCCAGCTTACAGATGTGAATTTTGTACTAACATATCTGTTTCCTGTTCTGCACAATGATCATCCTACTCCACATTTTTGTGTTAGGACTATGGTTTGAAAATTAAAAGGATCATGACTTCAATTTCATACTAATTTAACAAAGATATTTTAGTTTGTCAGCTGTTTTTTTGCAGGGAATTTTTAGCAGGGAGAACTACAACTGAAAGTTTCTGTTCCCTCTCATAGCCTCCACAGTTCGACTTCTCTAGACTACTATTATAGTGAATGATGAGCTCACATAGCTCACTTCTGCTGCGAAAGGTAAACTTTCCACTCCATCTTTAATGACTACTATCATTAAAGATCCACGGATGACTTCGTTAAGACACATATTTGAGTACTGTTAACGATAACAAACTGAAATTTGCTCCAAACATAGATACCAATTTGTAAAATAATTTAATTTGAGAAAAGTTTTATTTATTCCATTCATATTATTTCATTGTAAATAGAACTACAGTGACTCTATTTTATAGATTTTCAAAATCTCTTGTAACCTTTTGCATGGCTGCCTAGTTTGGGAATTTGAAGTGAAAATAAATAT
Source organism: Oncorhynchus gorbuscha (assembly GCF_021184085.1). Lineage (NCBI taxonomy): Eukaryota > Metazoa > Chordata > Actinopteri > Salmoniformes > Salmonidae > Oncorhynchus > Oncorhynchus gorbuscha. The sequence goes on along the minus strand of NC_060178.1, from coordinate 82,491,878 downwards.
TTGGAACAGAATGAATAGATTGTGATGCTATTCAGTAAGGTCATCAGAATACTGTACAACAGATGTATCTCAGAAATATTTACCTAGCAAGTTCTAGGTAAAGCCAAGACAACTTTAGATAGTGACCATTGCAGCTTGAATATAGAATTATAATTTCCTCCTTCGTGCTGTAGTTTTATACTACCTAAGGTTAAGTGCAATAGAACAAAGAACTCTTTCATCCCACATGCAATCAATCTGTGCAAACCAAACCAAAGAAAGGGTAATGAATTCCCACACTCTATTGTATTCTCACAGTTTATTCGACACTTGATGGTAAACACAGGCTCCACATAAAGATAGGTGGAATTTTCATCCAGTGAAAAATGTGAAGAAACAACCTTGGTGATGGATGTCAGTCATCTTTCCAGCCATCAACAAAATTTACCAACAAAATTGTCCATTTCAATGCAGATAAGAATCATTGAAATGTAGCTGCAGTAATTAGACGTCTTGGAAGATATTACGAGTAGGCTGTCTATACATCCGGGATTTGGCCAGAACCCATAATTTGACACCTCTTCTCCTTGAATGAGCACCATGGGATCTTTAATGACCAGAGTGAGTCAGGACCTGAGCTTAATCCCTCATCTAAAAGAGTCTGGTGATGGTGATAATATGCATAACCCTGTGTATGAATGACCAAATACGTTTTCCTTTGCTGAATTTAGGACGCTTTAAAGGCCGTTAAGAGTTACAAACTTTGTTAATAATTGTCTGTGCTTGTTGATACTATTCAAGTATATAAAGATGACTTTTTCCATGCACTGCATTATGTTGCATTGTTGACAAGGTTGCCTTACACCAGCGTCACAAAATTGTGTTTTCATAATTGCTATTTGTTTATCCATCCAGGACCTAATATCACCATATACCTGAGATTCAAATTCCAGATTGCGCATGGTGCCTCACTTTTGAAAAATCAGCCATTTAGTAACAGTAATTGCAATAGAACATGCTTTGTGAAGCTTAGCATGGCGCACATTACTAATACAATTTAATGTGGTGTTCACCAGGGGATTGTTTTTCCCCATACTATTATAGATAGCATCAAGGGCATCTTTTGGAAAACACATTATGGAAATTGGGCAAACATTAACGCCAAGCAAACACTGCTTGTTGGATAATGGTTTGTATGTGTGTGGATATGTGTGAAAATGAAAATCTTAATTAATTACGCACATAATTATGTGTGATACTCATAGTGTGATACTCATAGTGGTAATGTCCAACTGATAATCAAACATTTTACCACTTTTGGATAAATAAATATGAAAAACAAATACTATGACCTCAATTATATGGAGACATTCTCTGTAGCTCAGTTGGTAGAGCATGGCGCTTGTAACGCCAGGGTAGTGGGTTCGATTCCCGGGACCACCCATACGTAGAATGTATGCACACATGACTATAAGTCGCTTTGGATAAAGGCGTCCGCTAAATGGCATATATTATTATTATATATTATTATTATTACATTTCTTCCCTGGATACTCAGAACAGTGTTACTAGCAAGGTCTGAAATACATTTTGGTCCAACACCCAGTGTGATTTTTTTTTAAATCACTGGCTTTCTTGTAACAGCGTTTCAATCCAAGGTGGTCATTCATCAGGTCAAAGAGATTGCATGTGCATGTACTGTACATATCCATAAACACATCAGAAACTACCTGATCACCATGCATATGTGACAATAGTGCTAGTACGAACTTGGACCCAGGTGCAGAGAAACACAGCAGGCAGAGGTAAGGGTAAATCCAGAATATTTACTAAGGTCTTCATAGCAAAACAACAAAGCAAGGGCACACTAGAAAACTGAACAAAACCTGAGCAACTGGCCTAGTCCACAGAGGAACCTAAATAGTCATCAAGTAGGTGATCCCAATAAGCCCAATCAAGGTCACCTGGATACTAAAGGAAATCCAAGGGTGCTCTCCAGTGGCAACCACAGGTAGTACACTCCAGGAAGAAACCCTTATCTTAACTCAGGCTGCGATGACGGTTGGCCTGTCGTTGAACTTGAGCTGAGGACCTCAGGAGCGCTGACCGAGGCCTCTCCCAGGTCCAGCAACAACGAGAGATAAGGCGTTGAGCGGAAGGAACTGTCACTTCAATCTCCTGATCTGGAAACAGGGGGGGCTGGTAACCGTACAACACCTGGAATGGTGACAGGCCAGTGGAGGAACACTGGAGAGTGTGGTGTGCATACTCCACCCAGGTTAAGGAAAGCGCTCCACAATAACCAGGATGACCGTGTCCCTCTGAGGATGGAAGGCACGTGATGAAATCCATAGAGAGATGGGACCAGGGTCGAGAAGGTGTTGGCAGTGGATAAAGAAGCCCCAGAGGCTGCTGACAAAGAGTCTTGTTCCCGGCGCATGTTGGACAGGCTGCCACAAAGGTCAGAGTGTCTGCCTACCAAAACTTCCTCCTCAAAAACTCTAGCGTTTTCTGCCCTCCCGGATGAGAGGTGAGATGCGATGAGTGAGCCCACTGAAGTACCTTGGACAGTGCCCCAAGAGGAACAAAAAGTATTTTAGGTGGACAGCCGTCTGGAACTGCCTCCCTACCTTGCGCTTACCTCACTACAGTCTCTATACCCAAGGACACCGGCGCGTGGAGGAGCGACCAGGGGATGATGGATTTAAGCGGCCGATCCTCACTGGAGCTAGGGAACTGGTGAGAAAGGGCACCCGACTTGACGTTCTTAGACCCCAGACAGTAAGATAACGTGAATCTGAACTGAGTGAAGAAGAAATCCCAACGAGCCTGTCGGGGTTGAGGCGTTTAGCCTCCTGGAGGTAGGCCAGGTTCTTGTGGTCAGTCCAACCCATGAAGGGATATGAGCGTAAGAAGCTCCCGATTGCCGACATCATAGTTCCTCTCCGCTGGAGTGAGATGCCTGGAGAGGAAGACACAGGGATGGAGCTTTTGGTATTTCACCGAGCGTTGCGCCAGAACTGCCCCCATGCCAACGTCAGTGGCATCCACCTCTACCACGAGGGGAGAGAAGGTTCCGCATGAATGAGAATGGGTACAGAAGAAAACCAATGTTTCAGGTCCTGGAATGCCTTCTCAACATACATGCCCAGCCAAGCCCTTGATGAGCGTTGTCAATGGCGCCGTCACAGCACTGAAGTTTCTCACAAATCTCTGATAGAAATGAACAAAACCCCAAAAACGCTGAACTTGCTTGACCGTGCTGGGTCGCGGCCAATTGACCACCGCTCCTACCTTTTGGGAGTCCATCAGTACACAGGCCTGAGACACGATGTACCCCAGGAAGGAGATCTGAGGAACGTGAAACTCACACTCTTCGGCCTTCACGAACAAGTGATGAGCGAGGAGTCTTTGAAGGACCTGGCGGACATGTTGGACATGTTCAACCATGAAGATGAGGATGTCATCCAGGTGCACAAACACGAACAGGTGAAGGAAGATGAGCAGCACATCATTGACCAGGACCTGGAAAACGGCTGGAGCATTAGTAAGTCCAAACGGCATGACCCGATACTCATAATATCCATAAGGAGTGTTGAACGCTGTCTTCCATTCATCTCCCTGTCAGATGTGCACCAGATTTTACACGTTCCGTAAATCCAATTAGAGAAAACCGTAGCTCCGTGGAGTCTCTCAAAAGCTGATGACATAAGAGGAAGGGGGTAACGATATGAAGGAGAACCATAGTCAATTTGAGAACCCTGACGGGGTGCAGGACAAGCAATCCCATCATACAGCAGTGAAACAAATGAAGAGTCGACTCCATCAGCAGGGCCCGAAACACTGGAACCAACTCGGACCCCTCCTTCCTCTCATGACGACGTTCCCAAAGCCGGTTGTCAATCCAGATGGCCAGAACGATAAGCTACCCAAGAGTGTAAGAGTTGTCCCGGGAAGCCAGTTCATTCTTGAGAACCTCACTGAGTCCATTCAGAAGGACTGAGTGAAATGCCTCTATATTCCAACAGCTCTCAGTGGCGAGCGTCCGAAAGTCAATGGTGTAATCAGCTACGCTCCGGCTGCCCTGCCGAAGCGCAATGAGTCTTTGAGCAGCATTTCTGCCACTTATGGGGTGATCAAAAACCATCCTCATCTCCTGGGTGAAGCTTTGCTAATTGAAACAAATGTCTGATTGCTGCTCCTAGATGGCAGTAGCCCAGGCCAGAGCCCGTCCTGAGAGCAAGGAGATGACATATGCCATGCTTGGTGGGAAACATTGATGCCTGCAGTTCAAAGACCAGTGAACATTGTTAGCAGGAACCCATGACACCTCCCAGGATACCCCTCATAGCGCTCTGGTGCTGGGAGATGAGGCTCCCAAGGAGAGGGAGATGTGGTGCTGGTAGGAAGTGGAGGGTTAGAAACTGCCACAGGTGCAGCAGCAGTAGTTGCTCCCATCTGTCCCGTCTGCAGAGTGAACACAAGAGTTCCTAAATCCTCTGACATAGTCCTCAGCCACGCCTCATTGCGACCAATCACTGTTCCATGGTGAATGAGACCCGAACGTAAGTGATGGAGCTCGGAGTGTCCCTCGGACGACAGAGAAATCTCTGCTGAGCCCATTTTGAGGCTCAGGTCTAATGACTAGTGAAAATAGTGCAAGTACGAACTTGGACACAGGTGCAGAGAAACACAGCAGGCAGAGGTAAGGGTAAATCCAGAATATTTACTTAACCTGTCATTGCTAGGGCCACTTACTGCCCCTACTGGAGGAATTTGGTGCCCTTATTAAACAGGATAAATTTTTGTCAAAAGTTGCTAATATATGCATATAAAAAATATTATCGAATAGAAAACACTCTAAAGCTTCTAAAACCGTTTAAATTGTGTCTCTATGTAAAGCAGAACTGTCAGGGCATGCATTCTCCCAAACTATCTCTTGTCATGATAAAAGTTGTCCCAACAGTTACAGCTCTGGGAACAGTTCCTACGTGTTCAGCGCGATCCCCGCTTTCAATGGGGCTTCTCATTGTGAGAATCGCACGCTCACGAGAGTTTGAGCGTGCCGAAAGCTCTCGGTCACGCGAAAAAACAGGTCACTTTTATGCCCGCTCTGGTCAAGTCCTGTCTTTTTTCCAAGATCGATTGAACGGTGCCTGTGTTTCTGTTCGTCCTCACGATAGCTGTACACCTTTATTACATTTTACATTTAAGTAATTTAGCAGACGCTCTTATCCAGAGCGACTTACAAATTGGTGCATTCACCTTATGACATAACATGTTAAAGCTTGATTATGAAGTTTGTTTGACAAGTTTACTCGACATATAATATGTAAGTTCGACGTTTTGGTGCGCATCCACTTGACTTTTGGCTACATTTCGACCGAAATGTGTAGTTTTTGAGAACCGAAAGACGCAGACTTGAAAACTAAACGCTGTTTTGGTAAGTATAATCCCTTCCAGGTCTTCTGATGGAAGAACAGCAAAGGTAAGGGAATATTTATGTGGTAAATTTGGGTTTCTGTGGACTCCAAGATAGAGGAGCCAGAATGCTACTTTTGGAGCGCCGACTCCTAGTATAGCCTAGTGAACGCAACCTGTTATTTTAAAAATAAATGTAACACAGCGATTGCATTTAGAAGAAGTGTATCTTCCTATACATATGTAGAACATGCATATTTAGTCAAAGTTTATGATGTGTATTCCTTGTTAGCTGACGTTATCTGCCGGAGCTATCGTCATTTCAGTAGCATTTTTTGAACGATGCGTCATTGTAAACAGAGATTTATGGATATATATTGCAGATTATTGAAAAAAAATGAATGTACTGTGTAACATGTTATATTACTGTCATCTGTTGAAGATTTCAAAAGGTTAGTGGAATGATTTTTCTTTTAATCCTGCGTTTGTTGATTGCATATTTTTTCCTACTTGGCTATGCAAATGAGCTATGTCTGCGGTGGTGGTTTGACATAAATATGTGCTATGTTTTCGCCGTAAAACATTTTAGAAATCTGACTTGCTGGGTAGATAAACAACTTGTTTATCTTTCATTTGAGCTATTGGACTTGTTAATGTGTGGAGGTTAAATATTTTTAGGAATATTTTTGCGTTCCATGCGCCACATTCCAGCTGAGGGTGGGGGGGTGGAGGTCCCAGCTGGGAACGGGTGTCCCCAACAGGTTAAGGTCTTCATAACAAAGCAAGGGCACACAAGAACATAAAACATGAGACCTGAGCAACTGGCCCAGTCCACAGAGGAACCTAAATAGTCATCCAGTAGGTGATCCCAATAAGCCGGTTGGAAGCGGTTGGAATCCAAGATGGCATAGCAGTAGGTCGTCCTGTCGTATCGTGTCCCCTGTATATATCATCTCTTTTTCGTTTTACATATTTTTCTTCGCATATCTTTAAAAACATTTTGCTAAACCTAAGCTTCCAAATACTCTCCTGAAACCCGCCTCACCCAATATAGCTACTTTTTCCTAAAGTATTTATATTTACTTCGGAACCGGGACCCATCAACTGAAGCTAGCCAGCTAACCGGTCATCAGCTAACCTTTAGCTAGGAAAGCTCTCGCCAGTTCGAACAACGCAACGCTAACCAGAGCATAACGGACCTATTTATTTTTTATCCCCGGATTCCCACCGCAAACGGAACATTTTTCAGCTGGATCTTCACAACTAGCTATCAAGCTAAACCGCAACCCACGACCGGTCTATCGATGTCACCGCATGAAGAGGAATAAACAGACTCACCCAATCGCGAAGTCCCCCAAAGGATAACTCTCTAGCCCTTGCTATCTCCTTGCTTGGTAATTCGGCCTGCTATCTGCTAGCTTGTTTAGCCCAGGTCCGCTAACTGCTACCTTGTTTACCCCGGCCTGCTAACTGTTAGCTTGTTAGCACAGGCCTGCTAACCGTCTGCATCGCCGCGTCCCAAACACTCAGTGGCCCATATGTACTTTCTATCTCTTCCCGATTAAAAAAAAAAAAATGTTTATACCTTCTGGAATCCTGCCTCACCCAATGTGATACGGAATCGCTATTATTTTTAATTTTTAGAACACACTCAAGAACCTCCAGAAGCTAACCAGCTAAATAGCTACAAGCTATTTAGTCATTGTTAGTTTTTTAACCTGGATAACACTCGCCAGTCCAGCTCCCCTGCTCCATCCACCGCTGCCCCCTGGACACTGATCACTTGGCTACACAGCTGTTGCACGCTGGACTGTCCATTAATCACGGTACTCCATTCTGCTTGTTTGTTTTATTTGTCGGCCCCATTGCCTAGTCAACGCCATTTTACCTGCTGTTGTTGTGCTAGCTGATTAGCTGTTGTCTCACCTACTGTTTTAGCTAGCTTTCCCAATTCAACACCTGTGATTACTGTATGCCTCGCTGTATGTCTCTCTCAAATGTCAATATGCCTTGTATACTGTTGCTCAGGTTAGTTATTGTTTTAGTTCACAATGGAGCCCCTAGTCCCACTCCTCATACCCCTGATACCTCCTTTGTCCCACCTCCCACACATGCGGTGACCTCACCCATTACAACCAGCATGTCCAGAGATACAACCTCTCTCATCATCACCCAGTGCCTGGGCTTACCTCCGCTGTACCCACACCCCACTATACCCCTGTCTGCGCATTATGCCCTGAATATATTCTACCATGCCCAGAAACCTGCTCCTCTTATCCTCTGTCCCCAACGCTCAAGGCGACCAGTTTTGAAAGCCTTTAGCCGCACCCTCATACTACTCCTTCTCTGTTCCGCTGGTGATGTGGAGGTAAACCCAGGCCCTGCATGTCCCCAGGCACCCTCATTTGTTGACTTCTGTGATCGAAAAAGCCTTGGTTTCATGCATATCAACATCAGAAGCCTCCTCCCTAAGTTTGTTTTACTCACTGCTTTAGCACACTCTGCTAACCCTGATGTCCTTGTCGTGTCTGAATCCTGGCTCAGGAAGGCCACCAAAAATTCAGAGATTTCCATACCCAACTATAACATCTTCCGTCAAGATAGAACTGCCAAAGGGGGAGGAGTTGCAGTCTACTGCAGAGATGGCCTGCAAAGTAATGTCATACTTTCCAGGTCCATACCCAAACAGTTCGAACTACTAATTTTGAAAATTAGAAATAAGTCTCTCACTGTTGCCGCCTGCTACCGACCCCCCTCAGCTCCCAGCTGTGCCCTGAACACCATTTGTGAATTGATTGCCCCCCATCTAGCTTCAGAGTTTGTTCTGTTAGGTGACCTAAACTGGGATATGCTTAACACCCCGGCAGTCATACAATCTAAGCTAGATGCCCTCAATCTCACACAAATCATCAAGGAACCCACCAGGTACAACCCTAACTCGACATTCTATATACGACACCATTCTATATACTTTCGGCCCGTCATTGGACACTGTGCTATCTAACCTCCAAACGAGCTTCAATGCCATACAATACTCCTTCCGTGGCCTCCAACTGCTCTTAAACGCTAGTAAAACCAAATGCATGCTTTTCAACCGATCGCTGCCTGCACCCGCATGCCCGACTAGCATCACCACCCTGGATGGTTCCGACCTTGAATATGTGGACATCTATAAGTACCTAGGTGTCTGGCTAGACTGCAAACTCTCCTTCCAGACTCATATCAAACATCTCCAATTGAAAATCAAATCAAGAGTCGGCTTTCTATTCCGCAACAAAGCCTCCTTCACTCACGCTGCCAAGCTTACCCTAGTAAAACTGACTATCCTACCGATCCTCGACTTCGGCGATGTCATCTACAAAATTTCTTCCAACACTCTACTCAGCAAACTGGATGCAGTTTATCACAGTGCCATCCGTTTTGTCACTAAAGCACCTTATACCACCCACCACTGCGACTTGTATGCTCTAGTCGGCTGGCCCTCGCTACATATTCGGCGCCAGACCCACTGGCTCCAGGTCATCTACAAGGCCATGCAAGGTAAAGCTCCGCCTTATCTCAGTTCACTGGTCACGATGGCAACACCCATCCGTAGCACGCGCTCCAGCAGGTGTATCTCACTGATCATTCCTAAAGCCAACACCTCATTCGGCCGCCTTTCGTTCCAGTACTCTGCTGCCTGTGACTGGAACGAATTGCAAAAATCGCTGAAGTTGGAGAATTTTATCTCCCTCACCAACTTCAAACATCAGCTATCTGAGCAGCTAACCGATCGCTGCAGCTGTACATAGTCTATTGGTAAATTGCCCACCCATTTTCACCTACCTCATCCCCACAGTTTTTATTTATTTACTTTTCTGCTCTTTTGCACACCAATATCTCTACCTGTACATGATCATCTGATCATTTATCACTCCAGTGTTAATCTGCAAAATTGTAATTATTCGCCTAACTCCTCCTGCCCTTTGCACACATTGTATATAGACTCCCCTTTTTTTCTACTGTGTTATTGACTTGTTAATTGTTTACTCCATGTGTAACTCTGTTGTCTGTTCACACTGCTATGCTTTATCTTGGCCAGGTCGCAGTTGCAAATGAGAACTTGTTCTCAACTAGCCTACCTGGTTAAATAAAGGTGAAATAAAAATAAATAAATAAATAAATAAAAGCCCAATCAGGGTCAACTGGATACCAGAGGAAACTCAATACTGCCCTCCAGTGGCAACCACAGGTAGTACACTCCGGTAAGAAACCCTGACCTGTGACAGCATACATCAGACTGGGTCGATTTAGTACATCATTTAGTATATCTGGAGTGGCAGGTAGCCTAGTGGTTAGAGCGTTGGACTAGTAACTTAAAGGTTGCAAGATTGAATCCCCGAGCTGACAAGGTAAAAATCTGTCGATCTGCCCCTGAACAAGGCACTTAACCCACTGTTCCTAGGCCGTCATTGAAAATAAGAATGTGTTCTTTAACTGACCTGCCTAGACAAATAAAATAAGAAAATAAATCTGTCTAATAAAATCTGTTAGGGGGCATATTGATATTTCCACGTATAGTATACCCCCTAGGTAATGAATAGCAATCATGCAATATGATTCGATATTAACATTGATCATTGACTTGAGAAACTACTCACACCCATTGACTTTTTCCACATTTTGTTCTGTTACAGTCTACGCACAACACCCCATAATGTCAAAGTGGAATTGTGTTTTTAGACATGTTTACAAATTAATAAAAAATGAAAAGCTGTCATGTCTTAATTCAATAAGTATTAAACCCTTTTGTTACGTAAAAATAAGTTGCATGTTCACAATCTGTGTGCAATAATGGTGTTTAGTATTAAAGAATACCCAATCCCTGTAGCCCACACATAGAATTATCTGTAAGGTTCCAAAGTCAAGCAGTCAATTTCAAGCATGGATTCAAATAACAAAGACCAGGGAGGTTTTTTTATGGTTAGCAAAGAAGAGCACGTTTTGGTAGATAAGGAAAAAGAAAGCAGACATTGAATACCTAGGATAGGATAAGTATTCCCTCTCACCCCCCCCCCCTTTAAGATTTAGATGCACTATTGTAAAGTGACTGTTCCACTGGATGTCATAAGGTGAATGCACCAATTTGTAAGTCACTCTGGATAAGAGCGTCTGCTAAATGACTTAAATGTAAATGTAATGAATATCCCTTTGAGCATGGTGCAGTTATTGATGTTACACTTTGGATGGTGTTTCAATACACTCAGTCACTACAAAGATATAGGTGCCCTTCCTAAATCAGTTGCCGGAGAGGAAGTAAACCACTCAGGGATTTCGCCATGAGGCCAACAGTGATTTTAAAGCAGTTACAGAGTTTAATGGCTGTGATAGGAGAAAACTAAGGATGGATCAACAACATTGTAGTTAACTCCACAATACTAACATACATGACAGAGTGAAAAGAAAGAAGCCTAAACAGAATAAAAATATTACAAAACATGCATCCAGTTCGTAATAAGGCATTTTAGTAATACTAATAGCAAATTGGCAAAGAAATGCACTTTTTGTTCTGAATACAAAGCCTTCTGTTTAGGGCAAATACAACACAACACATCACTGAGTACCACTCTTCATATTTTACAGAATGGTGGTGTTATGAGTTGCATCGTGTTATGGGTATGCTTGTCATCGGCAAGAACTTTAGGATAGAAAGAGCTAAGTACAGGCAAAATCCTAAAGGAAAAACTAGTTAAGTCTGCTTTCCAACAGACACTGGGAGACAAATTCACCTTTCAGCAGGATAATAACCTAAAACACAAGGACAAATATACACAGGAGTTGCTTACCAATACATCATTGGATGTTCCTGATTGGCCTAGTTACAGATTTGATTTAATTTGGCTTGAAAATCTATGGCAAGACATGAAAATGCCTGTCTAACAATGGTCAACAACCAGAGCTTGATGAATTTGAAAGAATAATGGGCAAATAATTGTACAATCCAGGTGTGCAAAGCATTTAGGGACTTACCCAGAAAGACAGCTCATCACTGCCAAAGGTGATTCTAGCATGTATTGACTCAGGGGGTTGAATACTAATCTAATCAAGACATATTAGTGTTCTATTTTCCATTAATTCATCAATAATACTATTTTTAAAAGTGTTTTTCTTCTGCTTTGATATTACAGAGTAATTTCATTCATTTTAATCCCACTTGGTAATACAACAAAATGTGGGAAAAGTCAAGGGGTGTGAATAATTTCTGAAGCCACTGTAACTGTTAAGTAATGGACACATACAGATGGCATGAGTTTTTTAAACAAAGAGGGCTTATCCAAAACCCTCCAGTAGACTCTGGTCCCAGAGATGCCAATGTAGGTGGAGTTTAGTAGGATGAAAGATCAATCAACTTGACTTAACTTTGTAAGAAAGACTCATTTGTTTGACTCTGGTACAACTACCAAATCCTAAAAACTTATCGTAAGTGTACATTTCTTCACTGTTTTGGACTGCCTGGGGAAAGACACCCCCTTTTAAGATATGCTTGATTTTATGATGATTACAATTCTGATGTCTGTAAAACTGCACCTCAGCTTATAAGAAAGTACTTACAAACAGCATTTTTGTGGTTTGTGTCTTTGCTTGGAAGCAGTTTCACCCCTCTGGACTTCAGCTCAATTGCCTTTTTTACTGTTAGGGAGAGAAAGTCGTGCACATCATAATCCATTATGTAATTAGCAAAACACCCTAAGAGCTCAGGCTGAAAGAAAATCTGTGTCACAACATGCAAACAATTCTGTGAGATTATTTTGCTATAGAAGGACCCCCCCCCCACGCCCGTCTCCAAATATACTTTGAAGCTGGCGTTTACTGGAGAAATTCACAAGCAGAGATGTCAAGCTGTCCTCCAGGTGATTGCAGAGGGCCAGCATGGTGCCAATGTGCCCAGGCCACCACGCAATTATTGGGTCTGTATTATTTAGTCTTTATAGATCATCCAAGTCAGAGGAGTTCTTTGTTGTGCAGGGCAAGGGAGGGCCAGCTTGTGAACAGTGGTGGCTACACTTTCACCTAACACCACTGGGCTCAGTTCCCAGCAGGCAGTGCAGTGAATGAGTAGCCTGCGTTAGTGTCAACAGAAGCCAATTTGGATTTCGATATGACTCGGAATCTAATCTGGTAATTATGTCATGCAGGGAAGCCAATTAAACCCTGAGAAATCTGAAATAGGTTCAGTGTGAGTATTCTTTTCTCCATATGACTTCATCCCCTCGCCAGGTATTAAGTGGAAGTATAGTAATTTTACCGGACAATATAACACAAATGCTAAATAATAGGGGACAAAAATTCATGTGGGAGGGAAAAAAGTTGCCAACTATTTTTAATGAGAATGGGCTTCGTATCCAAACTCTTTTAGGCAGAAGTACCTGGGGCTACACTTAGTGACTAAACCTGGAAGGCCTCAAGTCATGTTGCACTTCGTCAAACTCCATTTAACAGGCAGAAACCAGAGAAATAACTATGCATACACCTGCAAACCGTATGCTGGCAGAATCCAGGTCAGGCCAAGATGTCATGTTTAGCAGAGCTCTGGCAGAGCGTGAAAAGTGACGTGATGTGAAGGAACTCACTGCCAATTGCACTGACGACTGCCTGCAATGGGAAGGGTTCTATCCCAACCCTCTGACACTGACCCCTTACCTTGGTACTGGGCACTAAATCCTTTCCGCCGATGGTTGCTGTCTGATGTGAAATGCAGCCGTAACCAGTTCTTGCTGCTGATGACAGGGGAAGGTATATTCATACCGGTCAGCCTGGAAGAAAATATGATTCTCAATTCAGCAGAGTGACCCAAAACTTCCATCAAAAGGACACTCAAAGTAAAACAAATGGGGTGCTTTTAGTAACAATAGCACATCTACACTGCATGACTACTGGAATGATTACACAATGGGTTAATTGGAAGGAATGCTAAGAGTACATACCAAATCAAAAGTTTAATATAAGGACATCTGTGTGAAAAATCACACACATGGTGCAATGCCTACTCAATTTGACAGCTGTGTGTTATATATTTTGCAGGGTTAACTTTGCTGCTCTACCCCATTAACCTCACAGATGCCTTGAGTAGTAAGCACACATTTTGATATGGCTGTATTACTCTATTCCAGTTTTTTAAATTACTTTTCCTGTTGAAAAACAATATCCCATGTATAAATGCACTAATTTACACACACTTAAGGGTAAAAAATATGTTAAAGAGCAAGTGCAAACTTTCAAGGATTCTGATGGTGCCCTCTGATGTCATCAGCCTCCCCCTTGCTTGAGGAACAATACAGGAGCAATAGAGAACAAAATAGAAAAGGGTCAACTGAAAAATTGTTACCTGAACCCAAATGAATGAAACCCTTATCAACAACCTTAGACATTTCAATACGGCGTACCAACAAATATATACAGTTATCTTTCAAATCAATCTTTACCCACATCATAGGAAACTTAAAGATGAACTGCTATCTGTATTTCACTATCATAGCACAGTCTTCATGGGAAGCAGCTTTGGTGATGGAGTGAGTCGCTGCAGGTGAAGCAATTTAGGTAAAATACCTCAGACCATGGACACATCATGATTGTTCCATCAACACCTCAGCCATTTTAGTTACACAAGCCCAGTTCAATATGTTTATTTCAATAGCCTCAGAGCAACTTAACCCAATACTCGTTGATCAGCCAACTCTTAAATCTTCGCAAACAGTACTAAAACCTCAGTGGTTAATTCAATCTGCTTTAAAAGTACAGCAACACATTTCATTTTTCCTTATACCTGGGATTGCGAAGACTTTTTTGCCTTCTTTCTGCTCATACTGCCTCATAACCTAGCTTTCACACTCCAATGAGCAACACTGTTAAAAAGAAAGTGAGAAGGCCCAACACCACTCAGCATTAATTGCTATTCGTTCACTGTCCTGTACCAATTCCGGCTAGACCTTCAATCCAATCCATTGTAATGAGGTGAGATCTATCTATGCTACAATCATAAAATTGTTCCTGTATCTTCTTGTAAGGAAATCCTTATTGTAAGTAAATGTATTGTTCTTTATCGGGAGGTTTAATTTATTTAATTTAGTAGTGGTATTTATGAGTTCATGATGTTTACAAAACCAATGTGATAAAAGGTGCAAAACTTCAAAGAAAAGGAAGGCTTTTATTTTATGCAGAAGCTATAATATAATTAATTCAGCTTTGGCAACAGAATGTCAGAGGTCATGAGGACAGGCATATATGTACTTTGATGAGTTCTACTAGTATGTGAAGAGAATGGAGAGTCTTCCACACACAACAAAATCTCCTAGGATTAACTCTAATAACCTTTGGACCACAATTCAAGGCACAATACCTTCTCAACCATTGGACACTACCTCCCGCTTATAGTGTTGCCACAATGGTTGTGCAAACACTGTTGTCCATTTTTTTTTCTATTTCACCTTTATTTAACCAGGTAGACTAGTTGAGAACAAGTTCTCATTTACAACTGCGACCTGGCCAAGATAAAGCATAGCAGTGTTAACAGACAACAACACAGAGTTACCCATGGAGTAAACAATAAACAAGTCAATAACACAGTAGAAAAAAAGAGTCTATATACATGGTGTGCAAAAGCCATGAGGAGGTAGGCAAATAATTACAATTTTGCAGATTAACACTGGAGTGATAAATGATCAGATGGTAATGTGCAGGTAGAGATACTGGTGTGCAAAAGAGCAGAAAAGTAAATAAATAAAAACAGTATGGGGATGATGTAGGTAAATTGGATGGGCTATTTACCGATGGACTATGTACAGCTGCAGCGATCAGTTAGCTGCTCAGATAGCAGATGTTTAAAGTTGGTGAGGGAGATAAAAGTCTCCAACTTCAGCGATTTTTGCAATTCGTTCCAGTCACAGGCAGCAGAGAACTGGAAGGAAAGGCGGCCAAATGGGGTGTTGGCTTTAGGGATGATCAGTGAGATATACCTGCTGGAGCGCGTGCTACGGGTGGGTGTTGCCATCGTGACCAGTGAACTGAGATAAGGCGGAGCTTTACCTAGCATGGACTTGTAGATGACCCGGAGGCAGTGGGTCTGGTGACGAATATGTAGCGAGGGCCAGCCGACTAGAGCATACAGGTCGCAGTGGTGGGTGGTATAAGGTGCTTTAGTAACAAAACTGATGGCACTGTAATAAACTGTATCCAGTTTGCTGAGTAGAGTATTGGAAGCTGTTTTGTAGATGACATCGCCGAAGTCGAGGATCGGTAGGATAGTCAGTTTTACTAGGGTAAGTTTGGCGGTGTGAGTGAAGGAGGCTTTGTTGCGGAATAGAAAGCCGACTCTAGATGTTATTTTAGATTGGAGATGTTTGATATGAGTATGGAAAGAGAGTTTACAGTCTAGCCAGACACCTAGGTACTTATAGATGCCCACATATTCTAGATCGGAACCATCCAGGGTGATGATGCTAGTCGGGCGTGAGGGTGCAGGCAGCGAACGGTTGAAAAGCATGCATTTGGTTTTACTAGTGTTTAAGTGCAGTTGGAGGCCACGGAAGGAGTGTTGTATGGCATTGAAGCTCGTTTGGAGGTTAGATAGCACAGTGTCCAAGGATGGGCCAGAAGTATACAGGATGGTGTTGTCTGCGTAGAGGTGGATCAGGGAATCACCCGCAGCAAGAGCAACATCATTGATATATACAGAGAAAAAGTAGTTGGTGAACCAGGCAAGGCAGTCATTAGAAAAACCGAGGCTGTATATATCAAAGATGAGTCTGCCGATAAGAATAATGTGTTTGACAGAGTCTAAAACCTTGGCCAGGACGATGAAGGCGGCGGTTATGATATCGTTTAGTACCTTGAGCGTGGCTGAGGTGCACCTGTGACCGGCTCGGAAACCAGATTGCACAGCGGAGAAGGTACGGTGGGATTCGAGATGGTCAGTGATGTGTTTGTTGACTTGGCTTTCAAAGACCTTAGATAGGCAGGGCAGGATGGATATAGGTCTGTAACAGTTTGGGTCCAGGGTGTCTCCCCTTTGAAGAGGGGGATGACTGTGGCAGATTTCCAATCCTTGGGACGATATGAAAGAGAGGTTGAACAGGCTGGTAAAAGGGGTTGCGACAATGGCGGCGGATAGTTTCAGAAATAGAGGGTCCAGATTGTCAAGCCCAGCTGATTTGTACGGGTCCAAGTTTTGCAACATCTGCTATCTGGATTTGGGTAAGGGAGAAGCTGGGCAGGCTTGGGCGAGTAGCTGCGGGGGGGGCTGTTGGCCGAGGTTGGAGTAGCCAGGAGGAAGGCATGCCAGCCGTTGAGAAATGCTTGTTGAAGTTTTCGATTATCAGGCATTTATCGGTGGTGACAGTTTTACCTAGCCTCAGTGCAGTGGGCAGCTGGGAGGAGGTGCTCTTGTTCTCCATGGACTTTACAGTTTCCCGGAACTTTTTGGAGCTACAGGATGCAAATTTCGGCTTGAAAATGTTATGCAGGTGAATGAGGACCCAAAAGCGACTTGGCGAAAACAGAGTCTTTAATCCAGTTTAAGGAAATAGCAATACTCCTAGACAAATCGGAGCGGTAAATAAAGCATAAAAAACAATTCCACTCGTAATCACGAGAACAGACTGGAGACTCGATCATAAACTGCAGGTTGCCTCGGGAAGGCACTTGACCGTAGCAGACTCAGACACCTGCTCACCACGCGGCATCTGAGGGAAACACGACACGACAGGGCGATACAAAGACACAGCACGGTGAACAATATACAAGGATCCGACAGGACAGAAACGGAAAACAAGGGGAGAAATAGGGACTCTAATCAGGGGAAAAGATAGGGAACAGGTGTGGGAAGACTAAATGATTGATTAGGGGAATAGGAACAGCTGGGAGCAGGAACGGAACGATAGAGAGAAGAGAGAGAGGGAGGGAGAGAGAAAAAGGGGAACGAACCTAAAAAGACCAGCAGGGGGAAAACGAACAGAAGGAAAAGCAAAATGACAAGACAATATAAGACAAAACATGACAGAAAAAGCTGGCCTTTGCTTTCCTGACTGAGTGTGTGTATTGGTTCCTGACTTCCCTGAACAGTTGCATATCGCGGGGACTATTAGATACTATTGCAGTCCGCCACAGGATGTTTTTGTGCTGGTCGAGGGCAGTCAGGTCTGGAGTGAACCAAGGGCTATATCTGTTCTTAGTTCTGCATGTTTTGAACGGAGCATGCTTATCTAAGATGGTGAGGAAGTTACTTTTAAAGAATGACCAGGCATCCTCAACTGACGGGATGAGGTCAATATCCTTCCAGGAAACCTGGGCCAGGTCGATTAGAAAGGCCTGCTCGCAGAAGTGTTTTAGGGAGCATTTGACAGTGATGAGGTGTGGTTGTTTGACTGCGGACCCGTAGCAGATACAGGCAATGAGGCAGTGATCGCTGAGATCCTGGTTGAAGACAGCGGAGGTGTATTTGGAGGGTCAGTTGGTCAGGATAACGTCTATGAGGGTGCCCTTGTTTACAGATTTAGGGTTGTACCTGGTGGGTTCCTTGATGATTTGTGTGAGATTGAGGGCATCTAGCTTAGATTGTAGGACTGACGGGGTGTTAAGCATATCCCAGTTTAGGTCACCTAACAGAACAAACTCTTAAGCTAGATGGGGGGCAATCAATTCACAAATGGTGTCCAGAGCACAGCTGGGAGCTGAGGGGGGTCGGTAGCCGGCGGCAACAGTGAGAGACTTATTTCAGGAGAGAGTCGTTTTTAAAAATAGTAGTTCGAACTGTTTTGGGTATGGACCTGGAAAGTATGACATTACTTTGCAGACTATCTCTGCAGGAGACTGCAACTCCTCCCCCTTTGTCAGTTCTTTCTTGCCGGAAAATGTTATAGTTGGGTATGGAAATTTCCGAATTTTTGGTGGCCTTCCTAAGCCAGGATTCAGACACGACAAGGACATCAGGGTTGGCAGAGTGTGCTAAACAAGTGAGTAAAACAAACTTAGGGAGGAGGCTTCTGATGTTGACATGCATGAAACCAAGGCTTTTTCGATCACAGAAGTCAACAAATGAGGGTGCCTGGGGACATGCAGGGCCTGGGTTTACCTCCACATCACCCACATCATCTATGCATATTAGATGCAAATATCTGTTGTCACACATGAGATGTGTCAAATGCATTCAACATCCATTATTCTGCCTGAGAGTTTATGGGGCCTCTGTCATGTTCAAATAACATGATTGGCATTTGACAGGTGCAAAAAAGAGTCTTACATAGATAATTGGATAATTGTGCTTCTGTTAAATATGGTCATTGTAATTTCTGTCAAACATTTTATGTTTCCGATGATTATATCCTAATCTGAATTGAAATTGTTAAAAGGTGTCATGTGACTTAATAGTTGGCGGCAGGTAGCCTTGCGGTTAAGAGCGTTGGGCCAACAATCAAAATGTTGCTTGTTTGAATCCCTGAGCCGACTAGCAAGGTACTTAACCCTAATTGCTCCTGTAAGTCGCTCTGGATAGGAGTGTCTGCTAAATTACTAAAATGTTAAATTTGACGCCATGGTAGTAGATTTCTGCATCTCCTCCATATCTGTTGCAAAGTGAATAGTGATGCTTCAGGTACATTAATTATACTAATATTATGTGCAGTGCATTTTAAGCAAGCTTTCAAAACTTCCAAAAATGTCATTTGAAAGAGAACATTAACATTGATTTTAACAACTCAAGTTGAAGAAATCCATTGGTTTAATTTGTATCACAACTCTTACACCTTAGAGTCAGCGTAAATGAAATAACTAATCTTGACACTGGCTGGAAAGTTCAATTATGAAATTAACATATTTTTTATTATTTATTATTAACCCTGACATGACAGCTTGTCAGGCACCTGTCTGCCAAGATCATGTGGTGGAAAATGCTGAGGAAAGCCTTTTAGGGAACTTCCCAAGAGGAGGATATGTAAACAGGAATTTGTTCACACTCTCAGTTGTCAATCTTGTTCAACATTCATTCATGTCTGTCTGTATATCAATTACCACCTCTTGTGTCAACAACGTACCAGTGACGAAGATCTAATATTCTATAATCTTATCAATTTGTCTGAGGTTATTTAATTCAGACAAAAGCAGTCCCTGTCAACTCCAGGTGTTATATCAATATACAGTTGAAGTCGGAAGTTTACATACACTTAGGTTGGAGTCATTAAAACTAGTTTTTCAACCACTCCACAAATTTCTTGTTAACAAACTATAGTTTTGGCAAGTCGTTTAGGACATATACTTTGTGCATGACACAAGTCATTTTTACAACAATTGTTTACAGACAGATTATTTCACTTATAATTTACCGTATCACAATTCCAGTGGTCAGAGGTTTACATACACTAAGTTGATTGTGCCTTTAAACAGCTTGGAAAATTCCAGAAAAAGATGTCATGGCTTTAGAAGCTCCTGATAGGCTAACTGACATCATTTGAGTCAATTGGAGGTGTACCTGTGGATGTATTTCACGGCCTACCTTCAAACTCAGTGCCTCTTTGCTGATTTTGACATCAAAATCAATAGAAATCAGCCAAGACCTCATAAAAAATTGTAGATCTCCACAAGTCTGGTTCATTCTTGGGAGCAATTTCCAAACACCTGAAGTTCTCACATTCATCTATACAAACAATAGCACTCAAGTATAAACACCTTGGGACCACATAGGTGTCATATCACTCAGGAAGGAGACACGTTCTGTCTCCTAGAGATGAACGTACTCTGGTGTGAAAAGTGCAAATTGTGAAGATGCTGGAGGAAACAGGTACAAAAGTATCTATATCCACAGTAAAACTAGTCCTATATGGACATAATCTCAAAGGCCGCTCAGCAAGGAAGAAGCCACTGCTCCAAAACTGCCATAAAAAAGCCAGACTGTGGTTTGCAAATGCAAAAAAAATGTACTTTTTGGAGAAATGTCTTCTGGTCTGATGAAACATAAATAGAACTGTTTGGCCATAATGACCATCGTTATGTTTGGAGGAAAAAGGGGGTGGCTTGCAAGCCGAAGAACACCATCCCAACCGTGAAGCACGGGGATGGCAGCATCATGTTGTGTTGGTGCTTTGCTGCAGGAGGGACGGGTGCACTTCACAAAATAGATGACATCATGAGGCAGGAATATTACGTGGATATATTGAAGCAACATCTCAAGACATCAGTCAGGAAGTTAAATCTTGGACGCAAATGGTTCTTCCAAATGGACAATGATCCCAAACATACTTCCAAAGTTGTGGCAAAATGGCTTAAGGATAACAAAGCCAAGGTATTGGAGTGGCCATCACAAAGCCCTGCCCTCAAACCTATAGAACATTTGTGGGCAGAACTGAAAAAGCGTGTGCGAGCAATTAGGCCGACAAACCTGACTCAGTTACATCAGCTCTGTCAGGAGGAATGGGCTGAAATTCACCCAACTTATTGTGGGAAGCTTGTGGAAGGCTAGCTGAAACGTTTGACCTAAGTTATACAATTTAAAAGGTGATGTAACCAAATACTAATTGAGTGTATGTAAACTTCTGAACCACTGGGAATGTGATGAAAGAAATCAAATCTGAAATATATAATTCTCTCTACTATTATTCTGACATTTCACATTCTTACTGTATGTATCTCATTTGACAAATGGAGTGCCTTTTGGGTAGTGTACTTTTGTCAGAAATAACTATTTATTTCTTCTTATTTTAACATTCTATCATAAAGAGCACGTTTCAACTTCATAACAAACATGTTTTCCCATCTCAAAAAGTTAAATTAAGAAAAAGTACTAGAATTTAGTCCTAGAAGTGGGACGAAAATGACTTGTGACATGCCAAAATTGGGATTTTCTGAGAAAACACATTTATTTGAACAAAAACACACTGCTCTTGAAATGTTTTACATGGTTTAGACTAGTTAGAGCATTTGATGCAACTGTTAAATTTAGCCTTTTATCAAAACGTACACAATGTCTGACGGACATAAAAGGCAATCAATTGATGGAACGACCCATGTGTCTAATTAGCAACATGTATTTGCTTTATGACTCCCAAGTATTTTTACTGAATAGTATCATTTTTGTCCAACAAACCACTAGACTTATTTCACAATGTCTCATGGGCAAGGACCGCGTAGAACTTCTGAAGTTGAAGTATGAATTCCAAACATCTCTGGACACATGTCTAGGAGGTGGAAGAGTTCTGGATGTTAAGGTCACGTGTGTGGTCTTCTTACCATATCATAAATGGTATGTCTATAAAACTGCCTCCAATCATCAGAGTGCACAACAATGTCAGTAGCAGAGCAATGTTATAAGACACTAACTGACTTTGAAAGGCTGTGTGAAAGTCACTCAAACGATTGATGCTCCCTTGCCCCTTTCAGACTTTAATAGACAGAAGAATGAGGGTAGTGATTATTGTTACCTAGTGACTGCCTAGTTTTTCAACTCCTGTAACTTATCATTGATTAATGCTAGCGAAGTGTACTTCTGTAATTGACAGTGAGAGCAGCTCCTGAAAATATTACTTTGACCTATTTTGAGTTCAGTGAAGTACTTTTCATTGACTTTAACTTATGGGACTTTTACATGCTAATTGAAGACATAACATCACCCAGCAATAACTATTGCTAATAAAAATACAATTAATCAGATAGTAGAATTCCCTATCGGAATTAGCATCTATTTGTGCTATCCACAGCTAAAGAAGATATTGCCACCTACTTTTAAACTCTATTTCCACAAGCTGAGTAGACTTAAAGTATGAAAAACTGTCAAGCTTTGCTTTGATGTTGATGTCATTCCTCTATCCATGCTCCGGGTGCGGATTTCTGCTATCAAATATTAGGTGGTGCAAACGCAGATCTTGTGAGTCATTGGTTTGAGTTGTTTCTTAAATGACGGATGCATAGCATCAACCTGAAAAAGAGAACATCTTTGGCAGTGTGCACATTGACATATGGGTTATTCCTCACAATACTAGAACAGAACAAGACCATGATTTTGGCGATTTTCACTAAATGTAATCCATAGAAGGGTCCTTTGGAGGGAGGATTGGTGATATATAATGAACAAAAATATAAACACGCAATATATCGTTTATATAAGGAAATCAGTCAATTTAAATAAATAAATTAGGCCCTAATCTATGTATTTCACATGACTGGGCAGGGGCACAGCCATGGGAGGGCCTGGGAGGGCCACCCACTTGGGAGCCAGGCTCACCCATTTATCATGGGATGCTGCAGTAATGCAATGTTATTCATAAAACTAATATGATATTGATATCATATTGAAAAAATGCAACTGACATCGATATAGATGTTCCACATCGGTGCCGATCCCTAGTGAAAAAGACGTCCTAAAATGGACACCACATTGTTGGATTACATGTTACCAGCAAAAACATGATTACTTTGAGGATTACTTTTACATTTCGAAAGGAGGTTTTTTAATAATCTGAAACTTCTCTATTCTCTTAATGACATTCAAATAAGCATTGAAAAAAGGTGCAAGATTAATTAAGTTTGTTCCACCTGAGCGAGTCTAACCAGAAGTTAGAGACCACTATGATGACACACCAAATGGGTTGGAGGGATCGTGGGAAAAGAGCGGGAATAGGCTTTTGTTGGCTTCAGTCCAAGCTATGTCTTCCAATGGAACGACTGCTGTCGGCATCCAAAGACGATCCAACTGGAATAAATGCTTGGCGGTAAGGATGACAGCAGTGGTGCAGTCTACAGGCGATACGGGAATCACTTATTACTGTTATCTACAAAGCGCATTGATGTGAATCACACTGATGCTCTCACATTTAGCTATTTGCGCCTTGTGGTTGTTGTGGATGGCTGTTCAAAAATCTAAAGCTGTATTTGAACCCCAATAATGGTTGAATTCAAGAAGTTTAAGCTTCCAATCAATCATTGTTTTTGAAGCCAGTGGACAGCCAGTGAAAAATGCATTCTTGCAACAGCTGCACAGTGCGGATCCCAGCCTATTGTCACGATCGTTACAATGAGTGGACCAAGATGCAGCGTGGTGTGGTTCCATCCCCTTTATTTTGAAGTGAAACTCAAAGAAAACAATAAATGCAAACCGAAAGGAGCTGCTGCTATAATGCTCACAGACAACTATACATGGTCAAGATCCCACAAAGCACAATGGGAAAATGGCTGCCTAAATATTATCCTCAATCAGAGACAACGATAAACAGCTGCCTTTGATTAGGAACCATACCAGGCCAGCATATATATATATATATATATATATATATATATATATATATATTCACCTAGATAACCCACCCTTAGTCACACCCCGACCTAACCAACATAGAAAATAAAAAGCTCTCTATGGTCAGGGCGTGACACCTATAGAATAAAAGTGGGGCTTTAATTGCTCAATATAATTCATGCTGATAGTTGTTTTTAATCAATAAGCCTAATGGGCACATGGTCAAACTCGCACACTTGAACTCGCACACTTAAATTGGCAATCTGTAGTTTCTACATCCATTTGTGGACTTATAAATTAAATATCTCCATTGATTCTTGAAGAATATAACATAGAAATGTCTCATGAGCTTAGTTCAACTGTCACACTCCATAAGAACCCAAAATATAAGCTTGTTTTTCTCCAATGTTTGTAAACATTGTAAATGTAAACAAAAACTGTATAGCCTCATAACATGGTTAAAACTATAATGTTGATATCATTGATGGTCAGTCCTTGCATCCATAGCTCTGTCTATTAATCTGAGAGTGGTTACATTTCTCCAGGCCCATCCCTCAGCTTTTTACCAAAACAGAGGCAGGGTGGCATTTTGTTATTTTTCATCTGTGGATTTGCACTTTAAATGGATTCAAATGATCAAGATATAAAAGTGTCGCCAACAAAAAGTTCAACAACAGGCCTATAGCAAATGCAGCATATGGCATTCATTTTTCACATGTAAATAGCACTTTCAGTAGCGCTCAAATGAGCGCAGCATATATTTTTCAACTCGAATCAATGAGCCCAATCAGTCCTCCATGACAACAAAATCATAAACAACAGAATAGGGCTGGCTAATAAGTCATTCGTTTTGGGGTTATGCTCAGGTAAAACAATTTGACTCATCTCTAAGTCCTAGTCTTGAAGATCAAGGGGTATAACATTTACTGGAATGACTGGAATTCTGATAGAATGGTTTTTAATGTAAAGATACAATTTAATCATATTATTATATGTAGTAGAAAGCGATGGGTTAGAAGAAGCCTACATAACCAACACATAAAGTAAAATTTAACATCCATATATGGCCAGCTATGTAAACTTTAACATTGATGTATCCTGCAATAGATGGGGTTCAATTGGTAAAATGTTTTGTCTTCTTCTAATGCCTCTTACTGGGAAAGTAATCTAAAAGTAACTGAATGTAATCAGATTACATTACTGAGTTTGGGTAATCCAAAAATTGCATGACTGATTACAATTTTGGACAGGTAACTAGCAACTAACAGATTACATTTAGAAAGTAACCTACCCAACCCTGCTCCCTAACAAAAATGGAAGCCTCTTCAACAGTCTTCACAGGCAGTCTCCACAGTCTTCACATGCTGTGTAGATATGCTGTACAGATATGTCATCCCATTCTGCTCAGAACACACACTATAGCTCTCTGCATTGAAGTGGCATTCCACTGACAACACGTCGTACATTTTATTTTGTCAAGGAATTGTCAAATGGACCGGTCCTCAAAGTGTCAGGTTTCAAGTCCTGAAATGTCTCATGTCATACCTTAGCTGTTGACAGGACAAAATTAAGCAGTGTTGTGAGGTCCTGTAAAACTTTGACTCATCTTTATATTCTCTCAGTTGAAACTATAGGTATATTATTGACAAACAGGGATCAAACGTATAACACAATAGTACTTTAACTTATAGCTTTCATATATGAGTAAATCACCATCATGTCCCTCAATGACTTTTCGAGCAATTAGCAGATAATTGTTGCCATGGCAGTTGCTACCATTAGAATACAAGAGGTGCTATAATTATATTGCGGTTGTTAATTACTTACCAAATTGATGGCGCCTCAGTCCCACTTATCTCCAGAAAGTCGTATCTGTCTTCCAGCTGGAAATCACTAAAGACCAGGGCGATGGTGTCACCTGGTTCAGCCAGAATACTCCATGTGCAGTCTGCATTATTCTCATACTCTGAAGGGAAATGTGAACTTGATATCGTCCCTGTTGTTCCCCTCAATGTCCCACCGCAAGCTCCTTCGGCTAAAGGAAGAAAATAAGTAAGACAAAATTGCATTACTGACTGGGTCACAACTTGCTCTTAGAAAATAAATCCTTCTCGACTGAGTCCTGACTCTTTCAATTGTTACAGCTCCTACTGAGTGGATGAATATTCACTTGTGGGAGATAAAGGTTTGACAGCTAAGATTGGCATCGCTCCTGAGACAAGATTGGCAAATGTGTAAAATAAATGTTGTTTGTCGTTGCAGGTTGCAAGTTTAACAACAAAAACAATGACAATTGGAAGCTATGGCCTTGTGACCTTTCAAAGACCTCTAAAACCTACAATTTGATACTTCAGGTTCCAGGATCTAGGACAATCCAGGATCACTACATCTTAATGATACACTAGGTCAACACAAATAAATGACAACCCAGGATCAATACTGCTTAATAGTGACCCAGTAAGAACACAGATAAATGATGATCCAGGATCAACACAACTAAATGACGATCCAGGATCAACACAGCTAAATGATGATCCAGGATCAACACAACTAAATGACGATGCAGGATCAACACAGCTAAATGACGATCCAGGATCAACACAACTAAATGACGATCCAGGATCAACACAGCTAAATGACGATACAGGATCAACACACCTCAATGACGATCCAGGATCAACACAGCTAAATGATGATGCAGGATCAACACAACTAAATGACGATCCAGGATCAACACCGCTAAATGACGATCCAGGATCAACACCGCTAAATGACGATACAGGATCAACACACCTCAATGACGATCCAGGATCAACACAGCTAAATGATGATCCAGGATCAACACAACTAAATGATGATCCAGGATCAACAGCTAAATGATGATGCAGGATCAACACAGCTAAATGACGATACAGGATCAACACAACTAAATGATGATCCAGGATCAACAGCTAAATGATGATGCAGGATCAACACAGCTAAATGATGATCCAGGATCAAATCAAACTTTATTTGTCACATGCGCCGAGTACAACATGTGTAGACCTTACCGTGAAATGCTTACTTACAAACCCTTGACCAACAATCCAGTTCAAGAAAGAGTTAAGAAAATATTTACCAAATAAACTAAAGTAAAAAATTATTAAAAGTAACACAATAAAATAACAATAAAGAGGCTATATACAGGGGGAACCGGTATCGAGTCAATGTGCAGGGGTACAGGTTAGACGAGGTAATTTGTACATGTAGATAGGGATGAAGTGACTATACATAGATAATAAACAGTGAGTAGCAGCAGTGTAAAAAACAAGTGGGGGGGGGGGGGTCAATATAAATAATCTGGTGGCCATTTGATTAATTGTTCAGCAGTCTTATGGCTTGGGTGTAGAAGCTGTTAAGGAGCCTTTTGGTCCTAGACTTGATGCTCCGGTACCGCTTGCAGTGCGGTACCAGAGAAAACAGTCTATAACTTGGGTGACTGGAGTCTTTGACCATTTTGGGGGATTTCCTCTGTCACCTTCTAGTATATAGGTCCTGGATGGCAGGAAGCTTGGCCAAAGTGATGTACTGGGCCGTACGCACTACCCTTTGTAGTGCCTTACGGTCAGATGCCGAGCAGTCACAATGCCAGGCGGTGATACAACCGGTCAGGATGCTATTCGATGGTGCAGCTGTAGAACCCTGGGACTAATATGTAAATATTGATATTCTTGCCCCCCACTACAAACTTAAAATGTAGTGTCTTACCTCGACAAAATGGTGCTGGAAAGTCCCATGATGCTCCAGTACCTGGACTCACAATACAAGTGAGTACAGCATGTCCCTCCAGTATATATCCCATGAGACAACTGTAACGGATCTTGTCTCCCATGTTGTACCTTGTTCCATGAATTATTCCTTTTGGTATCAACCCTGGATTTCCACATGTGTGACTTGGTAGCACTGAAAAACAAACCGTATAGATTAATAAACTCAATTCATTTCCACGGCAGGCCCAAGTGCTATTCTATTGTCATGAGTCTAGCACCAAGATCATTTCAGGTCCTCATCACCCACAGGGCTCCTCTGTTCTCAGTCAGAACAGAGGAGTCACATCCATCTTCACTAAGAAAATTTGTACACAACTCCTTTGTCATCAGGTTGAAATAAACATATTTTATTCAGCACCGCCTTTCCACGTGTATTAACATTTTAGAAAGGTAGTTCAATTATTGTTTCTATGGTTAAATGTACTTTTGCCATTTTAATTACACAAAGAGGTTAATTAATATAATAAATATTTAAACATGCATAACTAAAACATCATCCTTTGTTAATTTTTAAATATTTTAAACAAAACATTGCCGGTCTTATCAAATGAAATGTATCTACTTTGGTACTGCCCAACAGATACCAGAAATAAGATCGTTTTTCTGATCTTTAAAACACATTCCAAAACCTTAGCTTCCAGGGTTCATGTCAAAGAGCATTGTTACATCCTGTAAACTCCCAACTAACTGTGTCAAAAGATTCACTAGTGTGAATTATATCTGTGACATTTGGGGGTCTCTATTTTTTTCAAGGGACCTCCTATGTGTTTTTTATAGTAAAGATGTAATTTAACATCACTTTTGTATTACCTTTTAATTTGACGTGAACACAACCAGCCTAGGGACCAGTCTGCGTCACAAAATAAGGGGGATGCAATTTTATGATGCAATTCCGGATAGAATTCTGATGCTTTATGGAGCAAAACTTCACAATAGCAGCACGTACAGTTGACCTTGGCAGATCTAGCAGGGCAAATATTTTACAAACTGACTTGCTGGAAAGGTGGCACCCTATGATGGTGCCCCATTGAAAGTCACTGAGCTCTTCAGTAAGGCCATTGTATTGCTAATGTTTGTCTATTTTACTTATTTATTTACTTTATTTTACCTTTATTTAACTAGGCAAGTCATTTAAGAACAAATTGTTATTTTTAATGACGGCCTAGGAACAGTGGTGTTGGACTAGTAACAGGAAGGTTGCAAGTTCAAATCCCTGAACTGGCAAGGTACAAATCTGTTGTTCTGCCCCTGAACAGGCAGTTAACCCAGGCCGTCATTGAAAATAACAATTTGTTCTTAACTGACTTGCCTAGTTAAATAATGGTAAAAAAAAACGAAAAAAAAAACTGCCTTGTTCAGGGGCAGAATGACTGCTTTTTACCTAGATTTTATATACCTGTCAGGAACAGGTGTGGCTAAAATAGTCGAATGCACTGATTTGAAGGGCTGTCCACATACTTTTTTATATATGTTGTATATAATACAGTATACGGTAGTCACTATTCACAATTTCACAACTGTGGGGGAAAACACGGGATTCTCATAGATCGCAATGCAAAAAAAGCTTAGGAGAGCATTTCGCAGTACCACCTTTACAAGGTAAAAATGTGTCGTTCTGCCCCTGAACAAGTCAGTTAACCCACTGTTCCTACACCATCATTGCAAGTAAGAATTTGTTCTTAACTGACTTGCCTAGTTAAAGTTAACATGTATTTCAATTTAGCCAGAATATCCATGACAGTTTTATTGGTGCCTTACATGAAATGAGGGAATTATTAAACATCTTGTAAACTTGAAGCACAGAAAGCCAACTGCAGAAAGCCATCTGTGCCAATTCAACATAGCCTTCTAGTTATTAGTTCTAAACATAAACACTTTTTGTTTTGGTTATTGCTTGAACAATCACTAAGATTCGTTTTTGGATACAGTAGTTGTTAGCTAGAATGCTAACTCTCATTAACATAGGCTGGTAGCAAAGCTAGCCAAAGAGCAATTTACTGGTTGATGTTGAATGTTTTTTAAGTATAATGCAGTTGATTGGCGACGATTACACAAACATTATATTATTAAGCAGGACATTCATACGATCCTTACGATCCAATTATAATCCAAAAGTACCTTGCCAGCTCAGGGATTTGATCAAGCAACCTTTCGGTTACGTGCCCAACACTCTAACCACTAGGCTACCTACCACCCCCATGTAACTCAATATAAATAAATAACTGCATGCCCCGAATGCAAATGCTGCCTCCTTAGTGTTGTGTTCTGTGGACCTTTGAAATAACTACCTCTGTGCTGATTAGATCTTGAATGAGCTTCATGTCTTATTGCAGTTCCTTTTTCCGAACTGGAAATAAAATCAATAGTGAAAGCCTGATACAAGCATCTATATTCAGACTGAGTCCTCCCCCTGCCCCCCTGCCCCCTGCCCCCTGACTCCCGCCCCCTTTCCCTTATGGATCAGACCATCTCTGTCATACCGCTACCCCAGTGGATAAGACTGACTGAATCATCTCAGTTAGGAACTGACATGGATCTGAAGGTGTAGGAAATCACCACTGTGGGGGGCAGGAACTGGAAAGGAGGATATTGCGGTGTCCAGCAATTGAGGACAGGTCTATTACTCAAAGGGCACCTGAAGGGCCTCTGCATAGAGCAAGACATTCTACAAATAAATATAATATAAGAATGGAAGTTTTCAGACACCTTTGAAATGTTCCACATTTTGTTAGGGTTATTGTAAAATGGATTAACTTATTTTTTCCCCTCATCAATCTACACACAATACCCCATAATGACAAAGCAAAAAAATGGTTTATAGAATGTTTTGCAAATGTATTAAAATAAGAAACTGAAATATCACATTTACATACAGTGAGTATTCAGACCCTTTACTCAGTACTTTGTTGAAGCACATTTGGCAGTGATTACAGCCTCAAATCTTCTTGGGTATGATGCTACACGATTGGTATACCTGTATGAGTTTCTCACATTCTTCTCTGCAAATCCACTCAAACTCTGTCAGGTTGGATGGGGAGCGTTGCTGCACAGCTATTTTCAGGCCTCTCCAGAGATGTTAGATCGGCTTTAAGTCCGGGCTCTGGCTGGGCCACTCAAGGACATTCCGGTATTTCCCTAATTTCATGTAAGTGGCTGTGCGTTGTATTGGCTGTCTGCTTAGGATAGTTGTCCTGTTGGAAGGTGAACCTTTGCCCCAGTCTGAGGTTCTGAGCACTCTGGAGCAGGTTTTCATATAAAGGAACTCTCTGTACTTTGCTCCGCTCATCCTGCCCTCAATCCTGACTAGTCTCCAAGTCCCTGCCGCTGAAAAACATCCCCACAGCATGATGCTGCCACCACCATACTTCACCGTAGGGATGGTGCCAGGTTTCCTCCAGACGTGACACTTGGCATTCAGTTCAAAGAGTTCAATATTGGTTTCATCAGAACAGAAAATCTTCTTTCTCATTTTTATTTTTGTTTTACCTTTACTTGTACAGGTTTTTCTCATTGAGATAACATCTCTTTTTCAAGAGAGACCTGGTCCAATAGCAGCAGGGGGAACAAGGTTTCAGACAAAACTATTTACATACACTAACACAACATTAAACAAAACTATAGACACATACAGTACAACAATGACATAATATGTTAAAAAAACAAATGTCTTGACTAAAAAACAGCTGTACAAAAGACAATTACACATTTCTATGATATTTACATCGATCAAATCAATCATCAAATGTTTCAATTCCACCAACGAGACTAGATCATCAAATTTTTAAATGTTCAGGAGAGAATTCCAGTACCACGAAGCTGATTAACTGAAACTATTTCTACCATGACCTGTTCTAATTCTTGGTACTGTTAAAAGCAAATGAGAATGGGACCGTAATTGATATTTATTTACCGACCTGATTTTTAAAAAATAACAGAGATAAAATGGCATTTTACCCAGTATGGCCTTATAAATCAGTGTATGCCAGTGTTTAAGCCTGCGCAAGGTTAATGCTACAGAAAGTTTTTGGTACCTTTCCCCAGATCTGTGCCTCGACACAATCCTGTCTCAGAGCTCTACAGACAATTCTTTCGACCTCATGGTTTGGTTTTCGCTCTGACAACTGTGGGACCTATAGACAGGTGTGTGCCTTTCCAAATCATGTAAATCAATTGAATTTACCACAGGTGGACTCCAATCAAGTTGTAGAAACATCTCAAGGATGATCAATGGAAACAGGATCTGAGCTCAATTTCAATTATCATAGCAAAGGGTCTGAATACTGATGTAATTCAGTTTTTTATGTTTTATAAATTTGCAAATATTTCTAAAAACCTGTTTCCGCTTTGTCATTATGAGGCATTGTATGTAGATTGATGAGGAAAATGTTTTATTTAATCCATTTTAGAATAAGGCTGTAACATAACAAAATGTGGAAAAGGGAAAGGGGTCTGAATACTTTGCGAATGCATGTTCCTACTGTCCCGCCTTAGACAAAACAAGCATAAGTACCTACAGTAAACTAATGTTAATCTAAACAAGTCACATAATGTACGTAATGAAGAGAAGTCTCCAAGCCTGCACATTCAGCATAACCTTCATCTCCCCAAATGTGTAAAATGACCAGTATTTGTTCAGATCTAGATGACATGTCTTTTTAAAAAGCCATTGGAATGCAACAGTTTTGCGGTTACCTACATAATTTATTCAATCCCGTGGATGGATTCACTATTTGGGATTTTGAAATAAATGCTGTAAGTTGTATTGTGAGTAATATAGTCTCTTTTTAGTCCAGCCCTCAGCCTTCTTCATGAATCAAGGGATTACTACAAACACAGGATTGTAATGGCTACATAAGCCAAGATGAAGTAGTTGAAAGACAATTTGAAGATTTTGAGACACTCCACATGTTTATACTAAATAGTTCTTACAGTATCTAATATCTGCAATTCTACATTCAAGAGACACAGACAGAAATATTATAGATCACATAAATCTACAATGTGACAATGTTGCTGGAATTTCCCTTCTATGATGCTGCACAAAACAGAAGTGGTATATAGGGCAAAAACACTGGAAGAAGAAGTCCGACAGACAGAAAATGACGCCCATTGTCTTAAATCATGAGCAACAGCCTTTGATGTTACCATATGTATGGTGTTAACTAAGGACAATGGCACGTCTCCCCAATACGACAGGGATTTTCTGAAGGAATGACTCACTTTCCTTTCCTACCCATGCCAAATCTACAGAGACTGATATTTCACCTGAGACATCCTTAATGTAGAAATCAATGGAGGCCTTTCTGTCTAAATAAATGGTTCGTTTCTTCCAATTCTGTCACAGCTGAGGGGCATTTATTATGCAGTGTTGTGCACTTTGCATGCACTTTTTGAGACTGTTTTTTTATGTCTTACTCTGACACTTTTCTTTCTCTGTCATTAAGTTTTTATTAGCAGTCTCCATATAGCATCTTTTTTCAGATAGAAAAAGTTGATTAATTCATGTGTGCTGGCAGCATAGTGATTGCATAATGAACCTTATCGATTTTATTTTTAAATAATTGTTTGTCAGTTTAATCATCTAATGACAAGACAAGACCATTAAACTTCACATGTGAAGTTCTGTTTGTTTTCAAGGGTGAAGAATAAACCCTTTTAAATTCTAATATTCATGCACTTCCTCATTACTGGGCGCTCAATGAGAAACACAAGTTGGTTTTCAAGTAGGCCTAGATTTCAATGATTACCTATAATGTGAAAATGATGGGCATCCATTAAGATCTCTAAGCCTCCACAACAAATTGACACGTTTTAACGACATCTGAAATGACAGAATATACACTGTCAACAGACTGCATCTGCTTCCCCCGCTGCCTGCCCAAAATGATTGCATCACTAGCCAGCTAAATGTAACATCCCCTGCAGTTTGTGTTGGTTCAGAGAAGAGGGCTGCTCCAGAACTGCTCACTGTTGGAGATTTGATGAGAAGATATGATGAGAAGCTACCTTGCAGTCCCTCACACTCACTATCAATGTGTATATGTTGGCATTCGTGAAAACATTCCCATTTTAAAAAGTATGTAACTAATGGTCATTCAGCCAAATATCACATAAAATACAGAATGGAACAAATATTTTATGTGACAGTACTATGGCTGGATCCATTGTGGTCCCCATACACTTTGTGGCCCTATGGAGGTTTCATCCAGGCACAAAATATCAATCCACATTGAATGGGGAATGACAGATGTAAATGTGAGTGCAAGCTGTTAAATGAAGATGCATTAAGTCGGAAGGGGGTGTAAGTCAATTTCCCACAGAACCTGTTGCTCGGGAGGCTGTTCATTCTTCCCTGGCGCATCAGCTCAGACGTTTGTGGCTAACTTCAGCATCTGTTTTGCCCCCATGTATCATTTGCCTTGTCCGAACGAATCCCATGGAGTGACTAGACTAGCAGTCATGGATCTTGTCTTGTATTGTTTTGACTGCCCTGAGCAGATACATCACATTTCGTAACACTTTCTTAGTTGGGTAATTTGTTTAAATGCATGAACTTTGCAATCCTTCCAAAATGCAATCTGGAGTTACATATTTTTCAGGAAGATTTGGCATACCCAGCTGTATTAAGAACAAATTTAGGGACATTTTGTGTCTAGCTGTACTCACAGCATGGTACAAATTGTGTTTGGTTACCAGCTGAAAAGATGGTCCTTGAAGAGCTTATGTATTTCATGCATATCTGTTGGAGAGGAAGATATCTGCATATAAAAATGAAAAATGTCTTCATGGGCACAAACATCAGTGTTGCTGCCACCAGCCTAAAGCCTCTTCAGTAGAATCGCATTTGTCTTTTGAATATCAGTGAGCTCTCGAGAAAGGGCTTATCGGACAAGTGGAACCATGCATTGCTACGCAACAGAGACCCCTAAAGAGGGCGTTTACTCTTAAACCATCAACAGATATTGATCCTTGCCTCTTCATACCACCCTCAGTAAAATTAAAGTGGGGAAAGAAAAATGTGTTCTGGCTTATGAGGGCTTTCTCTTTTATGGTCAACCCACACGTTTTTAGAATGGCAGATGACGGTGTGCAGAGGGGTGGGCAGAATGATGCTTGAGTTGCTTGACTGTGCTTGCACGGTAACATTGTAATTACTCAAGTGGCAAGTGGTAATACAGTCAACCTACTGCCTTGTGACTAATAATATGGCACTGAGTTAAGAGATTTCTTTATTGACATGCGTGGAACAAATGATATGATATTTTACTTTTTTTACAACAAACGGCCATTACATAATTTGAAAAAAGCTAGTCTTAGCTATCCCAGGTTGTTACAATATCCCGAAACTCTACTTTTGTATTTTGGACAAGAATTTGCTGAGTGTTGACATTGTGATTGATTGAGTTTAGCCTCCAATTCCTAAACACATGCAAAACTACTTCCTGCTGACAGTTAACTGATGGAGCTGTATTACAGTATGCAGTACTCTACATTGAGACCAGAAAGAAAAGTATTTTAACTGAATTCTAGCCAAACAGGACTGCCACAAAAGCAGCCAAGGCTATACTTTTCTCCATGTGATGGATATATTGTTTTAATTAACTTCAATTCACTTGATAATAATGAAAGATGGATGCTGTTTATTTTTGTTTTCCCTTTGCATAGCTCGATCCATTAAATATAAAAATTAAAAATATCTAGCCCATGGCAATAAGAACACGAAGGCACATTTCTTCTGGGTATAAAAGTGCTGCTGTGAAAGCGACAAAATGCACAATGTGTGAAGAGTAGCACTTTCCCCAAAATACTGGAAACAATCATTAATATACTATATGTATAAATGTTGTTGATATCTGTCAAATTACGAGAGTATCAGGTTGTGCATACAGTAACTAACCCTCGTGTTCCAGTGACATTTTGTGACATATTGAGATTGTAACAATCTAACAAAAGTAGCAGGCCAATAACTTTAAGCATATGATGCATGTGTGGGATATCATTGTTTTCAGTTAATTATCACTTTAACTAATGCTCTGCTAGGTACATTATCCTTATATTAATGTTCTTCATAGCAAGTTTTATTGCATCAGTCCATGCTGCGAAAATAGCCATTCATATGGGAACGTCTAGACAAGGACTACCGATCAAGCATATTGATTTGATGGGGTAGTTTTTTCCTGTTTTGTTAGTGTAATTTTCAGTCTCTCTCTCCAAGTTTACTTCGAAAACTCACTTCCCAAATACTCTTGTCATACGTTGTTTTTTTCCTTGTGTGAAAGACTATTTTGCGGTTTAAAATTGATTGCTTAACCCAACTTTACATATAGAAAACACATTTTCAGACATGTTCAGACAGATCTTCAAAACACGCCAGGTCAGTATAACAATATGCAGATAAATTGTTAAGAATTCCCTGTTTCCTTTACAATATACATTACAAAAACAAAAGCGACCTGGCCTCATTAACAGAAGACACCTCTCCAATCACATCTTACAGTCAATTTGCATATCAACATGAACAAATTCATCATAGGCACAAATTTAAAAAGGTTGACCATTATAACTCAATTAAGTTCAATTATATTCAGTCAAAATGAGTCAGTGATTGAATCCTAGGATGCACAAGACAAGTCTTGACCTTTATCAAATTACTTGCTGTTATGTATGAACTTTGAAAGCTGTATCTCAATTAGAATCTTTCAAATCTTCAATACTGGTTCGAATTATGATTTGTTTTCAAGTACAGTCTAAATGACACACCTAATAGGGAGTGCATACTGTGCTTATACTGTATATACACTCCCCTACGTATTTATTTGCAGAGGCATCGTACCTCACTCAGATTTGTCCTGTTTAAAAAACAAATAATAATAATACATTTATAAATTATTTGTAATACAACCTAGAAATTTTATGAAGTTGGCTTTCGCTAGCCCAGATAGGTTACCAATCTCCCAACCTCATAACTAGCTACCAAGTAGCCATTTCAGGCTGCAGTATGAAACAAGTTAGAGTAGCTAGCTTGTGTAACTATCTTAGCTGGCATGCCTGCTGGCAAGGTTGGTAAGACTTTAAAAAAGCAAGCAATAACTAAATGTACTGAATAAGACTGATATTCCTTTCAATCTTTTACCAATATTTTAGCAGAGTATGGGACTGTGGTGGTCATGACATTTTGTCAGACTGTTATTGTCATGCAAAAGACTGCCGGTCTCACGGTAATCACGGTACCATTAATTAACATAAACACATGTAGCATTTCCAGGTCTTCACGCATACAATCCACTGACACACGCCCTTGAAACATCTACATTTAAGTCAATTTAATATACACCATCACAATAAATCCATTATTTATTTTATGCAGGTCTAAGGAAACATTATGATATGCAGAGAATGTATTTCAGAAGAGCAGAATATGAGTTGGCCTACTGCATGCTATCTGGCTATGTGACATGCCATAGGCTGTAGGCCAGTTCATTTAGCAGACAAGATATTTGAATAAATTAATTTACATTATATGATATTATAGTATGGAGAATATAATTGAACTTAGCTGAATAAAATAGAAAGTATATTTTTCCCATTCCGGAGCGAGTGCGCATATGAAGTGGCTATGTAGAGGGTAAAAGTGATCATTTGAAACAGCTATTATTTGTGAATGATCCAAACCTTAGAATGTCTTAGAAATCAAAACACAAAACATTAGGAACACCTTCCTGATATTGAGTTGCACCCCCTTTGCCATCAGAACACCTTCAATTCGTCTGGGCATGGACTAAAATGTGTCAAGTTGGCTGGATGTCCTTTGGGTGGTGGACCGTTTTAATACACATGGAAACAGTTGAGTGTGAAAAACCCGGCAGTGTTGCAGTTCTTGGCACACTCAAACCGTTGCTGGCACCTACTACCATACCCATTTCAAAGGCACTTAAATATTTTGTCTTGCCCATTTACCCTCTGAATGGCACACATACACAACCAATGTCTAAATTGTCTCAAGGCTTAAAAATCCTTCTTTAAAACCTGTCTCCTCCCCTTCCTACACTGATTGAAGTGGATTTAACAGGTGTCATCAATAAGGGATCATAGCTTTCACCTGGATTCACCTGATCAATCTATGTCATGGAAAGAGCAGGTGTTCATAATGTTTTTACACTCAGTGTATATGGGCTGCATGATGCAACTTTAGGTTACTGATGATTTGATAATGTTGTAAAAAAGGCTTGCGCTCTGTTCCTTGCCTCAGGCTTAATATAAGACTCAATATAAGTGAATTTGTCCAAATACTTAAATATAGATACATAAAGTACATTAATTCTAAACGGTCAAACAGATATGTATGAAAATAGCCTAAAATAAAATATTACATTCTGTACTGTCGCTTCATATAAAACATTTAATCTCAAATCCAAAATGCTGGAGTATAGAGACAAATTAAAATCTTTAGCTGCCCTGTCCAAACAAATACGTAGGGGAGTGTATAAACAGTCGCTAGTGAAAGTCTACACACCCCTTGCAAAGTCTTCACATTTTGCTGCCTTAAAATTAAATCCAAAAGGGGATTGAATTAGATTTTTTTTCCTGCCGGTCTACACAACCTACTCCACATTTTCAAAATGAAAGAAAACTTATAGATCAGAGGAAGCTTCTTTTGGCAGACCTTACAGCTGTGGATAATTTTGAATAAGATTCTACCAACTTTCTACAACTCTTGTAGGGCAACATTAATCCATTGTTGTTGTCAAAATATATTGAGTGCGGTCAACTTGGCTGTGAATCATTGATGGACAGCAATATTCAAAACTTGTCTCAGATTTTCAATCAAATTTAAGTCAGGACTGAGACTAGACCACTCAGCAACACTATTGGAAAGCCATTCTGGTATCTCCCACTGAAACACTCTATCCCATTTTTACATGTGGCTTTATTTTCACTGTTCCTGTGCTTGTAATTTAACGTTGTTTTTTAAAATATTTTGTTTCGTTACAGACAAAATTGGTAGACATATTTAGCTGAGTCAACACTTGCCATTGATAATAATGCAATATGCAAATATGTCTAAAGTATATTACAAAACAATCTAAAACACTCCACACTAACTCATCTTACATCAGAATCCCATTCTGAATGTCTCTGCACTAAATTGTTTTTTAAATGTGCCTATGTGCCATAAATTCATGTTCGAATGATGTGTTTTACAACACCAACAAAAATATGCAAATATGGGATTTACAGGACAGTGGAACATTAAAAAAGAGAATTTGCAGAGACATCATTCAAAATGGGAGTGTTTTGAATCATTTTCTAACATGGCAAGTGATAACTAACAATTTTCTTTGTAAAGAAACAAATATAAAAACAAAGGTTTTGGGGATCAACTACAATCACAGTGACCTTCCTTTCCCCTCAGAAAACTGAGGTGGGTTTTCCTCTACATTTTAACGTGGGCTTTGCTCCTTTCATTTTTATTTTGATCCAGATAAACTCCCAAGCACATGTCTGTGACTAGCATATTCATAACATGATACTACCACCACAATATTATAAAATACAGAGGTTTTCACTGTGTTTTGTTGAATTATATTTGACCCAAACCCAAACCTGTTGTCTTTAATTTAGTCCAAAAAGTGATTTTCTTTTGCCTTGCACTATTAGTTAACGGTTGATTTGGAGTGGATGGGGAGATTGTGATGGCAACATAGATGTATGGATTTATTGCATATGTGCCAGCCATATACAAAGCAATACAGAAAACATCATTTACATTTTTTTTAGAACATTTACATTTGAATACTTTGTAGCTCAGAAACCCATTTTTCCCAGTAGTGGTTTTGATATTCTTCTCTGCGCAATCTTTTTTATATGGCAAAGCATTTTCATAATCTAATCCAAGAGACCCATCTTGACACAACGTGCCAACATAAATGACACATTTGGGGACATATCATTTTTCACCCTGCAATTCGTGGCAATGTCAGGTCCTATTCTATTGGCCAAGGATTTCTTCTTTCACACGCTGTGTGGTGCTTTGACATCACTGACAGTTGTATGTATGAAACTGTCCAGCAAAATTAAGGCAGTTTATATAATTTTTTTAAACATTACAATATATTCACAGATTTCACAACACACTGTGTGCCCTCGGGCCCCTACTCCACCACTACCACATATCTACAGTACTACAGTAATCTAGGTGTATGTGTGTGTATAGTGCATAGGTTATCGTATATGTGTGTGTATGCATGTGTCTGTGCCTATGTTTGTGTTGCTTCACAGTCTCCGCTGTTCCATAAGGTGTTTTTTAATCTGTTTTTTAAAATCTAATTTTACTGCTTGCATCAGTTACTTGAATAGAGTTCCATGTAGTCATGGCTCTTTGTAGTACTGTGCACCTCCCATAGTCTGTTCTGGACTTGTGGGCTGTGAAGAGACCTCTTGTGACATGTCGTGTGGGGTATGCATGGGTGTCCGAGGTGCGTGCCAGTAGCTTAGACAGACAGCTCGGTGCATTCAACATGTCAATACCTCTCATAAATACAAGTAGTGCCATTGGAGCTTTGAGGACAAATCTGTTACTCTGCAACACAAATAAAAACATGGTTACTCCTTCTCTGACCCTAATTTATTCACACTAGTAATAGAATGGTATAACAACATTGATAAAGATACAGTAATTAGCCAACAAGCCGCTGCTAATTCAAGACCCCAATCTGTCTCTGCACTCCATATCGACCCATTCTGATGAAATACAATTTCAGTCAACCAGATAATGTCCAATTGTGACTGTAGAGAATGTAATTTTGCTACCCAAAATATATTTCAAGTGTAAAAGGATTTCAAACAACTTGATTAGAGCCCTGGATTCTAAATCACTATATCAGTAGACCCTGGCTACAATAATGCATCTGACTGGTGCATTGATTGATTTCTAGACATATAGAATATCAGTAATTTTATTTAAGTAAACATTGCTTTGAGTTATGGTTTCTCTTATCTTAAAATGTTTAGTGTGTCTCGACAGACACTTGCTCTATCCCAAGCCTTTTACCTTTGATGCAATATAAATAATATATATATATAATACATATAAACACAAGTATGTGGACACCTCTTCAAATTAGTGGATTTGCTGACAGGTTTATGAAATCGAGCACACAGTCATGCAATTTCCATAGACAAACATTGCCAGTAGAATGGCCTTACTGAAGAGCTCAGTGACTTTCAAGAGCGTAACGTCATAGGATGCCACCTTCCCAACAAGTCAGTTTGTGAAATGTATGCCCTGCTAGAGCTGTCCCGGTCAACTGTAAGAGTGCTGTTATTGTGAAGTGGAAATGTCTAGGAGCAATAACATCTCAACCACAAAGTGGCGGCCGCGTAGAGCGTAAAAATCGTCTGTCCTCAGTTGCAACACTTAATACCAAGTTCAAAATTGTCTCTGGAAACAACGTCAGCACAACAACAATGGGTTTCCATGGCCGAGCAGCCGCACACAAGCCTAAGATCTCAATGCGCAATGCCAAGCATCGGCTGGAGTGGTGTAAAGCTCGCCGCCAGTGGAAATTGCAGTGGAAACGCATTCTCTGGAGTGATGTATCGCACTTCAACATCTGGCAGTCAGATCACAAATGCTAATGCCAACTGTAAAGGTTGGTAGGGGAGGAATAATGGCCTGGGGCTGTTTTTCATGGTTCGGGCTAGGCCCCTAATTTCTGGTGAAGGAAAATCTTAATGCTACAGCATATTCTAGATGGTTCTGTGCTTCCAACTTTGTGGCAACAGTTTGGGGAAGGCCCTTTCCTGTTTCAGCATGATGGTTCATCAAGATCGGTGTGGAAGAACTTGACTGGCCTGCGCAGAGCCCTGACCTCAACCCCATCGAACACCTTTGGGATGAAGTGGAACGCCGACAGTGAGCTAGGCCTAATCACCCAAAATCAGTGCCTGACCTCACTAATGCTCTTGTGGCTGAATGAAAGCAAGTCTCTGTAGCAATTTTCTAACATCTAGTGGAAAGCCTTCCCAGAAGAGTGTAGGCTGGGGGACCGCAAATGGGGGACCAACTCCAAATGGGGGAACATATGGTTGAGAGAATGCCAAGAGTGTGCAATGATGTCATCAAGGCAAAGGGTGGCTACTTTGAAAAATCTAAAATCAATTTTGAATTGTTGAACACTTTTTTTGGTTACTACACCATTCCACATGAGTTATTTAATAGTTTTGATGTCTTCACTATTATTCTACAATGTAGACAACAGTAAGAATAAAGAAAAGCCCTGGAATGAGTAGGTGTGTCCAAACTTCTGACTGGTACTGTACATGTTTCAACACCTCCCTCTGCAACTGGACCCAGGACTTCCTGACGAGCCGACCCCAGGTGGTGAACACATTGGACCCTTAACACAGGGGCCCCTTAACGGTGCGTGTTTAGTCCCCACCTGTACTCCCTATTCACCAAAACTCCAGAACCAACATTAAGTTTGCCGACGTGTTAGGCCTGCTCACGGACAACAATGAGACAGCCTATAAGGAAGAGGTCAGAGACCTGGCAGTGTGGTGCCAGAACAACAACCTAGAGCTGATTGTGGACTACAGGAAATGGAGGGCTGAGCATGTCACCAAGATGGCATAGCAGTCAGACGTCTTTTGTCCTCGTCTTGTCCCGTGTATATATATATATATATTTACAACTTTCTTCGCATACCTTTTTATATATTTTTTTGCTTTTCCATAAACTCATCTTCAAAACACTCTCCTACAACCTGCCTCACCAATTTAAAAAAATAAAGTATTATTTACCTCAAATCTGTAATCCTCCATAGGAGCTAACCAGCAGCTAGCCAGAAGCTAACCAGAAGCTAACCAGAAGCTAACGAGAAGCTAGTCAGAAGCTAACCAGAAGCTAATCAGAAGCTAGCCAAAAGCTAGTTAGCTTCTTTACTGGCTAATCGTTAGTATTCAGCTAACCACGGTTTGTGGTCATCAGCTATCCTTTAGCTCGAAAATCTATCGCCAGTTTTGTACGGTGCGGTGCGTCTTGGACCGGAACATACCAGACCTATTTTTCTCTCCATGTCCCTGGATTTCAACCGCACGCTCTGGACATAAGCCGTGTGACTATCGGCTTATGACGATTCTGGAGCAAACATCAATTACTCCGGAGCTAGCCAGCTGAAGAGTTCCATCAGTCACTCCTGGGCTACAATCACCTATCCGGACCCGTTTTACTGCCAACGCGGAGCCCCACCGGGCCTTCACAACTGGACTACC
Organism: Oncorhynchus gorbuscha; assembly: GCF_021184085.1. Classification (NCBI taxonomy): domain Eukaryota; kingdom Metazoa; phylum Chordata; class Actinopteri; order Salmoniformes; family Salmonidae; genus Oncorhynchus; species Oncorhynchus gorbuscha. The sequence goes on along the minus strand of NC_060178.1, from coordinate 82,449,146 downwards.
GACGTTATCTGCCCGAGGGAGTTATCCAGCTGACTCCTCCGTCGCAACATTACCTGAACGCCCATCTGCGGTCCGTTAACTGAAAATACATTTGTTTTTCTTTTTCTTGGGCCTCTATAACTATATCTATTTTTTTTTGCGAATTGGATTGATCCCCTCTACCACACGGAACCCCACTAATCCTACCTACGGAAACGCACGAAGTGGCTAAAAACAGACCTCCATTCTATTCTGGCTTGCTACCGATTGCCCAGCTATCTGTCTGAATCGCCGTGACCCCAACCAACCTCACTATTCACTGGACCCTTTTGATCACTCGACTAAGCATGCCTCTGCTTAATGTCAATATGCCTTGTCCATTGCTCTTCTGGTTAGTGTTTATTGGCTTATTTCACTGTAGAGCCTCTAGTCCTGCTCACTACACCTTATCCAACCTATTAGTTCCACCACCCACACATGCGATGACATCTCCTGGTTTCAATGATGTTTCTAGAGACAATATCTCTCTCATCATCACTCAATACCTAGGTTTACCTCCACTGTAAACCTTTACCTCCACATCCTACCATACCTTTGTCTGTACATTATATCTCGCCACCAGAAACCTCTTTTTACTCTCTGTTTCAGACGTTCTAGAAGACCAATTCTCATTGCTTTTAGCCGTACCCTCATCCTACTCCTACTCTTTTCCTCTGGTGATGTAGAGGTGAATCCAGGCCCTGCAGTGCCTAGCTCCACTCCTATTCCCCAGGCGCTCTCTTTTGATGACATCTGTAACCGTAATAGCTTTGGTTTCATGCATGTTAACATTAGAATCCTCCTCCCTAAGTTTGTTATATTCACTGCTTTAGCACACTCTGCCAACCCGGATGTTCTAGCTGTGTCTGAATCCTGGCTCAGGAAGACCACCAAAAATTCTGAAATTTTCATCCCAAACTACAACATTTTCAGACAAGATAGAACTGCCAAAGGGGGCGGTGTTGCAATCTACTGCAAAGATAGCCTGCAGAGTTCTGTCTTACTATCCAGGTCTGTACCCAAACCATTTGAACTACTACATTTAAAAATACGCCTCTCTAAAATCAAGTCTCTCACCGTTGCCGCCTGCTATAGACCATCCTCTGCCCCCAGCTGTGCTCTGGACACCATATGTGAACTGATTGCCCCCCATCTATCTTCAGAGCTCGTGCTGCTAGGTGACCTAAACTGGAACATGCTTAACACCCCAGCCATCCTACAATCTAGGCTTGATGCCCTCAATCTCACACAAATTATCAATGAACCTGCCAGGTACCTCCCTAAAGCCGTAAACACTGGCACCCTCATAGATATCGTCCTAACCAACTTGCCCTCTAAATACACCTCTGCTGTCTTCAACCAAGATCTCAGCAATCACTGCCTCATTGCCTGCATCCATAATGAGTCAGCGGTCCACTCATCACTGTCAAACGCTCCCTGGAACACTTCAGCGAGCAGGCCTTTCTAATCGACCTGGCCGGGGTATCCTGGAAGGATATTGATCTCATCCCGTCAGTAGAGGATGCCTGGTTATTTTTTTAAATGCCTTCCTGACCATCTTAAATAAGTATGCCCCATTCAAGTAGTTTAGAACCAGGAACAGATATAGCCCTTGGTTCTCCCCAGACCTGACTGCCCTTAACCAACACAAAAACATCCTATGGCATTCTGCATTAGCATCGAACAGCCCCCATGATATGCAGCTTTTCAGGGAACCTAGAAACCATTACACACAGGCAGTTAGAAAAGCCAAGGCTAGCCTTTTCAAGCAGAAATTTGCTTCCTGCAACACTAACTCAAAAATGTTCTAGGACACTGTAAAGTGTCCCAGCTGCCCACTGCACTGAAGATAGGAAACACTGTCACCACTGTCACCAATCTGCTATAATTGAGAATTTCAATAAGCATCTTCTACGGCTGGCCATGCTTTCCACCTGGCTACCCCTACCCCGGTCAACAGCACTGCACCCCCCACAGCAACTCGCCCAAGCCTTCCCCATTTCTCCTTCTCCCAAATCCAGTCAGCTGATGTTCTGAAAGAGCTGCAAAATCTGGACCCCTATAAATCAGCCGGGCTAGACAATCTGGACCCTTTCTTTCTAAAATGATCTGCCTAAATTGTTGCCACCCATACCCATATTACTAGCCTGTTCAATCTCTCTTTCATGTCGTCTCAGATTCCCAAAGATTGGAAAGCAGCTGCACACTCTTGACCCAAAATGCTACAGACCTATATCTATCCTACCCTGCCTTTCTAAGGTCTTCGAAAGCAAGGTCAACAAACAGATTACCGACCATTTCGAAACTCACCATACCCTCTCTGCTATGCAATCTGGTTTCAGAGTTGGTCATGGGTGCACCTCAGCCATGCTCAAGGTCCTAAACGATATCTTAACCACCATCGATAAGAAATATTACTGTGCAGCCGTATTCATTGATCTGGCCAAGGCTTTCAACTCTGTCAATCACCACATCCTCATCGGCAGACTCGACAGCCTTGGTTTCTAAAATGATTGCCTCGCCTGGTTCACCAACTACTTATCTGATAGAGTTCAGTGTGTCAAATCAGAGGGTCTGCTGTCTGGACATCTGGCAGTCTCTATGGGGGTGCCACCGGGTTAAATTCTTGGACCGACTCTCTTCTGTTTATACATCAATGATGTCGCTCTTGCTGCTGGTGAGTCTCTGATCCACGTCTACGCAGACGACACCATTCTGTATACTTCTGGCCCTTCTTTGGACACTGTGTTAACAACCCTCCAGGCAAGCTTCAATGCCATACAACTCTCCTTCCGTGGCCTCCAATTGCTCTTAGATACAAGTAAAACTAAATGCATGCTCTTCAACCTATCGCTGCCTGCACCTGCCCGCCTGTCCAACATCACTACTCTGGACGGCTCTGACTTAGAATACGTGGACAACTACAAATACCTAGGTGTCTGGTTAGACTGTAAACTCTCCTTCAAGACCCACATCAAACATCTCCAATCCAAAGTTAAATCTAGAATTGGCTTCCTATTTCGCAACAAAGCATCCTTTACTCATACTGCCAAACATACCTTGTAAAACTGACCATCCTCCCAATACTCGACTTCGGCGATGTCATTTACAAAATAGCCTCCAATACCCTATTCAAGAAATTGGATGCAGTCTATCACAGTGCCATCCGTTTTGTCACCAAAGCCCCATATACTACCCACCATTGCGACCTGTACACTCTCGTTGGCTGGCCCTCGCTTCATACTCATCGCCAAACCCACTGGCTCCATGTCATCTACAAGACCATGCTAAGTAAAGTCCCCCCTTATCTCAGCTCGCTGGTCACCATAGCATCACCCATCTGTAGCACACACTGCTGCTACTGTTTATTTTCTGTCACTTAATTCACTCAATTACCTCAAACTGCTGCAAATCAACTCGGTACTGGTACCCCATGTATATAGCCAAGTTATCGTTACTCCTTGTGTATTTATTATAAGTCTTTGTATTATTACATGTTTTACTTTTCTATTATTTTCTTTCTCTCTGTATTGTTACGAAGGGCCCATAAGTCAGCATTTCACTGTTAGTCTACACCTGTTGTTTACGAATATTGTGACAAATAAAAATTGATTTAATATGATTTCAGGAAGTAAGGAAGTCACCAACATCTACTGCCATGAGGCATATAAAACTGGGTACCTTGAAATGTGAATCAAACACATGAGCAAGCATTGACATTGAGGCCTTTAACCTCATATTCATTTCAATTATGTATAGTGCATTATCCTTGTTTTATAACCTTGTTATTGCAATCATTTGCATTTTGCACAGTCATAAAGTATATGTTAATTCAAGCTTTGCTGGAATTGCAGTTTCCTGTCATCGGGCAGGGCTAGATCTGTACTTGTCTCCCAGAGAAATGACAAAATGTGACAAGTATGTATTTGAAATGTTACAAAGTGATCATTGATAATGCCAGTGTTGTTGCCACACTTGAGTAAACTGCCCCTCAGGCCTAGAACCCACAAGCAAGGTCCTCGTGCCACCAAGGTATTCTCAGTCAAGCTGTTCCCCAACCTCCTGGAAACTCTATATTGAAGGGCAACCTTAAAAAAAGTCAATTATGTCTGTCTTAAAGGGCTTTACTTCAAACCCAGGGAAACAAGCTTTATTATGTTAGGAAACAAACAACTATTTTTTCTTAATGTTTCCCTGAAAACATGATTTGTGTGTATTACTGTATGACAGAGCTTCTATACACAACAATGGGAGAGTCAGTAACAGCACCTCCATCGGTGACACGCCCGTAAGGCGTACGTGGTCTGTGGGCTCCTTGAATCTTGAAATTTCATATGGGAAATATCTGAAGTTCCACCATCACTTGTAAAGATAATTTGTTTGTTTTATCGCTACAAGGGTACATCTCAATGGTCCGAAGTGTTTTCCTCTCCTGGTCTCCTCTCCATCATTTGCACTCGTGAAATTACATAACTAGAGGAAGCAATACGGTAGATGCCTACCTGAGATTGTACTTTCTCTTCTCCAGTTCTTTCATATCAATGCAGATGAAGCAAAGGAGATGAGTAGAGGAAGCTACTTTGATATGTTGCTACTGATATGCACCCCTACAATAGATCACCCTGTTGCACCTGCAATTTTGTCTGCTTTCAGCATGTGTTGTGATTGCACACAGCTGGGTGATCAATTACATCTGATTTGGTAAACAGCATAATATAATGATGGCAAATTAATTGGTAGTTATGTCACATAATATCCGATTTGCAATAAAGCAACCATCTCACAAGCATTTCACATCTGTATATGTAAGGAATAATCAACAAGGGGCTATGCGTTCCATGGAAAATAATGCACAGGGTGTGACATACTTCAGTAAAAATATTATACAATACTATGATCAAGAGCCTCACATACTGTAACGGCGTTCGTCTGTTGAATGAAGAAAGTCGGACCGAAATGCAGCGTGTAGGTTACTCATGACTTTAATGAACAGAATAGCGGTACATGAAATAACTGAAATACAAAAACACAAAATACAATGACCAAGGCATGACAGAACCCCCCCCCCCCCCCCCCCCCCTAAGGTGCGGACTCCCGGACGCACCTCAAGAGCATAGGGAGGGTCCGGGTGGGCGTCTGTCCATGGTGGCGGTTCTGGCTCGGGACGTGAACCCCACTCCATTAATGTCCTATTTCCTCCCCTTCGCGTCCTGGGATAATCCACCTTCTCCGCCGACCATGGCCTAATAGTCCTCACCCAGATCCCCACATAACTGAGGAGCAGCTCGTGACAGAGGGGCAGCTCGGGACAAAGGGGAATCTCAGGACAGAGGAGCATCTCAGGACAGAGGGGCAGCTCGGGACAGAGGGGCAGCCCGGGACAGAGGGGCAGCCCGGGACTGAGGGGCAGCCCGGGACTGAGGGGCAGCCCGGGACTGAGGGGCAGCCCGGGACTGAGGGGAAGCCCGGTACTGAGGGGAAGCCCGGTACTGAGGGGAAGCCCAGTACTGAGAGGAAGCCCAGTACTGAGAGGAAGCCCAGTACTGAGAGGAAGCTCAGGCAGGTAGTAGGCTCCGGTAAATCCTGGCTGGCTGGCGGAACTGGAAGAGTCAGGTTGTCTGGCCGATCTAGAAGATCATGGCTGACGGGCACTTCTGGCGGATCTTGGCAGACTGGCACTTCTGGCGGATCCTGGCAGACTGGCGACGCTGGGCAGACTGGCGGCGCTGGGCAGACTGGGAGCACTGGGCAGACTGGGAGCACTGGCGGCGCTGGGCAGACGGGAGACTCCGGCAGTGCAGGAGAGGAGAAAAGCGCTGGCTGCGCTGAACAGGCGAGGCGCACTGGAGGCCTGGTGCGTGGTGCTGGAACTGGTGGTACTGGATTGAGGACACGCACAGGAAGCCTGGTGCGGGGAGCTGCTACCGGAGGACTGGTGTGTGGAGGTGGCACAGGATGGGCTAGACCGTGAAGGCGTACTGGAGATCTTGAGAGCAGTGTAGGCACAGGACGTGCAAGGCTAGGGATGTGCACAGGAGGCCTGGTGCGTGAGGCTGGCACCAACTTCACCAGCCGACTAACACGCACCTCAGGTTGAGTATAGAGCGCTAACTCAGGTGCTATCAAATCCCCGACACGATCTGTCGGACGAATATTGCATCTATAGCACCAAGCTAGCAACTCCCTCATTACTCTCCACTCCACTTTCCCCATTAACTCCTTCACAGTCTCTGCTTCGCTCACCTCTAACACTGGCTCTGGTTCTGGTCTCCTCCTTGGCTCCTCACGATGAACAAGGAGAGTTGGCTCAGGTCTATCTCCTGACTCAGCCATACTCTCCCTAAGCTCCCCCCCCCCAATACATTTTTTGGGGTGACTTTCGGTTTTCGCTCTGCGCCGCCGTGCTTTCCTTTCCGACTCCATTCGTCTATAGCCCTCTTCGCATTGCTGTAGGGAATCCCAGGCGGGCTCCTGCACTCTCTCCGGGTCGGCCGCCCACCTGACGATTTCTTCCCACGTCGTATAATCCATGCCTCTACCGTCCATAACGTCCTCCTTTAGATCCTGCCAGTTTACACACTGCTCGGTCTGTGAGTGGTGGGTGTTTCTGTAACGGCGTTCGTCTGTTGAATGAAGAAAGTCGGACCGAAATGCAGCGTGTAGGTTACTCATGACTTTAATGAACAGAATAGCGGTACATGAAATAACTGAAATACAAAAACACAAAATACAATGACCAAGGCGTGACACATACAGTATATCGTTTGGTCATTGTGCTGCCACAGAATTAATTGTGAGCAAGGCCTCAAAAAAGCTTTATATACCAAAGCTGCGAGAAAAGTTCTATATATTATTGAAACAATGCTGCGATTGTTTGTGAGAATGCCAACAGGTGTTGTTCCCGTGGGGGAAAGATTCTATTGGGGAAAGGTTCCCGTGGGGGTTGCCATGGCAACCAAGGGGGGAAGTGAGGTGTGTGTGTGCTCAAACACACATGCATGTGGAGGTCTGGGAGAGGAAGTGTGTCCATCTGATGAATAGGCATGTGCCTGAACTCAATTTTATACACTAACTCTAGTCTCACACATTTATTTCTAATGACTGGTCATTTTCGCCCGGGAAAACCACAGGTTTACAAGTTAAATAAAACACCCAAAATAAAATGAAAATCATCTAAATGTATTTTGTGTGATCAGATGCCCTGTGTGGACAAAGTCATTAAATCTTATGACAATCAGATGTGTCACGACGCGTAAGCGGAATGGCACTCACCTTACAGTGAGTTGCATTATTTTCCAGAAAATGTATAAATCCCGAGTTGATTATCCTGTTTACACCTTTCATGACGTTGCCCTGTTGGCTGAGGTTTTTGAACCCCCATAAATACCTTTCCCCCTTTTCTCACCACTCTACAGAATGAACTATTGGACTATTGGAAAGCCCTTTGTTAAAATAGAGAGAGTATGGTAACATCAAAAAGTTGGGGAATGGAACAATATTTCCCTTTCTCAACCAGTTGAAAGTGTACGTTGGTACTTAACCTGTTACTCCTACCCCTTACTTTTTCGAACATTCTGTTAAAAATCGCGCAACATTTCAGCGCCCTGCTGCTCATGCCAGGAATATAGTATATGCATATGATTAGTATGTGTGGATAGAAAACACTCAGACGTTTATAAAACTGGTTAAATCACGGCTGTGACTATAACAGAACGTGAGTTTCATCGAAAAGCGCAGGAAAATCTGATCACTGAAAATGGAAATATATATCCATCCGCCACTTCAACCCATTGATAAAGGCGAACCACAATAAATGGGGCTGAGGTTGCAATACCTACAGCTTCCACACGATGTCACCAGTCTTGTCATTTGCCTAGGCTTTGTTTCTTGGTCAAACAAAGAAGAGACAAGCCATTTGTTCAAGTCTCCGACCGGATATTTTGGTTGAGATTTACCCGGACATTATTTCCAGACGGACAGCTAAAGAATATACTTCGCCTCGTGATCAATTTGATCGCTTATTAACGTTTACTAATACCTAAAGTTGCATTACAAAAGTATTTCGAAGTGTTTTTTAAAAGTTTATCATCGACTTTTTTAATAAAAAAAAATGACGTTACGTTATAAGATGCTATTTTTTCTGTTTATCACACAGTCTTCATTGATCGATATCTAGGCTATATATGGACCGATTTAATCTGAAAAAAAAGACCCAATAGTGATTATTTGACATCTAGGAGTGCCAACAAAGAAGATGGTCAAAGGTAATGAATGTTTTATATTTTATTGTGCGGTTTGTGTAGCGCAGAATATGCTAATTATTTTGTTTACGTCCCCTGCGGGTCTTTTGGGGTGTTACATGCTATCAGATAATAGCTTCTCATGCTTTCGCCGAAAAGCATTTTAAAAATCTGACTTGTTGCCTGGATTCACAACGAGTGTAGCTTTAATTCAATACCTTGCATGTGTATTTTAATGAACGTTTGAGTTTTAACTAGCACTATTTGCATTTAGCGTAGTGCATTTGCATTTCCAGATGTCTAGATGGGACGCCTGCGTGTCAGGTAGGAGCAAGAGGTTAAAGAATATGATGTCAGATCAGTTGGTGTCTGGGACATTATATCTGATGATAGGACAACATAAATGATATCTTGGAAAGTCTACTCATTCTCGTGATCAGATTCACATGGAATTGTTGTGCAATTTAAATGTTTAAATGTGAAACTATTCGTGAAAAGATAAGGTCATTTTAGCTTCTAAATGAGAGAATTGTTTTCATAAGTAAACTATGCTAACTCAGTGGCCACACCCAAGTGAACACACATTGTTTGAAAACTATGAAACACGCCCTTCTCTCCCACAGTACAAAAGCTCGTTGACGGAAGTCAACTTTAGTTCCCAATGACGTGAGGACTGGTGTCAATACATTTAATAGGGATAATTTCAACTACAAGCTAACGAAATTAACATTTAGTTCCAAGTCGTATTTCAACTTGGATATGACGATCACCATGCTGGAATGGTGAATTTCGACTAGACCAGACAATGCAGAGCAAGCTGATTATGGCAACTTGGTATGAACTTTGAACGATTATTCACAAAAGAAGATGTGATACCTCCTAGACGTCAAGTTATCAGCTGCATCTGTAAACGTACGTGGCCTAGGAAAGGACAGACAATCTTAGAGGAACGACAGGGTATTTTAACGTATCCACTCTACAACACTACGACCAGAAAGATTCTTCAAAGGACAATGGCGATCTCTGCAGGGTAAACCAGCCTTCGATCTTCGACCCATCTATCGAAGCGCAGCTCAGAGTAAATATATATATATATATATATCTTGCATTTTCCTCTTCTGAATGGGCGGTTGTTAGAATGCATAAGATTCTGTATTTACTGTAGCATAGCTTCTCTAGGTCAGATAGAGATTCAATCCCTTTGTCCCTCAGTCTTCCCGCTCTTTCATTCAAACCCAACCCCGTTCCTTTGTGTAACCAGCCGTCATATCAGGTTAGCCCACTAGGGGCTTTTCATGACATGATTAGTAATCGATGTGTGATCTATCCTGTGTATATATACAGTGGGGCAAAAAAGTATTTAATCAGCCACCAATTGTGCAAGTTCTCCCACTTAAAAAGATGAGAGAGGCCTGTAATTTATCATAGGTACACTTCAACCATGACAGACAAAATGATAATAATTTGCAAATAAATTCATTAAAAAATCCTACAATGTGATTTTCTGGATTTTTTAATGAATTTATTTGCAAATTATGGTGGAAAATAAGTATTTAGAGGACAATATATATTATATATTTAGATTATATAAGGATGAGGATAAATAGTCTGACAGACTTTGCTACTTTTGTACTCTTCAAATGTATTCACCACCATTTGAATACATATTGTACAGTAAATTCCAAACATGTAGAGGCCAGATTTATTATGTTGTATGTTTTGTTAATAGTGAGAAATATAATACCAAAAAGGACATGAAACTTTCATAATGTATAATTGAACTGTTGTCTTAGAATAGAAAATATGTCCCTTAATGTATATTCTGACCAAAAGAGACATGCTAATTCTTGAACCATGTAATAGGAATAGCTGAAATGCAGCCATTTCATCCAAGATGTGATGACTAATTATGGTTTAATGCCTGATTCATGCAAAGGCATGTTAGGTTAAGTATTATTGCTGAAAGGTACAGTACAAGTGTCTCATCTATGACTGAACCTGTAACACTGAGGTCAGAAGAACAGAATCACAGCTATCGTAATACTTTCCTTTTTTATTGAAGAAAATATGCATAATCCATTCCAGTGAGACTCAAATAGTGCAAAAATTACTATCTCAATTAAATTAGATGTATATTCTACCCATATAATTAGGTGTAATCATGAATAATTGTATTCAATCTTTTTGTATGGCATAACTGTCAAGATCACTTACCGTATTAATACATTGTGTGACAAGTCACTATTGGGATATATTATCTCTCATGAAACATGTAAGTTCTGATATGATTGGCAAGGTTTGAACTCCATGTCTCTTGAATGCCAGAAAAGCGCATTCACCTGCTACGCCTAAGCCTATGCATTGGCTCAGAGAGCTAAAAGCAGAGGCAAGTTTACCTATAATTTGAGCATGTACACCAAACAACCTCCATTACATTGACCTGTTCTGTCAGGTCTAATGGTATCAGACAACATTTACTGCTTGACATTATGTACATTCCATAAATGGGAGGCTGATGGCACAGAACCACATACAACCGTCACAGCTGCAGCATGCCTATCATCACCGCTAGTGCTGCTGTTGTTAGTCTGCCTGAGACATGTAATGGACTTAACCAACGATTCCTGTCTGAGGTCATCTCTGTGAAACACAACAGAAGTCATGCTTGACATGCCCTATGTTAAACATACCGATGTTGCTCTTTGCAGAGGTTGGCTTATCCGCCTGCTTACCATTAGGCCAAGCATACTGATATTAGCAAGCATTTTGTCTCCAGCGGAACGGTAATACAAGCTCAACACTAAGAGTTGCCTATATTGCGGGAATCATGGTCATTTTGTGTCCCCTTGTCCATTCAAAGACCAGGCTCACCCATAGGAGCGAGTACTCTGGTGGACCAAATGGAGAACTTTTCTGCTTCCCTTACTCGCACTCATGCCATTCTGCTGTGGGGAAACCAGTCGAAATTCCATCCGGGTCCTCATCGACTCTGGAGCCGATGAGAGCTTTTTGGACTCTACCCTAGCTTCTGAGCTGGGCATCCCCACTCAGAGACACCCACTCTTTTGCTAGTCCTCCCAGTTTTTGACCCTTGCCTGTTTTCTGGACTCCGTACCTGCCTGCCTGACTATTATGCCTGCCCTGACCTCGTGCTTGCCTGCCACTCTGTACCTCCTGGACTCTGAACTGGTTTTGACCTTTTGCCTGTCCATGACCGTTCTCTTGCATACCCCTTTTGGATTGTTTAAAATAAATATCAAGACTCAAACCATCTGCCTCCCGTGTCTGCATCTGAGTCTCGCCTTGTGGCCTTATAGCACCAGCTGTTCCAGACGACTGTGTGATCATGCTCTTCGTAGCCAATGTAAGTAAGACTTTTAAACAGGTTAACATTCACAAGGTCACAGGGCCAGAGGGACTAGCAGGACGCATACTCAGAGCATGAGCTAACCAGCTGGCAAGTGTATTCACTGACATTTTCAATCTCTCATTGCCCCAGTCTGTAATACCTGTTTCAAGCAGACCACCATAGTCCCTGAGCCCAAGGTAACCTGTCTAAATGACTTTCACCCTGTAACACTCACATCTGTAGCCGTGAAATGCTTAGAAAGGCTGGTCATGGCTCATATCAACACCATCATCCCAGACTTCAATTTGCATACCGCCCCAACAGATCCACAGATGACCCTCAACACAGGGCCCCTCTGGGGTAGTGCTTAATCCCCTCCTGTACTCCCTGTTCACCCACGACTGTGTGGCCGAGCATGACTCCAACACCATCATTAAGTCTGTTGACGACACGACGGTGGTAGGCCTTATCACCGACGATGATGAGACAGCCTATAGGGAGAAGGTCAGGGACCTATCAGTGTGGTGCCAGGACAACAACCTCTCACTTTACAGAGGAGCTTATCGTGGACAACAGGAAATGAAGAGCCAAGCACGACCCCATTCACATGATTTTGTATCTATTTGTTAATTTTGTTACTTATTAACTGCATTGTTGGTAAAGGGCTCGTAAGTGCCATCCAGCACCTGCCATCCAGCACCTCTATACCAGGCAGTGTCAGAGAAAGGCCATAAAAATGGACAGACTCCAACCACCCAAGTCATAGGCTATTCTCTCTGCTACCGCATGGCAAGCGGCACCGGAGCGCCAATTCTGGGACCAAAATGCTCCTAAACAGCTTCTACCCCCAAGCCATAAGGCTGCTGATCAGTTAATCATATGTCTACCCGGACTATTTGCATTGACCCCCTATTTTTTCACTGGCTCTATGCATACTCACTGGCTCTAACCCCACGCTCACACATACTACAGTGACACTCCAACACACACGCACGCTCACACACACACATGCACATTGACGCCACACACACACACACACTTTCAGACTCTTCACATATGCTGCTGCTCCTCTGTTTATTATCTATCTTGATTGCCTAGTCAATTTTACCTACATGTACTGTACATATTACCTCACATACCTCAACTAACTTGTACCGCTGCACATTGACTTGGTACCAGAACTCCCTGTATATAGTCTCGTTATAGTTAAGTTATTGTGTTACTATTTCCATTTTTTATTTAGCACATTTTTTGTACTTTTCCACTCTGCGGGCTCGTAGGTAAGTATTTCACGGTAGTCTCTCCTCCCGTCTGAAACTGATGGGATTCACACTGACATTAAACACAGATTCTGTACACATCTGATCCTGTGCATCACAGCACAGACTGCCTTTTGCTATGTGATCTGCCTCTCTTATGGCATCCATATTTAGGGCATCATCAGACATCTGTGTCAACCCTCAACCCTACACAGTTCAAATCTCACCCCCTCCACCTCATGTCTCAACCTTACACCTCATGTCTCAACTTTACCTCAGGCCACATTACGGGATGGTTAATTGGTTAAAAAAAAGACCTAAAAAATATATTTTATTTTGAGCAAGACAACTTTACACAGCTGTATCCCTGAGACAGGACAGTGCAAACATGCTTAGACCATTTTGACATTGACGATAGCAACATTTTCAAGAGATTCTCGAAAGGTATAGATTCTCGAGAGACAATACTGTTGTGTAAACTTGTGAAAAACACTGCAGGCTAATTAGCATGGTAATAGTAGTCGTTTTTGAAACAGCTGAAATGTATAGACATTTTTGTTGTATTTGAGACTTGTTTTATTGTGTTTTTACCTGAAATTGCAGTAACAGCCTCTTACATTCTAAAATTGTCACAGTAGCTGTTGCCCGCCGGCTGCATTGATCCATGTAAAACTATTGAAGCCCCATCCCGACATCAATTTTAATATCGTCGATCATACAAATATAATGTATTTTCATTTTTAACATTGTGTGGGGATTTCAGAGATGGCACCACAGGTCCCAGAGTGGTGTGGGGGGAGGATTGTTTTCCAGTGGCCCAGAGCTTTTCCTGATATGGTAGGCTAACCTAGCCAGGTAGAAACACTGGGTATAACATAGTAATAAATCACCTGTATGAAAGGTTTTATATGGGCAATGATGTGGCCATATTTTTTCTGATCAGGTCATATCTGTCACTCCCCTTGGTTCTTTCCTCAGGTGTTATTGACTCTGTTTTCATGTTGGTGCGTTTTTTGTGTTTTGTAAAAAACTCACTCCCTGAACTTGCTTCACGACTCTCAGCACACTCGTTACAGAAATCAACACAAATGAATAAACTATGTATGATATAAACATTTATTTTTGGGTGGCTGGAATGAGCTTCCATATAAAACAGCTCAATATCTCAATTACCCAGTGAATTATACCCACATTTTCAGTTGCAATTTGCTTTTACCACATGCAGCCTAATGATTTGCATAATATTGATAAAAATGAAGCATGGTTTGTTATGTTGTAAGGTAGGCCTATTGTATTTTTATATTTGTATTAGAGGGATAACTTGATGAAGACATGTTGTTAGATTTAGCTAACAGTAACTCTGTGAAGTGTAGGCTACAGACGAGAAAATAAGCCCTTTAATTGTCTGCACATGCTTGTGAATTGTTGCGTTATTCAAGAGTGTAATATGATTTTGTTGCCATAATTAAGATCCTAATATTGCCACGCCCTGAACTGTTTCACCTGTCCTTGTGATTGTCTCGAACCCCTCCAGGTGTCGCCCATCTTCCCCATCATCCCCTGTGTATTTATACCTGTGTTGTCTGTCTGTCTGGTGCCAGTTCATCATGTTTGTCAAGCTTACCAGCGTTTGTCCTGTCAGCTCTTGCCTCGCTTTTCCTCGTCCTCCTGGTTTTTGACCCTTGTCTGTCCTGACCCTGTACCCGCCTGCCTGAACACTCTGCCCGTCCCTGAGCCTGCCGTTCTGTACCTTTGCTCCACTTCTGGATTACTGAACTCTGCCTGACCCTGAGCCTGCCTGCCGTCCTGTACCTTTGCTCCTACTCTGGATTATCGACCCCTGCCTGCCTTGACCTGTCGTTTGCCTGCCCCTGTGGTTACATTAAACATTGTTACATCACACAGTCTGCACTTGGGTCTTACCTCGATTTCTGATAAATACAGTAGATGCATGATAAGTTGCTTGCTTAACGTTAGCTCGTAGCTAGCTAGTTGAATAGTTTACAATGCTCCCCCTGTCTAGTGGCTACGGTGATATTTATGGTATTTCTGAGCTGTGAATTGAATAGTGTATGTACATATTATGAGAATAGAAATTTCATTCCAATAACTATTCAGTGAGAATAAGCCCTTACATAGACAAATTCTAACTCACTTAACAAATGTATTTGTTGTGTAAAAACACTTGATTACAAATCGATTTGTCACACTTTTAATCTAAAGAAATCTGATGTTATGGTAGTAGCTGCAATATGAGCACTTTCAGGTCACTACTGCACAGCTTGCAATTGCTATCTATAGCAATTTGTCTTTTAGCTGATTGACGATCTTGGGTCAACACAGCTACAGTAAATGACGATCCAGGATCAACACAACTAAAAGACAACCCAAGTTTTTCCTCCGTTTAATCAGAGCGATATATTAAGTTTTACATCATCCAACTATACAAGTAAGCCTGTGAAAGTTTGTCTACATGTCTGTATCAGCAAACAGTTCCTTTGTTTTACCATTATCATGAAGCGTTCCTAGGCAACAGAATCAATCAAGAGAAATGAGTTTGGTCTGACCTCCCCTTAACAGATTCTTAAAAAATACTATTGCAAACCATGTAATTTCCAAACACAGCAGGGATCAGGAGAAGCAAATAGTCTTGATTTTTTTTTTTTTTTTACAACCACAAAAAAAAAAAAATTCAAATGCATTATAGGGAGTTGAGAAGTCTGAGTCCTCAGTGCATGCATTTTTCATTACCTTGACATTTCTAATCAACATAAATAAAGGGTATTATGAAAATCTAAAATGTTTCCATTGTGGTTTTTTTGCAACATTCTAGTTGACACCTAATCATAGAGGCAGTGACCGAACCATTTTTCTTCAACAGTTGAGTTGTGCTCTGCTCTTTTGCTACTGACCCTACATTCCAGCTCAGGAACCTAAGCATCCTCAGCCATGATTTGTAGTAGACTGATTTTTATTGGGGCGAATCTAGAATGATTTCCACGAGATGGGCCAAGTCAATATTGGATATGTATTGTAAAAATTCCAGAAAACAAAAATGTTATTTTGGTCTTAATTTAAGGTTAGGTAGGCATAAGGTTAGCAGTGTGGTTAAGGTTAGGGTAAAGGTAGTACCCTGTGTGTCTATCCTGCGGAGCTCGTGCCTACCTTGAAGAGCTGCCTCCAGGACATGAGTCATCCCAATAAATGTCAACCTGCTGATTTGTATTTTTGTGCTGGAGTTGCAGTTCCATAGTGTCACCTTTTGAGGGCCCCATGTCTCACATATTCCATTTAGAATCCCTGGTTTAGATACCAACTCATATTTAAACGTGTTGTAAACGCATCCATTTTTCAAAATCATGGTACATTCGAGGTTCTCATGAATTTGGGGGGAGGGATTTCCCTGCACACGGACTGAAACCAAAGTGAAGACCAGGCAGTAAAGAATCACAATTCCACTTTCAGCACTTAGCCATTTGTCTTTCCAATCCTCTTGTCTGCACAAAACATCTTTGATAATGTGATGGTGTTGTTGCACCTCACATTAGTAGCATTAGCACTAGAATCTTTCCCTGAGTTCCTGACAGATGGTACTCCGTCACATGCCCATATCCATTCTTCAGGCCTCATTGATCCTTTCAGGAAGTCCATTCCAGCTTTTGCTTGACCGTCCTCATTTGCATAGGATTGAAAGGCCGATATGTGTGAAGGCTTCCATTGATTAGAAACACACTGAGGCTCGCAGCAGAATCTTTCCTCTGTCACAAATGGATTCCCTATTTTCATCATAAAAAAGGGAGGCAAGTGGCTGCTCAATTAAAATCACCTAAAAAGGCATTTTCCAAATGCTTGGCCTTTAAAAAAAAATATATGAACTGTTCTTAATACAGGTAAGGAATGCTGTTAGACAGCAGAAAACTCCACTGATGCCATTAAGATTAGTTAGGTTATTGAGGTAGGTTTTTGGCTAGGCTGTATTCTTTTTCTTTCTTTTTTTAACAATGTATATTAATGGCTTAGGCTCATTTAATAACCACAAAAAAATCCATCCGATATCTGTGTGAACCACTACCCATTTTATATTTGTGAATACATTACAGTACTATCCATTGTTACTATGCATACTACCTCTCTTATTACTTGTTATTATTGTTATTGACTGATGTACTGCATTGTTGAGAGAGCTAGCACATAATAATTTCACTGCACCTTTTATACCTGATGTAAACTGTGTATGTGACAAATAAAATGTTTGAATAAAGGTCTCTTTAAGGTTAACTATAAGGTTTTATATCCTATCAATTTAAGTACTCCATTAGCGCAGCAACCTCCCAACATTACTGGCCAACAGTAAGGCGGCTGGGCAATCATTAGAATTCTAATTAATCTCAGGTCTCCAATGGACAGTGGTGAGCCCTTTCAGTTTGAGGAGAAAATTACACCCTCTAACTTCTTTATGTGTGGGGGAAAATAGCCCTCCAGCATCTACTCAGCCTAAAGATTCCTTATATGAACCCCTTGTAACCTAATGCAGTGATCCAGCTTTAAGAATGACACTTGCACAAAGATAAATATTAATGGGATAAGAGATTCTATAATCAATGTGTATTAGGACTACAGCAGATTATAGATATGTTTACTTATAAATTGGGTGGTTCAAGCCCTGAATGCTGACTGGCTGACATCTGTGCAATATCAGACCGTATACCACGGTTAAGACAAAACATTTATTTTATTTTACATTTATTTTATTGTTTACTGGTCTAATTACGTTGGTAACCAGTTTATATTAGCAATAATTCACCTCGGGGTGGTATATGTCCAATATGTCACGGTTAAGGGCTGTATAAAGGCACTCTGTGTTGCGTTGTGTATAAGCACAGCCCTTAGACGTGGTATATTGGCCATATACCACACCCCCTTGTGCCTTATTGCTTAATTATACAATGCCACTGCATAGTTTTGATCATTTTGTTTTTAAGAATCTATAAATAGTAATAGGAACAATAGGAATGTAATCAGGTGAATCACAGAGCATGAAGGAAGCAAATATTAGAGGACATTTAGCAGCTTGTTATTACAATCATCACTGCATATTGCACTACAAGACATGAAAGTGGTTAAGCTCATTATCATACTGAGAGAAGTGAAGTGGTGTATCATCGATAAACTACATTTGGCCAGCAAAGCTATTGACAGCCTGGACTCAATTTATTTAGCATAAAACCTTGTGTATCTACAAATTGTATATCTACATTGTTAGTTCATTGTGTTGCAAGATAATTGCTGTGTCTTTGAAAAAAAAGAGAAAGACTTGCTTACAATTTACAAAATTATATCTTTATAATAAGATGGCCACCCTCATTCCTCATGATTGACAAACTATATCATTAGCATATGCCGACCCAAAACGTAAACATTTCCCCTGCCTCCAATAGTGCCACCATAAAGTGACTACAGAGCCGACCCAGATGTAGCTACCCTTTATGTAAACTCAACAATACTAATAACAAGTAGGATGCCATCAGAAGCAGATTTATTAAGATCTTTAGAGGGGCCTTGCTGTAGTTTATATGGATTCCAATACCCTTCAAAACAGTTTGCAGGCTACATCATAATATTGTCATGTTGTGCATGTACCAACATAAAGTTGCCAAGCAGTTTTACCATTTTTAAGGCTGGCAGCCAAGAAGCAGACAGGACTTGATGTATTACGTGAAAAGTGAGGCCACACATGAGAACTAAGGACAATTCTTAAACAAATCTTCCATGATGAATTGATTTCCCCATGAGATTGAAGGTAAGAAACTGAAAAGGTCAAGATATGTGGTACTGTACATTACTGTAAACCTTAGATCTCTCCACAGTATGCAAGCGCTTGACAGTAACTCTACAGAAATATCTATTATCCAAATGACAACCTGGCCTTAAAACAATCAAGTTAGCAACAAAGAGGTCTACAGAGATAGGATTGTTGGACCACTGATCCTCATCTAACTGCTAACTTACATCGTATTGCTACAGTTTCTATAACTGTATGTGTATGATAATACGATTCTTTAACATTCTTAAATTCGTACAACTCTGTATTATTCGCTAAGGATAGAGAATACCATTCTTGAGATACATGTTTTTTTAATATGACGATTGTTCACCCCTATAAATTTGGAATTTATCATCATAACACTCAATGCCAAACATTACGACTTCCCCACCTTTTATAGTAGAGTTCTTTAGGGGAAAACGTCAGCACAATCACACATTGTACTTCAAAGAACTAGATTTATTTTGACATTTTGTCCTCAACCAACGCTGAGAAGTGTTGATAAGTTGGCTCTGATAGACTATAACCTACATACAGAACATACAACTCAATCTGAAGGTTAAGAAACAAATTGACTTAACAGGGACATTGTTTTGACATATATTTGATGTGTCTTTGCTGATGGCATTGTCAGAGTATTTGGTTCCATCCAATGTTAATTCTGATGACTAAGGTCATGTAGAAGGAGCATATTTCTGCTTCAAGCAGTCATGATGAACAAACCTAATATTGGCAACAAATGGCTCATTGTGGGCATGTCATTAAAAAATATATAGGAGTCCTTCCTAACTCAGTTACTGGAAAGGAAGAAAACCACTCAGGGATTTCAACATGAGGCCAATGGTGACTTTAAAACAGTTACAGAGTTTAATGGCTGTTATAGGAGAAAACTGAGGATGGATCAACAACATTGAAGTTACTTCACAATACTAACCTAATTTACAGAGTGAAAAGAAGAAAAGCCTGTGCAAAAATTATTGTTTGAAATAAGTAATACTGTAAAGAATATGTCAAAGAAATTTGCTTCATGTCCTGAATACAAAGCGTTATGTTTGGGGCAAATTCAACACATCATTGAGTACCACTCTTATTTTGAAGCATAGTGGTGACTACATCATGGTTTGGGTATGCTTGTCATCATCAAGGACTAGGGAGTTTTTTAGGATAAAAATGAACAGAATAGAGCTAAGCACAGGCAAAAACCTAGAGGAAAACCTGGTTCAGTCTGCTTTCCAACAGACACCGGGAGACAAATTCACCTGTCAGCAGCACAATAACCTAAAACACAAGTCCAAATATACACTGGAGTTGTTTACCAAGACGACATTGAATGTTCGTAAGTGGCCTAGTTACAGTTTTGACTTAAATCAGCTTTAGAATCTATGGACAGACTTAAAAATGGCTGTCTATCAAGGATCAACAACCAGCTTGAAGAATTTAAAATATAATAATGTGCAAATATTGTGCAATCCAGTTGTGCAAAGCTCTTATAGACGTAACTGTTATGCCCTGACCTTAGAGATCCTTTTTATGTCTCTATTTTGGTTTGGTCAGGGCGTGAGTTGGGGTGGGCATTCTATGTTTTGTGTTCTATGTTTTCTATTTCTTTGTGTTTGGCCAGGTATGGTTCTCAATCAGGGACAGCTGTCTACCCTTTTTCCCACCTGTGGGTGTGGGAAGTTGTCGTTGTTTGTAATACTGTAGCCCTGAGGCTTCACGGTCATTTCTGTATGGTTATTGTCATCCGAAATAAAGGAATATGTACGCTCACCAGCGCTTTGGTCCACCTCATTCAACGATCATGACAGTAAGACTTACATGTCACGACTTCCGCCGAAGTTGGCTCCTCTCCTTGTTCGTTCGGCGGTCGACGTCACCGGCTTTTTAGCTATCGCCGCCGCTCCATGTTCTCATTGTTCCATTTGTTTTGTCTTCTCTCTGCACACCTGGTATACATTCCCTAATCACACTGCATGTATTTATTCCTCTGTTCCCCCCCATGTATTTGTGTGAAATTGTTTTGTTACGTGTTTATTGTCTTTGCGCCAGACTGGTCTTTTCCCGGGTATCGTATTTTAACCCTTTGTATGTATTTGTCATATATTTGTAATTTTGTGAGTGTTTTCGCACTTATTGACTTTTACCTATGGCTGGAGGATTTTACGCAGTTGCGTCTGTCTTTTGTGCTTTTGCCAAATAAAACTTATTTCACCTTTATTTAACCAGGTAGGCTAGTTGAGAACAAGTTCTCATTTGCAAATGCTGTAACGGCGTTCGTCTGTTGAAGGAAGAGAGTCGGACCGAAATGCAGTGTGTTTGTTACTCATGATCTTTAATGTATGAAAAGTGACGATACATGAAATAACTCAATACAAAAACAACAAACGGAACGAGAAACCTATTACAGCCTATCTGGTGAACACTACACAGAGACAGTAACAATCACCCACGAAAGACAACGCGAAACTGAGGCTACCTAAATACGGTTCCCAATCAGAGACAACGAGAATCACCTGACTCTGATTGAGAATCGCCTCAGGCAGCCAAGCCTATACAACACCCCTAATCAGCCGCGATCCCAAATACATCAAACCCCAATACGAACAACAACATATAAACCCATGTCACACCCTGGCCTACCCAAACATATAACAAAAACACAAAATACAATGACCAAGGCGTGACAAATGTGACCTGGCCAAGATAAAGCAAAGCAGTGTGAGTTACACAACAACACAGAGTTACACATGGACTAAACAATAATCAAGCCAATAATACAATAAACAAGTCAATGACACAGTAGAAAAAATAAAATCTATATACAGTATGTACAAAAGGCATGGGGTAGGCAATAAATAGGCCATAGGAGCGAATAATTTCAATTTAGCAGATAAACACTGGAGTGATAAATGAGCAGATGATGATGTGCAAGTAGAGATACTGGTGTGCAAAAGAGCAGCAAAGTAAATAAAATAAAAACAGTATGGGGATGAGGTAGGTAGATTGAGTGGGCTATTTACAGATGGACTATGTACAGCTGCAGCGATCAGTTAGCTGCTCAAATAGTTGATGTTTAAAGATGGCGAGGGAAATAAAAGTCTCCAACTCAATTCGTTCCAGTCACTGGCAGCAGAGAACTGGAAGGAAAGGCGGCCCAATGAGGTGTTGGCTTTGGGGATGATCAGTGAGATATACCTGCTGGAACGTGTGCTATGGGTGGGTGTTGTTATCGTGACCAGTGAGTTGAGATAAGGCGGAGCTTTACCTAGCATAGACTTATAGATGACCTGGAGCCAGTGGGTCTGGCGACGAATATGTAGCGAGGGCCAGCCGACTAGTGCATACAGGTCGCAGTGGTGGGTGGTGTAAGGTGATTTTGTAACAAAACGGATGGCACTGTGATAGACTGCATCCAGTTTGCTGAGTAGAGTGTTGGAAGCTATTTTGTAGATGACATCGCCGAAGTTGAGGATCGGTAGGATAATCAGTTTTACTACGGTAAGTTTGGCGGCGTGAATGAAGGAGGCTTTGTTGCGAAATAGAAAGCTGATTCTAGATTTGATTTTAGATTGGAGATGTTTAATATGAGTCTGGAAGGAGAGTTTAAAGTCTAGCCAGACACCTAGGTATTTTATAATTGTCCACATATTCTAGGTCGGAACCGTCCAGGGTGGTGATGCTATGCGGGCGGGTGCGGGCATTGAACGGTTGAAAAGCATGCATTTGGTTTTACTAGCGTTTAAGAGCTGTTGAAGGCCACGGAAGGAATGTTGTATGGCATTGAAGCTCGTTTGGAGGTTTGTTAACACACGTGTCCAAAGAAGGGCCAGATGTATACAGAATGGTGTCGTCTGCGTAGACGTGGATCAGGGAATCGCCCGCAGCAAGAGCGACATCATTGATATATACAGAGAAAAGAGTCAGCCCGAGAATTGAACCCTGTGGTACCGCCATAGAGACTGCCAGAGGTCCGGACAACATGCCCTCCGATTTGACACACTGAACTCTGTCTGCAAAGTAGTTGGTGAACCAGTCATTAGAAAAACCAACCAATACATTCTTGATTACAGCTGTAATCGCTGCCCAAGGTGATTTTTAACACGTATTGACTTAGGGGTGTGAATACTTATGTAAATTAGATATTTCTGAATTTAATTTTGAATATATTTGCAAATATGTCTAAAAACATGTTTTCACTTTTTCATTATGGGGTATTGTGGGTAGATGGATGAGAAAAATATACATGTAATCCATTTTGAATTCAGGCTGTAACACAACAAAATGTGGAATAGGTCAAAGGGTATGAATATCTTCTGAAGGAGCTGTACGTGTTTTCTTAAGTGTATCATAGTATGCAGGGTTTATGAGAGACTTATCCTATTGTATCCTTGTGAATTTGTAAATACGCGGATATACACTGAGTGTACAAAACATTAGGAACACCTATCTAATATTGAGTTGCACCCTTTTTGCCCTCAGAACAGCCTCAATTCATCGGGCATGGACTCTACAAGGTGTTGAAAGTATTTCACAGAGATGCTTGCACATGTCGACTACAATGCATCTCACATTTGTGTCAAGTTGGCTGGATGTCCTTTGGGAGGTGGACCATTCTTGATACACACGGTAAACTGTTGATCGTGAAAAACCGAGCAGCATTGCAGTTCTTGACACAGTCATACCAGTGCGCCCAGGGACCTACTGTACTACCATACCCAGTTCAAAGGCACACACACCTTTTTTGTCTTGTCCATTCACCCTCTGAATGGCACACATACATACACAATCCACGTCTCAATTGTCTCAAGGCTTAAAAATCCTAATTCAACATGTGTCCCTTCATCTACAATGATTGAAGTGGATTTAACAGGTGAAATCAATAAGGGATCATAGCTTTCAGCTGGATTCACCTGGTCAGTCTATGTCGTGAAAATCGCAAGTGTTCCTAATGTTTTGTACATTCAGTGTCTCTTGGCCTGAAGATCATGATTCAGGTTTGTTTGCAACCACCTCAATGATTTCATTAAAAAACCCTGACAGTTTTCTACTCTAATGGCAAACTTCAAATGCAATCTTGGTCTACTTCAATTATACATTTACTGAACAAATAAATTAGAGGCAAAGTGATCTCATCTTGAGTTTAGGCATACTATGGATAAAAGGGTTAATAAAATGTATATTATAAATTGAATAAGATATTCTATGTTGACCTTTTCAGCCTTTTTGAATAATTACTCAGTCTCTGCACACGCACACAGGTGAAAATCCACAGCTTTACTTAATGTGAATGTAAATTACTTGCATATATTAGTCAAAGGGCATCCAAGTGTCTTCTCTTGTAGCAGTATTGAAAAAATTAAGAGGCACTTCTTTGCTTTTGTATTCATAAGCATTCACGTCACATGCAGCATCACAAAAACTTGGTCAACAGACTTCTTTCAATACGGTATGTGTATCTGGCTGACCAATAATCTTAAAACTAAAAGACAAATCCTGACATGAAATTAGTGTGCCTATGACTGGCATTTCTGCACACGTTTCCAATTGACAGTAATGACTGATGTGAAAATGATTTGAAACTTCAATTTTTTATGAGTTTAGTGCGATGGTGCAATGATGTGGCCAAAACATCAGCAATAAAAGCATGGCTCTCCCTATGATCCCTTTGCTTCTGTCTTTCTGCAGTAAAATATTTAAATAATTACCATCCCTACTGGCTTGGTATATTATACATCTAGCCTTCCTGGTCTACCACACATCACAACACTGCTGACTGATGATATCCTGGTTCTGATGTGGTTTGTCTTTTGAGCCCAGGGCTGTTTCTGTTTACCGTCCATTTGTGGGAACTTCGGAGGGATTTTCATGTCGTCTTGAATGTCAGTCATGCTGGCTTGCGGTTGGTCACTTCCTCTTGACTGCTCTTTCATCTGTTTGTGCATTGGATGTGTCGTCTTCTTCTCCAAGCAAGTCTTTCTAAAAAGCACTAAGTGTCTCTGTATGGCGTCAAAGCACGTATCTCAAGGCCCATGACCTCAATGTCATTCTGGATGGGATATACAGTAATTGGCATTGTAGATTAAATGTAATGCCAAAGTGTATCATTGAGGGAAACATTTTATTTTAGGCATTTACTGTTGATGTGGGCTTTGTAGCCTGCCTTGTTATGTAAAGCCTCACAAATAAATATGTTTTGGAGAATTATGTTAATTGTTACACTAGCTACTCAAAATATATTGCTATAAT
Source organism: Oncorhynchus gorbuscha (assembly GCF_021184085.1). Classification (NCBI taxonomy): domain Eukaryota; kingdom Metazoa; phylum Chordata; class Actinopteri; order Salmoniformes; family Salmonidae; genus Oncorhynchus; species Oncorhynchus gorbuscha. The sequence goes on along the minus strand of NC_060178.1, from coordinate 82,424,210 downwards.
GATTTTTAATAAAAGTATAGTCATAAAATAAAACATATTTTCTCTATTTGTGTCAAGCAAAACCGACAGATTCATGGAATCAAGGTTTTCATGAAGGTCTCCAGCGGAGCAAGTCAGATTATGGCTGCCCAACCAAAATAGAAAGTAATTTGTGTAGGCTATTCCAACGAGATACTCTGTTAAGTAAAACTTCGAAAGAGACTGATTTTGTATGACAGACTGGTTTTCATGACAATTTGCAAAAGAGAAAAAAATATGGAGAGAAAGTGAGTGAGAAAAAGAGGGAGATAAAGTTATGTTCTTGAAGACAGACCTTAGAGAAACTATAGAGCCTATTGGCAGAAGTAGAAAATATCTTGCCAGTGACATCCACAAAGTAGTATTCCCTGCAGTATCACAGTCATTTTCAAGGCTAAGATGGACAAGGTAACTTGGAACAATGCATGCATACTGAAAGTCCTTCGACATTTCAATTGAGAGAAAGGGACATTTATGCTACCAATGCATTTAAACCCCTTTTGACTATAAATAAAATTGGTCAATCAAACGTTTAAAAAAACAACAACATATTAATTAAGGCCTTTTACTTTGAAGAAAATATTAACAATATCTTGGGAATTCAAGAACAGAGAAAAGAAGCCAAAAATGAATCATAATCACGACTCATTTCAAGAACTACATTGATTTCAGATGATTACATCAAATGTGATGCAGCAGGCCTATTTTGAATTTCCAAGTCATATTAATAACCTGTTAAGACTCTAGGGGCAGTATTTCATTTTTGGATAAAAAGACATGCCCGTTTTAAGCGCAATATTTTGTCACGAAAAGATGCTCGACTATGCTTGGAATTGATAGTTTTGGAAAGAAGATACTCTGACGTTTCCAGAACTGTAAAGATTTTCACTGTGAGTGCCATAGAACAAAATCTACAGGCAAAACCAAGATGTTTGAGTGACCAGGAAATCAACAGGATTTCTGGAGGCACGTTTTCCATGATCTCCTTATATGGCTGTGAATGCGACAGGAATGAACGGACACTTCCTATCGTTTCCCCCAGGTGTCTGCAGCATTGTGACGTATTTGTAGGCATATCATTGGAAGATTGACCATAAGAGCCTACAATTACCAAGTGTCCCGCACGGTGTCTGCGTGGAAATTGGTGCGCAAAAGTCAGGTACCAGTATTTTTCCATCCGAATCAGAGAAGAATGCACGCTTCCAGGGAAGGGATTTCAATGAAGAGATATATGACAAAACACCTTGAGGATTGATTCAAACAACGTTTTCCATGTTTCAGTCTATATTATGGAGTTAATTCGGAAAAAAGTTTGACGTTTAGGTGACTGAATTTTCGGTTAGTTTCGGTAGCCAAATGCATAGTAACAAAACGGAACGTTGTGTCCTACACAAGCATCTTTCAGGAAAAACTGGACATCTGCTATGTAACTGAGAGTCTCCTCATTGAAACATCTAAAGTTCTTCAAAGGTAAATTATTTTATTTGATCCCTTTGCTGGTTTTTGTGAATGTTGCGTGCTAAATGCTAACGCTAAATGCTAAGCTAGCTATCACCACTCTTACACAAATTATTGATTTTCTCTGGTTCTAAAGCATATTTTGAAAATCTGAGACGACAGGATTGTTAAGAAAAGGATAAGCTTGAGGATAGGCATATTTATTTCATTTAATTTGCAATTTTCAGAAATCGCTAATTTTGCGTTATGGTAATGAGCTTGAGGCTGTAGTCACGATCCCGGATCCGGGATGGGGCGGTCTAAGAGGTTGCAGCTGTTTTTATATAAAATCATTTCTGGGTATCACTGTAAAAAAACAAGATAAAAATGGCCAAAATTAGCTTTTTATTAAAAAACTAATGAGTGGGGAGGGGAAAACTGAAAACTAGCTGTTTTTGTCAGAGAGTTTTGGAACTATTTGTTATTGGACTATTAACCAATTTCCTGCATGGCAATGTCACCGTGGAAAGCCGATACTCCCGCCCAATCAAACCTGCTGACTGGAAAAGTGTCCTTGAAAAACAAATTTGTACATGCTGTTAATCTAACGTTACATTCACTTTCAAATAGAACACTGCAGCCTCAAGGAATCCGCATGCTTCCCATCCAACACAGTTTAGAACAGTTCATGCATATATGGTCATTTTGTGACATTTATGTTAGTTTTGTTCTTCTGCAATGTTTTTTTCAGCTGTTCGTGCACAAAACATTCTTTCTTGAGGCAAGCCGAAGTCGGTAGCCGAAGTCAGTAGCCAAAGTCGGTAGCCAAAGTCTACGCCCCTTCATCTGTGATTGGTCAACAGTAGGGATTCTTCAGTGAAGTGCTTGTTGTTATTCAATAAGAGACCAATCGTTTTCTTGCACATGTTTTCACTTGAGAAATACTGAACCAAACATCTCTGTTGGATGTAATATTGCTCGACTAAGATATCCTCTGCAAAAACGTCAAAAGGAATGACAGTTAACTTAGATGAATTCTGACTATTAAGAGGAAGTGTATATACTCCCTTAAAAGGAAGGTCTTTTAAGGGAGTATGAGCATACTCGTTCGATTCGCCTCGCCGAGTTCGGCTACATTCCAGCCGAACTGAAGCAAGCGTAAGGCTTAAGGGTATTTGCTCTATTTTACCCCTTACTTTGCTAAATATCATTTGCTCTCGGGATCATACTGTACCCCCCTGCGACTAGTATTCAATACCTCATTTTGGTTAAAAAAAAGGGCATGCCGTGACATTAATGAGGAACTTTGATTAAATTGATGATTATATTTCTGATAATGCCACTTATTAGGTATTTATTTTAATTATGGTTTAATCAAAGCTATAGTACAGTAGTTGTCATTGTGATTTAGGTAAGCCAAAAGCTAAGCCAAATATTAGAAGACCCATGAGAGACAGTTTCATCATAGTGCTTGATGGTTTTTGCAACTGCACTTGATTGACGGACCTTTCTTTATGTCTTAAAGTAAAGATGGACTGTCATTTCTCTTTGCTTATTGTAGCTGTTCTTGCCATAATTTGGACTTGGTCTTTTATCAAAAAGGGCTCTCTTCTGTATACCACCCTTACCTTGTCAAAACACAACTGATTGGCTCAAATGCATTAAGAAGGAAATAAATCCCACAAATGAACATTTAACTAGGCACACCTGTTAATTGAAATGCATTCCAGGTAACTACCTCATGAAGCTGGTTGAGAGAATGCCAAGAGTGTGCAAAGCTGTGATCAAGGCAAAGGGTGACTACTTTGAAGAGTCTAAAATATTAAATATATTTCGATATCTTTTAACACTTTTTTGGTTACTACATGATTCATGTTATTTCATATTTTTGATGTCGTCTCTATTATTCTACAATGTCGAAAATAGCCTGCCCTCGACCTGCCATTTGCCTGCCCCGTGTATATAATAAATCATCTGAGAACTGTACTATCCGCCTCCCGTGTCTGCATCTGGGTCATATCCTGAGTCATGATAAACTGGTACTGTATATGAAATATTAGGGACGAAAATTCAAAAGTGAGTCCAAGCATACTGTTTGAGTCTTTTAGATGTATTATGTTAAGATTATCAGACTCATGAGTAAACCTGTATTAACTATAAACACTTTTTCCACCATTCTGATAGACATACTTAAGGAAGTAGTTTCAACTTTATGCAGGTATCCAATTCCTCTCTGCATTCTGAAATAATGAATTGTGTAATTTCTTTGTTCTCTGTGGCCACAATAAAAGCTAGAACAAATCCCATGCACCGGATTCCCGAGGTTGATATTTTGACCAGAATGAAACCACAGATGGCACTTTTAATCTCCTCAAGCTGTTAAAATAATCAAAGTAAGACCCATTGCAACAAAACAAATGTCACCTTCACTTTAGTAATGACAAACAACATTCATTCAAGGGAGGCACTGAACTTAGAAACTTAAATGAACCTGACATTACAAATGTGTGATGAGAAAATAAGATATGCTTATGAAAGTACTTGGTAGCCACCAACATGTAATATGACATATTCATTAAAGCACATCATGGGTATTAAATTATGTTTTAATTAATAGAATGGTGGTTTACTGTATGTAGTGAACCAACCACATATTGGGAGTTTAGGTGTTTCATGCCCACCCATACATATTGGTAGCTTATTTGGGGTATTTATTTAATTTTTTATCTCTAATGGCTTAAAAGCTTTTATACCTTAAGTGCACATCATTCTGGCAAATTACAACAACGTGCTCAATAATATCCTTTTAAGATGGACGATTAACTTATCTTATTAGATCTGAAGTGTGCTCTCTATAGTCAGGAGACATCTAAAGTTCAGTACCATGGAAACCACATCTCAATAAAATGTGTCTCCTTGTTCATTCTAAGGGGTTTGTGTTTGTTCTCTATGACTCAGAGTTATTCCTCTCTGTCGTGTAATTAAAACAACCTGCTGCTGTGGATTCCCTTCTATGGAGCACAGAATGAAAACAGTGGGAGTTCTCTGAGGGATAGAAAAAAAAAGATCCTCAGCTGCTTGACTCCAAACTCAGCCATAGTGAGGCTGCCACCTGATTTACCAAAGTAAACACTTTATTTGCATGACTTTCTTATGACTGTCACAAAGGACGTAGGATATATATCACTTGAGTGGTTATTTGCACTCTAACATTGCAACAGTAAACAGGGGAATCTTAAAGGGGTACTTCAGGATTTTGCCAATGCTTCCCTTTATCTACTTCCCCATAGTCAGATTTTATTTTATTTGTATTTTACCTTTATTTAACTAGGCAAGTCAGTTAAGAACAAGTTCTTATTTTCAATGATGGCCTAGGAACAGTGGGTTAACTGCCTGTTCAGGGGCAGAACGACAGATTTGTACCTTGTCAGCTTGGGAGTTTGAACTTGCAACCTTCCGGTTACTGGTCCAACGCTCTAACCACTAGGCTACCCTGAACTCGTGGATACCAATTGTCTGTCTCTGTGTCCAGTATGAAGGAAGTTACAGAGGTAGTTTTGCAAGCCAATGCTAACTAGCAGTAGCGCAATGACTGGAAGTGTCTGCTGCCAAAATCCCAAAGTATCTCTTTAATATTCACTAACTACAGAATCTTGTACAGCAAGTGTGCCTAGTGGAAGGATACGCCTAATATATATCATATATGCAATTTAGCAGACGCTTTTATCCAAAACGACTTACAGTCATGCGTGCATACATTTTACATATGGGGGTCCCAGGAATCAAACCCACTATCCTGGCATTGCAAGCGCCATGCTATACCAACTTAGCTACAGAGGACCATAAACTATCATACAGTATTTGATAATACTATCTATACTATACTATACTATACTATACTATACTATACTATACTATACTATGCTATACTATACTATACTATACTATACTATACTATACTATACCATCATACTAGGTTACAAACTATCATAGACGTTATTCCAACACACCATTTTATTGCACAGTAGTGTGTTTAAATTGAATGTGTGTTTGAATAGTTTGAGTTAAAATGAAATGCTATATGTCAAACTGTCTTGACAAGAATTGTTATTGAACAGTCCGCTAGTCATTTACATACATGCATATATCATCAGAAGCAGTGAGTGGATAATGAACAAATAAAAAAACAAAGCTCATCATTTTCGACTGTCCCCAAGTCCCTTTGCACTGACATATTTTAAAGCTCATTTTAAAAGTCACCAGAGTTTATAGCTCTCTGGAAAAGTATTGCTGCTATTTGTCCTTAATTAAGCAAATGATTTAATTTACTTAGTCGGCATGGGATATTAGTGTGTGGAGTTCTGAAAGGAGGGCTGGAGGGTCTGAGACCTGGCATCTCTTGCAGCCCTGGGTGGTCACTTGATTGCTTATTGGGTTTGGGAGTGCCCAGAGAATGAAAGATTAGTCGATCAGGAGTAAAGCCAGTTTACTTGACATAGTACATTCATTACGTATACTGTATATCCTATTGTGTACATATCAGGTTATTACTATGCATACTACCTCTTCAAATACGTGTTATTTTTTATATATATTTTTATTATTGATATTGATATTTTTTCTGCAATGTTGAGGGAGCTAGCACACAAGCATTTAACTGCTCCTTTTTTACCTGCTGTAAACTGTGTACGTGAGGAATAACATCTGATTTGATTTGATTTGATGGGAACACCACAGAGGGATTGGTAGGCATTCAAATCCCAACACCTCCCAAAGTACCAACCACCTTAATAGAGGATACCAACACTCAGCAGTCAGCAGAGGAAATTGGTCAACTTGCACTGGATGGCCTATTTTAAGATAACTTTACATGGGTATTAGGCAAGTTCTTTAAGTTGTTGGTCAGTGGTTATAATATTGCTGGATTCAGAGCTCAATGGAACAATAGAAAGCGAATAGAAATCTTGCCCTTGCATTTTGGGAAGTACAGACCAGTAAAAACCACAGACATTTGGACGTATAATCTCCACAATGTTGTTCCAAGTTGTTTGTTGTCAGCAAGTCCGGTCCTCTGTAGCTCAGTTGGTAGAGCATGGCGCTAGTGGGTTCGATTCCCGGGACCACCCATACGTAGAATGTATGCACACATGACTGTAAGTCTCTTTGGATAAAAGCGTCTGCTAAATGGCATATATTATTATTATATTATTATTTCTGAATTGTACTAATCTTAACTTTTTGGAAACTGATGAATATGAAGAGGGCTATTGAGGTATTTTAGAGAGAAAGGTTTGATCAGTGATTAGCACTCCATGTGAATAAATTACTCTCTTTACTATTTGGTCAGTATGATGAAGGGTTGGGTGTTGAATGGGGTGACAAGAATACAGGTAGCCCTTTTATGTCTCAGTGAAAGAATTTCCTGAGAATCCCTAATCACCTGGCATGGATGACTGGCTTTTGAATTATTTGAGAGCTTGCTGTCTACAAAGACAACTCCAAAGGTGCTGTCTAGGCCCTCGGGGCAGAGAAGGTGGATGGTCCTTAGAATACCAAGCCACCTCAGATTGAGCTGACTGAAGAAATCATCCACAGCTCAATGCCCTCTGCACTCAAGATGGTCTCTGCAAAGGGAACTAAAAATAAACATTTTCCCTAAGGTCTCCTCAGGCCAGCATCCTGTCAAAAGTATACCTATCTTCTCATTCCACTTGTTGTCTGACTGCAGGGAGGGAATGGGGAAGGTATTTTCTGTTTAATATAGAAAGATTGAGCTTCCACATTCAGAGGAAACGAAACTTCAGATTACTCCATATATCTGGCCACAGGCAAGCTATGTCTATCCACAAATGATGCCACAAGGCTGAAACTGCAGGGCACTGACAGTACAGTATATGAAATAATCTGATTTACACTCCTCTTCCACTTTTTAGGAACATTGAGGAGGCTTCCTAGATTGACTACTATATCAACTTCCTGATATGCTTGAGTATTTTATTAAGTGCTGCAATAACTTTGATCATCAGAAATGTGGGTCAAATGATTTAATGGAGAATAAAGAATAAATAAGAATAAAATAGATAAAATATGTAATGATTGTTTTACTCCATCATTTATGTCTTTGTTTGTCATGTGAGTCTTTGTAAATAAACAACTTATACCATCAAAATGTGAAAAAAATCAAAAGCTGAAATGTTTTGAGTCAAGAAGTATTCAACCCTTTTGTTATGCAAGCCTAAATAAGTTAAGAAGTTGCATGCACTCACTATGATTTTTGAATGACTACTTCATCTCTGTACCCCACACATACAATCATCTGTAAGGTCCCTCAGTAGAGCAGTGTATTTCAAACACAGATTCATCCACAAAGACCAGGGAAGTTTTCCAATGCCTCGCAAAGAAGGGCACCCAGTCACTACTAAGATACAAGTTTCCTTCGTAACTCAGTTGCCGGAGAGGAAGGAAACCGTTCAGGGATTTCACCATGAGGCCAATGGTGACTTTAACCCTTGTGTGGTGTTCAGGTCTGTGGGACCTGTGAAGAACATGTAAAATAGCACATTTTCACTGAGTGCACACTGTTCACCCCCCTACACATGTATATTAGATATGTGTTGTTCAGGTAATAAAAGTGTGGAAAAGTGTGTGTCCCGCTTTTCTCGTACTCTTTACCATTTGTAGTGTGTGAAACTATGTCACGCCTTGGTCATTGTATTTTGTGTTTTTGGTATATGTTTGGGTAGGCCAGGGTGTGACATGGGTTTATATGTTGTATTTCGTGTTGGGGTTTGTATTATTTGGGATTGCGGCTGATTAGGGGTGTGTCTAGTTAGGCTTGGCTGCCTGGGGCAATTCTCAATCAGAGTCAGGTGCTTGTCGTTGTCTCTGATTGAGAACGGTATTTAGACAGCCTGACTTTTGCGTTGTATTTTGTGGGTGTTTGTTCCTGTCTTAGTGTTGTAGTCACCAGATAGGCTGTAATAGGTTTCACGTTTCGTTTGTTGTTTTTCATATACAGTTATTTCATGTACCGCGATTATTTTCATTAAAGACATGAGTAACCTACACGCTGCATTTCGGTCTGACTCTCTTCATACAACAGACGAACGATGATACAGAAACACCCACCACTCACAGACCGAGCAGCGTGTGAACTGGCAGGATCTGAAGGAGGACGTTATGGACAGCAGAAGCATGGAGTATACTACGTGGGAAGAAATCGACAGGTGGGCGGCCGACCCAGAGCGAGTGCAGGAGCCCGCCTGGGATTCCCTACAGCAATGCGAAGAGGGCTATAGACGTATGGAGTCGAAAAGGAAAGCACGGCTATACAGAGCGAAAACCGAAAGTAACGGGGGAAAGCGCAGAGAGAGAGTGGCTGAGTCAGGAGTCAGACCTGAGCCTACTATCCCTGTTAATCGTGAAGAGCAGTTGCAGTGGGAGAGACTGCACCATTTGGAGATTTGGACATGGGAGGAGGAATTAGACGGAAAAGGACCCTGGGCGCAGCCGGGAGAATATCGCCGTCCCAAGGAGGAAATATAAGCAGCTAAAGCGGAGAGGCGCAGGTATGAGGAAGCAGCACGGCGACGCGGTTGGAAACCGGAAAGTCACCTCAAAAAATGTATTGGGGGGGGCTAGAAGGGAGAATAGTTATGCCAGGTAGGAGACCTGCGCATACTCCCTGTGCTCACCGTTGGGCTAAAGAGACAGGGCAGGCACCGTGTTATGCTATGGAGCGCACAGTGTTTCCAGCGCGGGTGCAGAGCCAGCTGCGGCATATACCAGCCCTTCCTATTGGCCGGGCTAGAGTGGGCATCGAGCCAGGTAAGCTTGGGCAGGCTCGGTGCTCAAGAGCTCCAGTGCGCCTGCACGGTCCGGTCTATCCAGAGCCACCTCTACACACCAGTCCTCCGGTAGCAGCTCCCTGCACCAGGCTTCCTGTGCGTGTCCTAGATCCAGTACCACCAGTTCCAGCACCACGCACCAGGCCTCCAGTGCGCCTCGCCTGTTTAGCACAGCCAGAGCCTTTCTCCTCTCCTGCTCTGCCAGTGCTCCCAGTCTGCCCAGCTCCGCCAGTGCTCCCAGTCTGCCCAGCGCCGCCAGTGCTCCCAGTCTGCCCAGCTCCGCCAGTGCTCCCAGTCTGCCCAGCGCGGCCAGTGCTCCCAGTCTGCCCAGAGCGGCCAGTGCTCCCAGTCTGCCCAGCGCGGTCAGTGCTCCCAGTCTGCCCAGCTCCGCCAGTGCTTCCAGTCTGCCCAGCTCTGCCAGTGCTCCCAGTCTGCCCAGCGCCGCCAGTCTGCCCAGCGCTGCCAGTTGGCCCAGCGTCGCCAGTCTGCCAGGATAGGCTGTAATAGGTTTCACGTTTCGTTTGTTGTTTTTCATATACAGTTATTTCATGTACCGCGATTATTTTCATTAAAGTCATGAGTAACCTACACGCTGCATTTCGGTATGACTCTCTTCATACAACAGACGAACGACGTTACAAACTACACAATGTCTTGCGGGAACATGAATAATGTTATTACAAAAAAATCTGCCATTTCCAGCTACAATAGCCATTTACAACGTTAACAATGTTAACAATGTTAACAATGTCTACACTGTATTCCTGATCAATTTGATGTTATAAACAAGGACATTTCTAAGTGACCCCAAACTTTTGAATGGTAGTGTATATGAATGAGAGAGTTCAGGAATTTCACTAATTTCACTAAGTGTTTTCATCATACTAGATTGCAGCCGGTAGCAACAAGAAGAAGCCCTGCTATGTGTGTGGACCCAAGAAGGACAGGAAGACACGGTATACATGCATCAAGTGCAAGAAATACATTTTAAACACACAGACAGTAAAACTCTGTCTCTCGTGTGGTGTGTAGACCGGGATCATTTGTGCTCAATGGGATTAATTTATCATTTCTATAAAATACTGTATGTAAAATATGTCCTTCCAATTTGGAACAAATTGTCCTTCCAATTTGTTCCATTCAAATCAATGATGAAAACCTTGTTTTATTTATATTTTGTCAATATAAACATGATTTATTAGACCCATGGCTTGATTATAATAGATTTTTGTTTCCAAAAATCACATAAAAAAAAAAAAAACTAATAACACTTTTATTGATAAATGTGATCAGCAGAGGTAAATGGCAAATATTAACCATGCTGCCTATATTGCTTGTAATTGATATAAGTCAACATCTAAGTATTAAGTATTTTTACATAAATTGTTATGGTTGTATTTTTTTTAACAATAATGTTGTGTCCATCAGACCCGAGAACAATAACAAAAACATGAACACCACATAATTAAAACAGTTACAGAGTTTGATGGCTGTGATAGGAGAAAACTGAGGGTGGATCAACAACATTGTAGTTACTCCACAATACTAACTGACAGACTGAAAAGAAGAAAAGCCTGTACAGAATAAAAATATTTCAAAACAAGCATCCTGTTTGCAATTAAAGTCACTAAAGTAATGCTGGCAAAAATGTGGCAAAGCAATACCTTTTTTGTCCTGAATACAAAGTGTTGTGTTATGCTTGGGACAAATCCAATACATTACTGAGTACAACGCTCCATATTTTCAAGCATAGTGGTGTCTACATCATGTTATGGGTATGCTTGTAATCGTTAAGGACTGGGGAGTTTTTCAGGATATAAAATAAATGGAATTGAGCTAAACACAGGAAAAATCCTAGAGCAAACCTGGTTCAGTTTGCTTTCCACCAGACACTGGGAGATGAATTCACTGTTCAGCAGGACAATAACCTAAAACACTTCCACATACTTTGACTCTATTCAATTAGACAAACTATAGATACAGTATACTATACTGAACAATAATATCAATGCAACATACAACTATTTCAAAGATTTTACTGAGTTACAGGTTTATATAAGGAAATCAGTCAATTTAGCTAAATAAATGAGGCACTAATCTATGGATTTCACATGACTGGGCTGGAGTGCAGCCATAGGTGGGCCTGGAAGGCCATAGGCCCACCCTGTTGGCAGACAGGCCCAGCCAATCAGAATTAGTTTTCCCCAACAGACAGAAATATTCCTCAGCACTTCCTGCCACCCCCCTTAGATGATACTACAGATGAAGAAGCCAGTTGTGGAGGTCCTGGGCTGACGTGGTTACACATAGTCTGCGGTTGTGAGGCTGGTTGGACATACTGACAAATTCTCTAAAACAACATTGGTGGCAGCTTATGGTAGAGAAATTAAAATGCAATTATCTGGCAACAGCTCTTGCAGTCAGCACGCCAATTGCACACTCCCTCAAAACCTGAGACAAACAAAACGTGTGTGGATAAAATCTGTGGCAAACTGCACATTTTAAAGTGGCCTTTTATTATCAGTGAAAATGTGCTATTTTACATGTTCTTCATGTTAAAGTCACCATTGGCCTCATGGTGAAATCCCTGAACGGTTTCCTCATGGTGAAATCCCTGAACCGTTTCCTTCCCCCCTGGCAACTGAGTTATAAAGGAATAGGGATATAAACAAATTTGTGCACAAAATTTGACAAAAATAAGCTTTTTCTGCGTATGGAAAATGTCAGGATTTTTTTATTTCAGCTCATGAAACATGGGACCAGCACTTTACATGTTTGTGTATATATTTTTGTTCAGTACATGTTTGTTTTTGCTTGACCTAATTTCATATTCAGTCTGTCTGACTGTGTAACTTTTTGGGGTTACGTGGTTTAATTAACATACAGGTTACTTATGAAAAATCCCCTCCCAAAATCACAAAAATCACCAAAAGCTTTGATCTGATCTAAGTCCGTCATGTGTTTCTTCCACTTCACGATTCATATATTTATTTTTCAGAGGAAGTGTCAAAATGATCTCTTCTTTGGGTGCTACTGTTTCAAATTAAAGCATGAACTAAACAGATATTACACAGCAATACACAGATAAATACAACTTTTGTCTAAGTGTTAACTTTTTAACCCCTTTTTGTGATATCCAATTGGTCTTGTCTCATCGCTGCAACTCCCATATGAACTCGGGAAAGGAAAAGGTCGAGAGCCGTGCGTCCTCTGAAACATAACCAAGCCAAGCCGCACTGCTTCTTGACAGAACGCCCGCTTAACCCAGAAGCCAGCCACACCAATGTGTCAGAGGAAACACCGTACACCTGCCGACCATGTCAATATGCACTGCACCTGGCCCGCCACCGGAGTCACTAGAGCACGATGGGACAAGAACATCCCTACCCGCTAAACCCTGCCCTAACGCAGACGATGCTGAGCCAATTGTGTGCCGCCCCACAGGTCTCCCAGTTGCGGCCGGCTACAACAGAGCCGGAACTCGAACCAGGAACCCTAGTGTCACAGCTAGCACTGCGATGCAGTGTCTTAGTCCACTGTGCCACTCAGGAGCCCACAGTGTTTAGTCTTTTGATATATTTGAAATGGTGTTCTATTGTGAAGCAGGTAGCTAGTGGTTAAGAGCACTGGGACTGTAACTGAAAAGTTGCTGGTTTGAATACCCAAGCCAACTTGGTGTAAAATCTTTCGAGTTGCCCTTGAGCAAGGTACTTATCCCTAATTGCTCCGGTAAGTTGCTCTGGATAAGAGCGTCAGCTAAATTAATAAAATGTCTATAGCAAGCATGTGGTCTCTAGACGTGATGAAGTAGATCTTAAAAGGGAGGTGATGGGGGGGAAAGGAGTGCTGTATGGGTAGGTTTGGGAGTATCTCTAAAGGCCCTTAATCCTGAGCCAAGAACCAGATATAATCAGCTCGTGGCATTGATTTTTCATTGAAACAAAATAACAAAGTTCTTCCACAAAACAATTGTAACACCCAGTGGGCCTTGTTTCTGTGACAAATCTGCCAAGCCCTTATTTTTGGTGGTTGTTGAAAAATGAAAACAATGTAGAGTACAACTGGTGAATAACATTAGCGCCTTTGTAAAGCAGCGATCCTATAGTGTTGTTTATCATGTTCAGTTTAGAATCGAGTTTAATACATCTCTAATCACACAATTGCTCTGAGGAGTGTATTACAACAGCAGATAATCTGATAAATAAAAATTAAATGTAATTTATTTTCACACTAAAGTGCTTCATTTCAAATGATTTCCATGCCTTGTGCCAGCTCAAATTGCTGAAGTTAATTTTTATTATCTTAAACGGTCTATGCATAGCTGATAAGACGTTAATTACCTCCACTCTTTCATGAAATATCCAGAACTCCACAAGCCAAATCAGGTACTGATAAGAAAACATTAGCTCACAGAGAAGGTTTACACCGGGGATTTGTGTGTTTACTCAGAACGCAATGCAAGTGAGTAAACACCTTGTCTCCGTTTGCAGCAGGTCCATTTCAGACAGGGTCTCTCAAATACAAATACATTAACACCTACATGGCTTTACTACAGTTAAATGACCAAACCTCTAGTGCCCTCATGGGTGGAATATTATCCATACTTTTCATAATTTCATAATTAATATACTTTTGTTTTTTTCATTACACAGAAAATCTGGTGTTTCTACGTCATATGATTTTATATTTCAGTCTTCTGTGATTTATATAAAGGGTAATATTGGGATGCAAACTCAATAGATTACATTTCAACTCTATATCTGACTTTGCACAGGTGTCTTCTTTTCTGTTTAAGACTACCAAGAAACACCGTGCGACCCTAATTTAGCCTACTGCAGTAAAAGGTCACTTTAAAAAAAAACTTTTAGTCATTTAGCAGACTCTTATGCAGAGCGACGTACAGTAATAATAATATAATAATATATGCCATTTAGCAGACGCTTTTATCCATCTGATGGTACAGTGCATTCGGAAAGTATTCTGACCTCTTGACTTTTTCCACATTTTGTTAGCTTACAGACTTACTCTAAAATTGATTAAATAGTTTCTTCCCCTCATCATTCCACACACAATACCCCACAATGACCAAGCAAAAACTGTTTTTTATACATTTTTGCAAATGTATGTAAAAAAAAAAATGGAAATATCACATTTACATTATTATTCATTCCCTTTACTCAGCACCTTTGGCAGTGATTACAGCCTCAAATCTTCTTGAGTATGACGCTACAAGCTTGGCACACCTGTATTTTGGGGAGTTACTCCAATTCTTCTTTGCAGATCCTCTCAAGCAGGTTGGTTGGGGAGCATTTTCAGGTCTCTCCAGTGATGTTCGATCGGGCTCAAGTCTCGGCTGTTGCTGGGCCACTCCTGCGTTGTCTTGGTTGTGTGCTTAGGGTCGTTGTCCTATTTGAAGGTGAACCTTCGCCCCAGTCTGAGGTCCTGAGCGCTCTGGAGCAGGTTTTCATCAAGGATCTCTCTGTACATTGCTCCGTTCATCTTTCCTTCATTCCTGACTAGTCTTCCCAGTCCCTGCCGCTGAAAAACATCCACACAGCATGATTCTGCCACCGCCACAACTTCATAGTTGGGATGGTGCCAGGTTTCCTCCAGACATGAGGCTTGGCATTCAGGCCAGTTCAATCTTGGTTTCATCAGACCAGAAAATCTTGTCTCTCAAGGTCTGAGAGTCCTTTAGGTGCCCTTTGGCAAACTCCAAGGGGGCTGTCATGTGCCATTTACTGAAGAGTGGCTTCTGTCTGGCCACTCTACCATAAAGGCCTGATTGGTGGAGGGCGGCAGAGATGGTTGTCCTTCTGGAAGGTTCTCCACAGCAACTCTGTGAGAGTGACCATCAGGTTCTTGGTCACCTCCATGACCAAGGCCCTTCTCCCCGATTGCTCAGTTTGGCCTGTAGCCAGCTCTATGAAGAGTCTTGGTGGTTCCAAGCGTTTTCCATTTAAGAATGATGGAGGCCCCTGTGTTCTTGGGGACTTTCAATGCTGCAGATATTTTTGTTACCCTTCCCCAGATCTGTGCCTTGACACAATCCTGTCTCTGAGCTCTACTGACAATTCCTATGACCTCATGACTTGGTTTTTGCTCTGACATGCACTGTCAACCGTGAGACCTTAAATAGATAGGTGTGTGCCTTTCCAAATCATGCCCAATCAATTGAATTTACCACAGGTGGACTCGAATCAAGTTGTAGAAACATCTCAAGGATGATCAATGGAAACAGGATGTACCTGAGCTCAATTCCGAGTCTCATAGCAAAGTGTCTGAATACTTATGTAAATAAAGTATTTATGTTTTTTATTTTTAATACATTTGCAAAAATTTATAAAAACCTGTTATTGCTTTCTCAAAATAGGGTATATTGTGTGTAGATGAATCCATTTTACAATAAGGCTGTAACATAACAAAATGTGGAAAAATGGAAGGGGTCTGAACACATTCCGAATGCACTGTAGCTAGGTGCAAAAACCACATATAACAGCCTTAGTAAGTACATTTTTCCTCCCCTCTGTCCATTAGGGCTTCCCATCTGATATCTCATTTAGACAAACATCTCATTCAGACTCTGATATCATTCAGACTCTAATATCTCGTTCAGACTCTCTCTGAGTTGTTTTGAGAATTCAATGGAATTAATGGATTATCAATGTAGACGTGGCAGAATGTGATTTCATATTTTTTATACATTATGTTCTTTGGAACTGTCTTCTTTCTGTTTTCACAACTTTCAATTGTGTTTGTATTCAGTAGAAGTTTACTCAACTTAAAATCAGACATTTGTGTATACATTCTCATCAAAGCTGTCTGTGTTGACACAAAATGTTGTAAAATTGATGAGAAATTATACACAAATGTCTGATTTTAAGTTGTGTTAATTCTACTGAATACAAGGCTACACAATTCACCTCTGTGTTGCCTTCATTCACACCACTGCAGTATATGGGTTAACACCAGTCAACCACTCTCTTGTGTCAGGAATATGGGTCACTTCCTTATTTCCCAAACGTCACCTTTGCTCAAACATTGGTGACTCATACTTTTTTTTGCCTCGGGCATCAATATTACCATCAACCAGTTCTTTCAACAACAGTACCCTTTGTAACCTTTAACTAACCACATTTGGACCTGACACTTGACAACCTAGTGTACACCGTACAGGACTTCAAAGTGTTCTGAGATGTATGAGACATTGCATTTATGTTTTTCAAAGCTTAATGAACTAAGACCTTTTGAAATCAATGGCTTTTACATTACAGCACTAAAGAACCAATGTGTTCCTGAAATAAATAAAAGATATATCCTCTGTAGGTATGTTATAATCTCACGGTAACTTTAGAGGGATATGTAATTAATATATGTATGATTGTACGTGACATATGAATATGGAGTTAGAATACTAAACTCTATAGACTCAAATTAAAGGGTGTTTAGGTCAAACTTTCTTGCATCTTATTCACTAGACCTGTCAGATAAAAGCAATGGGTTTTTAATTATTTAAGAACAGCATGACTTTAAGATATTAGCAAAAGTGTAAGATATTAGCTTCCATTAATTTTCTCTCTTAGTTTTAAAGATGCTGTGGGTCAATGGTGGTCAAACAATTTAACTGATTTTGTAAGAATTATAAGCTTAATTAATTCCTTAAAAGGGTAATAGAATTACTCACCAGACAGCAAGATTGGTATGTGTTTGGTGATTGATTGAATAAGGCCAAAGTATATTCTTTACTTTTTACAGCTGAATACTTGCTGTTCATTTTTGTTACTATTATTAATAAGCCCATGACTACATAAATGAGAGTATAACAAAGAGTATGAATATGTGATATCATGCCATATTGCAGAGAAATATGTTTTACCAGATGTCAGGAATTTTAGATGTGCCACTGAGCCTGCACAATAATTGGCACAATCTTGTTTTAACCAGCACTGCACTGTACAGTATGTACTGTGTGTGACAATATTGATCCAATCCTGCTTTAACTCACAATAGAAAGTAAAAATGTTGTTCATGTGGGAGGAAATTATGGAAAATAATATCCCATTAGGATAATCCTCCCACAGAAATGCACTTAAAAATGTTTTTAACAACTGTAGGGTATCTTATTTTATCCTCATTGGGGACAACTTACATGATTCAAACATCAATTGTCCATTATTTTTAAGCTAATATTATTGAAAATAGTAAGAAGTGATACAGAATCATTGTTTATAAGTAGCCTGCAGGCCTGGACAAATTATATTTTCAAAATAAAATGGCAAAACATATTGAGCTCCTTTTTGTGGGCCTTCAGAAACATTCCACAACATGTGTCTCTTGACTACTGATTTGGTAATCAACACCGAAATAATCCTGAAGGTTATGACAAGAGTCAAGAATTCAGCATAGCACAGTGTAGATTTCACATGTTGGCTATAATTGTAGAGAGGCCGCCCAGCAGACAGAGGGGGGATCGCTTTTAGACTGTGGATCCCACACTGCTTAGCATACATTAGCTCATGACTGTAACAGAGTAAAGGTTCTGTAATTAAGAAGAAGTTAAAGGTCCAACACAGCCATTTATATCAAACCATTTCTGTGTAACAATTAAGTACCTTAATATGATTGTTTTCAATTAAAATAGCAAAGAGCAATTTCTCAGGCAAGACTTTTGCTAAGACTGTCTGGGAGTAGTCTGACTGTGTCATGTTTGTCATTTATTATCATGTCTTGTCCCTGTGCTCCCCATTCTATTCGTTTCCCTCTGCTGGTCTTATTTGGTTCTTTCCCTCCTTCTATCCCTCTCTCTCCCCCTCCCTCTCTCACTCTCTCGCTCTCTCTTCTCTCTATCGTTCCGTTCCTGCTCCCAGCTGTTCCTATTCCCCTAATCATCATTTAGTCTTCCCACACCTGTTCCCGATCCTTTCCCCTGATTAGAGTCCCTATTTATTCCTTTGTGTTCCGTTCCTGTCCCGTCGGTTCCTTGTTTAGTATTCACCATGCTGTGATTGCGTTTCGCCCTGTCCTGTCGTGTTTTTGCTGTGATTGTGTATCGCCCTGTCCTGTCGTGTTTTTGCCTTCATCAGATGCTGCGTGTGAGCAGGTGTCTCTGTCAACTACGGCCTGCGCCTACCCGAAGCGACCTGCAGTCTGTGGCCGCTTCTCCAGTTATTTCCCTCTACAGACTAGAGGATTTCTGTTATTCCCTGTTTGGACTTAAATAAACTCTGTTTCTGTTAAGTCGCTTTTGGGTCCTCTTTCACCTGCATGACAGAAGGAACCGACCAAGGAATGGACCCAGCGACTTCAGACGCTCGTTACACTGCCGTCGAGATCCAAGGAGCCATGCTCGGCAGACACGAGCAGGAATTGTCTGCTGCTCGCCATGCCGTGGAGAACCTGGCCGCTCAGGTTTCCAACCTCTCTGGACAGTTCCAGAGTCTACGTCTCGTGCCACCTGTTACTTCCTGGCCTGCCGAGCCTCCAGAACCTAGGGTTAATAACCCACCTTGCTACTCCGGGCAGCCCACTGAGTGCCGCTCCTTTCTCACGCAGTGTGAGATTGTGTTCTCTCTCCAACCCAACACATACTCTAGAGAGAGAGCTCGGGTTGCTTACGTCATTTCACTCCTTACTGGCCGGGCTCGAGAATGGGGCACAGCTATCTGGGAGGCAAGGGCTGATTGCTCTAACAAGTTCCAGAACTTTAAAGAGGAGATGATTCGGGTTTTTGACCGTTCAGTTTTTGGTAGGGAGGCTTCTAGGGCCCTGGCTTCCTTATGCCAAGGTGAACGGTCCATAACGGATTATTCTATTGAGTTTCGCACTCTTGCTGCCTCTAGTGAGTGGAACGAGCCGGCGCTGCTCGCTCGTTTTCTGGAGGGACTCCACGCAGTGGTTAAGGATGAGATTCTCTCCCGGGAGGTTCCTTCAGATGTGGACTCTTTGATTGCTCTCGCCATCCGCATAGAACGACGGGTAGATCTTCGTCACCGGGCTCGTGGAAGAGAGCTCGCATCAACGGTGTTTCCCTGCTCCGCATCGCAACCATCTCCCTCCTCTGGCTCAGAGTCTGAGCCCATGCAGCTGGGAGGGATTCGCATCTCGACTAAGGAGAGGGAACGGAGGATCACCAACCGCCTGTGCCTCTATTGCGGAGTTGCTGGACATTTTGTTAATTCATGTCCAGTAAAAGCCAGAGCTCATCTGTAAGCGGAGGGCTACAGGTGAGCGCAACTACTCAAGTCTCTCCATCAAAATCCTGTACTACTTTGTCGGTCCATCTACGCTGGACCGGTTCGGGTGCTACATGTAGTGCCTTGATAGACTCTGGGGCTGAGGGTTGTTTCATGGACGAAGCATGGGTTCGGAAACATGACATTCCTTTCAGAGAGTTAGATAAGCCTACGCCCATGTTCGCCTTAGATGGTAGTCATCTTCCCAGTATCAGATTTGAGACACTACCTTTAACCCTCACAGTATCTGGTAACCACAGTGAGACTATTTCTTTTTTGATTTTTCGTTCACCGTTTACACCTGTTGTTTTGGGTCATCCCTGGCTAGTATGTCATAATCCTTCTATTAATTGGTCTAGTAATTCTATCCTATCCTGGAACGTTTCTTGTCATGTGAAGTGTTTAATGTCTGCCATCCCTCCCGTTTCTTCTGTCCCTACTTCTCAGGAGGAACCTGGCGATTTGACAGGAGTGCCGGAGGAATATCATGATCTGCGCACGGTCTTCAGTCGGTCCCGAGCCAACTCCCTTCCTCCTCACCGGTCGTATGATTGTAGTATTGATCTCCTTCCGGGGACCACTCCTCCTCGAGGTAGACTATACTCTCTGTCGGCTCCCGAACGTAAGGCTCTCGAGGATTATTTGTCTGTGTCTCTTGACGCCGGTACCATAGTGCCTTCTTCTTCTCCGGCCGGGGCGGGGTTCTTTTTTGTTAAGAAGAAGGACGGTACTCTGCGCCCCTGCGTGGATTATCGAGGGCTGAATGACATAACGGTTAAGAATCGTTATCCGCTTCCCCTTATGTCATCAGCCTTCGAGATTCTGCAGGGAGCCAGGTGCTTTACTAAGTTGGACCTTCGTAACGCTTACCATCTCGTGCGCATCAGAGAGGGGGACGAGTGGAAAACGGCGTTTAACACTCCGTTAGGGCATTCTGAGTACCGGGTTCTGCCGTTCGGTCTCGCCAATGCGCCAGCTGTTTTTCAGGCATTAGTTAATGATGTTCTGAGAGACATGCTGAACATTTTTGTTTTTGTCTATCTTGACGATATCCTGATTTTTTCTCCGTCACTCGAGATTCATGTTCAGCACGTTCGACGTGTTCTACAGCGCCTTTTAGAGAATTGTCTCTACGTAAAGGCTGAGAAGTGCTCTTTTCATGTCTCCTCCGTTACTTTTCTCGGTTCCGTTATTTCCGCTGAAGGCATTCAGATGGATTCCGCTAAGGTCCAAGCTGTCAGTGATTGGCCCGTTCCAAGGTCACGTGTCGAGTTGCAGCGCTTTTAGGTTTCGCTAATTTCTATCGGCGTTTCATTCGTAATTTCGGTCAAGTTGCTGCCCCTCTCACAGCTCTTACTTCTGTCAAGACGTGTTTTAAGTGGTCCGGTTCCGCCCAGGGAGCTTTTGATCTTCTAAAAGAACGTTTTACGTCCGCTCCTATCCTCGTTACTCCTGACGTCACTAGACAATTCATTGTCGAGGTTGACGCTTCAGAGGTAGGCGTGGGAGCCATTCTATCCCAGCGCTTCCAGTCTGACGATAAGGTTCATCCTTGCGCTTATTTTTCTCATCGCCTGTCGCCATCTGAGCGCAACTATGATGTGGGTAACCGTGAACTGCTCGCCATCCGCTTAGCCCTAGGCGAATGGCGACAGTGGTTGGAGGGGGCGACCGTTCCTTTTGTCGTTTGGACAGACCATAAGAACCTTGAGTACATCCGTTCTGCCAAACGACTTAATGCCCGTCAAGCTCGTTGGGCGTTGTTTTTCGCTCGTTTCGAGTTTGTGATTTCTTACCGTCCGGGTAGCAAGAACACCAAGCCTGATGCCTTATCCCGTCTGTTTAGTTCTTCTGTGGCTTCTACTGATCCCGAGGGGATTCTTCCTTATGGGCGTGTTGTCGGGTTAACAGTCTGGGGAATTGAAAGACAGGTTAAGCAAGCACTCACGCACACTGCGTCGCCGCGCGCTTGTCCTAGTAACCTCCTTTTCGTTCCTGTTTCCACTCGTCTGGCTGTTCTTCAGTGGGCTCACTCTGCCAAGTTAGCTGGTCATCCCGGTGTTCGAGGCACTCTTGCGTCTATTCGCCAGCGCTTTTGGTGGCCGACTCAGGAGCGTGACACGCGCCGTTTCGTGGCTGCTTGTTCGGACTGCGCGCAGACTAAGTCGGGTAACTCTCCTCCTGCCGGTCGTCTCAGACCGCTCCCCATTCCTTCTCGACCATGGTCTCACATTGCCTTAGACTTCATTACCGGTCTGCCTTTGTCTGCGGGGAAGACTGTGATTCTGACGGTTGTCGATAGGTTCTCTAAGGCGGCACATTTCATTCCCCTCGCTAAACTTCCTTCCGCTAAGGAGACGGCACAAATCATTATTGAGAATGTATTCAGAATTCATGGCCTCCCGTTAGACGCCGTTTCAGACAGAGGCCCGCAATTCACGTCACAGTTTTGGAGGGAGTTCTGTCGTTTGATTGGTGCGTCCGTCAGTCTCTCTTCCGGGTTTCATCCCCAGTCTAACGGTCAAGCAGAGAGGGCCAATCAGACGATTGGTCGCATACTACGCAGCCTTTCTTTCAGAAACCCTGCGTCTTGGGCAGAACAGCTCCCCTGGGCAGAATACGCTCACAATTCGCTTCCTTCGTCTGCTACCGGGTTATCTCCGTTTCAGAGTAGTCTGGGTTACCAGCCTCCTCTGTTCTCATCCCAGCTTGCCGAGTCCAGCGTTCCCTCCGCTCAAGCGTTTGTCCAACGTTGTGAGCGCACCTGGAGGAGGGTGAGGTCTGCACTTTGCCGTTACAGGGCACAGACGGTGAGAGCCGCCAATAAACGCAGGATTAAGAGTCCAAGGTATTGTTGCGGCCAGAGAGTGTGGCTTTCCACTCGCAACCTTCCTCTTACGACAGCTTCTCGTAAGTTGACTCCGCGGTTCATTGGTCCGTTCCGTGTCTCCCAGGTCGTCAATCCTGTCGCTGTGCGACTGCTTCTTCCGCGACATCTTCGTCGCGTCCATCCTGTCTTCCATGTCTCCTGTGTTAAGCCCTTTCTTCGCACCCCCGTTCGTCTTCCCTCCCCCTCCCGTCCTTGTCGAGCGCACCTATTTACAAGGTACATAAGATCATGGACATGCGTTCTCGGGGACGGGGTCACCAATACTTAGTGGATTGGGAGGGTTACGGTCCTGAGGAGAGGAGTTCGGTTCCGTCTCGGGACGTGCTGGACCGTTCACTCATCGATGATTTCCTCCGTTGCCGCCAGGATTCCTCCTCGAGTGCGCCAGGAGGCGCTCGGTGAGTGGGGGGTACTGTCATGTTTGTCATTTATTATCATGTCTTGTCCCTGTGCTCCCCATTCTATTCGTTTCCCTCTGCTGGTCTTATTTGGTTCTTTCCTCCTTCTATCCCTCTCTCTCCCCCTCCCTCTCTCACTCTCTCGCTCTCTCTTCTCTCTATCGTTCCGTTCCTGCTCCCAGCTGTTCCTATTCCCCTAATCATCATTTAGTCTTCCCACACCTGTTCCCGATCCTTTCCCCTGATTAGAGTCCCTATTTATTCCTTTGTGTTCCGTTCCTGTCCCGTCGGTTCCTTGTTTAGTATTCACCATGCTGTGATTGCGTTTCGCCCTGTCCTGTCGTGTTTTTGCTGTGATTGTGTATCGCCCTGTCCTGTCGTGTTTTTTGCCTTCATCAGATGCTGCGTGTGAGCAGGTGTCTCTGTCAACTACGGCCTGCGCCTACCCGAAGCGACCTGCAGTCTGTGGCCGCTTCTCCAGTTATTTCCCCTCTACAGACTAGAGGATTTCTGTTATTCCCTGTTTGGACTTAAATAAACTCTGTTTCTGTTAAGTCGCTTTTGGGTCCTCTTTCACCTGCATGACAGACTGGGGAGGGGAAAACTGAAAACTAGCTGTTATTGGCAGAAAGGTTTGGAACTCTCTTTCTTATTTGTCTATTAACTAATTTACCGCCTGATGATGTCACCAGGCAGGCCAAAACTCCATCCCACACAAACAGGCTGAAATTCAGGCAGTCTTTTCAAACAGGTCTTACAGTCCACTAAAATATCATTTTCATAATTTTCACAAGTTCACAGTATTATTCCAACCTCACAGTGTAGAAATACAAAGCACAAGATAAGCACGTTTTTGACTGTACTGGACCTTTAATGCCTTTCACATACTGTATGCCAGCACATGATTACTGAATAAGAAAACACATTTCTGGTACAGTGAGTGGCTTGTTAATGTATGAATTCAGAAGCATGATAGGAGTATTGAAATAGGAAGTAGACGATAAGTGCCAATACACTCAAACTTCTTTCAGTCGTTTATCAAACGTTTCTAGTCTATATTTTAAGTTGATCAATGTCCTCAATTCCTCATATTTTATACAGTATACCCTCTCCATACTATTTATTTGTTGATGAGACATGAATCACTCCAGTAAACAATACTATACAGTATATACCATTAAATGTGTCACAGGCTGTATTAATAAGCTGTGGAAATTATTTCGACAAAGACTAAGCAAGACAGATTGCATTACGGGTGGAAACAACAACCCTGATACCTGGCAACTAGACTGGTATGGATTAGATATGGATTGACTGTTGTCATGACGTTGCCCTGTTGGTGAGGTTTATGACCCCCATAAATACATTTCCCCCTTTACTCTCTCTCTACTCTACAGATTTGACCCTTGGAAAGCCCTTTGTTAACATAGAGAGAGTATGGTAACATCAAAAGGGTGGGGAAAGGAACCATATTTCGGTAATCCAACCAGCTGAAAATATTAATTGGTACTTAAAGAATATGATGTCAGATCAGTTGTCATCTGAGACATTATTACTGATGATAGGATGACACAAATCAGATTCACATGGAATTGTTGTGCAATTTAAATGTTTAAATATGAAACTATTTGTGAAAACATTAAATGTAATTTTAGCTTCTAAATGAGAGAATTGGTTTTCAGAAGTGAACTAGGCTCAAATCAGTGGCCCCACTCAAGTGAACAGACATTGGTTGTGAACTATGAAACATGCCCTTCTCTTCCCTACTAGAAAATACCCTTTCGCATTGTGTTCCCAAGGACGTGAGGACTGCTGTCCATACGTTAAAAGGGCTAATATCAACTACAGAAGTAAGCCAGCCTCAGCGTGAGCTCTGGTTGCAAACGGTTGAATGACAATAACCTAAAGAAATTAGCATTGTGTTCCCGGTGACGTGAGAACTGCTGTCCATGCGTAAAAAGGGCTAATATCAACTACAGAACTAAGCCAGCCTCAGCGTGAGCTCTGGTTGCAAACGGTTGAATGACAATAACCTAAAGAAATTAGCATTGTGTTCCCGGTGACGTGAGAACTGTTGTCCATACGTTAAAAATGGCGAATATCGATGTGGAGGTGACAATCGACACGCCGGAAGGATGAATTTCGACTATACCAGCCATAATATAGCATGAGCGTATATAACCTGGTATGAACTTTGAACTCTTATTCACTAAAGAAGTGATACCGCCTCACCGTTGAGGTAGCAGCAGCATCTGTAAATGTGGGCTAGGAAAGGACGGACAAAGTATCTATTCTACCACAAAATGACGGTACTACAACGTATCCACTTTACCACCAGACATTCTTCAGAGGACAAGAGATCCCTGCTGGGCAACCCAGCCTTCCATCTACGACCAATCTATCGAAGCGCAGCTCAGAGTAAATATTTCTTGCATTTTCCTTTTTCAAATGGCCGATTATTTAGAATGCATAAGATTCTGTATTTACGATAGCATAGCTTCACGAGGTCCGATAGCAACCCAAACATTTTGTCCCTCAGTCTTCCCGTGTTTTCATTCAAACCCAACCTGTCATGTTTGTCATTTATTATCATGTCTTGTCCCTGTGCTCCCCATTCTGTTCGTTTCCCTCTGCTGGTCTTATTGGGTTCTTTCCCTCTTTCTATCCCTCTCTCTCCCCCTCCCCCTCTCACTCTCTCGCTCTCTCTTCTCTCTATCGTTCCGTTCCTGCTCCCAGCTGTTCCTATTCCCCTAATCATCATTTAGTCTTCCCACACCTGTTCCCGATCCTTTCCCCTGATTAGAGTCCCTATTTATTCCTTTGTGTTCCGTTCCTGTCCCGTCGGTTCCTTGTTTAGTATTCACCATGCTGTGATTGCGTTTCGCCCTGTCCTGTCGTGTTTTTGCTGTGATTGTGTATCGCCCTGTCCTGTCGTGTTTTTTGCCTTCATCAGATGCTGCGTGTGAGCAGGTGTCTCTGTCTACTACGGCCTGCGCCTACCCGGCGACCTGCAGTCTGTGGCCGCTTCTCCAGTTATTCCCCTCTACAGACTAGAGGATTTCTGTTATTCCCTGTTTGGACTTAAATAAACTCTGTTTCTGTTAAGTCGCTTTTGGGTCCTCTTTCACCTGCATGACAGAAGGAACCGACCAAGGAATGGACCCAGCGACTTCAGACGCTCGTTACACTGCCGTCGAGATCCAAGGAGCCATGCTCGGCAGACACGAGCAGGAATTGTCTGCTGCTCGCCATGCCGTGGAGAACCTGGCCGCTCAGGTTTCCGACCTCTCTGGACAGTTCCAGAGTCTACGTCTCGTGCCACCTGTTACTTCCTGGCCTGCCGAGCCTCCAGAACCTAGGGTTAATAACCCACCTTGCTACTCCGGGCAGCCCACTGAGTGCCGCTCCTTTCTCACGCAGTGTGAGATTGTGTTCTCTCTCCAACCCAACACATACTCTAGAGAGAGAGCTCGGGTTGCTTACGTCATTTCACTCCTTACTGGCCGGGCTCGAGAATGGGGCACAGCTATCTGGGAGGCAAGGGCTGATTGCTCTAACAAATTCCAGAACTTTAAAGAGGAGATGATTCGGGTTTTTGACCGTTCAGTTTTTGGTGGGGAGGCTTCTAGGGCCCTGGCTTCCTTATGCCAAGGTGAACGGTCCATAACGGATTATTCTATTGAGTTTCGCACTCTTGCTGCCTCTAGTGAGTGGAACGAGTCGGCGCTGCTCGCTCGTTTTTTGGAGGGACTCCACGCAGTGGTTAAGGATGAGATTCTCTCCCGGGAGGTTCCTTCAGATGTGGACTCTTTGATTGCTCTCGCCATCCGCATAGAACGACGGGTAGATCTTCGTCACCGGGCTCGTGGAAGAGAGCTCGCATCAACGGTGTTTCCCTGCTCCGCATCGCAACCATCTCCCTCCTCTGGCTTTGAGACTGAGCCCATGCAGCTGGGAGGGATTCGCATCTCGAATAAGGAGAGGGAACGGAGGATCACCAACCGCCTGTGCCTCTATTGCGGAGTTGCTGGACATTTTGTTAATTCATGTCCAGTAAAGCCAGAGCTCATCTGTAAGCGGAGGGCTACAGGTGAGCGCAACTACTCAAGTCTCTCCATCAAAGTCCTGTACTACTTTGTCGGTCCACCTACGCTGGACCGGTTCGGGTGCTACATGTAGTGCCTTGATAGACTCTGGGGCTGAGGGTTGTTTCATGGACGAAGCATGGGTTCGGAAACATGACATTCCTTTCAGAGAGTTAGAGAAGCCTACGCCCATGTTCGCCTTAGATGGTAGTCATCTTCCCAGTATCAGATTTGAGACACTACCTTTAACCCTCACAGTATCTGGTAACCACAGTGAGACTATTTCTTTTTTGATTTTCCGTTCACCGTTTACACCTGTTGTTTTGGGTCATCCCTGGCTAGTATGTCATAATCCTTCTATTAATTGGTCTAGTAATTCTATCCTATCCTGGAACATTTCTTGTCATGTGAAGTGTTTAATGTCTGCCATCCCTCCCGTTTCTTCTGTCCCTACTTCTCAGGAGGAACCTGGCGATTTGACAGGAGTGCCGGAGGAATATCATGATCTGCGCACGGTCTTCAGTCGGTCCCGAGCCAACTCCCTTCCTCCTCACCGGTCGTATGATTGTAGTATTGATCTCCTTCCGGGGACCACTCCTCCTCGAGGTAGACTATACTCTCTGTCGGCTCCCGAACGTAAGGCTCTCGAGGATTATTTGTCTGTGTCTCTTGACGCCGGTACCATAGTGCCTTCTTCTTCTCCGGCCGGGGCGGGGTTCTTTTTTGTTAAGAAGAAGGACGGTACTCTGCGCCCCTGCGTGGATTATCGAGGGCTGAATGACATAACGGTTAAGAATCGTTATCCGCTTCCCCTTATGTCATCAGCCTTCGAGATTCTGCAGGGAGCCAGGTGCTTTACTAAGTTGGACCTTCGTAACGCTTACCATCTCGTGCGCATCAGAGAGGGGGACGAGTGGAAAACGGCGTTTAACACTCCGTTAGGGCATTTTGAGTACCGGGTTCTGCCGTTCGGTCTCGCCAATGCGCCAGCTGTTTTTCAGGCATTAGTTAATGATGTTCTGAGAGACATGCTGAACATTTTTGTTTTTGTCTATCTTGACGATATCCTGATTTTTTCTCCGTCACTCGAGATTCATGTTCAGCACGTTCGACGTGTTCTACAGCGCCTTTTAGAGAATTGTCTCTACGTAAAGGCTGAGAAGTGCTCTTTTCATGTCTCCTCCGTTACTTTTCTCGGTTCCGTTATTTCCGCTGAAGGCATTCAGATGGATTCCGCTAAGGTCCAAGCTGTCAGTGATTGGCCCGTTCCAAGGTCACGTGTCGAGTTGCAGCGCTTTTTAGGTTTCGCTAATTTCTATCGGCGTTTCATTCGTAATTTCGGTCAAGTTGCTGCCCTCTCACAGCTCTTACTTCTGTCAAGACGTGTTTTAAGTGGTCCGGTTCCGCCCAGGGAGCTTTTGATCTTCTAAAAGAACGTTTTACGTCCGCTCCTATCCTCGTTACTCCTGACGTCACTAGACAATTCATTGTCGAGGTTGACGCTTCAGAGGTAGGCGTGGGAGCCATTCTATCCCAGCGCTTCCAGTCTGACGATAAGGTTCATCCTTGCGCTTATTTTTCTCATCGCCTGTCGCCATCTGAGCGCAACTATGATGTGGGTAACCGTGAACTGCTCGCCATCCGCTTAGCCCTAGGCGAATGGCGACAGTGGTTGGAGGGGGCGACCGTTCCTTTTGTCGTTTGGACAGACCATAAGAACCTTGAGTACATCCGTTCTGCCAAACGACTTAATGCCCGTCAAGCTCGTTGGGCGTTGTTTTTCGCTCGTTTCGAGTTTGTGATTTCTTACCGTCCGGGTAGCAAGAACACCAAGCCTGATGCCTTATCCCGTCTGTTTAGTTCTTCTGTGGCTTCTACTGATCCCGAGGGGATTCTTCCTTATGGGCGTGTTGTCGGGTTAACAGTCTGGGGAATTGAAAGACAGGTTAAGCAAGCACTCACGCACACTGCGTCGCCGCGCGCTTGTCCTAGTAACCTCCTTTTCGTTCCTGTTTCCACTCGTCTGGCTGTTCTTCAGTGGGCTCACTCTGCCAAGTTAGCTGGTCATCCCGGTGTTCGAGGCACTCTTGCGTCTATTCGCCAGCGCTTTTGGTGGCCGACTCAGGAGCGTGACACGCGCCGTTTCGTGGCTGCTTGTTCGGACTGCGCGCAGACTAAGTCGGGTAACTCTCCTCCTGCCGGTCGTCTCAGACCGCTCCCCATTCTTTCTCGACCATGGTCTCACATTGCCTTAGACTTCATTACCGGTCTGCCTTTGTCTGCGGGGAAGACTGTGATTCTGACGGTTGTCGATAGGTTCTCTAAGGCGGCACATTTCATTCCCCTCGCTAAACTTCCTTCCGCTAAGGAGACGGCACAAATCATTATTGAGAATGTATTCAGAATTCATGGCCTCCCGTTAGACGCCGTTTCAGACAGAGGCCCGCAATTCACGTCACAGTTTTGGAGGGAGTTCTGTCGTTTGATTGGTGCGTCCGTCAGTCTCTCTTCCGGGTTTCATCCCCAGTCTAACGGTCAAGCAGAGAGGGCCAATCAGACGATTGGTCGCATACTACGCAGCCTTTCTTTCAGAAACCCTGCGTCTTGGGCAGAACAGCTCCCCTGGGCAGAATACGCTCACAATTCGCTTCCTTCGTCTGCTACCGGGTTATCTCCGTTTCAGAGTAGTCTGGGTTACCAGCCTCCTCTGTTCTCATCCCAGCTTGCCGAGTCCAGCGTTCCCTCCGCTCAAGCGTTTGTCCAACGTTGTGAGCGCACCTGGAGGAGGGTGAGGTCTGCACTTTGCCGTTACAGGGCACAGACGGTGAGAGCCGCCAATAAACGCAGGATTAAGAGTCCAAGGTATTGTTGCGGCCAGAGAGTGTGGCTTTCCACTCGCAACCTTCCTCTTACGACAGCTTCTCGTAAGTTGACTCCGCGGTTCATTGGTCCGTTCCGTGTCTCCCAGGTCGTCAATCCTGTCGCTGTGCGACTGCTTCTTCCGCGACATCTTCGTCGCGTCCATCCTGTCTTCCATGTCTCCTGTGTTAAGCCCTTTCTTCGCACCCCGTTCGTCTTCCCTCCCCCTCCCGTCCTTGTCGAGAGCGCACCTATTTACAAGGTACATAAGATCATGGACATGCGTTCTCGGGGACGGGGTCACCAATACTTAGTGGATTGGGAGGGTTACGGTCCTGAGGAGAGGAGTTGGGTTCCGTCTCGGGACGTGCTGGACCGTTCACTCATCGATGATTTCCTCCGTTGCCGCCAGGATTCCTCCTCGAGTGCGCCAGGAGGCGCTCGGTGAGTGGGGGGTACTGTCATGTTTGTCATTTATTATCATGTCTTGTCCCTGTGCTCCCCATTCTGTTCGTTTCCCTCTGCTGGTCTTATTGGGTTCTTTCCCTCTTTCTATCCCTCTCTCTCCCCTCCCCTCTCACTCTCTCGCTCTCTCTTCTCTCTATCGTTCCGTTCCTGCTCCCAGCTGTTCCTATTCCCCTAATCATCATTTAGTCTTCCCACACCTGTTCCCGATCCTTTCCCCCTGATTAGAGTCCCTATTTATTCCTTTGTGTTCCGTTCCTGTCCCGTCGGTTCCTTGTTTAGTATTCACCATGCTGTGATTGCGTTTCGCCCTGTCCTGTCGTGTTTTTGCTGTGATTGTGTATCGCCCTGTCCTGTCGTGTTTTTTGCCTTCATCAGATGCTGCGTGTGAGCAGGTGTCTCTGTCTACTACGGCCTGCGCCTACCCGAAGCGACCTGCAGTCTGTGGCCGCTTCTCCAGTTATTCCCCTCTACAGACTAGAGGATTTCTGTTATTCCCTGTTTGGACTTAAATAAACTCTGTTTCTGTTAAGTCGCTTTTGGGTCCTCTTTCACCTGCATGACACAACCCCCCTTTCTTTGTGTAACCACCATATCGGTTCCATCCACCAGGGACGTTTTCTTGTATGACATAATTAGTAATCAATGTATGATCCATCCG
Organism: Oncorhynchus gorbuscha; assembly: GCF_021184085.1. Classification (NCBI taxonomy): domain Eukaryota; kingdom Metazoa; phylum Chordata; class Actinopteri; order Salmoniformes; family Salmonidae; genus Oncorhynchus; species Oncorhynchus gorbuscha. Next base: position 82,393,318 of record NC_060178.1, on the reverse strand, counting down.
GTGTATATGTAATTCTGTGTGATTATTTAGGAATTTAGTAAATAAATAATTAAACCAAATTTTGTATTGCTGCCTTGTCTATTTTCCTGGTTTTGTCCTTTCTACCTGCCCTGACCCTGCCTGCCGTCCTGTAACATTGCCCTCTACGCTGGACTACCGACCTCTGCCTGCCCTGACCCTGACTGCCGTCTGGTACCTTTGCCCCACTACTCTGGATTACCGACCTCTGCCTGACCTGACCCTGAGCCTGCCTGCCACCCTGTGCCTTTGGCTGCCTGTGTTCAAATTAATAAACTTTTGTTCTTTTGAAATTGTCTGCACCTGGCTCTTATCTTCAAACGTGATAAAGGGATTATAGAGGTCACAGTTTGAACATGAAGGACAAAAAGAATATACACTCATATAACATTGTTTCATTTCATTAAATGTTTCTGAGTTTTCTCTGTAAGCACTGTATCAATTGATGGGGGCACTGTAGTGCCATATGTTTGTTATTCCTTGCTCACATTGTATATAGACTTGTTTATACTGTATTATTGACTGTATGTTTGTTTTACTCCATGTGTAACTCTGTGTCGTTGTATCTGTCGAACTGCTTTGCTTTATCTTGGCCAGGTCACAATTGGAAATGAGAACTTGTTCTCAACTTGCCTACCTGGTTAAATAAAGGTGAAATAAAATAAAGGGCCATGATTCAAGGACTCCATCCAGCTACCCTGCCAGTTCAGGTCTCTGAGATCTGGACAGCGTAAGAGACCATAGACCTTTGACATGTATAGATTAACTGAAAATAAATTGGATACACATTTAACTGGAAAACAATATATTTTCAAATTGGCCAAAAGCAGCCTTATACCTTAACAGTGACACTGGCCTTAAGTTTCTGGTCATTTAATTTCTAATTCACATCAACTTCTCAAGTTAAAAAGTTGGAGCCATTTGAATGAGTCAGCAGAAAATAGTTCAGTTACAGTTTCAAGGAGGCGTCCCTCTCTTTTTTTAATGCAAAGTGCTGCTTCAATCTACTTTTCTATTTTTTACAACGCTTCAGTCTAAAATGTGGACAACGTGTTAGAGCTGTGCTCACAGAGCGGAGCCAAGTCTTCTTTACACCTGCTGAATATGAAATGTCTATGGTCCCAGGCCACTGAGTCTTGAAGGTTTTTACTCTGACCCATGTTGATCTGTCATGGTCTCTACGGATAAGTGAACCAATGAGGGTCACTGTTGAGTGAGCTGGGGGATAAGACAAGTTTTACATTTAACATCTCAGTGTATTCACACAAAGTAGAACACCGGTCTATGAGCTCAGACCTAGAGTGCTTTAATTTCTGCAATTTCGGCAATGGATTTTGTGACATTTACTTGTGTAACTGTGTGGCTTCCGTCCTTCTCATTGCCCCAACCTGGGCTCAAACCAGGGAACCTCTGAACACATCAACAACTGCCTCTCATGAAGCACCATTACCTAGCACTCCACAAAAACAACTACTTGAGAGTGAGAGATGTCAGCGATTGAAATGCTACAGCTAACTAGCTAGCCATTTCACACCGGTTACACTTGTGTATTTTACATTATTGCAACTTGGAGAGAGACAATCTGAACATAGCCACTACGTTATTGGTTATGGTATCAAATGAAAGATCCACAAAGAAGTATATAAATATATATACGTGTTGATACAGAACAGAAATGCTTTTTTCGGTTGTTACAAATTGACAAAAGCAGCTCCCTCAGGGTGGTGGCCCAGATAGGAGGATAATCAGAATCAGTGTAAAGGTGCAAGGAGATTTTCAGCAACAACTAAAAACATGAACTCTAAGAGGCATCTTGGATTTGATTGGATATGTAAGGCACTCTGTCTTGGAGTTTGTCATTGACTGTTGATATAAAGATCTGTCATTAAAACCACAAACATTCAGCGCTGATTGATCTGAATATCAATGTCGATCTCCCCCTCATACTGTAAATACCAATACATTCACACAATCTGAGTGAATGTGTTCATACATTTGACTTTTTAGTTGTGTAAACAGATAAAACTCTCCACATATTGGAAAGTATCTGGGCTATAAGCATTTTGATATAAAACTGACTGGAAGTTATTGACAAACCTAACCAATCTTTACTTGTAAATGTGTGGAATTGTAGATAAACATCGTATGGCAAGCTCCAAAGCTGGTGTGTGTGTAACAGTCGTCGTATGAAGGAGAGGACCAAAGCGCAGCAAGTGTTCATCTTGATATTTAAGACGAATAGTGAACACTGAAAGTAAAAACAATAAAACGACAAATGAACAGTCCTGAACGGTGAAATAAAACACAGAACAGAAAATAAACACCCACGAAGCACAAGTGGGAAAGGGCTACCTAAGTATGATTCTAAATCAGAGACAACTAGTGACACCTGCCTCTGATTGAGAACCATACCAGGCCAAACGCAAACACAACATAGAAAACGGAAAATAGACAACCCACCCAACTCATGCCCTGACCATACTAAAACAAAGGCATAAATAAAAGAACTAAGGTCAGAACGTGACAGTGTGTTAAATATGCACATGTATCTTCAAGGTATTCAACATAACCGGTGTGCACTTTGCTTTAAATCATTCAAATGACTTCTGTCACATAATTTAGCTTTTCATGGGATTAGCTCACCTCACACTACAGGCCATCCAATATGTCCAAGCCATAATTTTATTGCACAGGTGATATAGTCTATCATCCTTTGAATGCTCTGCAGCACTTGATTATTGCATCTCGGGCTTTTTTCTATATGAAATATGATTATGGCTCTAAACGAAGCTGTTGCAATATAAACACCCATGAGGAATAGAGTCCCCTATAGGGTACACAACAAATATATGCATCTCAGCACAAATGTAAGCACTATACATACGATGCAGGAGTAAACATCTTCCAAAAGGAAATAGTGAACAAATTTCCATTTTAATGTCATGGGAAATTCCCTTATATACTGAACAAAAATATAAATGCAACATCCAACAATTTTCAATTATTTTACTGAGTTACAGTTCATATAAGGAAATAAGTCAATTTAAATAAATTCACTAGGCCCTAATCTATGGATTTCACATGACTGGGAATACAGATATGCATCTGTTGATCACAGATACCTTTAAAAAAAGTAGGGGCGTGGATCAGAAAACCAGTCAGTATCTGGTGTGACCACTATTTTCCTCATGCAGCGCAACACATCTCCTTCGCATAGAGTTGATCAGGTTGTTGATTGTGGCCTGTGGAATGTTGCTGGATATTGGCGGGAACTGTCATACATGTCGATCCAGAGCATTCCAAACATTCTCAATGGGTGACATGTCTGGTGATTATGCAGGCCATGGGAGAACTGGGACTTTTCAGATTCTAGGAATTGTGTACATATCCTTGCGACATGAGGCTGTGCATTATCATGCTGAAAAATAAGGTGAACACAGCGGATTAATGGCACGACAATGGGCCTCAGGATCTCGTCATGGTATCTCTGTGCCTTCAAATTGCCATCGATAAAATGCAATTATGTTTTTGTCCGTAGCTTATGCCTGCCGATAACATAAACCCACCACCACGATGGTGCACTCTGTTCACAACTTTGACATCAGCAAACCACTCACCCACACAATGCCTTACATGTGGTCTGTGGTTGTGAGGCCAGTTGGACGTACTGCCAAATCCTGTAAAACAACTTTGGAGGCAGCTTATGGTAGAGATATTAACATGAAATTCTTTGGCAACAGCTCTGGTGGACAGATATGCTGTCAGCATGCCAACTGCACACTCCCTCAAACCTTGAGAGATCTTTGGCATTGTGTTGTGTGACAAAACTGCAGATTTCACACTGGTCTTTTAGTGTCCCCATCACAAGGTGCACCTATGTAATGATTGTGCTGTTTAATCTTGGCAAAGGAAAAATGCTCACTGACAGGGATGTAAACACATTTTTGTTTTAGAGAAAAAAGCTTTTTGTGCGTATTTAAAACGTCTGGGATCTTTTATTTCAGCTCAAGGAAACATGGGACCAACACTTTACATGTTGTGGTTATATTTTTGCTCTTTGTAGGAACCTGTTGAGAATGAATCCCAAGTGAAAATTGCAGGACTGAAATAATGATTAATACTTAACATGGTGGAATGGGGCAAAGAATGCTGAGTGTTTGACTCTTGTTCAGTGGAATCTGAAACCAACAAAAAAAGATGCGTGATTGTGTACCTAAGCTTAACTGCTGCAGCACATCCCACTTTTTCATGCCTCCAAAATTGCACAGATTACACACACCACACACCAGTGCATTCACAGGCATACAGTGCTAACTGCAAAGAAACATGATGGTTTGTTAAAGGCTTTACCTTTTGGCAGTGTAACATAAGATAAACACTTTGATACCGCTGTACAATTTTCTTGTTATTTAAATCATGAGCTATATGCATCCTCTGCTGGTTGGTTGTATTCTCTCCTATGTAGTTGTTTTTTATTTCTATTTTGTCTCAGATAATATTTCCATCAAATAATATTCAGATATGTCTTACGGTTGATTTTAAAACATCTTCATGTTGCGCTGTGCAAGAAAGTTAAAGATATCCCTAAACAAGAGACTTGAAAGGAATGATTAAAAGTGGCACAGGGATTTAAATCCTTCCAGTGTGCCAACTTTAGTGCTTTGAAGATGGCATATTGGTGGTTGCAGTTAGTACTATGGGGAGCAATACCTCTAACAAATCGGAAAGAGGCGTTGGTTGTTCATGGGCACTTTCTCTGTACAATCTAGTACAGCTTGTTTCACACCTGGGTGGCTCCCATGCATTTTCTCAAAGTAATGTGTTCAAAGGTCCTTTGAGGAAAGTTACTATTTTTCCATTGATCTAATATGAGAGACGCCACTTCTAAGATGATTGTTGTTACTCTTCTTGGATTGTAATTGAACACACTTTAAGTGTGTGTCCCCATAGAGCCTTACGACTGAAAGGCTGAATAAAATAGCATATTTGCATGCTACCGTAGATCTCTAAAAGATGTGTTTCATTGTTTCATAAAACATAGTAGCCCAATTATTTCATATAAAGCTGATTCTTGGCATAAAGCACTATTCTGAATCTTCAAGGCTTGGTTAAATATCGGTTGGACTCCCATCCTACTTTATGGACCAGACTCCATTTGAAGTGTTCACTATATGCTGGAACAGCACCCTGCTGGAGTTGTCCATTATCTGCTGCAGGATTTTGTACTTCTTTTTGTCTTTTTGCATTCATTTAGCTTCATCAACAGTAAATCAATTTGCAAAGATAGCTATTTCTGATTCCTGAGAGCATCTGTGGAGGTAAATACGCTGCTAGGCTATTTATCCATCTCGCACACTGCTGTGCCAATCAAGACAGGCAAATAGATTAGCTACAATTAGTCAAGTGTAATGGCCCATAAATCACAATCTAAAGGCTGCTGGGAAAACCTGCAGGTTGCATAGTTGGATAACATCATATCTCAATCTCAACTACAATAAACTGAAAATGAAAAAAAAAACAATGCTACCAAAGGAAATGTTGTTACCATCAATACTATTACCACTCTAGGGGTCCAGCAACACCCTTCATCATAACAATGGTTGTGACACTTTTATCAATGAAATCCTGGCCTGTATCAAAATTCTCTAAAATCCCAGACAAAATCTGCTGTCAATTTCATTTAGACTCCAATGGTTACATGGAAAATCAATCTTTGTCGGATTAAATGGAGCCCATTCAGACAACCAGACAAAACCCCCTTATTAAACGCCATTACCCTGATGGATTAGCTATTCATGTTCTGAGAGGCCAGCCACTAATGCATAATAAAAGAAGATGTGACATTTACCTAGAATGCAAAAGTTACAATTCTTCTTTTATGTGGATGAATAAAACACATGTAGAGCGAACGCAATATAACGCAATATTGCCAACGTTATTCATGCTGTAACATACAACATACAGTAGCTGTAGTTAATTCTGAGGCAGTGGTTAGTACTAAGATATCAGTAGTCAGTGCTAAGATATCAGGAGAAAGTGTTCTGATACAGCCAACATTAGATAAGCCCATCATTGTTCATTCTTTCTTATCACTCAAATCAAGAACTTGCTCACGCTGCACACAATAAACCATTGTCCTTAAAAGGAATTGTCACAACCAGGAACAAGTGTTGTTGCCAAATGAGACTGATATTGCATTAGAAAACATTTAGGGAATTGAGTTACAACCCTGTAGCACTAACACAACTCTGAATCACAAGGGATGTAAATGTTCCGGGGGAAAAAAACGAAGAAAAAAAGCATGCTTATCTTTAGAAAGGTTTACGAGCAAAGTGCCATGCTCGTGCATCATTCATAGCCTAAGCCCCAGTGTCTCAAGAGAGCTCATGAAGTTTGCTACAGTGTATGCCATCCTGAGAGATGTTTTCGACAAGGGGGGCGAGTTGAGACTCCAGTGATATTTAGACTTCATGGAAAATAAATGACATGTAGTATTGTCCTGGCTGGGTCAAAGTGATTTGTGCTGTTTACTTCATAAAACACACTACACAGTTTTGTAATGATCCTAGTTTGATACAGTTGACCTGAACTCCCTTGAAATGCCACAGCTATCAACCACAGGTTTAATAATGCAAATAATGCCAAAATAACGTAAATGGGAACATATACTAAGCAGATAACAACTACAGCAGTAGTCTCATCTCTCTGCACACAGCTTAAACAGTAACCAATTGAGGTCCTGCAGAGGTCAATGTTAAAGGAAAACTCCACCCAAGAACTATCTTTGTTTTTTTGTTTCATTAGTCCATTGTTGATATAGTCCCTAAATGTTTTGCGTGTCAACAATCAAGTTTTAAAGATACATAACTTTCAAAATAAAGAAATACAACCGTTATGATGCGGTATGCTAAATGTATCATACCGGCTGTAAAAACAAATACCAAATATCGTTTTGGGGTGGAATTGTCCTTTAAGTGAAATCTACTTAGCAGTGTTTATTCATATGAAATATAATATAATAATAATAATAAATGCCATTTAGAAAGACGCTTTTATCCAAAGCGACTTACAGTCATGTGTGTATACATTCTACGTATGGGTGGTCCCGGGAATCGAACCCACTACCCTGGCGTTACAAGCGCCATGCTCTACCAACTGAGCTACAGAATGACCATATATATGCAGAATTTCAGACACATTCATGAATTACCATATAATACAAAAATAACTGTCGTTTATATTTAATATTGAGAATTTGTGGCCCATGAGGGAATCAAACAAACTACTCTGGTGATGCAAGTACAATCCTCTGTCAACTTAACCAATGAAATCAATATATAGTAGAGAAACAAGTCAATAGTGAGACCATTCCCATTTTGGCATCACAAATATTTTCAGTATTTTTAAACCCTATAATACATCAATCCAGACAGGCTTTTAATTGGAGAAACATGCAATAATAATAGGTCTCACCTTCATAAATTGCTTTAAATCCTTGTGCACTCACAGCAAAATCTGTTGTGAACCAAAGGGCCATTATTGACCCTGTGCTCACAATAGGCGATGGCAACATGAAGCCAGATAACCTGCGAAAAGAGAGAAATGTTACATAACATCTAGTCATTGTTATCAAATATTTAAGTACTTCACATTATTGTTAGTGGCCCCAGTTTTGTACTGTGCTTTTGTCCCAGATTTGAAGTTTTCAGAGAAAGGATGTAAAAGTAAAATGCTTTACACCCAGAAGAAAAGGAAATGACATCAGGCACACAATAACACGCATGGCAAGGAACAAGAACAGAAGGACCATAGCATTGCTAGACTGCCTCAAAGACCCAGGAACAAAGAACCAGGGTATGCCTTCACTAGGATCTAATGCTAACACATTCTGGTGTCAGAGCACATAGATAAGATAGTGTCACATGGACAGAGTGCAGCTCACAGAAACAGTGCAGATGTGACACAGAAATAAACCCTACTGATTTTCCCTGTACGTCTACATCGCTAGTGTCCACATTCAATTATAGATAAAGCTCCCCAAAATGTGTATCGCTGTGTGGTGTGCACTCACAACTTTCTATTTCCTAAAGCCAGTTCAGACTGACCAGATTCTACTGCCAAAATGTCAGTTCATTAGGTGTGAATGCTAAACCAGAGTCGGGCAGCATCTTGTTGACCTGTTAATGCACAAGACAATCAGAGCATGCGGTTGCCAAAGATAAGTAAAGTGAATGTTCTGCAGCTAATGTCGATATTTTCTAATGTAGCTAAATTCTAACATTCAAAAAAGTGTTACTGAACAGAGTACCAAACAAATGCATAATATTTACTGGATAATAAAGGCATTATAGTTCATTTGTTACAATAGCGTTTAGGTACAAACACCTAGTAAACAATATTATGAATATTAATATACATATTTTGCCATTAAACAAGCTAGTTAGCCAAACTTGTTAGCCTATAATATTGTTTCAACTCATCAAGCCAAGAGTTGTAAAGTCTGTAAAAAAACAAAAATGGTAATAAACCACTGATCCATTAGGTCTATCCAATAATAATTTCAAGAAGGAGGCTTTTAGTCCTTTCTCAATGACACCATTATTAAAGGCTGATATGAATCATATTAGTCACTGAAATCAAACGCTTACTATAGATTTTTCCTACATTCTTAGAAAATAGGATAACAGTTTCTGGTTCCAGGTAGAACTATTTGGGGTTCCATGTAGAACCATCTGTGGAAAGGGTTCTATGTGGAACTCAAAAGGGTTCTACCTGGAACCAAAAAAGGGTTCTACCTGGAACCAAAAACTGTTATCCTATTTTCTAAGAATGTAGGAAATATCTATAATATCTATTAATCTAGGATTAAAAGCCTCTTTCTTGGTTTCTCCTATGGGGAGATAGCACCTATTTTTCTAAGAGTGTAGCCACCAATATCATTCCTAGACAGTACTGCTACTGGAGCATGTTCCCAGAATGATGTATGCGCTTCTTGTTTGCAGTAGAGTATCTATCTGACTGGCAGGTCTTTAATCAATCATTCATTTTATGTCCAGTGATTTTCCCACTTACTTTTGTTCAACAAGCCATTTTGTGTTAATTTAATTTCAAACTTGAGCAGCGTGTGAATCTTTCATTCTGTGTTGGTACAGGAGACAACTGCACTGAATCATTTATTTCGCCCCACCCTCCACACACACACACATAGACACACACATCTATTTTTTATCCAGTGGATGAAGTGGCTTGCTTGAGCACGAAAACAAATAACTGCCGCTGTAATGTTTACCACTAATAGTTCGATTCACTCACCTGTGAGAGATATTGTATTTTTTCCACAACTAAAAAAAATGGTATACCCTCAGTGTATTTTTACTGTTAGCTTCTGTTAGCTCACCAATAGTTGTCCACACACTGGGTATTACCGAGTAAAATAGATTGTCAGGATATATGTCATAATCTCTGAAATGCCACGCAAATTAATATACACTATGCAGTGAGCCACCTATTCTTCATGGGCCTGTCACTAATCCAAACGATCTACCTAATCCAGACACAGGTGTCAGCGCAGAAACATGTTTCAAGCATATGCACATGGAGGACAGATGACCAACATGGCCTAAAGAAACAAAGGTGCTAAACTGTTTACACTGAGGATGATTGTGTGGACATTTGAGATGTCCCTGTGAAAACCTCTGGCAATAATATTGGTTTCAGTCAGCTTTCATGCTATTTTATATTAAGGCTATTATTACCTTATCTATGTATAATCCACAGAAAATATCTGTGTATTCTGCCACCAATATATGTATGTCCTTATGTTATATTGACAACACTATAGTAGAAAAGTCCCATGGAGTTGGAGGAAGAATCCTTTAATTCATGGCCAGTTGCTCAGCTGGGCCAAGGGCACTTTAATTAGATCAGGTGGAAAAGTCCGACAGATCTCAACTCATTAAAAGGAGGAAATCGCCATCGCCCGATCTCGCTGCTTTCTTTTCCTTAACTCCGTTTAATCCAGAAATTCTGTGCGTCGATGAATCCACCGAATCTGTTACCTATCATCTGAACTATCTGTTGCGATCGGGAGAGCGGGCCATCATTTATTGCTTATAGTTATTACTCCGGAGTGCGGCTTGGAGCGCACGCTTCAAACCTATTATGTCATGTAAATGGTCAATGATCACGGCCCTACAGATAGATCATCACAGGCCAATTATGCCATCGATATATGGTTAATATGTAATGAAATTACATGTACATATGAAGACAAACTTGAAAGGGTAAAATATGATATGTCATTGTTTGCTGAACTGATCCATTCTGATATCAAACTGATGGAGATTAAAGATTGAATAACCGATCACTGATTGAATTATTTGTATTAGTCTTCTCATGATTATGATGAATAGTTACGAGCCTAAATGACTCAAGGATGATTCATTCCTATTGACTTCTTATTGAACTGAATTACCTAATTATGTTAATAATTAATTATTGTTATGATTTGATCTTTGTGATTATGAATTTGATTGGATACATGTTATTCTGGTTCCTTTGTTATGCAGCACAGGCTACCCAGTAAATATACCACTTTATGGTTAAAGGAATTCCTGCCTCAGTCTCATCCATTCCTCTGTCACCTGACCCGTGACCACCTGTTCACCTTCACTGTCAGTCATCCTACCTGTCCAGCTACCCACACAGATTCCACTAATCTTTCAACTATTGCTTAAAATAAAGGGATTACAACCCTAAACAGCTTCCACTTCCCGAAACACCATCTTAAATGCACCCTTTGTTCAATGATAATGGGCTCCTTATCCTTGCTTGACATTGAATTATTGTGTGGTTTAACTCTCAGTTCCTCTTGGAAAATCACATGGAAAGTTGTCTAAGAGTCAAAACGTATGAAATAAGTGGTTTCTCCGTCACCTCAAAGACGAGACCCTTGAGTAAATGCAGCTCTTGTTCACAGATGAAAACTCCTGATTAGCAGCTGCACTGACAACAGCTCTGAAAACAGAATTCCTTTTGACACTGCCATGGCCACATCACCATACTTTGGAAGCACACAATTAATTAGACGGTGATTGTTGTTATATTGATAATCCCTGAATAAACACACCGGAACTGAGGACTAGAAGGAAATAATATTCAGGGTATTCTCTTTAGTTTTTCAATCAGTTAAAATGGAGAAGGGGAATAGTGAAAAAAAAACAGAGTAATGACAATAGCAAGACTAATGCCAGGGTCTGGTCACAGAGACTGTATTAGTGGTTAGTGTTCAACCGTTACTCAATTTCAAATGGAAGAGTGGCAAGTTGCAAACAATGTGAGGGTTTTCTCAAAATCAACAGACAGTTATGGGTGTGAGGACTTAGATTCATGTTGTCAGCTTTTAGCTCTTGGGGAATAACTTAGCCATCAAGTACAAAAACCAAGTACAACAAATACATTGCTAACATTCACAAAGGGCTAATTGACCTGTCTGAAAGGAATTCATAGAACCTAGTTACTGTACAGCATGGCCAACTAATGTGTATACATACCATTGTTGACCAATACCATTGTTGGATAAATTGTGTTAATAAATACAACCATCTTTATGGCTAGGATTTGAACTTTGGCTTCTAATTCGTGAGTTTGGGACTTTTTGAGTGCCTGAATGTTTGCAGTTTGCAAAGAGATGCCTGATTGGTCTTGAAAAATCATATTGTCAGTAAGTTCCCAGACCAGTCAGAGGCTTTTATTAGAGTCCATAACAGAGCTAGGCTGTGGAGTTGTTATGATGCTGCTACTCTTTCAAGGATGTCAGCACAGTGTGCATTAGCTCAGAGAGAACATGGGACTTAGCTCCATTTCCAATGACTCCAAGGTCTTTGGAGTAAGTGTAGGCCTATCTGTTTACTGACAGACGATTCATCCACCTTGACTTCTATCCCTCCCTTTTAACGATCATTTCTAAAGTATTTTCAGAAGTATAGCAATAGGTTATTCACAGACGATGGAGCGTCCTTTTTTTATGAAAAACTTTTTTTTTGTTATAAACCTATACATAACTTTAAAAGATTAGGGTTTTTACGTCATCTCTATTGATCACTGTGACAATTCATATTTAAAGGCAAATTGGTATAGAAGTCCAAAGATCATACATCCTGGCTTTTCTCTATAGGTTCAGATTTTTGAGCTGAATAAAAACTTAGTAATAAAGACAATTGCGTCCAATTACTTTCTTAGAACGCCCTCCCTTTTTAATTTGCTTGATCTGGAGCTTAATTGCAATGTACCTCAATGGACTCCAAGCAAAAGAACAAGCTTTGTGTGGAATAAAGGCAGTAAGCTCTGCCTTTATATTCTGAGATGAGGGTTCCTGGAAATGAGAGATGTGTACATAATTTCACTGGTGAACACTGATTGTAAGATTAGGTGAGCTGATCTTTGAATGTCTGCCTTACAAGTCATCAATGGGGCCAGTGTGCACCCATACAAAGCTTCCATCAGTTTAGTTAAGAGAGATCTCATGTTCATGGTTGGGTGTATGTGCAGATTGATTCAGTGCATGTGCTCATTTGCATGCACAGTTGATTGCGTTACTGTTCGACTATGAATCCAGTCTGGCTAGTGATGAGACTTAGCCTAAGAGCCACGTAACTACAGGGGTATACTACACCACCACAGCCAAAGTAAAAATACACATATCGAGAGAAACAGGGGAAAGGAAGTGTTGATTGTTATTGACAATAGGTCAGTCTGTCACACAACTTGTCCAATGAGACCAACCACTGTACTCGTCTGCTACTGATTCTTATCAAGACGCAATTGTACATTTGGGAAGGAAGTGCTTTTTCACACCGAGAAAGGGTGATTGATTGTTGAAAGATCAAGTAGCTTACTGTGAGGAACTATAGTTTTAATATATTATCATTCGCAATGGACGTCAAAAAAGTACTTTCCTATATTTCCACGCAGCAGGCCAGGTAATTATGCATGCTCAGGTGTGCACGCTCTCTCAACTTACATTAAGCGATATTAAATTAAGTGGGCAAACCAAAACAGATTGATCTTGGTTGTTCTGACAGAGTTTTAGCATGAGCTCCAGCAGACTGCAGTACGCGGTGGGGGGTGGAAAGGGTTTTGGTTAGAGTGCCTTTAATGGATAGATTCATAACACGTTCCCCTTCTTATAATGAAACTTTTCATGTTTTAATATAGGAAAAACCCAAGTTAATGTTATATTTCAATCTGTGTTAGTCGGAACCCGCGGTAGGGGAAACGGCGCCACCGTCTGCCCCAGGGCCGTTATGTTTTGTTTTTGTTGACTAAGTGGAGGTGATGAGCATCGCACAACGTGATCTCCACATGTCTTTTCAGTACATGCTGTTTGATCACACGTGCAATGACGTCGGAGGGGGGAAGCCCGTGTTCATTGTTCGCCGTAACTTGTTTGTTACATAGCCAACGGTAGTGTCAGTTTCACCACTAAGGATTCCATCCATTTGTTTTCCTCCCACGGAATAACCCTTCAAGATGCACTCCCATCATCTCACAGGTACATATAGAAGACACTCGTGGAGTTTTGGATGACGGTTATTGTCCAGCCAATTACTTTTGGCTGCAACTCCTGGCTACATGTGCTGCCCATAGAAAGTCAATGATTTAATAATGGTTTAATGCCATAACGGGTGGACTGGCGGCCATTTTGCCAGTGTAGTAAAAAGGGGACCACAAAAACCCGTGAACCCAGACAGATGGTGTGTTGGGTCTGCAGCAAGAAAGATGCTGCGTAAAGTTCACTTCAGCGTACTCCGTTGCGAGTGTACCCATAGGCTAGGTTGAAGGTGACAAATGATATGTTTTCCACCTAGCCCATAGGAGCGCAGCAGGAAGTAAAAGCAGGAAGTGCACCCATCAATCTGTGCTTTTAAAATATATATATAAATTAACAACCAATCAATACAGAAAGTACATGAGGGAACACAAGTGTGTATATATAGATTATAAACAATGGACAATCGAGCTAGGGGGTACAATATCACATAAGGACCGTATGGGGCATACATACACTTACTCTAACAAAAAAGCTGTTCGAATTGTATTTAACTCTTTTTGTAGGGTAAGAAAATGTTTATTTTTGTTTGTAAATTTACATTTGTGGTTATGGATAATGAAATGAATTACATAATGTTCAGCTTATTTCTATCGTATGTAAAGAATCCAAGCAGTACATCTCCACAATAGTGTTAAACCTTCATAAAAGTGTTCAATTATAAATCTACTGATGTCTTGCCACAGTTTTCTTACATGCCAAAAAAGATGCAAAACTGTTTCTGGGTGGTCATTACAAAAGGAGCAATTTGAGTTGATGTTTTCCTTAAACTTCTTCATATAGTGGTTGGCAGGATCATATTTATTAATCATTTTAAATGAAACTTCCTTCATTTTGTTAACAAGTAGGTATGTGTGTGGCAACATCCACACTTTTTTCCAACAGATATTATCAATAAATCCATTCCAATAAGGCATGACATAAGTTATAGATACAACATCCTGCTGAGACAAGGATCATATCGCTCTGTTGTTGAATGGACCAAAAGAGAAACAAATCTTTCCTACTGATGAGTCAACAGGGTCAATAGAAGGTAGGCTCTGAGGGTCAGGTCTTTCCTACTGATGAGTCAACAGGGTCAATAGAAGGTAGGCTCTGAGGGTCAGGTCTTTCCTACTGATGAGTCAACAGGGTCAATAGAAGGTAGGCTCTGAGGGTCAGGTCTTTCCTACTGATGAGTCAACAGGGTCAATAGAAGGTAGGCTCTGAGGGTCAGGTCTTTCCTACTGATGAGTCAACAGGGTCAATAGAAGGTAGGCTCTGAGGGTCAGGTCTTTCCTACTGCATTTACATTTACATTACATTTAAGTCAATTAGCAGACGCTCTTATCCAGAGCGACTTACAAATTGGTGCATTCACCTTATGACATCCAGTGGAACAGTCACTTTACAATAGTGCATCTAAATCTTTTAAGGGGGGGAGGGTGAGAAGGATTTACACCTGCATTGTTTGCTGTTTGGGGTTTTAGGCTGGGTTTCTGTACAGCACTTTGAGATATCAGCTGATGTACGAAGGGCTATATAAATAAATTTGATTTGATTTGATTTGATTTATCTATTTTAATAAATCCAATGAATAACCCATCACAAAGAAATCCATTATTAATTTGTTTTAGGCAGGTCCAAATAAAACATACGTTTAATTATGTTACTGCTCTGTGCAGCCTACTGTATACGGCTGCGCCATGCACATTAAATCAATAGTTATTTTGTTCATTAAACAGACAAGACAAATTTTGGCTACCCTGATCACAGTCAACACATGTATTTTATAGTAGGCTAAGAATATAATGAAATATAACTACAATTAACATATAAAAAGTTATATTTTGAAACTGAGCAGGTGTGGTGTCATACATTGAGAGCATCTTCATCATGATACCAATGGAAAATAATAGCATTATATATTTTCTCGAGCATGTGAGTCTCATGCTCATATTTCAGAACCCTTCGCGGGCTTTTGGAGTTGCCTTTACGCGACAAGATGGTGGGCATCCAATGCATATGGCTCCGGTAAATTTTTCAAATGGCCAGTAAACTAAAATCTTTGTATGGTGACATATTTTCCTGGAACAAGAATGTAATGAGTTACATTTGAATTGAAATGACCATCGATAGACCTTTAACCATATAAATATTTAATACAATATTCTGCCCATATTTCTATTTTTGAAGGACTTGAACCAACAGATGTTTTAGGTACAGTAGCCTACAGAAGCTACTGTAAAATGCATTTGAGTTTTTCTTGGAAGAGAAACACCATAATATTGCATAATCAAGTAGATGTGCTAAAAGATGCCCCTCTGGTGGTTAAATGAGCTTTAATGGCAAGCTCCGAAAACAAACCGAAGCATACTACAACAAACCAAAGCATAACGCACGCAATTATGCAGTATGACGCAACTTTTAAATGAGGAACCACTGTGTGTCACTAATGTATTTTAAGTAAATGGTGAAGAGCATTACCATGTCATAGATGTAGGATTGCTTCATCAATTATCAAGTATCTGAGAAATCGGTTACGCTTAGGCTTTGCCATTCAACTCTTTCAATTCCTCAAATCATTGTTTTAAGTCAATTGGTCTCGACTGTAATACTGTAACTCTGTGGGGGCCTCAGAGAAGTGGGTATAATGTCAAGCATTTTAGTTTCAGTTCTAAGGTAAGGAGAACAGTGCAGTTCCCTCGGCCCTATTCATATTACAACGTTTCACTTCAAGAGTTTTCCGTGAGGGATGCTTCGCCATGGAAAAAATATCCTTGGCTGTCTTAGAAGAGGTTTAGTTTTCTGGCTTTGTCAACCTCTGGACTGAACAATGACAGTCATAGAAAAAGTATACTGTGATTTCATATTGCAGTTTCAAGTTGACTGATGTTTCATTCTCAGTCCTGGGTTATTCTGTTTCTGGGATTATCTTTGTGCCTGGTTTGTGAATAGATATATCTCAGTAGTTGACAATGGGTTCACACCTCAGTCACTGATACAGAGCTGATTCTAGATTATCAACCAGTGTATTGTTTGAGGATATTCATTCTCATTATTTCTGTGATCCATCAGTATTCAGTCTATAGTATTCACTCTACAGCATTCACTCTAGTACAATGAAGTCTAAGTCATCTCCTTTTGTGTTTCAATACCCTCAAACTGCAAGGTGTTTGGAAACAACAGAAACAAAACAAGCAATAACTATGTTAGAAACGCTATATATACAAAAGTATATGGACACCCCTTCAAATGAGTGGATTTGGCTATTTTAGCCACACCCGTTGCTGACAGGTGTATAAAATCGAGCACAGAGCCATGCAATCGCTACAGACAAAAATTGGCAGTGGAATGGCCTTCCCAAAGAGCTCAGTGAATTTCAACGTGGCACCGTCATAGGATGCCACCTTTCCAACAAGTGAGTTTGTCAAATTTCTGCCCTGCTAGAGCTGCCCTGGTCAACTGTTAGTGCAGTTACTGTGAAGTGGGAATGTCTAGGAGCAACAACAGCTCAGCCGTGAAGTGGTAGGCCACACAATCTCACAGAATGGGACCACCAAGTGCAGAAGCGAGTATCTGTCCTTGGTTGCGACAGTCACTGCCAAGTTCCAAACTGCCTCTGGAAGCAACATCAACACAATAACTATCCATGGTCGAGCAGCCGCACACAAGCCTAAGATCACTATGTGCAAAGCCAAGTGTGGGCTAGAGTGGTATAAAGCTCTGGAGCAGTAGAAACATGTTCTCTGGAGTGATGTATCACGCTTCACGATCTGGCAGTCCGACAGACGCATCTGGGTTTGGCAGATGCCAGGAGAACGCTACCTGCCTCAATGCATAATGCCAAGGAATAATTGCCTGGGGCTGTTTTTCATGGTTCGGGCTAGGCCCCTTAGTTCCAGTAACGGGACATCTTAATGTATAGCATACAATGACATTCTAGACGATTCTATGCTTCCAACTTTGTGGCAACAGTTTGGGGAAGGCCCTTTCCTGTTTCAGCATGACAATGCCCCAGTGCACAAAGCGAGGTCCATACAGAAATGTTTTGTCGAGATCGGTGTGGAAGAACCTGACTGGCATGCACAGAGCCCTGACCTCAACCGCATAGAACACCTTTGGGATGAATTGGAATGCAGACTATGAGCCCAACCTAATTTCTCAACATCAGTGCCTGACCTCACTAATGCACTTGTGGCTGAATGGAAGCAAGGCCCTGCAGCAATGTTCCAACATCTAGTGCAAAGCCTTCCCAGATGAGTGGAAGCTGTTATAGCAGCAACGGGGGGACCAATTCCATATTAATGCCCATGATTTTGGAATGAGATGTTCGACGGGCAGGTGTCCACATACTTTTGGTCGTGTAGTGTGTTTTGCCACACCATGGACTCAAGCAACTGTCTTAGAAATACACCCCAATATATATAGTATAGTGAATCATGAAATGGACACCAGCTCTACCATTTGTCATCCTGCAAAAAGGTGAGCACGTTATTGGAGCCCACCAACGGTGTAGTCAAAATATATTGGTATATCCATCACATGGCTCAGCAAGCCTTGGCTCTCCTTGACTCACAGTACAACTGCATCAATCATAGGAGTCAAACACAGACTCTGTTCTGTTACAGAATTCAATTCCATGACAGTGGTACTCTCTGCAACCCCCCCAGCACTTTTGCACAGAATTCAGGTGACTGAACCGTGACTTCTGATCCATACGGATACAAAGGCATACACTACATGGAACCCAAAAGAGTTCTTCAAACGGTTTTCCTATGGGAACAGCCGAAGAACCCTTTTAGGTTCTAGATAGCACCTTTTTTCTAATAGTGTAATAGTGTGCTATCTTGGATGTTTGTTTTTCCCATGATGAGCATGATTGATAGCAAGACCTTTAGCATATAGAAAAGCATAATTAAAATTGTTAAAGTAAAGTGGTGTGAGTTTGTGGCTTATCGACACTCCCAACATGTTCAGCATAGCATACATTAGGGTAGAATAACTAAATATGTTATTAGTGTTTTTATCAAATAATAAGAAACACTAAGCCTATAAGTGACTAAAATACAAAGTCACTACAGGTGACTAAATACAATGCACTACAGGTGACTAAATACAGAGCACTAAAGCAATGCCTGTCTGTCAGCATTGTCTGTTTTTATAATCTAGTGCTCCAAGCAATTTTCACTCAAATCTAAAGTAGGGTAGGAGAATGTTCACATTATGCCACCCCTCACACACTACCTGAAAAAATCTGAAATAGTCTCTGTGGGGATAAAATGCCTTCTCTGACAAACCAATAAAAACAATGTCATAAACTGTAGACTATAGTATACTTTCAAGGTTTCCAAGATGGCGTAGCAGTCGGACGTGTGTTTAGTCTTGTCCCGTCCTGTCTAGTGTAAATATAGTTTTCTTCGTTTTTTTTTTCTGTATATATTTCGTACATATTTTAATCTCACTTTCCAACTAGAGCTGAATATACTCTCCTGCAACCCGCATCACCCAATGTGGTACGGATCTGCTTTTTCTATACTTTACTTTAGAACCGGAACCCCCATCAGAAGCTAGCCAGCTAACTAGCTACTAGCTAGTACTCAGTTAGCCATTGCTAGCGGTCTTCAAAGCTAACTAGGACACCAGCGTGACATCAACCCAGAGCACATCAGACTGCTTTTTCTCCGGATTCCTACCGCAAGCTCTGAACCTTTACACCGGATCATCGCAACTAGCTAGCTGCAATCCGAGTGGCTACTCCTGGCTAACGTCTCTGTCCCAAAACAAGCACCAATTAGCCTTGAGCTAGCCTCGAGCTAAGCCCATCTCCCGACTAGCCGAAGAGGCCCAACAATACCTCTTTTGACAATTGGCCTGGACCCTTTACTGCCGACACGGAGCCCCGCCGATCCATCACGACTGGTCCGCCGACATAATCGTCCGAGGTGGTTTCAACAGGCTTTTTCGTTGCGACATCGCCAAAGATCCATCTGCCGGCCAAGGCCCGCGAGCTTTCTGAAACGCTGTGTCTCCAGCTCACCTAGCGTACTAGAGCACCTGTAGCATACTCCTGGGCTACAATTACCCGGGCCCACGACCGGTCTGTCGCTGTCACCGCATGAAGAGGAATAAACAGACTCACCCCATCGCGACGTCCCCCCAAAGGTTAACTCTCTAGCCCTCGCTATCTCCCTGCTTGCTAATTCGGCCTGCTAACGGCTAGCTTGTCTAGCCCGGGCCTACGAACTGTTAGCTTGTTAGCACAGGCCTGCTAACCATCTGAATCACTGCATCCCAAACACTCTGAACCCATTTACTTTCTATCTCTTTTTGATTTTTATTTTGTTTATACCTTCCGGAAACCTGCCTCGCCCACTGTGGTATGGAATCGCTGTTACTTTTAATTTTTATTTTATTTTTATGACACACTCAAGAACCTCCAGACGCTAACCAGCTAACTAGCTACAAGCTATTTAGTCATTGTTAGTTTAAAAAAAAAAAAAACCTGGATAACACTCGCCAGCCCAGCCCCCCTGCCCCATCCACCGCTGCCCCCTGGACACTCATCTCTTGGCTACATAGCTGACGCACACTGGACTGTCCATTAATCACGGTACTCCACTCTGCTTGTTTGTTTTATCTGTCGGCCCAGTTGCCTAGTCAACGCCATTTTACCTGCTGTTTGTTGTACTAGCTGATTAGCCTCGCCCACTGTTTTTAGCTAGCTTTCTCAATTCAACACCTGTGACAACTGTATGCCTCGCTGTATGTCTCTCTCATATGTCAATATGCCTTGTATACTGTTGTTCAGGTTAGTTATCATTGTTTTAGTTCACAATGGAGCCCCTAGATCCACTCTGCATACCCCTGTTACCTCCCTTGTCCCACCCCCCACACATGCGGTGACATCACCCATTACAACCAGCATGTCCAGAGATACAACCTCTCTCATCATCACCCAGTGCCTGGGCTTACCTCCGCTGTACCCGCACCCCACCATACCCCTGTCTGCGCATTATGCCCTGAATATATTCTACCATGCCCAGAAACCTGCTCCTCTTATCCTCTGCCCCCAACGCTCTAGGCGACCAGTTTTGATAGCCTTTAGCCGTACCCTCATACTACTCCTTCTCTGTTCCGCGGGTGATGTGGAGGTAAACCCAGGCCCCGCATGTCCCCAGGTACCCTCATTTGTTGACTTCTGTGATCGAAAAAGTCTTGGTTTTATGCATGTCAACATCAGAAGCCTCCTCCCTAAGTTTGTTTTACTCACTGCTTTAGCACACTCTGCTAACCCTGATGTCCTTGCCGTGTCTGAATCCTGGCTCAGGAAGACCACCAAAAATTCAGAGATTTCCATACCCAACTATAACATCTTCCATCAAGATAGAACTGCCAAAGGGGGCGGAGTCGCAGTCTACTGCAGAGATAGCCTGCAAAGTAATGTCATACTTTCCAGGGCCATACCCAAACAGTTTGAACTACTAATTTTGAAAATTATTCTCTCCAGAAACAAGTCTCTCACTGTTGCCGCCTGCTACCGACCCCCCTCAGCTCCCAGCTGTGCCCTGGACACCATTTGTGAATTGATCGCCCCCCATCTAGCTTCAGAGTTCGTTCTGTTAGGTGACCTAAACTGGGATATGCTTAACACCCCGGCAGTCCTACAATCTAAGCTAGATGCCCTCAATCTCACTCAAATCATCAAGGAACCCACCAGGTACAACCCTAACTCTGTAAATGAGGGCACCCTCATAGACGTCATCCTGACCAACTGGCCCTCCAAATATACCTCTGCTGTCTTCAACCAGGATCTCAGCGATCACTGCCTCATCGCCTGTATCCGCCACGGAGCCGCAGTCAAACGACCACCCCTCATCACTGTCAAACGCTCCCTAAAACACTTCTGTGAGCAGGCCTTTCTAATCGACCTGGCCCGGGTATCCTGGAAGGACATCGACCTCATCCCGTCAGTTGAGGATGCATGGTCATTCTTTAAAAGTAACTTCCTCACCATTTTAGATAAGCATGCTCCGTTCAAAAAATGCAGAACCAAGAACAGATACAGCCCTTGGTTCACTCCAGACCTGACTGCCCTCGACCAGCACAAAAACATCCTGTGGCGGACTGCAATAGCATCAAATAGCCCCCCGTGATATGCAACTGTTCAGGGAAGTCAGGAACCAATACACACAGTCAGTCAGGAAAGCTAAGGCCAGCTTCTTCAGGCAGAAGTTTGCATCCTGTAGCTCCAACTCCAAAAAGTTCTGGGACACTGTGAAGTCCATGGAGAACAAGAGCACCTCCTCCCAGCTTCCCACTGCACTGAGGCTAGGAAACACGGTCTCCACCGATAAATCCATGATTATCGAAAACTTCAATAAGCACTTCTCAACGGCTGGCCATGCCTTCCGCCTGGCTACTCCAACCTCGGCCAACAGCTCCGCCCCCCGTAGCTCCTCACCCAAGCCTCTCCAGGTTCTCCTTTACCCAAATCCAGATAGCAGATGTTCTGAAAGAGCTGCAAAACCTGGACCCGTACAAATCAGCTGGGCTTGACAATCTGGACCCGCTATTTCTGAAACTATCTGCCGCCATTGTCGCAACCCCTATTACCAGCCTGTTCAAACTCTCTTTCATATCGTCTGAGATCCCCAAGGATTGGAAAGCTGCCGCAGTCATCCCCCTCTTCAAAGGGGGAGACACCCTGGACCCAAACTGTTACAGACCTATATCCATCCTGCCCTGCCTATCTAAGGTCTTCGAAAGCCAAGTCAACAAACAGGTCACTGACCATCTCGAATCCCACCGTCCTTCTCCGCTGTGCAATCTGGTTTCCGAGCCGGTCACGGGTGCACCTCAGCCACACTCAAGGTACTAAACGATATCATAACCGCCATCGATAAAAGACAGTACTGTGCAGCCGTCTTCATCGACCTCGCCAAGGCTTTCGACTCTGTCAATCACCATATTCTTATCGGCAGACTCAACAGCCTCGGTTTTTCGGATGACTGCCTTGCCTGGTTCACCAATTACTTTGCAGACAGAGTTCAGTGTGTCAAATCGGAGGGCATGCTGTCCGGTCCTCTGGCAGTCTCTATGGGGGTGCCACAGGGTTCAATTCTCGGGCCGACTCTTTTCTCTGTGTATATCAATGATGTTGCTCTTGCTGCGGGCGATTACCTGATCCACCTCTACGCAGACAACACCATTCTATATACTTTCGGCCCGTCATTGGACACTGTGCTATCTAACCTCCAAACGAGCTTCAATGCCATACAGCACTCCTTCCGTGGCCTCCAACTGCTCTTAAACGCGAGTAAAACCAAATGCATGCTTTTCAACCGATCGCTGCCTGCACCCGCATGCCCGACTAGCATCACCACCCTGGATGGTTCCGACCTTGAATATGTGGACATCTATAAGTACCTAGGTGTCTGGCTAGACTGCAAACTCTCCTTCCAGACCCACATCAAACATCTCCAATCGAAAATCAAATCAAGAGTCGGCTTTCTATTCCGCAACAAAGCCTCCTTCACTCACGCTGCCAAGCTTACCCTAGTAAAACTGACTATCCTACCGATCCTCGACTTCGGCGATGTCATCTACAAAATGGCTTCCAACACTCTACTCAGCAAACTGGATGCAGTCTATCACAGTGCCATCCGTTTTGTCAATTAAGCACCTTATACCACCCACCACTGCGACTTGTATGCTCTAGTCGGCTGGCCCTCACTACATATTCGTCGCCAGACCCACTGGCTCCAGGTCATCTACAAGTCCATGCTAGGTAAAGCTCCGCCTTATCTCAGTTCACTGGTCACGATGGCAACACCCATCCGTAGCACGCGCTCCAGCAGTTGTATCTCACTGATCATCCCTAAAGCCAACACATCATTTGGCCGCCTTTCGTTCCAGTACTCTGCTGCCTGTGACTGGAACGAATTGCAAAAATCGCTGAAGTTGGAGACTTTTATCTCCCTCACCAACTTCAAACATCAGCTATGCGAGCAGCTAACCGACCGCTGCAGCTGTACATAGTCTATAGGAAAATAGCCCACCCATTTTCACCTACCTCATTCCCATACTGTTTTTATACTGTTTTTATTTATTTATTTTTCTGCTCTTTTGCACACCAATATCTCTACCTGTACATGACCATCTGATCATTTATCACTCCAGTGTTAATCTGCAAAATTGTATTATTCGCCTACCTCCTCATGCCTTTTGCACACATTGTATATAGACTGCCCATTTTTTTCTACTGTGTTATTGACTTGTTAATTGTTTATTCTATGTGTAACTCTGTGTTGTCTGTTCACACTGCTATGCTTTATCTTGGCCAGGTCGCAGTTGCAAATGAGAACTTGTTCTCAACTAGCCTACCTGGTTAAATAAAGGTGAAATAAAAAATAAAATAAAAATACTATGGTCAAAATAAATTAGTATTTCTATATTTCTATAATATAGTATTCATTGTAGTGTTTTTGTGGACATGACTGTAGTATATGGTAGTATTTACTGTAGTGTTTTTGTGGACATGACTGCAGTATATGGTAGTATTTACTGTAGTTTTATGCATACATGACTGTACAGTGGTTGCTCCACTAAAAATGTTGTGATTATGCTGCGGGACTTTGTGGTTTAGGTAATTTGTGGTTTAGTACAGTACCTTGCTTCACCACTTCATTGCTCCAGACCAGCGCAAGGGGTAGTTAGAGCACTGATTATGCTTTTGGGTCCTACTGTGTCTCTAACTGACAATTAATGGGTGACATAAACCTACATAGAAACGGATAATTGTGCACGACTTCAGTATTACTTACTAAAACTGTTGTTACACTAAGGTTTTTATTATTTTATTTTGTTAGAATTATTTTGATCTTACTGTAGTACTGTAGCCCAATCCCGACTGGTCACGTTGTACAGCGTCTGAGTGGCGCAATGCTCTAAGACACTGCATAGCAGTGCAAGCTGTGTTGCTATAGATGCTGATTCAATACCTGTGCTGGCCTCGACTGGGAGACCCATGAGATGACTACTGGTTTTTGGTTTCTCTCCCTCTATAATAGAAATAAATCATTCTAAATAACAAACTGGCTTTATTTACAAATTAGTAACAATGTCTCACCCCATGTTCAAGACTGGCCCTTTTCACAATCATTTTATGTTTTTTTAATACAGAATCATCTCCAAAATATTGGAAAATATCCTTTCAAAACACACACTTTGTACAGAGCCATTATGGTTATTAGCAAGTAGCTGGACAATAGACTTGCCTAGAAGGAGGGTAGGGGGAGAATTATATTGTCAAATGTATTTTTAAGTTAGGTTGGCTGTATCACAACCTGATTGGTTGCAATTTAAATTTAATCCACCAGAAAAGACAAAGCAAATAATACCACAAAAATGATTATTATGTATCACATCCGACCGTGATTGTGAGTCCCATAGGGCGGTGCACAATTGGCCCAGCGTTTCTCTCCCTCTAACAACAGAAATAAATGTTTAGGCCTTTACAAATATTATTTAGGTCTTTATTCAGATTACAATCTCTCCCTTTCATTTAAAAAAACTAAATTACCTCCAAAATATCATTATACTGTATATGATCAAGTTGATGGCACAGTCATATAGCCGACACCTACATAAAGCTGAGTGGCTCCCTCATTCATGGCTTTGGATTAAAATAATTAAAATACCAACATTCTTTTTGATAGTCTTTGATAGACCTGGAGACCATGTACATTATCATAATAATTATGTGCTATTAGCAGGACAATATATATTTACCAACACCTCTATGTATTTTGATAATTTGTGGATGGGGGCTCCGAAGTGGATGGGGGCTCCAGCAGTACAAACATTCCTTGTTTGATACCCGTGCCGGCCACCACCGGGAGACCCATGAGGCGGCTTTCGGTTTTAGTTTAGAATCTTCTACGAGTAATTATTTGTGGAGAGACACGCCATATGTTTTGATAGACTGTAGGCCTACCGTAGGTGACATGAGTCTCACTAGTGTTGAGTAATGTGCTGTTAAAAGTGGTGTAGGTCTTATTAATTTAAAGAGCATATTGAAGTTAGAAGCAGTAGGATTTGAAGCAATATCCTACAACTATTTTAGCACTGTTTCACGCTGCTCTGAGACAAGCATGGGGACTGGTCTTGATAAATCAATTAGATTTTTATCTTCACTCTCTGTTTGGGTATTGGTTAGACAACAATTATAGAAATGTAGAAATGTTATGTTCTTAATGACCCCACAACACAGGGATTCTTAGCTAAGTAGCCAAGTACTGTAGCCTACTCCCGACAGTCAAGTTGTACAGCGCCATATATTTTTTTTCTTGAAATAGAAACACCATAATATTAATCAGGCTAATTGAGCAAAATGTCAGTCCCATATATATATACACACTATGTTCCTACAAAAAAGGTTTTAAATTCTCTAGTACAGCCACTATTGAAGGCTATCAAATACTTCTCAAAGATGCCCTCTGGTGGTCAAACGACCATTAACTAGCATTAATGGTATCAGTGGTCACACTTAAATAACATGTCATAGAATTCTGCGGCACCATGCAAGCTGCGTCACAGTACGAACTACTGTAGTATACTGTAGTATTTACTGGAGTGTTTTTGCTGATATGACTGTAGTATTTTGTAGTAACACCTGCCAACTGGAGTGAACTAAATTGGCACACCTACCAGTCTACGCCAGTTACTGTTAGGGATCATGCGAATTTTCGCAGCTTTTTGTTCAAAATCGCGCAACATTTCAAAGTCCTGCTACTCATGCCAGGGATATAGTATATGCAAATGATAAGTATGTGTGTATAGAAAACACTCTGAAGTCTCGTCACTCTGAAATCGTGTCTGTGGCTATTACATAACATGTTTAGGAGTAAAAATCCCTCGAAAAACTGTTCACCAAAAACACAAAAAATATATTAATCCGCCAGTCAATGTATTGTCTAAGGCGACTGAAAATAAATGAAGATGCCCTGTAAACGCCTACAGCTTCCACACGATGTCGCCAAGTACTGGCATTTCCAGTCTAGTTAATCCTTGGTTGGATGACATTTACATTTTTACATTTAAGTCATTTAGCAGACGCTCTTATCCAGAGCGACTTACAAATTGGTGCATTCACCTTATGACATCCAGTGGAACAGCCACTTTACAATAGTGCATCTAAATCTTTTAAGGGGGGGTGAGAAGGATTACTTTATCCTATCCTAGGTATTCCTTAAAGAGGTGGGGTTTCAGGTGTCTCTGGAAGGTGGTGATTGACTCCGCTGTCCTGGCGTCGTGAGGGAGTTTGTTCCACCATTGGGGGGCCAGAGCAGCGAACAGTTTTGACTGGGCTGAGCGGGAACTGTACTTCCTCAGTGGTAGGGAGGCGAGCAGGCCAGAGGTGGATGATGACGTTTTGGCCTTTCCTGTTTTAGTCTCACCACAGGATGTTGTGAAATTTAAAACAATGGAGGATGATTTCAAGACATGCTGCTATCGAATACAGATCGCCCCGTGATCAATTTGATAGATTATTAACGTTTATTAATACCTAAAGTTGGTTTAGAAAAGTAGTTTGAAGTGATTTGTAAAAGTTTATAGGCAACTTTTTTAATTTTAAAAAGTGACGTTGCGTCTTGTAAAATGGAATATTCCTGGATCAGACCGGTCTAAGGAAAACGACATTTTGGCTATACAATGACGGATTTAATCGGGAAAAAGACCCAATTGTGATGTTTATGGGATATATAGGAGTGCCAAGAAAGAAGCTCGTCAAAGGTAATGAATGTTTTATATTTTATTTATGCGTTTTGGGTAGCGCCGGCTACCGCAAAATCTGTTGTTTTAGGTGACGTTCCAGTATTTTGGGGGTTGCATGCTATCAGATAATAGCTTCTCATGCTTTCGCCGAAAAGCATTTTACAAATCTGACTTGGTGGCTAGATTCACAACGAGTGTAGCTTTAATTCAGTACCTTGCATGTGTGTTTTAATGAAAGTTTGAGTTTTATCAAAAACTATAGGTGGCGCTCTTGACATTTCCGCTGATTTGGTCCCGACAGCGGAACCAAATCCCTAACAAGTGCGGAATACCTCAACAAGAACATAAGACACACAGGTTTTGACTGGTACTGTACATGATTACATGTGTGTTATTTCATAGTTTTGATATCTTCACTATAATTCTGCAATGTAGAAAATTGTAAAAGTAAAGAAAAAACAACATTTGAAATGGTGTTTTGCATTTGATAAAAGTAGAAGCTAGAAAATGGTATATCATTGTCACACCCTGATGGGTTTCCCCTGTCCTTGTGATTGTCTCCACCCACTCCAGGTGTTGCTTATTTACCCTGGTGTATTTATGCCTGTGTTTCCTGTCTCTCTGTGCCATTTTGTCTTGTATGTTCATGTCAACCAGCGTGTTTTTCCCCATGCGCCTGCTTTTCTATTCTCTTTTACTAGTCCTCCCGGTTTTGACCTTTACTGTTTTTCTGGACTCCATTCCCGCCTGCCTGACCATTCTGCCTGCCCTGACCTTGAGCCTGCCTGCCATTCTGTACCTCTGGAACTCTCTACTGGTTTGGACCTTTTGCCTGTCCACGACCATTCTCTTGCCTACCCCTTTTGGATTGTTAATAAACATCTTGGACTCTAACCATCTGCATCTGGGTCTCGCCTTGTGCCCTTATAATCATACACTACAGTTGAGGAACAATTGGAAAGTAATTAGGCTTTGAAAGTAGATACACTTGTAAAATCGCATTTGAGAAAATGTCCCTTAAATATTTTGGTACATATTGGAAAGCTCTTCTTTGTCTACACCCATTCAGCATCGTTCATACACTTTTAAGCTTTAACCCCACCCAACTCTTTAAGGATTCACATGTGAGGCTACAGTATACACTAAACAAACAAAGATTTCAAGACTAAAGGCGTACTTATACCACGGGTGTGTTTGTAAATTTCATCTGGAGTGTCAGAGTGCTCTGTGCGTTGGTAAACTCAGAGCGTTGTCAGATTGGCCGTTTGTAAATTCGGAGTGTTCAGAGCGCACACTGGACACTCTGGATGAAAAGTAGGGTTGATCTGAGCGTTCTGACCTAACAGAAGTCAAGCACCCAAGCTAACTGGCTAATGTTGGCTAGCTTGCTAGCTACTTCCAGACACAAATGAGAGAACACCCCACTCTGATTATTTTAGTTGCCTTAGCAAAGCTGGATAGGCTGTTTTGATGTTATCCAGAGCGTTGGTGACTGCAACTGTACTGCTGGCAACAACGTTTACTGACACCGGCCTTATTCAACTGGTGTTGAGCGTTCGTAAATTTGTCAGTTATTCTGTACTCTGGCACACTGACGAGAGTGCTCTGAAATCGGAGTAGATAGCCAGAGCGAATTTACCAGCTACGTCTATTGACAGTTGTCGCAGTGACATCATAAACATTCTATTGAAATAGTTCATTGCATAGCGGAGTCTTTTGTTTAGACATGTAGCTAGCAAGCTAAACAATGAACCATAATCCCAACTCATAACGTTACTACCCTGCATGAATCTGCAGGTAGTTAACCAACCAGGTTCAATGTTAGCTAGCTAACATTAGGCTATAACTAGAAATGCAAATAGCTCTGAGATATGAGTAATATTACTACACAGATCATACATGTAACATTAGCTAGCTAGCCAGCCAGCTAACATTAGCTAGTTAGCTAACAGTACACATTTAATTTAAATGAAAATTACTTTGACAAAATTAGAAACGTGTAATATCTGAAAATGTAGCTAGCTAGACTCTCTTACCCATCCATATACATGGGATGGATGCTTCCCCTTCTCTTTCAGATGCCATGGTTGCCCTTAGTTTGAAGATCTAATCCGGAGACAGGCGTTTTACAACAGTATGTTCTCTTTTCGACTCCATCTCATATTTGCAATCAAACGCCAGAATTCTCTCCATCTCCTTAACTATCATACTCTAATTCCACTGATTTCAAAACTCGGTCATCCAGATAATGGAGCGCAACACTTATCCAATTCTACTACGTGACCAATCCGAACTCATCTCTCGGCAGTTCTAGCCAACACATGATTTCAGCCAATCATTGTTCACGGGAAGATTGCTGACTTTTTCTGTGGCTCAACCAACTAGGCTCATAATTTAACAATTTTATTCATATTTACAGATGGCATACAAGTTAGTTATTAAGGCACATTGAGGGCTCCTGAGTGACGCAGGGGTCTATAAGGCCCTGCAGTCACTGCAGTCCCTGGTTCAAATCTGGCTGCCTCACATGTGGCCGTGAGTGGGAGTCCCATAGGGTGGTGTATAATTGACTCAGCGTTGTCTGGGGTTGGCCTTCATTGTGAATAAGAACTTTTTAATAACTGACTTGCCTAGTTAAATGAAAATTCACATGTTCCAGAAGGCATTTCTGCATAAAAACACATTTTGATTTAAAAAAGTTTACATTTAATTGGCTCTCCTGTGAAGTAGTTTCCTGAAAGGAGTCTAAAATTTGTAACGTAACTGTAACGGCTTTTTTGTGGAGA
This sequence comes from Oncorhynchus gorbuscha, assembly GCF_021184085.1. Taxonomy (NCBI): domain Eukaryota; kingdom Metazoa; phylum Chordata; class Actinopteri; order Salmoniformes; family Salmonidae; genus Oncorhynchus; species Oncorhynchus gorbuscha. Next base: position 82,363,147 of record NC_060178.1, on the reverse strand, counting down.
AGGAGAGCCGGACCAAAATGCAGCGTGATGATGATTCATGATATTTTAATGAAGGAAAAAAACTATACATGAAGAAACTACAAAATAATGAAAAACCAAAACAGCCCTATCTGGTGCAAACACAAAGACAGGAACAATCACCCACAAAACACTCAAAGAATATGGCTGCCTAAATATGGTTCCCAATCAGAGACAACACCTGCCTCTGATTGAGAACCACTCCAGACAGCCATAGACTTTGCTAGATACCCCCACTAAGCCACACACCCAATACCTAACAAAACCCCAAGACAAAACACACCACAATAAACCCATGTCACACCCCGGTCTGACCAAATGAATAAAGACAAACACAATATACTTCGACCAGGGCGTGACAGTAACAAAAAATAACGTAACAAAATGTGGAAAAAAGGTCACAAAATGTGGAAAAGTTTTTATTTAAGAATTAGCAACACTAAATCAAAAATGTATTTTGTCCAGCCTTTTAGCAACCTCTTGTGTCAGTGTAGCATTGGAAAGACATTTACATGTAATTCATTAGCAGGATATCCACCTGTGTACTGGAGTTTCCACATCTGTGCAACGTTCACTATGTGTGCACTATGCAAGCTGAGCACATCATTTGAAATGTAGCTGGTGTTGGCAACCGCTCAAAAATGTTTGCACTGTAAGCCATTATCCATATGCCATTAAATTAGGGTTAATCACGCAAAACCTAAAAGGATAGGCATAGAAAGAGTTGAGCAAGAGTTAAAAATCAGCCATGGGTTGATTCTGTGCCCCACTGGCTCTGAACCATCTTTAGTCCTCAATATGCAACTTTAAACTCAAGGTCTCTGTGTCTCACTTTGGGGGGAATGATTATGGAAAGCTTAAAACTGCATTAAATCATGAAGATGACATGTTTAATTAAAGCATGATACAAAATAAGTCAGTAATTTGTCTCTGCATGGTCATAGGAGCTGTTAAAATAAAGTGGGCTCTTTTTTTTATCTTTCACACATGCATTCAACTCCAAAATATCAATGTAGGAAAGCCAGGGAAATGTCTTGTGAAGGGACTCTGTTTTAACATTTATGAGAGATTAAAAGCTCTAAAAAGTTGGATTAATGAACAAGTTAATGCAGACCGATAGAGAGGGAGAGAAGAAGAGGGAGATAGGGAGGTGTTACGAATCCCTTTTGGCCCGACAGTCTAGGGGGGATGGTAATGAGATCCGTAACATAACTCATGCAAATTATTATTGTGACAAAGTAAAAGTGTGCACGAAATAACCACGACAACAGAAATCTACCGTCAAACTCTAGGTTTATTTATAAACACACAGTAATAGGGGGAGCAGGAAAAGGGGCTGAGCTGGACCCAAGGAAAGAAACAATAAATATACAAAAACACACCCCTAAGCTAGACTAGCCTACTTTAACAACAACTAACTAACTAACCAAAAATACAGTGGGTGGTCCGCCCAGTTCTACCTAGTGTATTTAACAAAGTTCACCTACGGGTAGTGTATGCCCATGGGCGACTTGTCTTGGTTTCCCCTTTTCCCACCAGCAAACAAACAAACACCATAATCAAAAACAATACTCACAGGTGATGACAAAGTGCTATGGAGGTGCTTTAAACAAAAGAGAGGTTAAGACACAAAGCGAGAGTGAAACACAGAGACCTACAGACATGGCATTTACAGAGAGATTGGATTGAGCTGAGCTGAGCTGAGCTCTAGAACAAACAAATGGGGTTTTTAAACCATGGGGAAGGAACTGTGATAGGTCAGGAAATAGGAGGAGGTGTGTCTTCTGATTGATGATTGATTGTTGACTGATTGGGGAGTGATGGTTTTCACCTGTGAGGGGAGAAGGAGAGAAAAGAAACACACACAGGATACACACACACAGGATAACTGTATCCGTAACAGGAGGGCAACGTTTCTTATTAACTACTTGTCAGCTGGGAGATTTGATTTCTTAGTGCATCACTGCCCTGCCTAGTCATATACAAATTCCCCCAAAACTCTAGCAAATAATTCCAGGTGCTCCAGTCAACTAAAACAAGGTTGACCTTGTAGAATTAACTAAATAACATAGTAAGTGCTTTTTGCATTCCCACTTTGTCGATTATAGCTCCTTAAACTGTCATTTGAATTAGTTTTGAATGAACTTACACAGCTGACATGAATAATTGCAAACTCAACCATGAAGTGAACAATTGTACGTTAACAAAGTGACTTAAGTTGATGGAATCATATTGTGAATTTAACGTCAGTTAGCACCTCAGTAAGCAGTCTTCAACATTATGCCTTGTCTTATTTTGGGAAAGTATTCATTTTACTTTCATCAAATTGTTTGATATGGAGGCTTAGAATGCATCAACATTAAAAAAAGCACTTCACTGAGACACTTCATCCCCCAGAAGGCAGTAGCTTCTCAGAACTGTCAGAGTGCATACAAGAGGAAGGGCGTATCCAGACTGACTTCCTGAGTAGCGCTAGAAGTGAGTGCAAATGATGTATCTGAATGAAAAGATGCAGTGGTTGGTATGTGTCGACTGACCCTTATGGTGGATGGAGTGAGGAAGCCCATATAATATTTAGACAGAGGAGTATTGTATGGCAGTTGAGTCGAAATGCTGCAATTGCTGCAATCCTAAAGTGCCCTGTTAGGGTGAAGGAGACAGAGGTGGCAAAAGTAAGGGCTGTCCAGCGTATCTCCTATCCGGAGGCGGTGAGAAGAGTGGAAGAAGAGACCAATGTTGAAGAAACGATGGTATTTGGATTAGAGACACCAGTAAATGTTCCTTGCCAACAGGATCCTGACATGTTGCATGTTGAAAAGGTGGACTTTGTATTGTTTATTGCATTGGGTATCAACTGAACAGCACAAACAAAGCAGAAATCAGAGAAAATAGGCATTGCTGCAGGCTAGGGTTAAATCTAGACTTGGTTTCCTCTATCGTAATAACTCCACTTTCACCCTAGCTGCCAAACTAACCTTGATCCAGAGGACCATCCTACCCATGTCATGTTTTGTCTTATATCATCTTGTCATTTTGCTTTTCCTTCTGTTCGTTTCCCCCTGCTGGTCTTATTAGGTTCGTTCCCTTTTTCTATCCCTCTCTCTCCCCCTCCCTCTCTCTCCTCTCTCTATCGTTCCGTTCCTGCTCCCAGCTGTTCCTATTCCCCTAATCATCATTTAGTCTTCCCACACCTGTTCCCGATCCTTTCCCCCTGATTAGAGTCCCTATTTATTCCTTTGTGTTCCGTTCCTGTCCCGTCGGTTCCTTGTTTTGTATTCACCATGCTGTGATTGTGTTTCGCCCTGTCCTGTCGTGTTTTTTGCCTTCATCAGATGCTGCGTGTGAGCAGGTGGCTCTATCAACTACGGCCTGCGCCTACCCGAAGCGACCTGCAGTCTGTGGCCGCTTCTCTAGTTATTCCCCTCTACAGACTAGAGGATTTTTGTTATTCCCTGTTTGGATTTAAATAAACTCTGTTTCTGTTAAGTCGCTTTTGGGTCCTCTTTCACCTGCATGACAGAAGGAACCGACCAAGGAATGGACCCAGCGACTTCAGACGCTCGTTACACTGCCGTCGAGATCCAAGGAGCCATGCTCGGCAGACACGAGCAGGAATTGTCTGCTGCTCGCCATGCCGTGGAGAACCTGGCCGCTCAGGTTTCCGACCTCTCTGGACAGTTCCAGAGTCTACGTCTCGTGCCACCTGTTACTTCCTGGCCTGCCGAGCCTCCAGAACCTAGGGTTAATAACCCACCTTGCTACTCCGGGCAGCCCACTGAGTGCCGCTCCTTTCTCACGCAGTGTGAGATTGTGTTCTCTCTCCAACCCAACACATACTCTAGAGAGAGAGCTCGGGTTGCTTACGTCATTTCACTCCTTACTGGCCGGGCTCGAGAATGGGGCACAGCTATCTGGGAGGCAAGGGCTGATTGCTCTAACAAGTTCCAGAACTTTAAAGAGGAGATGATTCGGGTTTTTGACCGTCCAGTTTTTGGTAGGGAGGCTTCTAGGGCCCTGGCTTCCTTATGCCAAGGTGAACGGTCCATAACGGATTATTCTATTGAGTTTCGCACTCTTGCTGCCTCTAGTGAGTGGAACGAGCCGGCGCTGCTCGCTCGTTTTCTGGAGGGACTCACGCAGTGGTTAAGGATGAGATTCTCTCCCGGGAGGTTCCTTCAGATGTGGACTCTTTGATTGCTCTCGCCATCCGCATAGAACGACGGGTAGATCTTCGTCACCGGGCTCGTGGAAGAGAGCTCGCATCAACGGTGTTTCCCTGCTCCGCATCGCAACCATCTCCCTCCTCTGGCTTTGAGACTGAGCCCATGCAGCTGGGAGGGATTCGCATCTCGACTAAGGAGAGGGAACGGAGGATCACCAACCGCCTGTGCCTCTATTGCGGAGTTGCTGGACATTTTGTTAATTCATGTCCAGTAAGAGGCCAGAGCCCATCAGTAAGCGGAGGGCTACTGGTGAGCGCTACTACTCTGGTCTCTTCATCTAGATCTTGTACTACTATGTCGGTCCATCTACGCTGGACCGGTTCGGTGCTACATGCAGTGCCTTGATTGACTCTGGGGCTGAGGGTTGTTTCATGGACGAAGCATGGGTTCGGAAACATAACATTCCTTTCAGACCGTTAGACAAGCCTACGCCCATGTTTGCCTTAGATGGTAGTCATCTTCCCAGTATCAAATTTGAGACACTACCTTTAACTCTCACAGTATCTGGTAACCACAGTGAGACTATTTCTTTTTTGATTTTCCGTTCACCGTTTACTCCTGTTGTTTTGGGTCATCCCTGGCTAGTATGTCATAATCCTTCTATTAATTGGTCTAGTAATTCTATCCTATCCTGGAACGTTTCTTGTCATGTGAAGTGTTTAATGTCTGCCATCCCTCCTGTTTCTTCTGTCCCTACTTCTCAGGAGGAACCTGGCGATTTGACAGGAGTGCCGGAGGAATATCATGATCTGCGCACGGTCTTCAGTCGGTCCCGAGCCAACTCCCTTCCTCCTCACCGGTCGTATGATTGTAGTATTGATCTCCTTCCGGGGACCACTCCTCCTCGAGGTAGACTATACTCTCTGTCGGCTCCCGAACGTAAGGCTCTCGAGGATTATTTGTCTGTGTCTCTTGACGCCGGTACCATAGTGCCTTCTTCCTCTCCGGCCGGGGCGGGGTTCTTTTTGTTAAGAAGAAGGACGGTACTCTGCGCCCCTGCGTGGATTATCGAGGGCTGAATGACATAACGGTTAAGAATCGTTATCCGCTTCCCCTTATGTCATCAGCCTTCGAGATTCTGCAGGGAGCCAGGTGCTTTACTAAGTTGGACCTTCGTAACGCTTACCATCTCGTGCGCATCAGAGAGGGGGACGAGTGGAAAACGGCGTTTAACACTCCGTTAGGGCATTTTGAGTACCGGGTTCTGCCGTTTGGTCTCGCCAATGCGCCAGCTGTTTTTCAGGCATTAGTTAATGATGTTCTGAGAGACATGCTGAACATCTTTGTTTTTGTCTATCTTGACGATATCCTGATTTTTTCTCCGTCACTCGAGATTCATGTTCAGCACGTTCGACGTGTTCTACAGCGCCTTTTAGAGAATTGTCTCTACGTAAAGGCTGAGAAGTGCTCTTTTCATGTCTCCTCCGTTACTTTTCTCGGTTCCGTTATTTCCGCTGAAGGCATTCAGATGGATTCCGCTAAGGTCCAAGCTGTCAGTGATTGGCCCGTTCCAAGGTCACGTGTCGAGTTGCAGCGCTTTTTAGGTTTCGCTAATTTCTATCGGCGTTTCATTCGTAATTTCGGTCAAGTTGCTGCCCCTCTCACAGCTCTTACTTCTGTCAAGACGTGTTTTAAGTGGTCCGGTTCCGCCCAGGGAGCTTTTGATCTTCTAAAAGAACGTTTTACGTCCGCTCCTATCCTCGTTACTCCTGACGTCACTAGACAATTCATTGTCGAGGTTGACGCTTCAGAGGTAGGCGTGGGAGCCATTCTATCCCAGCGCTTCCAGTCTGACGATAAGGTTCATCCTTGCGCTTATTTTTCTCATCGCCTGTCGCCATCTGAGCGCAACTATGATGTGGGTAACCGTGAACTGCTCGCCATCCGCTTAGCCCTAGGCGAATGGCGACAGTGGTTGGAGGGGGCGACCGTTCCTTTTGTCGTTTGGACAGACCATAAGAACCTTGAGTACATCCGTTCTGCCAAACGACTTAATGCCCGTCAAGCTCGTTGGGCGTTGTTTTTCGCTCGTTTCGAGTTTGTGATTTCTTACCGTCCGGGTAGCAAGAACACCAAGCCTGATGCCTTATCCCGTCTGTTTAGTTCTTCTGTGGCTTCTACTGATCTCGAGGGGATTCTTCCTTATGGGCGTGTTGTCGGGTTGACAGTCTGGGGAATTGAAAGACAGGTTAAGCAAGCACTCACGCACACTGCGTCGCCGCGCTTGTCCTAGTAACCTCCTTTTCGTTCCTGTTTCCACTCGTCTGGCTGTTCTTCAGTGGGCTCACTCTGCCAAGTTAGCTGGTCATCCCGGTGTTCGAGGCACTCTTGCGTCTATTCGCCAGCGCTTTTGGTGGCCGACTCAGGAGCGTGACACGCGCCGTTTCGTGGCTGCGTGTTCAGACTGCGCGCAGAAGAAGTCTGGTAATTTTTTTCTGCTTCTGCTCCTGGTCTTGCTGGGTCTCAGTCTGTTCCCTGCCATCGCATCTCTCCTGTTCTTGTTCCTGCCCTTGCTGTGTCTCAGTCTGTCCCTAGTTCTCATTTTTTTTTTAGAGTAGTACCCTAGTTTCCCTTTTTATCGTTTTCGTTACGGTCCTGAGGAGAGGAGTTGGGTTCTTTCTCGGGACGTGCTGGACCGTTTGATCTATGATTTCCTCCGTTGCCGCCAGTGTTCCTCCTCGAGAGCGCCAGGAGGCGCTCGGTGAGTGGGGGGGTACTGTCATGTTTTGTCTTATATCATCTTGTCATTTTGCTTTTCCTTCTGTTCGTTTCCCCCTGCTGGTCTTATTAGGTTCGTTCCCTTTTTCTATCCCTCTCTCTCCCCCTCCCTCTCTCTCCTCTCTCTATCGTTCCGTTCCTGCTCCCAGCTGTTCCTATTCCCCTAATCATCATTTAGTCTTCCCACACCTGTTCCCGATCCTTTCCCCTGATTAGAGTCCCTATTTATTCCTTTGTGTTCCGTTCCTGTCCCGTCGGTTCCTTGTTTTGTATTCACCATGCTGTGATTGTGTTTCGCCCTGTCCTGTCGTGTTTTTTGCCTTCATCAGATGCTGCGTGTGAGCAGGTGGCTCTATCAACTACGGCCTGCGCCTACCCGAAGCGACCTGCAGTCTGTGGCCGCTTCTCTAGTTATTCCCCTCTACAGACTAGAGGATTTTTGTTATTCCCTGTTTGGATTTAAATAAACTCTGTTTCTGTTAAGTCGCTTTTGGGTCCTCTTTCACCTGCATGACAACCCATGCTAGATTACAGAGACGTAAATTATAGATCAGCAGGTAAGGGTGCTCTCGAGTGGCTAGATGTTCTTTACAATTCGGGCATCAGATTTGCCACCAATGCTCCTTATAGGACACATCACTGCACTCTATACTTCTCTGTAAACTGGTCATCTCTGTATACCCGTCGCAAGACTCACTGGTTGATGCTTATATACAAAACCCTCTTAGGCCTCAATCTCCCCTATCTGAGATACATACTGCAGCCCTCATCCTCCACATACAACACCCATTCTGCCAGTCACATTCTGTTAAAGGTCCCCAAAGCACACATCCCTGGGTCGCTCCTCTTTTCAGTTCGTTGCAGCAAGCGACTGGAACGAGCTGCAAAAAACACTCAAACTGGACAGTTTTATCTCCATCTCTTCATTCAATGACTCAAATCATGGACACCCTTACTGACAATTATGGCAGCTTTGCGTGATGTATTGTTGTCTTAACCTTCTTGCCTTTCAAATCAAATCCAATTTTATTTGTCACATGCGCCGAATAGACCTTACAGTGAAATGCTTACTTACAAGCCATAACCAACAATGCTTTTGTCATGTTTTGTCATTGATTGTCATGTCTTGTCCCTGTGCTTCCCTTCTATTCGTTTCCCCCTGCTGGTCTTATTAGGTTCTTTCCCTCTTTCTATCCCTCTCTCTCCCCCTCCCTCTCTCCCTCTCTCGCTCTCTCTCTCTATCGTTCCGTTCCTGCTCCCAGCTGTTCCTCATTCTCCTAACTACCTCATTTACTCTTTCACACCTGTCCCCTATTTCTCCCTCTGTTTCCGCTTCTGTCCTTGTCGGATCCTTGTTTGATGTTTGCTGTTCTGTGTCCTTGTTCCGCCCTGTCGTGTTTTTTCCTTCTTCAGATGCTGCGTGTCAGCAGGTATCTATATCAGCTACGGCCTGCGCCTTCCCGAAGCGACCTGCAGTCTGTGGTCGCGTCTCCAGTTGTTCCCCTCTACTGCCTAGAGGATTTCAGTTTTCCTGTTTTGACTTTACCTGAGATTATATCCAGGATTATCGTTTTTGTTAAAGACTGGAATAAAGACTGTTTCTGTTAAGTCGCTTTTGGGTCCTCATTCACCAGCATAACAGCTTTAAAATAAAAATAAGTGTTAAGTAAAAAATAGAAAATAAATGTAACTAATAATTAAACAGCAGCAGTAAAATAACAAGTGAGGCTACGTACAGGGGGTACCGGTAAAGAGTCGATGTGCAGGGGCACCAGTTAGTTGAGGTAATTGAGGTAATATGTACATGTAGGTAGAGTTAAAGTGACTATGCATAGATTTTAACCAGAGCGTAGTAGCAGTGTAAAAGAGGGGTCTGGGTAGCCCTTTGATTAGCTGTTCAGGAGTCTTATAGCTTGGGGGTAGAAGCTGTTAAGAAGCCTTTTGGATCTCGACTTGGCGCTCCGGGACCGCTTGATGTGTGGTAGCCGAGAGAACAATCTATGACTAGGGTGGTTGGAGTCTTTGACAATTTTTAGGGCCTTCCTCTGACACCGCCTGATATAGAGGTCCTGGATGGCAGGAAGCTTGTGCTGTTGTCTGTGCCCAATAATGTTTCTACTATGTTTTGTGCTGCTATCATGTTGTGCTGCTGCCATGTTGTGTTGCTACCATGGTATGTTGTTGTCTTTGGTCTCTCTTTATGTAGTGTTGTGGGGTCTCTCTTGACATGATGTGTGTTTTGTCATATATTTTTATTTTTAATCCCAGCCTCCATCCCCGAAGGAGGCTTTTTGCCTTTTGAAAGGCCATCATTGTAAAGAAGAATTTGTCCTTAACTGACTAGCTTAGTTAAATTAAAAATTTAAAAAACAATTGAGTGCGGCTGAACCTTTTTTAGGGATGTTACAACAGAGGAATTACAAGAAGTCCTATAGATGAATGTTTAGTCCTCACAAGCACCTGTGCCTGTGTAGGGATGTGATTTGGTTTATGAATGAAGGAGTGGGATGTGATTTGGTTTATGAATGAAGGAGTGGGATGAGATATGGACTATGACTGAAGGAGTGGGATGTGATTTGGTTTATGAATGAAGGAGTGGGATGTGATATGGACTATGACTGAAGGAGTGGGATGTGATTTGGTTTATGAATGAAGGAGTGGGATGTGATATGGACTATGACTGAAGGAGTGGGATGTGATTTGGAGTATGACTGAAGGAGTGGGGTGTGATTTGGAGTATGACTGAAGAAGTGGGATGTGATTTGGTTTACGACTGAAGGAGTGGGATGTGATTTGGTTTATGACTGAAGAAGTGGGATGTGATTTGGAGTACGACTGAAGGGGTGGGATGTGATTTTGAGCATGACTGAAGGAGTGGGGTGTGATTTGGAGTATGACTGAAGAAGTGGGATGTGATTTGGAGTACGACTGAAAGTGGGATGTGATTTTGAGCATGACTGAAGGAGTGGGATGTGATTTGGACTATGACTGAAGAAGTGGGATGTGATTTGGAGTATGACTGAAGGAGTGGGATGTGATTTTGAGCATGACTGAAGGAGTGGGATGTGATTTAGAACTATCACTCCTACTTTTCTCCTCTGTCTTTCTAACTAATAAACATACAAAATAACTTTTAAAAAATAGTTTAAAAAATAAACATAACTGATCATTACCTTGGAGTATGTCCTCGTCAGATATAATTCTGTGTTGTCATCCCACTGGGAGTCGTAAGCTTACCATATCCTTCCGAGTCAAAACAATTTGCGCAAATATTATGACAAAGTGTTGCTCTTCAGTTTTTTGGGGAGCTGTTCGTGCAGTCAAAGTTCGGTAGCCAAAGTCTACGCCCCTTCGTCGGTGATTGGCCAACAGTACTACTTCTAGTAGGAGTGGGAACTATTGATGGGATTCGTCAATGAGGTGTTTGATGTCATTCAACGAGAGAAGACTCGTTTTCATGCACTTTCTTTACTTGCACCAAACATCTTAGATGTCAAATTGCTTGATTGGCAAAAACATACAAATTTATAACAGATTTCTTAACACATTTTTGATTAATTCGGACTATATTGAGACAGTCTTTCAGACTATATTGTTGCTTTGGTGGCTCAAGAGGGACAAACAGCACAAATATTGCCGCTTTCTAATTGTTTTTCAAGCGAAGGTCTTTAGGGACTATGCAAGCACAGATGTTTGCTTCGCCTGCAGAGTTTTGCTAGGAGCAAACCGAACCTATGCATGCAGACGCCTTTACAACCATCAACGAAAGAGCAACAAAGAGAACAGTTTTAGATGGACCTACAACTCAGTCCACCTCCTTCCTGACTTGCCTAGATAATAAAATAAAATTTAAAAAACAGAGTATGCCCCAAGGCCTCGGTTGCAGATTTTCCAAAATATATGGCTCAGTTTCAAATGAGCAACCATAATTCACTTGTGTTTTTCGAAATCCAGTTAACCTATTGTAATAAGACCCAATTAAAGATACTACATTATTGTGATGACTAGAATTGTCTTATATTTCTTCTTGCACTATAGAAGGTGTCTAATACAGTGTGCAAGACTGCTTGTGGAGGAATTGGACAGCATGTTCCATCTGATACACTCAGGGTCTGTCAAGAGTAAATGCAATACAATCTACAGATATCATACAAGGACTGCAACCGGCAAGTCCTCAATGTTACATACGAAAAGTATTTACGATGAATCCATCTCTCATTTATCAAACAATACTGTCTCTAAAAATATATTATGATGTTTCTGAAAAATACTCCTCTCAAGGGGCTGTCTTAGGTCAGTCAGAGGTTATCATACAAGGACTGCAACCGACAAGTCCTCAATGTTACATACGAAAAGTATTTACGATGAATCCATCTCTCATTTATCAAACAATACTGTCTCTAAAAATATATTATGATGTTTCTGAAAAATACTCCTCTCAAGGGGCTGTCTTTGGTCAGTCAGAGGATATCATACAAAGACTGCAACCTGCAAGACCCCAATGTTACATACGTTTAAAAAAGTATTACGATGAATCCATCTCTCATTTATCACACAATATTGGAATTTATTCTGTGTGGTTCCATTCCAAAATAATTATATTCTTTACAAGCATATCAGATATAAATGCAGGATTGTTTTCTGAATGTGAGATTCAAAGCATCCATCTGAGACCACAGTTTATCCGTGAGGGGAACAACTACAAATGCAAGGGTTCTTCAAAACAATTGAATGAGTTATATACGAAGACGTGTGTGTGTGTGTGTGTGTGTGTGTGTGTGTGTGTGTGTGTGTGTGTGTGTGTGTGTGTGTGTGTGTGTGTGTGTGTGTGTGTGTGTGTGTGTGTGTGTGTGTGTGTGTGTGTGTGTGTGTGTGTGTGTGTGTGTGTGTGTGTGTGTGTGTGTGCATTCATCCAATATTTTGTTTCACATCCCTACACTCTTAGGAAAAAAGAGGTTATCTAGAACCTGAAGAACCATTTTTAGTTCCAAGTAAAACCTTTCTGGATACAGCACAGAGAGTTCCTCTTCATGGAACCTCAAAGGGTTCTACCCGGATACATCAGCAAAACTAAGAGTTGGTTTATATATTATGTAACCTTGTAATACATTGAATACAATTACAGAGCTTGTGTGTTGATGTTATCTGAATAAGTAAATTAAATCAGCACGGAGATCAAGTCACCGTGCCAGATTCTCTGCATGCAATCAGTCAGTTGAGGATAGAACTGGGTTAGGTTTAACAATTATTTGAACTACTCTATTGAACATCCTAAAACATGATTGTTTGTTCACCTGCTAAAAATCGCTGCAGTGATGCCTCACAGCACTGAACAATGGAGAGTGCTTTTGCCTCGCTTTGTCTCTGAAGCCCATGGAAATATGCCACGACAAACTGCCTGAAATAGCCAAAAATCTTGTGGGAACTACCACGTTCAGCATAAACGGTGAAGAATTATATTGCAGTAATATTCCTCCACCATCTTGCCATTGTGGCCAGTGAAATGGTAGAAAATCACAGCACAATCCTACAACACACAGAACCAAAATTAATTTAAAGAGATACAGAATGGAGTAGATATAACACTATATTCCGGTATGTATTATGTAATGGGAAAGTGAATCAAGACACGCCTATACAGCAGTGGTTTGAATCAGAATCATTCTTTCAACCCATTATTTCGCTGGCCAGGGCTCGTGACGTTACCTGTGCCTGAGAAACAAAGAGAGGTGGCCGATGAAACTCTAAATTGACTTTCAACACAGTGTGAGTTGAAGAAGACGGTTGAATTGGTTTGTCAACAGTCTCTCCCTCCGTCTCATTGTGCCCACACCTGGTGTTCTAATTATTTTTACACTGTTCAATTTCTCACCTGGCCCTGGGGTTTTCAAATGTGATACAACAGTGAACATTGGTTTGTTTCTCTCTTCAAGGAAGTTATACTGCTGTTCTTTCCCCTGATGCTCTCTCTCTCCCACCTTCTCCCACTCTCCCCCTATCTCTGTCTCTTTCTCCCTGTCCTCAATCTCTCACTCTGCTTTTAATCATATTGTACTGTGGTCTAGCAACATACAGTATATGAGGGGTGATGTATTGTAGACATCCAATTAAAAATATATACATTATATGTGAATTATGTTATTATTATTTCCATTTGAAGTGAAAATGAACAATAATATACCTAGTTTATATTAAGGGGAAGAAATTCAGAGCCTTGTGTCACTGGGTTCTGTAGAATAGACTGTATTTTCCCATTGAGACTAAAATGTGTGATTTCTTAAAGTTTCAGCATACACTGTTATGAACCTTATGTGATAGATAGTGATACTAAAAATTCATAGGGAAATTGTCACTCAATGTTCACCTCTATGGCAGAAATTAATTGGATTGTTATTCATATGAGTCCAAGATGGCAGCACTATGATGTCAAAGCATTTAGCTATAAATTGTACTTAATTGGAAGATTATATAAGACGTACCAGATACATTTGTGTATGTCTTCGAGAGAACTTTCAGTCATAAGGAAAACTTGCTAGAAGTGAGATAATTAGGAGAGGCCAGTGTAATGTGTCATGCTGATTGCAATTCCCTAATTAAACTGTTAATGATAATACTTGTGTTTATTATATATTGCAATGCATCTCATACATAAACACCTCTGTTAGCATAATGAAGCATATCTGCTTCAGCCTCAAAAATCCAAATAAAGAATCACAGTGTATGTCTATATCCTCTATACTGTCTGTCATGACGTTGGCCTGGGGGGTAGGTTTATGACAGTCATAAATACCTCTTCCCCCCTTTTACCTCTCTCTACCCTACTGAGGTTACATTTACAAATCCCTTGGTTAACATAGAGATTCTGGGAACATCAGTAGGTGGGGGGAAATTAACTATATTCTGGTAATCCGAACAATTGAACATATGCGGTGGTACTTAATGAATATGATGTCAGTTAGGTTGTCATCTGAGACATTCTCATCAATTATCAGATGACATAAACTCTACAGTGGAAAGTCTACACATCAGAGTTATCAGATTCACATGGAAATGTTGTTCAATTTAAATGTGTGAATATGAAATTATTTGTAATGGGATGAAATGTGATTTTAGCTTCTAAAATGTGATTTTAGCTTCTAAAATGTGAGATGTGGGTTTTCATAAGATAGGACTCTGCTCAATCAGTGGCCCACCCCTGTGAAGGGACATGGGCTATAAAACTTTTCAAACACACCCTCCTTTCCCTTCCTATATAAGCCCTTGACGACAATAGAACTTCCTGTTCCGGGGATGTAGGACGACGGTCCTATGTCAGAATGGTTCAGATAATAACTACAGAACGAAGCTAACATCAGCGTGAGCTTTGGTTTGTGAATGGTATGAACTTTGAACTCTTATTCACTACAGAACTGATACCTCCTAGCCGTTGAGTTAGCAACTGCAGCTGCAAACGCCGTTTAGGAAGGACCAGACAGAGTATCCCGTCTACCACACAACGACGACGTTACTACAACGTATCCAATTGACCACCAGAGACATTCTTCAAAGGACAAAGGACAAAGGACTCGATTTGGCAACACGGCCTTCCATCTACCACCAAACTACTGAAGCGCAGCTCAGAGTAAATATTTATGGCATTTTCCTTTTCCAAATGGGCGGTAATTTAGAATGGATAAGATACTGTATTTACGATCTTCCCTTTGTTCCTCATTCTTCCCGCTCCTTCACTAAACCCAGACCCTTTTCTTTTGTGTAACAAGTTGTCATATCTGTTCCACCCGCTTGGGACATTTTCCTTTATGACGTAATTTGTAATCAAGTTATGATTAATTGTGTGTGATTAGTTAGGTATTTAGTAAATAAATAATTAAACCCAATTTTGTATTGCTGATTCAACTTGTTAGCCAGGGTTCGTGCAGATAAAATAAGACTGAATTAAGATGACGATTGATATTGACTGCTATTGATGTAAAATATTACTACGTCTTTAAGAGTTTATTCGGAAGATAACAGCTCTATAAATATTATTTTGTGGTGCCCGACTCTCTAGTTAATTACATTTACATGATTAGCTCAATCAGGTGATATTAATTGTGGAGAAATGATTTCATAGAATAAGCATGCCATATCACTTAATCCGGCATAGCCAAAGACACGACATGTCTTTCTGGTTAATTAAGTTATTTAATCTCCATAACAATGCTCGGCCCCATGCAAGTATAAGAAGCTTATGATTTAAATGTAACTTTCTCATTGCATGATCATATGTATTTCATTTCTAAATGGCTACAGGAATGGCTATAAAACACAAACATGTCTGGTCCAAGCCCAGACTTTTGAAAGACTAGTAGCCTGTTAAGTTGCTTTGTATTTCTTTGCTCACTTTATAGCACTCTCGGAAGAGAAATGACCAATAGATAAAAGTAGGAGAAGCATTGTTATGCAAATCTTCTGTTAAGCAATGGCACCAAATCATCTCTCGGTGTACAATTGAGCATCAGCATGAATGTTTTTCCCCCTTCATATTCATAACAGAATCATGCAGCCTTCCTCCATGCCTCCTCTTTGACATTCTTTATCACATGCAAAACCGGTTCATCCTCTTTCTACTCTTTATCGCAGCCTCCAGAGCAATTACTCTCCGTCTGGAAGGTAACAGAGCCTGCGCCAGCATTCCTATCCTCACATTATAATAATTGTGAAAAAAAATATTTAAAAAACATGACAGCAACCTTACATGTCACTTGCTGTCAGTGATGAAGGCTGCGTTTCACTTAAGTGCCAACGTTGGTGCCAGTTTCTTGGATGAAAGTAAAACTATGCTCTGGGCCTGTGAGTTGTGACTGTGTAATGACAGGGGTATTCTTTTATCAGTAGTGGAGAGGTAGGCCTTGCTGTAGATGGTGGGGTGGGAGCAAACAAAGGAAGAAGAATCAGAGTTGATAAAGAACTGTAGTAGACAAGTGTGATGTAACTGAACCAAGACTACTGCGCAAGAAAGACAAATGGAAAACACTGAGATGTTGACTTTCTCAAAGCTCCACTTTGAGGGATGAGGGGAACGAGATGGTGGAAACCTATTAACAGCATTTTTTACTCTCTTTGAGAGTTCATTAAGGGAATTATTTATTTTTCTTTCAAAGCATGCTACTGAATACAACACAGTTTGTATATTGGTTAATATTCAACTATGAGTAGCTGCTTTATTTGTTTAAACAATTATCTTGTTTATAGATCCCAGAGCTTTCCAAGTTTCCTCTTGTAGTGAAGTAGTGATACTAATGACAGTGCTTCACTATAGAACCGAAGATATGTTACCTCATTACCTCTGAGAACATATCAGCACTACTGTATGTCAAGCCGCTGTGAAATAAAAGCCTCATCCACACATCTTCTGCAGACCCTACACAGAAAAGGCATCTCAATCTCCCATTTCCAAGCAGAAATCCTTATCCACTGGCCCTTCAGATGCTCTTTTCTTGTTTGGCAATGAAGCATACCCTAGAGGAGAATGTAAATATCTTAATTTGATTGCCTCAGAGGTTTAGAGAAGTGCTAGATCAATCTACTATACAAATATTTCATGTAAGCTATAGCGATAACCAAAATAGTAAATTTCTCTTTGGATTACGAACCATGGAAATCAACTCCAACCTGCCTTTTATCATTTCTTTCTAATTAATAAGCATTGTATATATTACAACAGAACAGCTGGAGAACATTATGTTAAATCTTATGTGAGTCAAAATCTCATGTGAGTCAACAGTGTTGCAAACATGTAATTATGTGCTTTTAGAATGTCTCCAACAGAGGAGCCTAATGCTATCAGTGAAATACCAACAGTGTAGGTCTCAAACTGCGTTGATTTCAACCTCCTGACCAACATGCATTCTGAAACGAAAAATATGAAAAAGGCACACGCATTTCTAAAAATGTACATAATATGCTGTCTGTTGTAGAGTAATAGCCTAGGATACTGCACGGCCATGCGATGTACTCATACACTATAAGTTTATTTGATTTTGCATTTGTATATTTGTTCTGCCACTGTCCATATAACGTGGCAGAAGCAATTAAAACAGTGTCACAAGCTTACCAGGATATTATCCAGTGTTGGAGAAATCATTTATTCATGCACTCGTGAAGTCAGCAATGAAGAGGCAAATAATTTGGAGACACTCCAGCCAAGTGGCAAACTCTGACCACTTTTGAATCAAGATTACAAGGAGAAAAAAGTGATGGGCAATACAAACCCTCTGTGTGATAAAACAACAGTGCATCCTGCTTCAAAGGTGATGAAATGCTATTAGTTCAACTCAGAGTACAAATAGCTGCTTAAAGCCTTACTGTAGACACACACTGCTGCTCTTTAAATTATTAGCCTCCGTAAGTTTAAGAAATATTGCCTTACTCTTCGTAATTCTGTTACCAAAAACCCACATATCTTTAAGGTATGTTCTAACTTATCTCCCTCATGAGGAGGGAAAATGAATGTTCACAGATGTATAGACCAAGTAAAGTTAGACCTACCAATTAGTTAGTGTTTTAACTCATATACATTTTTGTTTGTGAATTATTAAGTGATTAAAATTCAGAATTATTTTACCAAATCTGAGTTTGGGGAATCCTGGAGTAGAATATTATATAGCATTTTTCATGACTTCTTGAGTGTTTCAGAGCTACAGTATCTATCTGGTGGTTTTGGTCCATGGAGTTACTAGACTAATGGAAAGTCTGTTTTTTCCCCTGCTTGGCTAGATAGTTACTAGCTAGCTAGCAGGCTATGCAATCACTTGAATGATGCATCATTACAGCACCATCTTTTTCCACTTGTCCCGTTTGCATGAACGAAGTGTGAGGGGTTGAGCAAGGCCCGCCTCATAGGGGATTGTTTCCTGACTACTGCCGAGGTGTAGTGGTCTTTCTGGCGCTTTAAGCTGCCGAAGCATCACCAAGGTGGGTGCTACACTTGGATAATGGACTATCCAGCCTACCTACAGTACGGCGGAGGAGGAGGAGGAGATAAAGAGCTCGGGCCTAAATAACTAACCAACGCTGCTCCTTCTCTGTGCCATCAAAGCTCCCTCCGCCTGCGCTACAGCCCAGCCTTTCTGAACTGCCTGGCTGACCAACACCTTATCATCTGAAGCTGTGGAAGACCATCGACCAAGACCTGCCAGATCTCTACATGTAACGGTTTTCTAGGTGTGGTGAAGGAGAGTCGGACCAAAACGCAGCATGTAGATTGCGATCCATGTTTAATGAAAAAACACACTAAACACAAACACTACAAAAACAATAAACATAATGAAAGCAGAAACAGCCTAAACTGGTGCAAACTAACACTAGACAGTTACAAGGACACTAAGGACAATCACCCACAAACCAACCAAAGAATATGGCTGCCTAAATATGGTTCCCAATCAGAGACAACGATAAACACCTGCCTCTGATTGAGAACCACTCCAGACAGCCATAGACTTTGCTAGATCACCCCACTAGCTACAATCCCAATACATACCAAAACCCCAAGACAAAACACACCACAATACAAAAACCCCATGCCACACCCTGGCCTGACCCAAACATGAAGATAAACACAAAATACTTCGACCAGGGCGTGACACTACATTTGTTTTGTTTGTTTTTACAGCATCTTTCAGATTATCTTTGTAATGAAAAGCGCTATATAAAATACATATATTATTATTATTATTTTTATTACTGTACTGAACTCTACTGTACTTTACTGAACTCTACTGTGATGTGCTTTATTGTACTGTACTATCCTGTACTGTACTGTTCAAAAGAGACCCACTGGACACACCACGTAATTTCAACGTGGACATTTGGGTAATATTTAGTTGAGATGTGGATTTCAACCTTTATTCACCAAAAAGACAGCCAGAAGTTTGTTGAATTCCCAATGTGTTATCACTGCACTTTAAACCATCTAAAAGAACAACTAAATTCCAATGGAAAAATGTCAGATTTTTTGTTTAGTTGTCATCTAAATGTGTTATCACTTGCGCTTTCAACCCTATCAAAGCAAAACTAATTTCAAATGGGAATACAGTGTCAGATATTTTGTTTTTATACAACAACTTAATGTGTTATCCCAGTGCTTCATCTAATAGCACAGCCAAATTACCTGGATTGCAGTTGAGATTACATTAAATGTAAATAGTGCAAGTGATCAATGCTGTTCAGATTATAACAGCAATTGTGAAGATTTCCACAGACCTGTGGCATTTGCATGCTATGTTGAACATGCACACGTTCTATGATTACATAAGAAGACATAATAACAGTAACCTCAAAATGTGGCCATGGTTGTACTACTAATTTGAAGGTTAAATAAATACTCTTACATTAGTTTGTAAAACAGTCATAACTTTTGGCCATCTATTGTACTACAAAGTTAATATTACATTGTATTTGGTTCACAACGCTTAAGAACAAATTCTTATTTACAATGACGGCCTAGCCCGGATGACACTTGGCCAATTGTGTGCCGCCCTATACAACTCCCAATGACGTCCGGATGAGATGCAGCCTGGATTTGAACCAGGTACTGCAGTGATGTCACTTGCACTGAGATGCAGTGCCTTAGACCGCTGCGCCACTCAGAAGCACTAAACCCTGTGTTGAACTGAAATGATAGCTGTTGATGACTTAGCAAATGCTATATAGGCCTAAATAGTATCATTGAGGATATATGACTTGAAATAATGGTTACATTTCATTTGCTCTCTGAAACCTACTTTTTGGAATAATTTTGGTAGCAACAGTCAATATATTTAGTTATTAAGACGTATCTCAATAATCATTCTCACAATAGCACAGTAGTAATCAAATACAAATCAAATGTTATTGGTTGTGTACACATATTTAGCATATGTCAGTGACAAATATAAAGGCTCAGCAGGGCTGGGCTTGGTTAAACACTGGATGGGAGACCAACATAATAGGTGTAGATCAACTCTCCAGTAGGAGGTGCTCCCCAGCCTATTGTTTTGTACCATGAGGCCTAATGCCAGTAAATTTTAAATAAGCCAGAACATAGTGTTCTCAAAATCTATAGCATGCTCTGTTCTGATGTTATTATGACTTTTTTTAAACAATACAAAACACACACATACAAACATCACACATGCCCAGACCCACCTGCTCACCCCAACTCCAGTTCCCGCATCACTCTCAGCCACATGGCCTCAAACTGCACCATTTTGTTTCTCTCCTTCGCCCACACACTTTAACCATTTAGATAATAAAGCATTTGACCTTTCCATTGTGTTACTGATGGAGGATTGGTTAATTTTACAGTTTTTAAGTATACATTTTTTTCAAGATGATTGACGAGAATAGTACCCTCCAACCCATCTGGTATCTCACTGCACCCTGATATGCCATATATTTAAACATGCCGACAGACGGATTGAAAGTAAATTTACATTGTACAAATTCTGACAGGCAACTTTCTAACTCCGCCCATAACTTTTGGACATTATTGCATTCCCAGAAGGCATGGATTATTGAGTCATTGTTAGTTTTAAACTTAAGACAGGACTGCCATTGTGCTTTGTCATTTGGGAAATTTGTCTCTATTTTGTTAGTTATGTTCCAACATTCCCTATATCTTGTGCCAATATCAGTTATTTTGTTACGTATCATATCATTTTCTGACTCAAATTGTCACAACCTGATCTGTTTCACCTGTCTTTGTGCTTGTCTCCACCCCCCTCCAGGTGTTGCCCATCTTCCCCATTATCCCCAGTGTATTTATACCTGTGTTCTCTGTTTGTCTGTTACCAGTTTGTTTGTTTCCTGAAACCTACTCGCAGTTTTCCCCTTGCTCCTGTCCTGTTTTCTATTTTTTCCCAGTTTGGACCTTTCTGCCTGCCCTGACCCTGAGCCTGCCTGCGGGTTCTGTACCTTGCCACTCCACACTGGATTATTGACCCCTGCCTGCTCTGAACCTGAGACTGCCTGCCGTTCTGGACCTTTTGCACCCTATCTGGATTACTGACCTCTGCCTGCCCTTGACCTCTTTTTTTGCTGCCCCTGTAGAGTAATAAACGCTTGTTTCTTCTACACTGTCACAATCGTCGTAAGAAGTGAACCAAAGCGAAGCGTGGTGTGAATGCATCATTTTAATGGATGACGAAAACACAAAGTAAACTGAACAAAACAATAAATGAACAATGACCGTGAAGCTATATACGAAATGTGCTGACACAAACACTACACATAGACAATCACCAACAATGACAAAACAGGCTACCTAAATATGGTTCCCAATCAGAGACAATGACTAACACCTGCCTCTGATTGAGAACCATATCAGGCCAAACACAGAAACAGACAAACTAGACATACAACATAGAATGCCCACTCAGATCACACCCTGACCAAACAAAACATATAAACATACAAAGCAAACTATGGTCAGGGCGTGACAGACACTGTCTGCATCTGGGTCTTACCTGAAACATGATACAAATAGATTCCCTCAAGATTGCTCTGATGTCCAAACTTTTCCACATTTTATGATATGAAACCTTTTTTTTCCATGTATTTGAAAATATCTAGATTGGTCAGTCCAAAATTGCTTTTTAAATTCTGTCATGGAAATACTGTAAATGTATTTCTTATTACCAAGTCGTTTGCGGGTTCTTTAGTTTACCATGTGGATCAATTTATAGCTGAATTGAGAAAAGCTATTCAAGGATTGTTCGATAGGGTTGTGTTTTAAAGGAGTGATATTGGTCGTTGTCGAAGACGTTTAATATAAAGTCTGTTACTTTTTTTTCAAATGTCTTTGGTGGGGCAATTGGTATTACCTAGAATAAATATAAACACTTTGGGAGCCATGTTATTCTGAAGAGGTTTAGTCTATGATATTTATGGGAAGATTGTTCTATTTAATTACATCGGCTTTCATTTTGTTGAGTAATGAGATAAAGTTATCTTTATATAGTTGTTGTTTGTTGTCTTAGTAAGTATCCTAAGTATTTTATATTTTTGTTGTGGTCCACTTACATTTTTGCAGCTCATGAGTTAAATGTTTTATTTTTCCTATTGCCATTATTTTGTTGTTTTTTTCACGTAAATTTTATATCCTGAGATTTTAGAATATTCTTAAAATATATTTTAGCAAGGTGGGCATTGCGTTTTCTATATCAGTCAGGTATATCAGGAGATAATTTGAAAATAAGTTTAGTTTATATTTATGCTTACCAATACTGATTGATACCTGTTACGTTTGGGTCCTATTTAATTCTTTCTGCAAGCGGTTCGATTGCCATTGGAAACAGGAGGGTGGAGAGAGGACCTCCCTGTCTTGTGCCTCTTTCTAAAGCAATTTCATTAGATAATGTATTATTTGTGTATTTATTACATTCATATAATATTTGTATTACATTTATTATTTCAGCTGGAAAGTTGATGTCACGCCTTGGTCATTGTATTTTGTGTTTTTGTTATATGTTTGGGTAGGCCAGGGTGTGACATGGGTTTATATGTTGTTTTCGTATATTGGGGTTTGTATTATTTGGGATCGCGGCTGATTAGGGGTGTTGTTAGGCTTGGCTGCCTGAGGCGATTCTCAATCAGAGTCAGGTGCTTATCGTTGTCTCTGATTGGGAACCGTATTTAGGGAGCCATAGTTTCGCTTTGTTTTTCGTGGGTGATTGTTCCTCTCTTTGTGTAGTATTCACCAGATAGGCTGTAATAAGTTTCACGTTCCGTTTGTTGTTTTCGTCTTTATAAGTTATTTCATGTACCGCGATTCATTTCATTAAGGTCATGAGTAACCAACACGCTGCATTTCGGTCCGACTCTCTTTCTTCAACAGACGAACGCCGTTACAGTTGAAAGCGTCCAAAGTTTTGAATAAAAAAGGCATTTCAAGACGGTCAAAAGACTTTTCAGCATCAACAGCCATAATTGATAAATCTATATCTTTTTTTGCGTATTGTATTAAATTGAAGTCTATTTTTAAACGTGTCAAGTCTGGTAAGACTTTGCCATTCTATTGCTTAAGAGCTTTGTTATTATATTATTGTCAAAATGTATTAAAATTATGAGTCTGTAATCAGCAAGGGGCTCTCCAGATTTTCCTGGTTTTAATATAACTGAAATAAGTGTTTGCTCTTATTCCATCCAGCACTGCGGTTATCGCCTGTCTTCAGGTGCAAAGAAGCTATTTCTCACCCTAGAAATCACTAGTACATATTCTCAATTACGCCTGTGCCAGTGAGATATTAGATTCAGCCAAAGATTCAGCCAAACATGAGATATGTTCACTTAGACCACAGAGGGTACCTACACTGTCACTACATAATAATGAATTAGTTAATTCACTTTGACAGCCTATGTAAATACATAGGTAAATAGGGTGCCATTTGTCATTCAAAATAAGGAATACATCTGAAATGGTTTGAAAACTATTGTGAAAAAGTATTAATGTAAGAAAGAAGAAAGGTTATTCAAGTCTATTGCAATAATAATTAACAGTAAGATATGTACTCCTTCACTACAATACACAGTAGGCTTCCATCTCTTTACAATGCACAGGCAAACTCCCTTTCACTTGCATCCATAGTCTGCACATGTTCAGGTATCAGTATGTTATTCAAAGGTCAGGGGAAGTATCATTCTCAAAGGACAGCATATGCAACATAACAGCTGCTTCATGTGGAGGAAATCTGTGCAGCGTAATGCCTCCTATCAGTCAGAAATGCCAGTCGGCCTGGGTGTGGCCAGCATGTTCTCTTTTGAATGACTGTTTCAGCGACCTTTATTCACTTTCAGACCTGCAAAGTGCTACTGCTCTCTTTCAATGAATATGAAGTCTTCTTCTCTAGTGAAGTGGTGTTTATCTCTACTTTCCCAAGACTGTTGTCTTTATTCATAGAGCTCAACTCAATACAGCTCAATACGTTGTTTGTTGTGGGCCTACAGTACTGTACAGTTGTGTCTTGCTGCTATGGCACTATTTGTTGTCTTTATTTTTTTTAAATGCCTTCAACTTTTGATACCATTCTGAGACATGAATAAAAAAGCTTATAAAATGATCCAATGCAGCAATGCAACCAACAGGGCAAAGCCACTTCCTCCACATCCTACCCATGCTTACTTAGTTCAGCTAGCTTGAATCCCTATTCTCCTGTGCTGGATTTGTTCAAATCACTGGTTATCTTTGCCCGCCCTATTTTCCTTGCTGACTGTAGGCTATACTGTTATATATATTTGATGCATTTCATTAGTATAAAAATACAGGAATTTAGGTTTCACTGACACCTTGTGGCGTTAAGTCACTGTTACCAGCCAGCGTCTTAGAGGTAATGGGTACATTTTTGGAGCTGAAGAGACAGACAGAGAGGGCAACTGTGATGGTAGCAGGCAGCGTTTATAGGTCGAAACCCACAGTGTTATAAAGTTTGACACTGCAGTCATGGTGAGCAGTGTTTGTCACTCTCCACAGACACAGATGTAGAGTCCCATCTCAGCCAAGGAGAGGTTCACCGGAGACGGAAACTGCTTGTCACTGGAGCATCGCTCCAAACCCTCTGGTAATGCCTTGTGTTTAATTAGCATAAACACAGAATTGCATTGCCATACTATTAAATCCTAAATGATAAAGAGCCATTGGTGAAAAGGAGGACGGGGTAAAGAAAGCCCCCTTTACAGAGTCTGAAGAGATCATATAGCAAGTGATCTTTGCCCGTTTAATGACCTGCTTATGCTAGTTATTTCCCTGAAGTAATGACATCAACACTTCATGTCACACAGTATGAGGTGTGTGTTAACAGACTATTAACAGTTTTCCATGTCTTCACACACACACCTAAATGAGATGGAATGAGAAGGTTGTGAATACCAGATGGAGTGCATTGAGCCTTTACCAGACAGAAATTTAGTGGGAATCCAACTTTTCTCTCAAGCGGCTTCGACAATCGGGAGCTCTCTCCCTGTCTCTGTCTGTAACTCAGACTTGGTCAATGTTTTTAAAAGGCTTGATTAAAATGTATCTTCTCAGATCGGTCTTTTGGTTAAACTCGTAAGATAAAAAAAACATGTAAGTATATTTTTCGTTGTTCTAATTTCTTGCTGTTTAATGTACATCACTAGTGATTTTGCTTGTGTGTTGCAGTGCACACACTTAGAGTGCATTTGGCAAGTATTCAGACCCCTTGACTTTTCATATTTTGTTACGTTACAGCCTTATTCTAAAATTGATTAAAACATTTTTTTCATCAATCTACACAAAACACCTCATAATGACAAAGTAAAACCATGTTTTTAGACATTTTTGCAAATGTTTTACAAATAACAGACTGAAATATCACATTTACATAGGTATTCAGTACTCTATTGAAGCACCTTTGACAGGGATTACAGCCTCAAGTCTTCTTGCGTATGATGCTACAAGCTTGGCACACCTGTATTTGAGGAGTTTCTCCCATTATTCTCTGCAGATCCTTTCAAGCCCTGTCAGGTTGGATGGGAAGCGTCGCTGCACAGCTATTTTCAGGTCTCTCCAGAGATGTTTGATCAGGTTCAAATCCAGGCTCTAGCTGGACCTTTAAAGGACATTCAGAGACTTGAACCAAAGCCACTCCTGCGTTGTCTTGGCTGTGTGCTTTGAATCGTTGTCCTGTTGGAAGGTGAACCTTAGGACCTCAGACTGGGGCAGAGTGCTTTGGAGCAGGTTTTCATCGAGGAGCTCTTTGTACTTTGTTCCATTCATCTTTCGCTCGATCCTGACTAGTCTCCCAGTTCCTGCCATTAGAAACATCGCCACAACATGATTCTGCCAACAGTATGCTTCACTTTAGGGATGGTGCCAGGTTTCCTACAGACGTTACGCTTGGCATTCAGGCCAAAGAAAATCTTGTTTCTCATGGTCTGAGAGTAATATAGGTGCCATTTGGCCTTATATTGAGGCGTGGCTTCCGTCTGGCATCTCTACCATAAAGGCCTGATTGCTGGAGTGTTGCAGAGATGGTTGTCCTTCTGGAAGGTTCTCCCATCTCCACAGAGGAACTCATGAGCTCTGTTAGAGTGACCATCAGGTTATTGGAGGTTCCAAACTTCTTCCATTTAAGAAGGATGGAGGCCTCTGTGTTCTTGGGGACCTTCAATGGTGAATAAATGTTTTGGTACCCTTCCCCAGAGCTGCGCCTTGACACAATTCTGTCTTGGAGCGCTACAAACAATTCCTTTAACCTCATGGCTTGGTTTTTGCTCTGACATGCACTGTCAACTGTGGGACCATATAGACAGGTGTGTGGCTTTCCAAATCATGTCCAATCAATTGAATTTACCACAGATGGACTCCAATCAAGTTGTAGAAACATCTCAAGGATGATCAATGGAAACAGGATGCACCTGAGCTCAATTTTGAGTCTCATAGCAAAGAGTCTGAATACTTACATAAATAAGGTATTTCTAAAAACCTTTTTTCGCATTGTCATTATTGAGATATTGTGTAGATTGATTAAAAATAAGGCTGTAACGTAACAAAATGTGGAAAAAGAGAAGGGGTCTGTTATGGTTTTCTTTCTTAAGTATGATTCTCAATCAGAGACAACTAATGACACCTGCCTCTGATTGAGAACCATACTAGGCCGAAACATAGAAATACACAAATCATAGAAAAACAAACATAGACTGCCCACCCAACTCACGCCCTGACCATACCAAATAATGACAAGACAAAGGAAATAAAGGTCAGAACGTGACAGTAACCCCCCCCCCCAAAGGCGCGGCAAAACCTTAACCTATAGGGGAGGGTCTGGGTGGGCGTCTGTCCTCGGTGGCGGCTCTGGCGCGGGACGCGGACCTCACTTCACCATCATCTTAGTCCGCCTTATTGTCCGCCTCCGTGGCCTCCTAACCACGGCGATCCTACTAAATGACCCCACTAGACAGAGGGGCAGATCGGGACAGAGGGGCAGCTCGGGACAGAGGGGCGGCAGCTCGGGACAGAGGGGCGGCAGCTCGGGACAGAGGGGAGGCAGCTCGGGACCGAGGGGCGGAAGCTCTGGACAGAGGGGCGGAAGCTCGGGACAGAGGGGCAGCTCGGGACCTGGGCTGAGGGGCTCTGGCGCCTCTGGGCTGAGGGGCTCTGGCGCCTCTGGGCTGACTGGCAGCCCCTGGCTGACTGGCGGCCCCTGGCTGACTGGCGGCACTGGCGGCTCCTTGCAGACTGGCGGCACCTTGCA
This sequence comes from Oncorhynchus gorbuscha, assembly GCF_021184085.1. Taxonomy (NCBI): domain Eukaryota; kingdom Metazoa; phylum Chordata; class Actinopteri; order Salmoniformes; family Salmonidae; genus Oncorhynchus; species Oncorhynchus gorbuscha. Next base: position 82,335,957 of record NC_060178.1, on the reverse strand, counting down.
GACTGGCGGCACTGGCGGCGCTGGGCAGACTGGCGGCACTTGCGGTGCTGGGCAGACTGGCGGTACTGGTGGCGCTGGGCAGACTGGCGGCACTGGCGGCGCTGGGCAGACGGGTAGCTCAGATGGCGCTGGGCAGACTGGAAGCTCCGGCAATGCTGGAGAGGAAGGCTCTGGCAGCGTTGGACTGAGTAACTCTGGCGCCTCTGGAATGAGTGGCGGGAGCTCTGGCAGTGCCGAACAGGCGGAAGACAACGGCAGCGCTGGAGAGGAGGAAGGCTCCGGCAGCACTGGAGAGGCGGAAGCACCTGTAGGGATGAGACGGAGAGACAGCCTGGTGCAGGGGGCTGCCACCGGAGGGCTGGTGCGTGGAGGTGGTACCGGATAGACCGGACCGTGGAGGCGCACTGGAGCTCTTGAGCACCGAGCCTGCCCAACCTTACCCGTTTGAATGCTCCCAATCACCCTGCCAGTGCGGCGAGGTGGAATAGCCCGCACTGGGCTATGCAGGCGAACCGGGGACACTGTGCACAAGGCTGGTGCCATGTAAGCCGGCCCAAGGAGACGCACTGGGGACCAGATGCGTAGAGCCGGCTTCATAGCACTTGGCTCGATGCTCACTCTAGTCCGGCCGATACGCGGAGCTGGTATGTACCGCACCGGGCTATGCACCTGCACTGGGGACACCGTGCGCTCCACCGCATAACACGGTGCATGCCCGGTCTCTCTCGCCCCCCGGTAAGCACAGGAAGTTGGCTTAGGTCTCCTACCTGGCTTCGCCACACTTCCGGTGTGCCCCCCCTAAGAAATGTTTGGGGCTGACTCTCAGGCTTCCATCCACGCCGCCGTGCTGCCTCCTCATACCAGCGCCTCTCTGCCTTCATTGCCTCCAGCTCTTCTTTGGGGCGGCGATATTCTCCAGGCTGTGCCCAGGGTCCTTTTCCGTCCAATTCGTCCTCCCATGTCCATTCCTCCTCGCGCTGCTCCTGCTGCCGCTTCTCCTGCTGCACCTTGGGGTGGCGACACTCCCCTGGTTTTGCCCAGGGTCCTCTCCCATCGAGGATTTCTTCCCAAGTCCAGAAGTCTTTCGCTGCTGCTGCCCGTTACCATGCCGCTTGGTCCTGTTGTGGTGGATGATTCTGTAACGGTTTTCTTGACTTGAAGGAGAGGCGAACCAAAATGCAGCACGGTTTCTATTCATGGTTCTTTAATAAAGACTCGACACATGAACAAACTAACAAAACAAGAAACGTGAAAACCCAAAACAGCCCTATCTGGTGCAAACACAGAGACAGGTACAATCACCCACAAACACACAGTGAAACCCAGGCTACTTAAGTATGATTCTCAATCAGAGACAACTAATGACACCTGCCTCTGATTGAGAACCATACTAGGCCAAAACATAGAAATACCCAAATCATAGAAAAACAAACATAGACTGCCCACCCCAACTCACGCTCTGACCATACTAAATAATGACAAAACAAAGGAAATAAAAGTCAGAACGTGACAGGGTCTGAATACTTTACGAATGCACTGTACTTTTCCACACAAGTTGATGTATTTACATGTCCTTTAAAACTTTGTTGTCTTGCCCTGTATAATAAAATGTATAATTATCATTAGCCTGGTATTTTCCCATTGGCTAAGAGACTGACTGACATTTTCACTGATCTAGTCAATAATACATGGAATCACATTGAGCGGGTGCTCTGTCTAACAATTTATATTCATTAAGTAAGTAGCCTTGCACGAGCCTTGGCTTGTGTTATCCGGAAAGTGCACTCCTGTTTCGGTACCGTGAGGCAGTTTGATGTACTAGTACACCCCCTAGACAGGACGCTATACAATCGCAGGGCCCTACAAACAATCTATCTCCGTCATGCTGATTGCCAAGCAGAGATGCAGCAGGTACCATTTTCAGTCTTTGGTATAACTCAAACGGGGATCGAACTCCCAACCTTCCAATCTCTGGACAGACAATCAAACTAGAAGGCCACTGAGTTGGTAAACACTTTATAATACTACTCACATATTTACTTGGTAAATACTTTTCAGCAGCATTAGTTTCACTTCACCCTCTTTATGCAAAGTTGTGTTAATAATGTGTATGCTTTTACAAAAATAATCCTGCATCTGAATTAAGGCATTCCATTTTCACTTGGAGGACAAGTATTTTGAGATTGTCTTTTTTGATTGCAGATCCCCATTACTTACTTCAACGCCAAGAGGGTGCCTCCCGTACCAACCTATTGGCATACTTCAAACCTGGTAAGCGCAACCTTGGCAACCACAGGGATGCAGTTTAGCCTGCATGGCGTTACAAATGTTTACTTGTTTCAGAAGGGTCCTGATGGGAATTTTACGTTTTCAGTTGATTTGCTCTTTTATGGCAAGATAAAGAAGCCCTGTGGTACTTTAGGTACAGTTGGAATGAATGAGTGCCCTTATAACATCAATATAACTATTCAGTGGGTACACATGAATGTTCAACACTACACAACTAAAGTATGTATCACTTAACAGGCCAAAATCTATATACTGGCATCAGTCATGTCAGCATGATAATATCCTTAGCATTGCTAGTGCCACACAGGACCACTAAAGTTACAACAATACAGTACTGTAACACTCAAATTCAATGAATACATATAAAACTGCATATGAGTAAGTAAAAGTCTTACCTAATTTTCAGGTTTCCTGGCTGCGGTTGGCCATCATAAATGGAGACTATGTCAAAGTCCTCTTCAAGAGCAAAGGTGTGAAATGACAACTGTATCCTGTTTCGTTCTCCTGTAATGATGATCCAGGTACAGTTGGCATAGTTTGGGTAGCCATGGGGAAAGCCAGGACTCTCTATCGTTCCATTTAGTCCTTGTACAACACCACCACAAGTTTGACCTGAGGACAAAGATCAAAGACAGACATTAGATATAATATGGGTCTTTTAGATTTCCAATCTAAGAATTTACAGATTGTACCACAAAACTTTTGAAATATAACAACACCGAACCCAGTGAACTACTCTGTAGGGAAACTCTTTCTGCAATATTATACGTGACTCACAGAGGGATTTCTGTGGTGTCCTGATGAACCGTCCTCAAGTATGCCACTTAAACAGCATTTTTGTAGCATAACGAAGCATCCCATTATCCATTAGAAGCCTCAGGTTTGTAGACAATAACCACTCTTCACAAACATTAAATATATATGTGTTTGGGTATGTTTTAACATGTTGACATATGCACATTAATGGTCAATGTTCCTCAATGTTCCATTTCACATTTCTCGCTTTATCATATCGTATGCAGCATAGGGGGGGGGGGGACCTTCCAATATCTTGGCCTATTTATGATTGAAAAGCAGCATGTGAGAAATACAGTGAGCACACACCATGATAATACAAGTCATTAGGCTATACCTCATCAAAGAGGTGTAGAATCTTTTATAAAAGGAGATTGTCCTTTCAACCTCTCGAGATTTGCAATGAAAGAGTAACAAGGCTAAATCCTGACATTTTTTGGCAAGAACCATTTACTCAAAGTAAATAAACAGAGTGTGTTTCTGCATGTAGATGTCAAGCATTGAATTCAATTAAATGTGCTTGCTGCTAATACTCCCGGTAGACATTCGTGTCAATCGAAACCCACTCATAGAAAGAAGACAGACATCATTTTAAAATGTTGTTGGTGGCTATGAGAGTAGCTGAAAGGCTAGGGCTAATTTTAATTTCCTGCCATTGGAAAACATTGCTCTCAATTTCCTATCTGTTGATGTATTTTTAATTACCATTGTTATTCTTAAAACATAACGTCAGAAATATAAACAGTCCACAATTGTCTAGACTAGTGCTCTAAATTGATAAAGGATGATGGAACTACAAGTGTGGGGGTCTGTTCATATGTAAGAAAACCCCTATTTTTAGAAACAGAGAATGAAAAAATGCTGAATTATCAAAGCTTTGTCAAAGCTTCTGACCCAATATATTCTAACTATGGTACCATCACGTAGAATGTATGCACACATGACTGTAAGTCGCTTTGGATAAAAGCGTCTGCTAAATGGCATATATTATTATTATTATTATTATCAAATTGCTAAATCATAAGACCTCAGCAATAAAAACACAGCAATAAAAACATAATTTTTAGTGACAAACAAAACAGAATGGGCTACAGTAATTCTAAGGTAAAACTAGTTATACATTAAGCAGCTAATTAAAACAAGTAGATGTGGTTACGCATTAGAAGGTGTAACCAGGGGGACCTTCCAATATCTTGTCTTATTTATGATTGAAAAGCAGTATGTATGAACTCAGTGTCATGTTGTATTGTTAACTAATGGACCAAACCTATAAAGGAACCAAAACCAAATAAATAGACACCAGATGGGACATGCTATATTTCTAAGAGTTTACATTAATGGACCACTCCAAATATGCCTAAAACATGCTCAGGCTGTAACCAGATGATGCTGGATTTGTTTGATGCTGGACACCCTCAGACATCTGTATATCGTTATCAAATCAAATTTGATTGGTAAAATACACATATTTAGCAGATGTTATTACGGGTGTAGCCAAATGCCCTCTAAAAGTGTGACAGTAGGGAACTTTCTGTTCCAATGCACTTTGTGTACTTTGTACTATAATAATGTAGGTGGGCATTTGAGTTAAACAATATTTGTGTTGGCATATTATTTCATATTGTACATGTTAGCATGAATGATAACCATGGTTGGGTAGGTTACTTTCTAAATGTAATCCGTTACAGTTACTAGTTACCTGTCCAAAATTGTAATCAGTAACGTAACTTTTGGATTACCAAAATCAGATGACTTTTGGTTACAAAATGTAATATTACCAATTCAACGACATCTATTGTAGGATAAATAAATATTAGAGTTTACATAGCTAGCCATAAATGGATGTTGCATTTTACATTATAGGTTGGTTATGCAGGCTTCTTCTAACCCATTACTTTCTACTACATACAGTTGAAGTCGGAAGTTTACATACACTTAGGTTGGAGTCATTCAAACTCGTTTTTCAACCACTCCACAAATGTCTTGTTAACAAACTGTAGTTTTGGCAAGTCAGGCAGGAAATGTACTTTGTGCATGACACAAGTAATTTTTCCAACAATTGTTTACAGGCAGATTATTTCACATATAATTAACTGTACCACAATTCCAGTGGGTCAGAAGTTTACATACATTAAGTTGACTGTGCCTTCAAATAGCTTGGACAATTTCAGAAAATGATGTTATGGCTTTAGAAGCTTCTGATAGGCTAATCGACATCATTTGAGTCAATTGGAGGTGTACCTGTGGATGTATTTCAAGGCCTACCTTCAAACTCAGTGCCTCTTTGTTTGACATCATGGGAAAATCAAAAGAAATCAGCCAAGACCTCAGAAAAATAAAAAACGCCTGAAGGTACCACGTTCCTCTGTACAAACAATAGTACACAAGTATAAACACCATGGGACCACGCAGCCGTCATACCATTCAGAAATGAACATACTTTGGTGCAAAATGTGCAAATCAATCCCAGAACAACAGCAAAGGACCTTGTGAAGATGCTGGAGGAAACAGGTACAAAAGTGTCTATATCCACAGTAAAACGAGTCCTATATCGACATAACCTGGAAGGCCGCTCAGCAAGGGAGAAGCCACTGCTCCAAAACCGCCATAAAAAAGCCAGACTACGGTTTGCAACTGCACATGGGGACGAAGATCGTACCTTTTGGAGAAATGTCCTGATGAAACAAAAATAGAACTGTTTGGCCATAATGACCATCGTTATGTTTAGAGGAAAAAGGGGGAGGCTTGCAAGCCGAAGAACACCATCCCAACCGTGAAGCACGGAGGGGGGGCATCATGTTGTCGGGGTGCTTTGCTGCAGGAGGGGCTGGTGCACTTCACAAAATACATGGCATCATGAGGAAGGAAAATTATGTGGATATATTGAAGCAACATCTCAAGACATAAGTCAGGAAGTTAAAGCTTGGTTGCAAATGGGTCCCCCAAATGGACAATGACCCCAAGCATACTTTCAAAGTTGTGGCAAAATGGCTCAAGGACAACAAAGTCAAGGTATTGGAGTGACCATCACAAAGCCCTGGCCTCAATCCTTTAGAAAATGTGTGGGCAGAGCTGAAATAGCGTGTGTTCTGAGCAAGGAGGCCTACAAACCTGACTCAGTTACACCAGCTCTGTCTGGAGGAATGGGACAAAATTCACCCAATTTATTGTGGGAAGCTGGTGGAAGGCTACCTGAACAGTTTGACCCAAGTTAAACAATTTAAAGGCAATGCTACAAAATACTAATTGAGTGTATGTTAACTTCTGACCCACTGGGAATGTGATTAAATAAATAAATAATTATCTCTACTATTATTCAGACATTTCACATTCTTAAAATAAAGTGGTGATCCTAACTGACCTAGGACAGGGAATTTTTACGAGGATTAAATGTCAGGAATTGTGAAAAACTGAGTTGAAGTGTATTTGGCTAAGGTGTATGTACTTCCAACTTCAACTGTATAATAATATGATTAGGCTATTTCTTTGCATTAATAACCAAAGTCTGCCAGATTTCCAGGCATTCCAATGAATTGAAATCCCTTGATCTTCAAGAATAGGACATGGACATATTGATTATGTCATGCCCTGGCATAGAGAGGCTTTAATTCTCTATTTTTGGTTAGGCCAGGGTGGGACTAGGGTGGGCATTCTAGTTTCTTTATTTCTATGTTTTGGCCGTGTATGGTTCTCAATCAGGGACAGTTGGCTATCGTTGTCTCTGATTGGGAATCATACTTAGGCAGACAATTTCCCACCTGTGTTTTGTGGGTAGTTATTTTTTGTTTAGCTGCCCGACAGAACTGTGCGCTTTCGTTGTTCTATTTTGTTGCAGTGTTCAGTTTAATAAATATTATGAATGCCAACCACGCTGCACCTTGGTCTCCTTCTTCAACCCACGAGAGTCATGACAGATTTGGCTAATTGTTTTACACGAGTATAACCCAAAAACTTAGGATTTATCAGCCTATGTTGTTTATCTTTTTGTCATGGAAGACTAATTGGGCTCGTTGCTTCAAGTTGAAAAATAAATGCTGCTCTCATGGAATGGCTATTTGCATGTGAGCAATGTATGCCATATGCTGCATTTGCTATAGGCCTAGTTTATGTTTTTGTTGGTGACACTGTAATATCTCGATAATTTGTTGCTGTTTAAGTCTATCAAAAGTGTGCAAATTTGAGCATGTGTCCATTTTTCTTTTAGCAGCACAAATTAGACTGAGCAATAAAAGCCCCCCCCCAAAAAATAGAAAATAAATTAAATAAAAATATAGGACAAAACACACATCACAACAAGAGAGACAACACAAAACTACATAAAGTGAGACCTAAGACAACAACATAGCATGGCAGCAACACAGGACAACACAGCATGGTAGCAACACAACATGACAACAAAATGGTAGCGGCATAACATGGCAGTAGCACAACATGGTACAAACATTCTTTGGCACAGACAACAGCACAAAGGGCAAGAAGATAGAGACAACAATACATCCCGCAAAGCAGCCAACTGTCAGTAAGCATGTCCATGATTGAGTCTTTGAATGAAGGGATTGAGATAAAACTGTCCAGTTTGAGTGTTTGTTGCAGCTCGTTCCAGTTGCTAGCTGCAGTGAACTGAAAAGACGAGCAACCCAGCGATGTGTGTACTTTGTGGACCTTTAACAGAATGTGACTGGCAGAATGGGTGTTGTATGTGGAGGATGAGGGCTGCAATAGATATCTCAGATGGGGGTAAGTGAGGCCAAAGAGGGATTTATAAATAAGCATCAACCAGTGGGTCTTGCGACAGGTATACAGAGATGACCACTTTCCAGAAGAGTATAGAGTGCAGTGATGTGTCCTATAAGGAGCATTGGTGGCAAATCTGATGGCCAAAAGTACATCTAGCCGCTCGAGAGCACCCTTACCTACCGATCTATAAATTACGTATCCGTAATCTAGCATGGGTAGGACGGTCATCTGAATAAAGGTTAGTTTAGCAGCTGGGGTGAAAGTGGAACAATTACGATAGAGGAAACCAAGTCTAGATGTAACTTTAGCCTGCAGCTTTGATATGTGCTGAGATAAGGACAGTGTACCATCTAGCCATACTCCAAAGTACTTGTATAAGGTGATTACCTCAAACTCTAAACCCTCAGAGGTAGTAATCACACCTGTGGGGAGAGGGGCATTCTTCTTACCAAACCACATGCCCTTTGTTTTGGAGGTGTTCAGAACAAGGTTAAGGGCAGAGAAAGCTTGTTGGACACTAAGAAAGCTTTGTTGTAGAGCATTTAACACACCATTCGTGGAGGGGCCAGCTGAGTATAAGACTGCATCACCTGCATATAAATGTATGAGACAGCTTCCTACTGCCTGTTGTTGATTTAAATTGAGAAGAGCATGGGGCCTAGGAACGAGCCTTGGGGTACACGCTTGGTGACGGGCAGTGGCTGAGACAGCAGATGTTCTGATATTTGTCAGGATTTGGCCAGGGTTGTTCCGGTTTTTGGTCACTAGATGCCCCCATTGTGCTTTTTGACCTTTTGTTTTCCCTTGATCCCCATTATTATTTGCACCTGTGCCTTGTTTCCCCTGATTGTATTTAAACCCTTAGTTTTCCTCAGTTCTTTGCTCTGTGTTTGTATGTTAGCACCCAGCCCTAGTATTCTGTGAACTCTTGTTGATCCCGGTGGACTCTCTTGTGGAATTCTGTTTTTGTTCTTGTTTATTTATTTTTGAGTATCTTTTGAGGCTTTTTATGCTATACCTACCACCTTGTGGATTTACCTTTTTTGTCTTGGATGATTACCTTTGTTCTTGTGGAATTGTTCTTGTGGAATTCCTTTTGAGGTTGTGGAGTTACATGTTTTCCTGAAGGACTTCACTTTTTACTTCATTAAATACACCGTCTCAAGTACTGCTGTGTCTGCCTCATCTTCTGGGTTCTGCCGACTATTCGTGGCTCAGTTGGTTAAGTGACTGTTTCTCACTCCGGAGACCCGGGTTCGTAACCAGGTCCTGACAATCTAGCAAACCAGGCCAAAGACCCCTCAGAGACACCAATACTCCTTAGCCGGCCCACAAGAATAAAAATAGCAGCACAACATTGCTTAGAATCAAGGGCAATGGTGACATCATTGTGGACCTTTAAGGTCGTGTCCATCCACAATCATAAGTGGTATCCATATCGCCCGTAGGCTACACTACTGCTGTCGTCCTTACCTCCAAGCCTTTATTCAAGTTGGATAATCTTTGAATGCCGACAGCATTCGCACCATTGGAAAACATAGCTTGGACTATAGTCTGACATTACAACTAATTCATACAAAAGTCAAGCGTTGGCTATAACATAAGTTCAAACAAAGTGAGTATGTGTATATGTGTATATGTGTGTAACTGTTTGTGTACGTGTGTGTATTATGGTGTGTATTAGACATTCTCATCATAGAAATATATCCCCATTCCCCAATCGAATACCTTTATTTTCTCCATTCTGGCAACCCTCATAAAATTCATCATAGCCGTGCTTAAAATGCATTGTGAAAGAAATGGTAGAATGTAGAATGTACACAAAGAAGTGGAGCTCTAAGAAATATGAATGCGTTATGAAGAAAATCGTGTAGGCCTACTGTTACCTACACAAAATAAGGGCCTTTCTGACTACAGGTGCACCAGTATTCCAAATTATTATGCAAAAACAAGCATAGAAAACAGTATTGGCATTAATAACAATGTACAAAAATAACGTAAGGCTACTATTATATTATAATTATTTTGGTGACACCCTGGTTGATAAAACTTATTGGGTTGCTAACATGTTTTTTTAATTATATATAAATAAATGTAAGACACAAAACAAAGTCAGTGTAGAACACCATTTGCCCAACATGCATTGTGCTAATAACTTTATAAAAATATTTTCCTATGAACGAAGTTGCACAAACATGTGTCTTTTCACACGAATTAAGCCACACAAGAAACACATGAAATCTGCTGAAAGACTTTTTGTACATATTTGCACGAATTGAGTGTGAGATTGTGTTGCAACATGTGGTCAGACTCGCTCAGGCCGAATAAACTTAAAACTTGTGCCTTTTTTCAAAGCTGATTTAAATGTCACCAGTGCAACAGTAATGAGATCCACAACAAGGGATTCATTTTTTACTAGTTTGAACTGACCGCCATTAAAGCTGCCCTTGCAGAGAACCACCTTGCACTCTTGAACAAGAAATACAGCTTTAATTGTGCCACTGATAGAACTCTTTATTGATTTATTAACATTATTACTGCAGTAGCCAACCCGGGGCTGACGGTCAATACATTCCCACAATTTGCCTCAATAACAACCAAGCAGGGGCCAGATATTGAAATACATTATGTCGAATAAACAACCATATAACTCCATTAATAAAGAAATATAATTTCAATCTATGATGAATAGCCAGTTGCAAATTACAAATTACGTTTTTATTAATGCACAATAAACATGCTATTAGCAGTCATGTATTAGTGACACCCCAATGAGTGATCTCTGCATGCTCTGTTAGAACAGGGACATCCAGTGATGTTCAGAAAATCAACAATCAGTACAGAAGCATTTCTGATGAAATAAGGTACCTACTCAGGCGAGATCGTAAACAAGATTACAACATAATGATGCTCATATTCTAACCTATTATATAAGGTCAGAACAAACTGTTTGAGGAAAGTTATTGCATTGACTATAACACATCAAGACTGTGACACTGTTACAATGAAGCATTGTGAGTCATTGGAAAAGCAGGCGAATCCATGTTTCAATTACAGTGGAATATGATTCACTGACACAAAATCATCTAAATGACATTTGCAAAAGGGGGAACAACAATCTCCTACTAACATTATCATGAGACGATTGTTGCCATTGTTTTCTCTAAATTCCGCCATGAATATCAAATGTGCCTTTGTTTCATTATCAAATCTAAAATGCCAAGCTTCTGCATTTAAAATGGAGAAGTTAAGGTTCTCAGCTTCTTGTTCATAAGAAGTGCATGTATATATACCATTCACAAGAGTAGCCTAACAAATTATCTGCACAGTGTGCAATGATTCCACTGTACTATTTAAATAACATTGACCATGCCAGTGTTAATTTTGGCAGGTATTTTAGATGTAGTTTTAGTCTTAGTTTTAGTATTAAAATACATTTTAGTCTTAGTCACATTTTAGTCATTTCATCCTTAATTAGTTTTAGTTATTAATCAGTTGACGAAAACTGGGCAATTTTAGTCTAGGTTTCGTCAGAGTTTCTATGAAACAATGAATATTTAGGCTACCTCTAACTTCCATGATGTGCACATTCAGATAGCCTTGTTCAACTAGGCCTCCTATCCCCTTTTATATCTTAGCTGGCAACATTCATATTGTGGCAGATAGTAAACAATGCCAGCCATAATTAACCACATAGTCCATAAAGCCTTGGCTAAAAGGTTTTAAACAATTACAGCTACGATTTTCTCCACATCATAACCGTCAAGGAGGGTAAATAACAGTGGTTTGCTTGAAAAGGGGCGAATGTCAGCTTTTCAAAAATACCAGAAGTATTACTGTACTCCTAATATTCAACAAATATCATTCATTTTTCACATAAGAAAAAAGCAACCGCAACTGACATTTGCGGACCGTAGAGCGAGAGCAGCAACACAGAGGAATAATTTTTTTAATAAATTTTTTATTTAACCTTTATTTAACCAGGAAGGGCTCATTGAGATTTAAAATCTCTTTTTTCAAGAGCGTCCTGGCCAAGATAGGCAGCATCAAGTCATTACAAAAATTACAGACAGACAACATGAAAAACTACAAGTAATCTAGTAAAAACGATTGAATTCGCAAGAGTATAACAAAATCAAAAACAGCTAATTAAAAACATTGATAGGTCAGGGAATCAGCCTCAAAATCCTTCATCAGTGATTTAAAAACACCAATTGGGACAAGTTCTTCCAGTTTAAAAGTATTTTGTAAGGCGTTCCAAGACGATGGCGCAGAGTACATAAAAGCCCTTTTACCAAATTCAGTTCGGACATTTGGAACAGTTAGCTGGATAAAGTCCAGCAAACGAAGAGAGTACCCACCACATTTCTGAACAATAAAAATGCCCAAATAAGGAGGTAGTAAACCCAAAATGGCTTTGTAAATAAAAGTATACCAGTGACTGAGCCTACGAGTGACTAGAGAAGGCCAGCCAACCCTGGTATACAAAGTGCAGTGGTGCGTAAGTGTTTTGCAGTTTAAAATACATCTCAAAGTGCCATGGTAAAGAGTGTCAATTGATCTCAAACACTGAGCGGAAGCATTAAAATTTAAAATATCCCCATAGTCTAGTAAAGGCATAAATGTAGCTGATTACTAGCCTCCTTCTGGCTTCAAAAGAAAAACAGGCCTTATTCCGAAAATAAAATCTAAATTTTTTTGTAAGTTGTTCAATATGCAATTTAAAAGAGAGGCCGTCATCAATTAAAATTCCAAGATATTTATATGAGGTTACAACATCCATCTCCTTGCCCTGACAGGTAGTAATAGGTGAAATGCTCAGAGGTCTATTTCTTGCATTAGAAAACACCATTAGTTTAGTTTTGGCACTATTGAGGATAAGCTTCAATTGACACAAGGTATGTTGAACAGTATAAAAAGCAGTTTGCAAGTTCTGGAAAGCTTTTGTAAGAGACGAGGCACAACAGTAAATAACAGTATCATCAGCATAAAAATGAAGTTGGCATTTGGGATATTTTTGTCTAAATCATTTAAATAAATAGTGAATAAGAGAGGACCAAGTACAGAGCCTTGGGGCACACCATTAAAGACAGACAATTTAACAGACATAAGCCCATCAAATTGAGTGCACCGAGTTCTATCAGACAGATAGTAAGCAAACCATGCAACTGCATGCTCCGAAAGACCTACACTCGACAATCTCTGCCTTAGTATAGCATGATCAACTGTATCAAAAGCCTAAGAGAGATCAATAAAAAGTGAGACACAGTGTTGTTTTTTTTGTCAAGGGCTTTAGTGATATCATTTAAAACCTACATGGCTGCTGTAATTGTGATATGCTTCTTCCTGAAGCCTGATTGGTACATTGATAAAATAGAGTTGTGGTAGAACAAATGCTGATTTCCAGATCTTTGGTATTTCATTACATTCCAGGGTTAGATTAAACAGATATGTAAGTGGTTCAGCTATGAAATCAGCTGCCAGATTTAAAAAGCAGGGATCCAAAAGATCAGGACGTGCAGGCTTTCTCTGATCTAAGGATTTCAGGGCTTTATGTACCACCTGCACTGAGAATGGCAAAAAGCTAAAAGTTTGACCAGCTCTCACTGGTTCATCCACACAGGGTTGTACAGAGACAGAGGACACTGAATCAAACAGCCTACCAGATGATATTTCAGCATTTCAGCATTTCAGTTTTGTCATATATAGCAACAGAGTCCTTCAAAACACATGACGGTAAATTCATTAACATTACTGTTACCAGACATAGACTTAATAGCCTTCCAAAACGTTCTAGGGTGATTCAGGTGGTAACAGTGGTAACAGACAGAAAATATTCAGACTTGGCCTTCCTGAGAAGAAAAGAACACTTGTTTCGTAACTACCTGAAAATAAGCCAATCAGCATCAGAACATGATTTCCTTGCTTTAGCCCAGGCTAGATTACGGTCGTGAATAATACAAGAAAGCTCAGAAGAAAACCATGGATTATCCCACCCTTTAACCCTGAACCTGCGGAATGGGGCATGTTTGTTTACTATTTGGAGAAAAAAAACATCATGAAATAATTTCCAGGCAGTTTCCACATCAGGGAATTACTGCGCACATGGGATAATAGAGCTTCTGATGTGATCAAAGCAAAAATAGCCTACATTTTTTTTAACCTTTATTTAACCAGGCAAGTCAGTTAAGAACATATTCTTATTTTCAATGACGGCCTGGGAACAGTGGGTTAACTGCCTGTTCAGGGGCAGAACGACAGATTTGTACCTTGTCAGCTCGGGGGTTTGAACTCGCAAACTTCTGTTTACTAGTCCAACGCTCTAACCACTAGGCTACATGACAGTAAGAGTGATAGTAAACATTATTGTTTCTAGACTAGTTGAAGTTAGTTACAAGTGAAGTGTCCTGGCTATGCATCAATTCAACAGATTGACGAGTGACTGAATTGTCCGCATGGGAGCTGTGTGGGAGAGCCGGCCAGATCAGCTCAATCAGGACACTGAAATATGTTAGTTCTGTCAATGACAGGGTTGCATGAAATATTCTGCATGCATGCTTATAATTGGACAAAACAGATGAAAATAAGCTTCCTATCAAATGAATGTCCATTAGTCTCACATGGAATTCTATTCTTGTCACATTTTTGTTGACTAAAATGAAAAGTAATTTGTAATAGTTAGTGGTTTTACCAGGACATCTCGATATCGTCATAGTTTTAGTCAGAAACAAATTGGTCGTTGACAAGGATTTTTCATCATAGTTACTGTTCACAAAATTAACACTGCAGCCTTATTCCAAAAATATATATATTTGTAATCCTCGGCAATCTCCACAGAATACCCCATAACTACAAAGCGAAAAACAGGTTGTTATAAATTTTTTCAAATTAATGAAGAAAAAAAAATATTTAAACATACATAAGTAATTAGACCCTTTGCTATGAAACTCGAAGTTGAGCTCAGGTGCATCCTGTTTCCATTGATCATTCTTGAGAGGTTTCTACAACTTGATTGGAGTCCTCCTGTGGTAAATTCAATTGATTGGACATGATTTGGAAAGGCCTGTTAAATAAAGTCCCAGAGTTAACACTGCAAGTTAGAGCAAAAACCAAACCTTGAGGTCGCAGGAATTGTCTGTAGAGCGCCAAGATAGGATTGTGGTGAGGCACAGATCTGGGGACGGGTACCAAAACAATTTTGCAGAATTGAATTCCCCAAGAACACAGTGGCCTCCATCCCTTTTAAATGGAAGACATTTGGAACCACCAAGAATCTCCCTAGAGCAATTGGGGGAGAAGGGTAGGTGACCTAGAACCCAATGGTCACTCTGACAGAGTTCCTCTGTGGAGATGGGAGAATCTTCCAGAAGGACAACCATCTCTGCAGCACTCCACGAATCAGGCCTGTATGGTAGAGAGGCCAGACAGAAGCCACTCTTCAGTAAAATGCACATGACAGCCCGCTATGAGTTTGCCAAAAGGCACCTAAAGACTCTCAGACCATGAGAAACAAGATTCTCTGCTCTGATAAAAGCAAGATTTAACTCTGGCCTGAATGCCAAGCATCACGTCTGGAGGAAACCTGGCACCATCCCTACCGTGAAGCATGATGGTGGCTGCATCATTCTGTGGGGATGTTTTTCAGTGGCAGGGACTGGGAGACTAGTCAGGATCGAGGGAAAGATGAACGGAACAAAGTACAGAGAGATCCTTGCTGAAAACCTGCTCCAGAGTCCTCAGGACCTCAGACTGGGGCGAAGGTTCACCCTCCAACAGGACAACGATCCGAAGCACACAGCCAAGACAACGCAGTCTCTGAATGTGTTTGACTGGCCCAGCCATCTCTGGTGAGACCTGAAAATAGCTGTGCAGCAACGCTCCCCATCCAACCTGACAGAGCTTGAGAGGATCTGCAGAGAAGAATAAGATAAATTCCCCAAATACAGGTGTTTCAAGCTTGTACCTAAGAAGACTTGATGCTGTAATTGCTGCCAAATGTTCTTCAACAAAGTACTGGGATCTAAATACTTATGTAAATGAGAAACTCCCCAAATACAGGTGAGCTAAGCTTGTAGCGTCATACCCAAGAAGACTCAATGCTGTAATCATTGCCAAAGGTGTTTCAACAACGTACTGAGTAAAGGGGTCTGAATAGTTGTGTAAATGTAATATTTCATTTTTTAAAGGTGAAAAATGTGCAAACATTTCTAAATACCTGTTTTTGCTTTGTCATTATGAGGTATTGTGTGTAGATTGATGACGAAAAAAATGATTTAATACATTTTAGAATAAGGCTGCAAAGTAACAAAATGTGGAAAAAGTCAAGGGGTCTGAGTACTTTCCGAAGGCACTGTATGCAACACCTAGCCATGTTTACCAAAGGTATATTCCTCCAAAGACATTGTTCTAATGTACACAAACAGTTGATTAAAAGATTGATTGAACTAGCGTAGTCACATATTTTATTTTGACATTACATGCAATATAACAGATACTAAGTCATGTTTGCCGTATTGCTCAACAAAATGTTATGTGGGAGAAGATTTCTTGAATATATTTTTTAAAGCAAGTTGTGCATATATTTATGTTCAATTTCATGACACTAATTGTGTTTAAAATAAAATATAAAATACACTCATTGCCAGTGCTCTATATCACTTCACTTTTTCACAGAGGATTTTCCACTCACTAAGTTCACATGTAAGTTATGTTGTCTACATATCATTGTCTGCTCAGTCTTATCAGCAACAACTTCAAGCCCTCCCTATTAATTTCTCACACATTGGAAGAGAGTTGCTGGCAAGATTAATATTTCTGTATTGATAACAGGCTGCAAGACCATTGCCTGATGAGTAATCCACAATTTCTTGGCCCAGTTTGGTAGAGAGCCGCGTTTGACTTTGTTTTATTTGAGTATTTATGCACTGTGACTGTAAAGTCTGGACATGGACACCAATACCCAGCAAATGGTAATGCTACTGGCTGTGGTGGCCATGAAAGTTTGTCAGACGGTAACTGTCATGCAAATGACTGCCCTCGTCTCACAGTAAAAGTGACCGTAGATTAACATAAACACCTTTAGTATCTCCAGGCTTCCAAGCTTACCAAGCCACTGATGCGTGCCGTTGCAATATCTACATTTTAGAAAGAATAATAAATACATATAATGTCAACTGTTCTGCCTTATTATTATTTGACCATGCTGGTCATTTATGAACATTTGAACATCTTGGTCATTTTCTGTTATAATCTCTACCCGGCACAGCCAGAAGAGGACTGGCCACCCCACATAGCCCGGTTCCTCTCTAGGTTTCTTCCTAGGTTTTGGCCTTTCTAGGGAGTTTTTCCTAGCCACCGTGCTTTTACACCTGCATTGTTTGCTGTTTGGGGTTTTAGGCTGGGTTTCTGTACAGCACTTTGAGATATCAGCTGATGTACGAAGGGCTATATAAATAAATTTGATTTGATTTGATTTGATGTAGCCTGCACCATCACAATAAATCCATTATTTATTTTAGGCAGGTTTTAAGAAACATTACAATATGAAGAAAATGTATTTCAGAAGAACAGACTAGCTGTCATGTTCTGACCTTTATTTCCTGTGTTTTGTATTTAGTTAGTATGGTCAGGGTGTGAGTTGGGTGGGCAGTCTATGTTTGTTTTTCTAGGTTTTGGGAATTTCTATGTTTCGGCCTAGTATGGTTCTCAATCAGAGGCAGGTGTCATTAGTTGTCTCTGATTGAGAATCATACTTAGGTAGCCTGGGTTTCACTGTGTGTTTGTGGGTGATTGTTCCTGTCTCTGTCTTTGCACCAGATAGGACTGTTTTAGGTTTTCTCACGTTTGTTGTTTTTGTTAGTTGTCTCATGTGTAGTTTCTTTATAAATTAAAGAAAATGAATAACCACCATGCTGCTTTTTGGTCTGCTTCTCTTTCACCAGAAAACCCTTACACTAGCATATTCTGAGTCAGCCTTATGTTAGGCCCTACTGGTCTGGCTATGCTGTAGTACATGTAGCAGATTATACTTCATGTGACATTATTTTATATAATTTTATAGTAAGAAGAACACAATTGAAAGGATAATAGAAACAAATTGAAGGATATTGTTCCTAAACGATTGACGAGCAAGTGCATACATGGACCGGACCCCCTAGACCTTTTTCACATTTTGTTGCGTTACAGACTTATGCTGAAATTGATTAAATAGTTATTTTCCCCTCATCAATCTACACACCATACACAATACCCCATAATGACAAATAAAAAACGTTAATATTACATTTACATAAGTATTCAGATCCTTTACATTTCACATTTACATAAGTATTCAGATCCCAGTACTTTGTTGAAGCACATTTGGCAGTGATTACCGCATCGAGTCTTCTTGGGAACAAGCTTGAAACACCTGTATTTGTGAATTTCTCTTCTTCTCTGATGATCCTCTCAAGCTCTGTCAGGTTGGATGGGAGCGTTGTTGCACAGCTATTTTCAGGTCTCACCAGAGATGGCTGGGACAGTCAGAGACAATTAGAGACTTTTCCGGAAGCCACTCCAGCGTTCTCTTGGCTGTGTGCTTAGGGTTGTTTTCCAGTTGGAGGGTGAACCTTCGCCCCATTCTGAGGTCCTGAGCACTCTGGAGCAGGTTTTCAGCAAGGATCTCTCTGTACTTTGCCTCGTTCATCTTTCTCTCGGTCCTGACTAGTCTCCTAGTCCCTGCCGCTGAAAAACATACCCACAGCATAATGCTTCCACCACCATGCTTCACCGTAGGGATGATGTCAGGTTTCCTCCAGACGTGACGCTTGGCATTCAGGCCAAAGAGTTCAATCCTGGTTTCATCAGCCCAGAGAATCAAATCAAATCAAATGTATTTATAAAGCCCTTCGTACATCAGCTGATATCTCAAAGTGCTGTACAGAAACCCAGCCAAAAACCCCAAACAGCAAGCAATGCAGGTGTAGACGCACGGTGGCTAGGAAAAACTCCCTAGAAAGGCCAAAACCTAGGAAGAAACCTAGAGAGGAACCAGGCTATGTGGGGTGGCCAGTCCTCTTCTGGCTGTGCCGGGTGGAGATTATAACAGAACATGGCCAAGATGTTCAAATGTTCATAAATGACCAGCATGGTCGAATAATAATAAGGCAGAACAGTTGAAACTGGAGAATCTTGTTTCTCATGGTCTGAGAGTCCTTTAGGTGCCTTTTGACAAACTCCAAGTGGGCTGTCATGTGCATTTTACTGAGGAGTGGCTTCTGTCTGGCCACTCTATCATAAAGGCCTGATTGGTGGAGTGCTACAGAGATGGTTGTCCTTCTGGAAGGTTCTCCCCACTCCACAGAGGAACTCTGGAGCTCTGTCAGAGTGACCTCCCTGACCTCCCTGACCAAGGCCCTTTTCCACCAATATCTGAGTTTGGATGGGAGGCCAGCTCTTGGAAGAGTCTTGGTGGTTCCAAACTTCTTAAGACGATAGAGCCCCCTGTGTTCTTGGGGACCTTCGATGCTGCAGAAATGTTTTGGTACCCTTCCCCAGATGTGTGTCTCGACACAATCCTGTCTCGGAGCTCTACGGACAATTCCTTTAACCTCATCGCTTGGTTTTTGCTCTGACATGCACTGTCCACTGTGGGACCTTATATAGACAGGTTTGTGGCTTTCCAAATCATGTCCAATCAATTGAATTTTCCACAGGTGGACTCCAATCAAGTTGTAGAAACATCTCAAGGATGATCAATAGAAACAAGATGCACATGACCTCAATTTTGAGTCTCATAGCAAAGGGTCTGAATACTCAGGTAAATCAAATATTTCTGTATTTTTTTGTTTTTCACTTTGTCATTATTGGGTATTGTGTGTAGATTGATGAGGATTTTTAAAAAATCGGTTTTAGAATAAGGCTGTAATGTAACAAAATGTGTAAAAATACAAGGGTCTGAGTACTAGCTAGCCAAAAGTGTAACGGAGTTAAGAACTTCCCCTAACCTGACTCCATAGCCACCTGGAAAAAATATACCAATCATTACATTTCTATTGGCTCAACACGGAGGAACATTGTCAAGGAGGGCTGAAGTAATGTGTGTTGGCAACCCAGTATGGGGCAATCAGACAGTTGAGGAAGCTAAGCTGTTAGTAGGAGGCTAAACAACAATTTATTTAGGAAGCTAAGCTGTTAAGCAGCAGGTGGGGTCAAAGGAAACTGTGTGCTAGCTAGCTAGGACTCTAGTATACAGGCAGAAGGAGTGGGTGATACCGGTGTCACACAAATAAAGATTGTGACACCAGCATGAAGATGGGGGGTGATTAATGTGCTTAATTATAAGAGTTGAAAAATAAATAGCACAGAAAGCTGGGAATCTCTTCTTTTAAATAGTGGCCAGTCAAAACAAAATTTTCACAAACGATTACGCAATGACTTTGTTTATAAGAACACGTTTCACTATAGGCTATATGTCAGGGCTCTCCAACACTGTTCTGGGGGTCCTATATGCTACATTTAATTTTGAGTTATTTGGCCACTTTAGTTGTGATACAAATCTTATCCATACATATAGGCCTATGGGATGCGAGATGCGACTATTTATTATTTTAACCTCTCTGAACCACCGATACCGGATCCGGGATAATTGTCATCAGCAATGCTGAATAGCATAGCGCCACAGTCAAATAATATTACTAGAAAATATTCATATTCATGAAATTACAAGTGCAATATTGCAAAACACAGTTTAGCCTTTTGTTAATCCACATGTCGTCTCAGATTTTGAAATTATGCTTTACAGCGAAAGCAATACAAGCGTTTGTAAATGTATCAATCGCTCGACAAAACAATAAGTACACTTAGCATCAGGTAACTTGGTCACGAAAATCAGAAAAGCAATCAAATGAATCGTTTACCTTTCATGATCTTTGGATGTTTTCACTCACGAGACTCCCAGTTAGACAACAAATGTTCCTTTTGTTCCATAAAGATATTTTTTATATCCAAATACCTCCGTTAGTTTGGTGTGTTATGCACAGGAATCCACCGGGAAGAGCGGTCATGACAACGCAGACAAAAATTCAAAATGATATCCATAATGTCCACAGAAACATGTCAGATGTTTTTTATAATCAATCCTCAGGGTGTTTTTCAAATATCTATTCAATAATATATCTACCAGGACAGTTGGCTTTTCACTAGGACCGGGAGTAACAATGGCCACCTATCTCTTTTGCGCACAAGTCACTCTGAGAGCCCCAACCTATCCACTTACGCAATGTGGTCGTTCACACTCATTCTTCAAAACAAAAGCCTGAAACTATGTCTGAAGACTGTTGACACCTTGATGAAGAAAAGAAGAAAAGGATAGGTTGATATCCCTTTAAATGGAGCAATGGGAGGCTATGGAACATGGGGTTTTCAAAATAGAAGCCACTTCCTGGTTTGATTTTTCTCAGGGTTTCACCTGCAATATCAGTTCTGTTATACTCACAGATAATATTTTGACAGTTTTGGAAACTTTAGAGTGTTTTCCATCCTAATCTGTCAATTATATGCATATTCTAGCATCTGGTCCTGAGAAATAGGCCGTTTACTTTAGAAACTTTATTTTTCCAAACATAAAAATAGTGCCCTCAAGAGGTTTTAAAAGGTTGCAAAAAAATGTATGTGCTATGTTTCCTGCCATAGTAGACTGCACATGCTGAACCATTTCTCATTCACAAGTGATAATGTTCTCACACATCAGACTATTCTCAATGTATTCTTGTAGTTACATATATTAACTAATATATACATATATTAACTAATATATGTGTGAAATTAATTTTGATTTAGAAAGGGACATTTTCATGCACCTGTCAGAAGACAAAAATTACATTTCATCCATATGCACTTGTATATTGAATGGAGGGAACTTTTCCCAGGGTTAATTTACATGCCAGACAGGTAGGCTACTCCAGTTGTAAAAGGAAGCAATGTGCTTAAAACCTGTTAGGGCTAGGCAGAATACTGCCCCCTTTGGATGAATTGCGTGCCAATAGTAAACTGAAAGAAAATCTGTCCAAAATTGCTAATATATGCATATAATAATTATTATTGGATAGGAAACACTCTAAAGCTTCTAAAACCGTTTGAATTATGTCTGTAAGTATAGCAGAACTCACAGGGCAGGCAATCTCCCAAACTATTTTTGGAGTACTGAAAGTTGGGGCAACTATGACATTATCGTCCCCACCCTTCCCAACCAGCTATGGATCTGGAGACACTTTCTATGTCTTCCACTAGATGTCCTCAAAGGTAAGGGAATATTTATGTTGTAATTTTGTATTTCTGTTGACTCCAACATAGCGGAGAAATACTGCTTACGTCTGAGCGCCGTCTCAGATTATTACATAGTGAACTAATTCTGTCACGTTAAAAATAAATGTGGCACAGCAGTTGCATTAAGAAGCAGTGTATCTTTCTAACTATATGTAGAACATGTATATTTAGTCAAAGTTTATGATGTTTATTTCTGTTATCTGGCAGTGCTATCTATAATTTCTCCGGACATTTATGTGCATTTTCTGAACATGGCGTCAATGTAAACAGAGATCTATGGATATAAATGGCATATTATTGAAAAAAACATAAATGTACTGTGTAACATGTCCTATTACTGTCATCTGATGAAGATTTTCAAAAGGTTAGTGAATTATTTGTCTTTTAATCCTGTGTTTGTGATTGCATCTTTTGTTCGACAAAATGGCTGTATATCGTCTTGTGTCTTTGGGGGTGGTTTGACATAAATATGTGCTATGTTTTCGCCGTAAAATATTTTAGAAATCTGACATGCTGGCTTGATGAACAAGGTGTTTATCTTTCATTTGAGCTGTTGGACTTGCCGGCAGCCATCGAACAGCTCCGCACGGCCTGGTTCTTTACCAAATAGGACCTGTGGAGTGCATACACAGGGGGGATGAATGGAAGACTGATTTAAGCACGATTTCTGGTCACAATGAGCACTTGGCGATGCCAATGCGCTGTCAGTGTTCCAGACATTTATCAGCGAGCTGTTCGGGGACATACTTGGACGCCAGGTGGTTGTGTATATCGACGACATCCTGGTCTACTCCGCTACCATGGAGGATCACATCGCTCACCTCTGAGTAATCCTGGAATGCCTCCTGGCTAACCAACTTTTTGTCAAGGCAGAGAAGTGCCAGTTTCAGCCCGCAAGTAGTGAAGATGGACATCAAGAAGGTAGATGCGGTCAGGTCACGCCAAGTCCCAACCACCATAAAGGGGTTACAACAATTTTTGGGGTTTGCCAACTTCTACTGCCGTTTCATCAGGAACTTTAGCTCCATCGCCTCTCATCTCTCTCCTCAAGGGTGGTTCCCGTAAGTTGGTGTGTAGTCCAACAACTGACAAGGCTTTCCGCCTACTGGAGGGCCATTTCACCTCCGCCCCATTGCTGAAACACCCAGATCCCACGATACCCTTTGTAGTGGAAGTGGATGCTTCAGAGGTGGGCGTGGGATCAGTTCTGTCTCAACAACAAGGTAATCCACAAATGTATTAATGTGCGTATTACTCTAAGAAACTGTCTCCTGCAGACGAATTATGACGTCGGCAATCAAGAGCTCCTGGCGGTGAAGTTGGCATTAGAAGAGTGGAGACACTGGCTGGAGGGCGCCAAGGACACATTCGTCATCCTCACTGACCATTGCAACCTGGCGTACATACAGACAGCAAGGAGGCTGAATCCGCGACAAGCAAGGTGGGCCCTTATCTTTACGACATTTGACTTCACGCTGACCTATCACCCAGGTTCAAAGAACAGCAATGCCCTGTCCTGTCAACAATTCGGGAGAAGGTCCTGTCCTGCCCTTCCTCTCGAGTCATGGACCCTGTGGTCTGGGACGTTCCATCACTATCAGGACACCGGGCCCAGGTCATTAGCAACTTGAGGGCCATTAACAAGTTTTGTAGTCTAACAACCATCAATACGATTCATTTAACCTCTCTGGGATATGTGGGACGCTAGATTCAAATAAATTACTATAAAAATCTAACTTTCATTAAATCACACATGCAAGATAGCAAATTAAAGCTACACTTGTTGTGAATCCAGCCAACATGTCAGAATTCAAAAAGGCTTTTCGGCGAAAGCAAACGATGCTATTATCTGAGGATAGCACCTCCGTAAACAAAGAGAGAAAACATATTTCAACTCTGCAGGCGGGAAACACACAAAAATAAATAATAATATAATAATACAATAAAAATATAATTCATGCCTTACCTTTGACGAGCTTCTTTTGTTGGCACTCCAATATGTCCCATAAACATCACAAATGGTCCTTTTGTTTAAATAATTCTATCGATATATATCAAAAATGTCCATTTATTTGGATCCAGAAAACCACCGGTTCCAACCTGTACAATGTGACGACAAAATATCTAAAAAGTTAGCAGTAAATTTTGTGAAAACATTTCAAACTACTTTTGTAATACAACTTTAGGTATTTTTTTAACATAAATAATCGATAAAATTGAAGACTGGATGATCTGTGTTCAATACAGGAGGAAAACAAACTGTAGCATGCTTTCTGGTCACACACCTCTAACAGTACATTTCAAGTGACCCTCGTTCAAGATGGCCGTACTCCTTCATTACACAAAGGGAAAACCTCAACCAATTTCTAAAGACTGGTGACATCCAGTGGAAGTGGTAGGAACCCTTAGAAATCTGGAATCCCAATGAAAACTCATCGAAAAGAGAGTGACCTCAAAAAAAATCTGAATGGTTTGTCCTCAGGGTTTTGCCTGCTAAATAAGTACTATTATACTCACAGACATGATTCAAACAGTTTTGTCTATCCAAATCCGCTAATAATATGCATATCTTATCTTCTGGGGATGAGTAGCAGGCAGTTGAATTTGGGCATGCATTTCATCTGGACGTGAAAATACTTCCATGTCACCAAGAAGTTAGTTAAAGGATGCAGTTTAGGAGAATCCTAGTTACCGTGATTCAATGGTCACATGGAATTTCACTATGTTCTTGACTGCCAGTGTGGCTGTATTTATGTTCTCCGTTACAGCTCTAGAACTCATGCATTAACCAGGCCAGAATAATATAGTTTAGAGCTATGTAACACTGAAGAGTGCATTTATAAAGTCTGGATCTTTGAAAACATTATACCAAATGGAGGAAGAATGCTATCTCCTTTTATCTATACTTTTGTATGATCTAATCTAGGTATTCCCAAACTGGGGTACGCGCAATGCCGTTGGGGGTTAAAAATGTGATTCACATAAAAATAAAAATAAATGTCTTCACATTTTCAAACAGTCCATTAATATTTTCCAATGGGTGAGTTTTTTTCTCACCTGAGTAGCCTCCTTTCCCTGCCAAAAATGTAATTAAAGCATCTAGTGTTCAGCAAAATAACAAACACAATGTCAACTACAGGTAGCCTAGTCATAATTAACATCAATCACATTAACTGTTACTGTCTCACGGGAATTCCACTAACGGTTCGTATGTAGCCAAACTTAGCTGCTGCGCATTCTGTTTGCTTGAAAATGGCTAAATGGTTTAAAAAAGCAAGGACCGCATCCATAGAGACACTGCTACTACCAACAGTAGTGCACCTGTCAACGACACAAGTTCTGCTTCCACGAGCACATCCAATGCTAGCATTATTAATTCTACATTTGTTGTTAGCCCAGCTAGCATGGACACTGACAGTTATGATATCTAATGCAGCTGAAGAGCTACTGCCCCTTACCCGGGAAAGCACCGAACAGACAGGGACGTTGGACCATTGAAGAGACCCAAATATGATGAGAACTACATTGATTTGGGGTTCACTTATATAGGGAGTAGTGCCTTTCCTCAGCCACAGTGTGTTATATGTGCAAAAGTACTATCTCACAACTCAATGAAACCTTACCTCTTGCGCAGGCATTTAGATACAAAACATGCCCATTTGAAAAATAAGCCACAGGAGTTTTTTGAGCGAGAATTAAGATGACTTTCAAGTAGTAAGACATGAATAAAAGCAACAGATACCATTAATAAGAAGGGTCTAGAAGCATCATATATGTTGAGCTACCGAGTGGCATGGACAGACGAGCCCCATACTTTTGTGTGCAAATGAACTCAAGGGACAATGTCAAATGTGATATAGCGAAGCACCTGAGTGAGCTGGGTACGCAATTACGCAGGTACTTTCCCGAAACGGACGACACAAACAACTGGATTTGTTATCCCTTTCATGCCCTGCCTCCAGTCCACTTACCGATATCTGAACAAGAGAGCCTCATCAAAATTGCAACAAGAGGTTCTGTGAAAATTGAATTTAATCAGAAGCCACTGCCAGATTTCTGTATAGGGCTGCGCTCAGAGTTTCTTGCCTTGGCAAATCGCGCTGTTAAGACACTGATGCCCTTTGTAAGCACGTACCTATGTGAGAGTGGATTCTCGGCCCTCACTAGCACTAAATACAGGCACAGACTGTGTGTGGAAAATTATTTAAGACAGACTCTCTCCAATACAACCCAACATTGCAGAGTGATGTGCATCCTTTCAAGCACACCTTTCTCATTAACCTGTGGTGAGTTATTCACAATTGTCAATTAACAAATAAGGTTTTATATGTAAGATGGTTAAATAAAGAGTAGAATTATTGATTATTATTGCCCTGGTCCTATAAGAGCTCTTTGCCACATCCCACAAGCTGGGTTATGACAAACTCACACACATTCGTATGTTGAAGAAATGTATTGTGTGTGTGGCAGGCTTACAATAATGGCAAAAAAAAAACATTTGAGAGTGCGTTGACCCTGGTGCTAGAGGGCAGCTGGAGGTTGAATGTTTGAAGAGGTAAGGGACAATACAATGTTTGGGAACCACTGATCTAATCATTCATCAGCGATTGTATTGAACCTTTTTAGTAAACTACAGAGATTATTAAAGGGGCAATCTGCAGTTGATGCATCCATGTTTACCTTAAAATTAATTATGTACCCATTGATTCTTGAAAAATACCATTTAGAAATGCCTCGTGAGCTTAGTTCAACAGTCGTATCCCATCAGACCCCAAAATACAAGCTTGTTTTACAAAAAATAAATAAACCAAATAAACGTGAACAAACACTGTATCGCCTCAAAACATGGTCCTTGCATCCATAGCTCTGTCTATGAACTTGAGAGTGGTTGCATGTCTCCAGCCCCATCCCTCAGATTTTTAGCAAATGGCTATGGGGAAAATTCTTTGTTATTGTTTCCACTGCGGATTGTCCCTTTTAATCTTCACTCAACTTCCAAAATAGATTGTAAAGGAGCATCCAAACATAAATAGTTCTATTCTCATTGAGAGAATTAGATAAGACTAAAATTAATCAGAAATGTATTATCACAAGGGTGAGGCAGAAAGGAGAACAAAATTAAGAGGCTATTTCTGGCATGCCTGCTGACTCCTTATCATAACAGGATGACAACTTCAGGTCATCTGAAACATCGGACCATTAGTATGAGACAAAATAATCAACCAATCTAAGGTAAATGTACCAGCATAACCTTGAACTCATAACAAAATAAGGTGAACAACAATTACGGATGGATGCTAATCCACACATTAAAAATGAGGATGTCTACAAAAACAACAACAGTGGGAAGAACCTTGAGCCAATACAGCATGATTACTATCATCCTCTGTAAAATTACCATCACTAAAACTCATTTGTAATCTAAGTCATGAGTACCATATTTTAATTGGCATATTTAACTTGGCTCCATTCCATTTATACTGTGCATAATGTGTACTGGCCCATTTGCTGACTGCAATGTCATATCTTAGCCCAAACCCAAAATTACAATCAAGATGCTCATGCTATTGCATGAGGTGAAAATATTTACATTTTCAACTTAACAGCAAATCATAGATTATATTTGTTGATAAGGCTAATGTAAAGGCTATGGGGAGGGGGTGTCAGGAGTAAGTTCCCAGAGTTTATACTGTATGTATGCAATGTTGTAGTCCTCACTTTTACAAATGACACCACTGGTCTCATTATATTTGCATAAATGTGAGTTACGTACTCAACCATGCAGTATAAATGCATTTTAATTTTAAAAGAGCATGTTAATCAGACCAGTACAAAGTTTGTGTCTATCTTTAAGAGACGTATTACCCTCGTTTACATCTTGAGAAAGCTATAGCTCTAGAGAAACCTGTAACTTTACAAAGCATATCCAATGACAGAAATACATGGCCTTCAATAATAAAAGTATCCCTTATTGCTATGAATAACACCATTTGAAAATAAAATGGAGCAGTGCCATTCCAATATACTGACGATAATTACAAAAACTTTGTGTGACAAGTCTCCAGTAAATTTGCATTTAATTGAGAAACTTCAAGAGTTATTTAACTGGCACATTTCTATTGTGGTATTTGACACATACCAATGAAGAGTAGCATTGCAGTAAGAGGCTGTTCATATATACAGTGGGGCCAAAAAAGTATTTAGTCAGCCACCAATTGTGCATGTTCTCCCACTTAAAAAGATGAGGCCTGTAATTCATTTACATTTACATTTAAGTCATTTAGCAGACGCTCTTATCATCATAGGTACACTTCAACTATGACAGACAAAATGAGAAAAAAAATCCAGAAAATCACATTGTAGGATTTTTAATGAATTTATTTGCAAATTATGATGGAAAATAAACTTTTGTTATTGACCAAATACTTATCTCAATACTTTGTTAAATATCCTTTGTTGGCAATGACAGAGGTCAAACATTTTGTGTAAGTCTTCACAAGGTTTTCACACACTGTTGCTGGTATTTTGGCCCATTCCTCCATGCAGATCTCCTCTAGAGCATTGATGTTTTGGGGCTGTTGCTGGGCAACACAGACTTTCAACTCCCTCCAAAGATTTTCTATGGGGTTGAGATCTGGAGACTGGCTAGGCCACTCCAGGACCTTGAAATGCTTCTTACGAAGCCCGGGCGGTGTGTTTGGGATCATTGTCATGCTGAAAGACCCAGCCACGTTTCATCTTCAATGCCCTTGCTGATAGAAGGAAGTTTTCACTCAAAATCTCACGATACATGGACCCATTCATTCTTTCCTTTACACGCATCAGTCGTTCTGGTCCCTTTGCAGAAAAACAGCCCCAAAGCATGATGTTTCCACCCCCATGCTTCACAGTAGGTATGGTGTTCTTTGGATGCAACTCAGCATTCTTTGTCCTCCAAACACGACGAGTTTAGTTTTTACCAAAAAGTTATATTTGGTATCATCTGACCATATGACATTCTCCCAATCTTCTTCTGGATCATCCAAATGCTCTCTAGCAAATTTCAGAGGCCTGGACATGTACTGGCTTAAGCAGGGGGACACGTCTGGCACTTCAGGATTTGAGTCGCTGGTGGCATAGTGTGTTACTGATGGTAGGCTTTGTTACTTTGGTCCCAGCTCTCTGCAGGTCATTCACTAGGTCCCCCCCCGTGTGGTTCTGGGATTTTTGCTCACCGTTCTTGTGATCATTTTGACCCCATGGGATCATTTTTTCTTTTTTTTTGAGGATGGATCAGCTTAATATTGTGGAACGAATGTTGCTTCCAATGTATATACACACATAAATACATACACATACCTATGTATATAGACATACATACTTTTTTAAAGAATATACCTTTATTATTATTCCCCGTAAACCCTACCGCCGATCCCCCAATTGATGTAAACTTATAAACACTTCTGCTTCTACCTTCAATCCATACGTCTTATACACACGGTCCTTCTGTAGCTCAGTTGGTAGAGCATGGTGCTTGTAACGCCAGGGTAGTGGGTTCGATCCCCGGGACCACCCATACGTAGAATGTATGCACACATGACTGTAAGTCGCTTTGGATAAAAGCGTCTTCTAAATGGCATATATTATTATATATTACATTCTACAGACACAGTCTACTTTATAATAGTTCTCTCTTGTTTGTTCTTAGTCCTTCCTCTATTTCTGATGTCTATCCAGTTTGATTTCTATTTGTAACTATGCTATTTCACAAAAGTTCCGAACCTATATACATTTTACAGATCCCGTATGCTTTACATTGTTTATCCTGTTATTAGTCCCACCCTTCAGCTCCACTCAACCCCTCCCATCTGTCTCTCAACATCATCCATTTCGGATTTCTACCATATATTTTTCGACTATGCTGTGATGTTTCAAAAAATAATTGAACCTTCCTATTTTCATAGCTTCTACAGATTGTAAATTAAGAATAAACATTTTTGCTAAAATAATTATTATATTATTGATTGATTGATTGACTATGACTTTTCAAATCACCCAGTATTGCTATCTGTAGTGTTAGTTCTAGGCAAATGTTGCAATTCTTCAGCCATTCCCTGACCTGTGACCAAAAATGAGCTACATATGGACAATACCAAAATAAATGATCTAATGACTCTGCCTCCTCACAGCAGAATCTGCAGAGCTGGGAAGATTGTATCCCCCATATATATAACATTCTATTAGTTGCAAGAATTTTGT
Source organism: Oncorhynchus gorbuscha (assembly GCF_021184085.1). Classification (NCBI taxonomy): domain Eukaryota; kingdom Metazoa; phylum Chordata; class Actinopteri; order Salmoniformes; family Salmonidae; genus Oncorhynchus; species Oncorhynchus gorbuscha. The sequence goes on along the minus strand of NC_060178.1, from coordinate 82,305,594 downwards.
ATAGTAATTTATATTGAAAAATTTGAAGTTTTGAATCCGGCGTTGTTTTGCGCATCAATTCATAAACCATGTGCCATGGAATGGGCACATCGTAAATCTCTTCCCAACTATTTTGCAATTTATATGGCACAGCTGTCAGTTTTTCGGTCCTTAAATGAAATCGGTATATGTTTTTATTTATCAAACTTTTCTTTAACCATTTAAGTTCTTTAATACAGGGCCGACATACAAGTTCCTTACTTTTTTCTCCTTCTATTTGCCGCTTCCATTTTTGTGGTAATGCTGCAATTAATTGGTTGTAATTTTGGGTAGAGCAGACATTTCCATGTCTGTGTTAGCTTCATGTGTGACATAACTCCACCAGTCCTATTTATGATTTCATTCACTAAAATTATACCTTTTTTTTTTTCTTCGATAAATACAGTTTTTTATCAATTAGTATATTTGAATTTAACCACAATATTTGTTGTACTATTTGTTCCGTCCTTTCAGGTGGATTAAACTGAAATTGCAACCAACTTTCTAAGGCTTTTTGGAGATTATTTCCTTTTCAAACAACCGAAAGTGAGCAGGTGTAATCTGAATAAAGGGGAAAAGGCCCTTCCTGAATATAGGATGAGACATTCGTACACATTGACTAGAGAACCAGTTTGGATTTAAGTATAACTTTTGTATGACTGATGCCTTTAGTGAAAGGTCTTATGCTTTAATATTTAATCATTTCTGCCCACCGAATTCATATTCGTTATATAAAATTAAAAGGGCCTATTTATCTGGTTTGCCGTTCCAAATAAAATTGAATATTTTTTGTTTAAAAAGCAGGTCACTAAGTGTAGGCAAAACCATAAGCAAATAGGTAAACTGTGATATAACTAAGGAGTTAAGCAGGGTGATTTTTCCACAAATAGACAGGTATTTTCCTTTCCATGGTAGCAAGATCTTATCTATTTTTGCTCAATTTCTATATAAATGTATTGGAGTGAGATCATTTCTTTCTTTTGGGATTTGTATACCGAGTATGTCCACATCTCCGTCAGACCATTTAATTGGTAAAATTTTTAGTGATTCAATGCGTAATATGGTACATTTATCATAATGTGGTTTTAATCCAGAGAGGATAGCAACGGGTGAGAGCTTGCGTGGAGCCCCAGATCGAGGGAGATTATCAGTGGTCTTGTATGTCTTCCATTTCCTAATAATTGCTTGATTTCTTCAAACCAAGCTGCTACTTTTCTCATTTTTTTTGTCATAGTTGAAGTGTACCTATGATGAAAATTACAGGCCTCTCTCATCTTTTTAAGTGGGAGAACTTGCACAATTGGTGGCTGACTAAATACTTTTTTGCCCCACTGTAAATGTATGTATATGAATTCAACCCTTCCTCATGCAAGTGATCAAATTACATTATCTATAGACTATAGTATGGTGTCCATTTTATGACATTATCATTCCATTGTCCAAATTCCTCCTTCCTCCTACTTCTGTCCATGTATTGCATTATATGGATGGCCTATAAAACTGTTTTGTGCTATTACATGATCTAGCCTACATGCATAAATAATGACACACTCATTCCTTAGAGCAATGGTAGGCAACTAGATTCAGCCATGGGCAGATTTTTGTCGGAGAGGATGGTCGGGGGGCCAGAATATAATTATAATAATTTGTACACTGCAAATTGACCACAACTAAGTTCAAAAAGATATTGTATTTGAAAATAACAATCCTTTCAAACCTTAATTACTTTGAGACACCATCACATAATGTACCAGTCAAAGGTTTGGACACACCTACTCATTCAAGCATCAAGCGCTATGATGAAACTGGCTCTCATAAGGACCGCCACAGAAAAGGATGTCCCAGAGTTACCTCTGCTGTAGAGGATACGTAATTTAGAGCCTCAGCCTCTGAAATGGCATCCCAAATAAATGCCTCAGAGTTGAAGTAACATGCACATCTCAACATCAACTGTTCAGAGGAGACTGTGTGAATTGCTGCAAAGAAACCAATACTAAAGGACACCAATAATAAGAAGAGACTTGCTTAGGCCAAAAAAACACGAGCAATGGACATTAGACCGGTGGAAATCTGTCCTTTGGTCTGATTAGTCCAACTGTGAAATTTTTGGTTCCAACTGCCGTGTCTTTGAGAGTGAGTTGGTAAGCGAGATGAATGAGTAGGTAAGAGTAGGTGAACGGATGATCTCTGTGTGTGTGGTTCCCACCATGAAGCATGGAGGACTTCTGGGGGTGCTTTGCTGGTGACACTGTCTGTGATTTATTTAGAATTCAATGCCCACTTAACCAGTATGGCTACCACAGCATTCTGCAGCGATACTTCATGCCATCTGGTTTGCGCTTAGTGAGACTATCATTTGTTTTTCAACAGGACAAAAGCCCCCAACACACCTGCAGGCTGTGTAATGGCTATTTGACCAAGAAGGAGTGCTGCAGCAGATGACGTGGCCTCCGCAATCACATGACCTCAACCCAATTGAGATGGTTTGGGATGAGTTGGACCGCAGAGTGAAGGAAAAGCAGCCAACAAGAGCTCAGCATATGTGGGAACTCCTTTAAGACTGTTGGAAAAGCATTCCAGGTGAAGCTGGTTGAGAGAATGCCAAGAGTGTTCAAAGCTGTCAAAGGCAAAGGGTGGCTACTTTGAAGAATTTCAAATATAAATATATTTTTGAATTGGTTAACATTTTTTTCTGCTTTCTACATGATTCTATATGTCTTATTTCATAGTTTTGATGTCTTCACTATTATCCTACAATGTAGAAAATAGTAAAAATACTGTATGTCTCTTTTCTTTATTCATGGGAATACCTGGGAATAGATTTCCTAAAATAAACAAATTTGATCTGAATTCCTGATGATTTTAAAGTCTTTATTTTTTATTTTACTAGAATCCCCAAAATATGATTATTTTATTTACTTACTCAAAAGTTTGGGGACCAAAATAAATCACAACTTTCCTGCGGCCCGCCTGTTGCCGACCCCTGCCTTAGATATTACCACAAACACAAGGATAATAAAACCAAAACAATTGAGAAAACACCCTCCCGTTGAGATGTTTCTCTCGCTGTTAATAGAGTAGATTATTCCAACTTTGATTTGGCTTGGATTTGCCTGCCGCTGAGTGACCTATATGTTGGACCACTTTAGAATTCTGTCTGCTAAATGATTTATCATTGTCTCTTTTAAGTCTTCAACTTTGACCTTGTCATGCTTCATTTTAATTCAATGTCTAAGTAAAAGGTTATTCATCACTCTGCGGAGAGCAGTCAGCTCTCAATCAAATATAGATTGTTAACGCCTATAACTGTGGCTTTAAAACAGGAACTGAGATGAATGTTCTGTCATTGTTTTTAATGGTCTCTGCAGAGCTGTGTACTCAATTCTGTTAAATTTGCCCTACAGGCGCAGGCCCCTGCAATCAATGTTTGGATCGCTGACCAACCTGAATTCAATGTGCATTATAAAACGGTTATTTACAGCCTTGCAATCTGATTGGTTAAAAAATGGGTTCTAGCCATGCATTGGGTCCTGCACACAAAGCCCGCAGAGGCCACAAGGACGATGTTTGCGTTTTTTGGCGACTCTGCAGAGGCTATAGAGAAATTTCCTCTCAGACTCTATGACCTTCCCTAGCCTAATTAAAAGCCTCTTTTACACATCAACACTGGTCTTACAAATAAACCATATCCCCTCTAAGTACTGTTCTTTAATAAGCACCTTAGTGCTCTCTCACAAATAAACCATATCCCCTCTAAGTACTGTTCTTTAATAAGCACCTTAGTGCTCTCTCACACACGTGCCGGAGGGCCTTAGTGCTCTCTCACACACGTGCCGGAGGGCCTTAGAGCTCTCTCACACACGTGACAGAGGGCCTTAGTGCTCTCTCACACACGTGCCGGAGGGCCTTAGTGCTACTGTGAGAGAGAGCGCCCACCAAGTTAACATGTGAGTGATGTGGACATCTAAGGTGAGTGCAAGCAGGTGCATGGGAGAATTGGAATGGGGAGCGTCTTGTCAGCTGACTGCAGCTCCAGCAGTGTACGCAGAAGATTGTGTGGCTGAGTCCAGTGGCCTGGCAACAAGGAGTAGGTGAGAGAGATGAGAAAGAAAGCTACAAAGCTCACAAAACAGTGAGGGAGCGGGGACAGACGGTTCAGTGGGAAAATTGTTTGTTAAGATGTCATCACACTCGAATTACAGCTTCTTCTTTTCATGTTATTTTGACAAAAGTGGAAAACAGTGGATCCCCAATGGAAACGTTTGACATTGATATTTACTTCTCATTTTTGTACCCCATTAATGAAAATGCATCAAATTCAATCACAGCTGTAATATCAAAGATATTGGATTTAAGCATTTGAACACTTCATGCAATAGAACCGTAGACAAAAAATGACATGAACCACACACAAATCTAAAATATTTCAGTGGTTGATATCTCTTACAAATGTGCTATCTAGGATCTAAAAGGGTTCTCCGGCTGTCCCCATAGGAGAAGGCTTTGAATAATAATTTTTAGTTCCATGTAGAACCCTTTCCACAGAGGGGTTTACATTGAACCTAAAAGAGTTCTACTTGAACCCAAAAAGGGTTATCCTATGGGGACAGCCGAAGAACCCTTTTTTCTAAGAACTGATACACTAGATTTACTTTATTTGGTGGAAATGTCATTTGAGGGTCAGTCCTTGTGCAGTGAAAGCGTAATATCCTTTTAATCCAGCCAGCTATACCTTTTTGACAGCATTTTGTATTCACATTTGCATAATGTAGAACTGATAACAACTTCTGAAATATGCTGACGCAGTAATGTCTGAGGGCAAGGGTAAAGGACCAGAAATTGCAACAAAAACAAACAGTACACATAATGTATTTCTCAAGTAGAAAAATATTGTTAAACCACGAATGATATTAGCTATAATTTCAGGGTTTTGTCTAACCAAATGGTGTGGTGCCTGCTGTGCCCGCTGTGCAGTGGTACCTAATTATACCTGAATCTTTTTTGGGTTCAGGTAGAACTCTTTTAGGTTCAATGTAGAAACCTTACACATTTTTTGCTGTTGTCCAATTTGCAGTTGCACATGTGAAAATTGCATTTTCACACGTGAAATAGCTGTTTTCACACGTTGAGCTTAAATTTCACGTGAAACCATATCTTCACATGTATTAAATTTAGAGTTCACATGTTATTATCACCTTTTCAAATTAGAAGAATAACACATTTTCACTTCACATGTGAATTGCAGTTTCATATGTGAAATTGGATGTTTTACATGTTAAAAACTTTCTCATGTGAAAATCACATTTGCCGTTTCACATGTTAAAAAAACTCCAGGTGAAAGTCTTCTATCAAATCTACCATATCTGGAACCAACATAGACCACGAGAACTGGAGCACCCTTGCCATAGAGTATGCATAGAGAGTATACATTCCATTACATCTGCAACATCAGATAAGCCCAATATAGACAGAAACCCTGCAAATAAACCTTGCCATGTACAGGGTGCCATGATGGGTTATTTTGTTTTCTCAACACACAGTTTACAAGGTCTACTTGCCACTCACACTTCGTTTGCTTTATATGCCTTTAGGCCTGTTGTTAAGTTGTCTGTGGAAAGGAAGGAAATACCTTCCAAATAAAACTGAATTAAATTGGAACTAGCAAAACACCTCAGAGACAACAGAAATGCCATCCACAGAGCATAGTAGTAAGAAAAACCAATTTCATAAATGTTCTTTATGCCCACCACCATTCATAAAAAACAAATTTTTAAACACACACGTGTGAACAAATCACATGTGAAAAATGTCACGTAAAAATAAAAATAAATCACAGGTCAGACGTGGTTTTCAAACATGTGTGAAGTTTCACATGTACATTTTTCACCTGTGAAAAAAAAATCCCCATGTGAACTTGTTTTCTCCACACTTTTAATTTCACCACTTCCAGCTACGTCTGGTGTCCCATCCAGGGACCAACCAGGATAGACCCTGCTTAGCTTCAGACACAAACCGGCAGTGGGATGGAGGGTGCTATGTTGCTGGAATGAATGTGCCAAAACTTGCAACTGGAAAAAAGGAAACAAAATCAAAGGTCAGGGTAACATCACTAAAGATTGGAAAAATTGCAGGAAAGAGGGAGATGTTTTATTAAAATCGCATTATCATATTTTTTTTGGATCCATTTACAATGAATTGTTCTTGCATCTTAAAATTATTTATTTGCAATGTTTTGTTTTACAATCAATACTATTTGATTTATGCTTTGCTTTCAATATCATTATTTTTGATTGAAATACTAAGAATTTTATTCTCGACTTTCAAGTTTTGCTTGATATTAATGGTACAAAAGTAACTCACTCACTAGAGGATTGCACCATATAATAACACTATTGCTCTGTTTAAAGCGGCAATCCTTAATTGAAACATTAACATTAAATGTTCTCCTAGCCACAGTTTCAGTAAAAAGCTGAGGGATGGGGCTGGAGAAATGCAACCACTCTCAAATCCATAGACTATGCTATGGATGCAATGACGGACCATCCATGATATCAAAATGATAGTTTACTATGTCTTAGGCTATATAGTGGTTGTTCACATTTTTTTATATAAACATTGGAGTTAAAGAAGCTCATATTTTGGGCTCTGATAGGGTACGACAGTTGAATTAAGCTCATGAGGCATTTGTACGTTATATTCTACAAGAATCAATGGGTACATATTAATAATTTAAAAGTCCAAAAATGGATGTAGGAACTAAAAGGTTTCCCTTATAACATACAGTATGTTGACATTTGAACATGGTCAATTAACCTATCCCCCCAAATATGTATTCTGTCAGTTTTCATACATGTGAAACTTCAAATTGAAAAACAAGCACATGTAAAAATCTAATTTGCAGTGAAAGTGAAAGTGTTTCACATATAAAACTGCAAATTAGATTTTCACATATGAACTTGCAATTCCACATATGAAAGTGACATTTTCACGTGTGAGTTTTTTTTAACATGTTAAATGGCAAATGCAATTCCACATGTGAAACTGCATATCTGACTTTCACATGTGAAACTACAAATAATTTGTGAGGTGTAACCAATTATTCTCCTCACATGTGAAAAGGTGTGAACTTTAAATGTAATATGTGAAAATATGGTTTCATGTGTGAAATTTAAGCTCAACATGTAAAAACAGCTATTTCACATGTGAAACTGCAAATTTGAAAGAGCATTTTTGTAAGGGTATGTTCTCATTGAGTGTGTACAGGACCGGCCCCTAGCCTTTTGTGGGCCCTAAGTCAAATTTGGTTGGGGGCAAGCCCACCTCGCGGGCAAAACATTTTAGTGGCCCCTCTCTTGGCAGCAGATATTTTTTACTGCCGTTTTAAATAATTTATTTCAATTATACTATTGGGGTGATATGGGGTGGAGATAACTTTTTACATTTTTAAAGCAAATTTCCTGCAATTCTACGCATTTTGTTGTGGGGTGGAGAGAACATTTTGCTGTTTTAAAACTTATTTCATGCAATTCTACACATTTTTACATGGGGCAGATACTTTTAAAAAAAGTTTTAAGACGTATTTCTACTCAATTCTACTTATTTTGTCAAGGGGCAGAGGGACATTTTAGCATTTTTAAAGCTAATATCCTGCAATTCTACATATTTTCCAGTGGGGTGGAGAGACAATTTAGCAGTTTTGAAATGAATTACCTGCAATTTTACACATTTCGCCATTACTTATGCCAAATCAATGGGGGAGCACCTGGAGGTCACGGTCCCTGGGCATGTGCCCTGTTTTCCCTGTCGGTAACTTGACCATGATCACTACAATATTTAGATAGATGAACTTACATAGCAATCTAAAATGGGCTAATTGATTCACTGTCAGTGACTGACATAAGAGAAAAATCTGCAGATGCATTACCCAATTTTGAAATTGGAAATTGTGTATTATACTATTAGTCGGGGTCTCAACAAACTGAATTCCTCCTTTGGTCAGGGGGGGTCCTAAGTGGCCGCTTATGTGGCTTATAGGCAGGGCCGGTCCATGGTGTGTAGGTGTAACATGCAGGAACTAAATCAGTGGCAAGATTGGTATAGCCCTAGATACCTTTGCTCTTTTATTTTGAGTTAAAAGCAGCAGAGGTTCAAAATCAGAAGGGAAGACTCAAAATCGGACTAACAACCTTGCCTTTCGTGAACTAACACTCACACTTTTATTTTTCCTACTAGCACTGAGTTTTCTGATAGCTACTTTATTGAGGAACATTTTACCTACTATGACAGAGATATGTGGTTGTCTCACCTAGCTATCTTCAGATGAATGCACTAACTGTACATTTCTCTGGATAAGTGTAAATAAATGTAAATCATGCAGACTGCTATGTTCAAAGTACTTTTTGAGACAATTGGGGGGAACAAATGCCAAGGAGGGAATTTACAAGCTTTTACAGTATGGCTGGTGACATTTCAGAATAGGTTAAATTTCATCCACTATGCCTCCAGTGTATAAGGAATAAATAAAAGTGTCTCAATTAGGTAAGAAATTATATATTAGTGCCCTAGAAAACACTATAAGTCAGGAGTAAAGTGGCCTTCAGCACAATGTCTGTCGGTGATACACTGCAAGACACACCAATCAATTTAGCCCTTTATCATTGGGGGACAGAAATTAACTTTGTGCTGCTCCCTCCCTCGATAAATGACTGTATTCCCCTTGAAGCCTGTTAATTGCCCTGTCCTTCACAAATTCACTGGTATGTTAGTGCTGCATTTTCAGGTTCCTAAACCTTCCATTACCTCACGCCTGGTTGCTATGTTGAACTGGCAATGTATGGGACTGACTCAACGAGTTTCTTTATTATGTAATTTAGCACCAGTTATCATGAGACATTATTTGGGGGGGATGACAGAAATAGAGCAGTACAACGATCATAGTGTATCAGTCACAAAATATACGGGTAGCACCGCACATAACATTGATTTTGAAGTCTAAGACTACAATACCAAGCCTCTAGTCTTTAAGTGATAAAGTAGTGCTATAGACATACTTTTCTTTTTACTTTGTATAATGGTTCTGTGCTTTGTATAATGGCTCCAAAGTCTCCTTTGTGATATGTAATTTATTGGCTTGCTTATTAAGTGGATTATATGGGTGATATTTTAACAGGTTACAAAAAACACAACTTATCACTTCAAACACCTGGCACATCATTCATCTCAAAACAGGTTTAGAATGTGAGTTATACATGTCTGAATCCCCATTCTAAACCCGTAGAAATGTACATCTCACTAAATTATTCTGTGACATGTAGGGTGATGTTAATTTCTAAATGAGAGGTTTTGAAGTAAAAATGTTGGGTGTATTATGGTTTCATTTGACACCAGTGCCGCTTATTTAAGCCATTAAAACGGAGCCCTTGGTGTTCATGTGCAGTATTAAATGAGATTCCAGAGTTGCATTTAAAGTTGCAGCACAGACTGCTTTAATCCTATGTTTCCATGGTTACATCAGCCACAGTTCTGTATAATTCGGCACTGAAAATTATGCAAAGTGAGATGCTACCTAGTAAAATCAACACACTATCACAGATTATTGTGAAATAGACACAAATGACTTATTCGGCACAAAAAAAAAGAATAATCATGTCCACCACATGATTTTATTCATAAAGGATTCGTGTCCAGTATACGATTTTCTTGTCTACCACACAATTTTTATTCGTAAAGCATTTGTGTCCACAACACGATTTTGTTCATAATGAAGTCCAATTTGTTGTGGCTAGCGTTAGCTTGGTGACTAACGTTAGCTACTACTTAGCACTGTAGATCTGGGTCGATTCCGGCTGAGAGTCATACTCTGTCGACATCAGACTCGCCAATTCTGGTGAGAGTTATCTGGCCCAAATGTATATATTACTTGTGGCTCGGGCTGATTCTGGTGAGAGTTATCTGGCCCAAATGTATATATTACTTGGGGCTCGGGCCGATTGGGGCTACTCTCTGGCAGATGATTACATGGGCTGCTTTATATAATTAACATTTCATTATTTATTTTTCCATGATTAAAAAATACAATTAACATTTGAATGAAATTCTTTAAGCGTCTTGTGTCGCATTTTAGTATTTTGATACTTTGTGCAAGGCAACTCCCGAGTGGCGCAGCAGTCTAAGACACTGCATTGCAGTGCAAACTGTGTTGCTACAGATGTTGGTTCGAGACCTGTGCCAGCCGCGATCGGGAAACCCATGAGGCGATATGTAATTGGCCCAGTGTTGCCCAAGTTAGGGGAGGGGCTGGCCAGGATGTCCTTGTCCCATTGCGTTGTAGCGACTCCTGTGGCGGGCCTGTCGCTGACACGGTCACCAGGTGTATGGTGTTTCCTCCAAAACCAAACTTTTTTTGTGGATGGGTATAATTTGTATGTATAAAATGTATAATAGTAATATTTAAAATGACTAAATCAGGTCATTTTTCATACATTTATTTAAATTTGCATCGGGCCGCTTCTGGGGGGTTTCTGGTAAGATGTCAGCAAAGTCAGCTGAATTCCGATAGACGGACACGGCCCAATGTACTTGGTCTGATTCTGGGCAGTCATTCATTTTGATTCTTGGTCGAGTCCGACACCCGTTTCCGGGCCAATTCAATCAGTTCCAGCCCCCCTGGAAGAGGGCCGCTTCTGGGCCGCTTCTGGGCCGTTTCCTCATTGCTGGGTAGGCTCTATGTTATGATTAGGGTCAGGGGTTAAGGTCAGGGTTAAGCATAAGGCTTAGGTAACATGCTAGCAAAGTAGTTAAAGGTTTGATTAGGGTTAACTAACATGCTAGCTAAGTAGTTAAAAAGTAGTGAGTAGTCACAAAGTGCTAATTATCTAAAATGCTAAAAATGCTAAAGTTGTCCATCACGTTATACACTCACCCATCCTCCCCAACCAACCTCCCTCCTATTCTTTCTGTATTAAGCAGCTTTTACCTTGATCTGTGATTGAAATGCACTGGATACAAAATTGTGTTGTGGACATGAGTATTTTGTGTCTATTTCACAATAATTTGTGATAATGGGTTGACTAAAATACCGGGATTAATAATAATATGGTAGAATTAAATTCACGTTTAATACAAGGGCATTACCTTTGCAATTCATTTCCAATGTTATTAAACAGTTTTGCCTTGCAAATAGAACTATGAAACCAGTGTAAAAAAAAAAATTTGAAATCTAAAATGGAGGGAAAAGGGCATCTTTCTACTTTCGCTCATGAAAGTTTGCACACACATCAATTCTGTGCATAACATTAACATATGCATTCATTCTTGATTAATTCTGTAACCAAGGTGTAAGTAAACATACTTGTTCATAGGAACTAAGCCTGCTACTTCAAACCTGGAACAGAGCAGACACTGGCTCTCATGACAGGAGAGTGGCAATACTAAATAATGCATGACTGACGTAAAGAAAAGAGCTCAGGGTTTCTGTGAATGACAGAGAGAAAGGGAGTTGGACTGCATTATTTCTTTGTAATTTCCTTTCAGGAATCAAATTCTATCTCTGGGATCTATGCCTGTTTACTATATTTACAGAGGTCAAATGGAGATACAAAACCATCCTTTCAAAAACCGACAGCCACTAAAAGGTCACTGCACACAGTTAAATTAACTCTCACTCATCCAAGTAGAGATAAACCACAACTGGGTAAAATCATGACGAGACACAGTTGTTAACCTGATGTGCCTGCTACAGGATCCAACTGACAGAAATGAAGTTAACCATAATCAGTACGTATCTCCACATGTACTAGTACGACATAAGAGTTAGTGACAAATATGTAATAATGGCGCCGGAGAGGAAGGCAGACGTTTTACGTGTCCCCAACCGATTGTTTTTTTGTTCGATTACTTGTTTTTTTTGTAACTTAAAAAAAGAACGTATTTTGTACATAATGTTGCCGCTACTGTCTCTTATGACCGAAAATAACTTCTGGACATCAGGACTGTGATTACTCACCAAGGACTGGCAGAATCCTTTTTTTCCTTTAACGAGTCTGACGAGCCCAACGCGAACGATATTCTGCTTTCTTGGGAACAGGCCCAGATCCCAGTGATTTGTGTGAAGAAGAGGCAGAGAAAAAGGGGCCAAAGGGCATGCTGCCTTCTGAGATTTTGAAGGCGATCGAATAAACCCTCATTTCCTTCCATTCTGCTAACAAACATGCAATCTTTGGAGAATAATATAAATTACCTAAGCGCAAGATTAAACTACCAATGGGACATTCAAAACTGTAATATCTTATGCTTCACAGAGTCATGGCTGAACGACAATACTATCAACATACAGCTGGCTGGTTATACGCTGTTCCGGCAGGATAGAACAACGGCGTCTGGTAAGACAAGGGCCGGTGGGTTACGTGTTTTTGTAAATAACAGCTGGTGCACAATATCTAAGGAAGTCTTGAGCTATTGCTCGCCTGAGGTAGAGTATCTCATGATAAGCTGTATTGAATGAGCTATATTCCGCCATATGCAAACAAGAAAACGCTTACCCAGAAACGGCGCTGCTAGTAGCCGGGGACTTTAATGCAGGGAAACTTAAATCCGTTTTACCAAATTTCTATCAACATGTTAAATGTGCAACGAGAGGAAAAGGGAAAAGAACTTTCGACCACCTTTACTCCACACACAGACACGCATACAAAGCTCTCCCTCGCCCTCCATTTGGCAAATCTGACCATAATTCTGTCCTCCGGATGCCTGCTTACAAGTTGTCAGATGAAGTAGATGCTAAGCTACAGGACTGGAATATGTTCCGGGATTCCTCCGATGGCATTGAAGAGTACACCACATCAGTCATTGGCTTCATCAATAAGTGCATCGATGACGTTGTCCCCACAGTGACCGTATGTACATACCCAAACCAGAAGCCATGGATTACAGACAACATCCGCACTGAGCTAAAGGCTAGAGCTGCCGCTTTCAAGGAGCGGGACACTAACCCGGAAGCGTATAAGAAATCTCGCTTTGCCCTCAGATGAACCATCAAACAGACAAAGCGTCGATACAGGACTAAGATCGGATCGTACTACACCGCCTTTGACGCTCGTTGGATGTGGCAGGGCTTGCAAACCATTACACCTCAAGAGACTGAAAAGATTTGGCATGGGTCCTCCGATCCTCAAAAGGTTCTACAGCTGCACCATCACTGCCTGGTATGGCAACTGCTTGGCCTCCGACCGCAAGACACTACAGAGGGTAGTGCAAACAGCCCAACACATCACCGGGGCCAAGCTCCCTGCCATCTAGGACCTCTATACCAGGCGGTGTCAGAGGAAGGCACTAAAAATTGTCAAAGACTCCTGCCACCCTAGTCAGAGACCTTCTCTCTGCTACCGCACAGCAAGCGGTACTGGAGTGCCAAGTCTAGATCCAAGAGGCTTCTAAACAGCTTCTGCCCCCAAGCCATAAGACTCCTGAGCACCTAATCAAATGGCTTCCCAGACTATTTGCATTGCACCCCCCCCCCCTCTTTTACACCTCTGATACTCTCTGTTATCATCTATGCATAGTACCTGTTGTATTCGGCACATGTGACTAATACAAGTTTGATTTGATTAGATTTTAGATTTTTATCCTGTACCATCAAACTGAATTAATTTTTTTACATGTTAACAGATGGTCAGACTGGGCAAACGGCTAGGATTGGTAGGTCAGAGTGGACAAATGTCTGGGACGGGCAGTTGAACAAGTGCAGTAGGTTCCACAAAGAACATTGGAAGCGACACAGTTGAAACAAAGACACGCGCTGTGAAAGAGACATGGAGAGATAAGAGAGAGTTGACTTTCTGGCTAGATAGAACCAGTGCCAGGATTAGAGGCATACTGATTCTGATTGGATTATGTGTGGGGAATAAATGCCAACAGAATGTGAGGGGAGATATGAGGGGAGTGTTTAGAAGCTGGATGCGATTGACACCTTCACCCGTGTGGTGGTTGCGGGAAACAGAATGTAGGTCTGCCTAAAGGGTTTAGTGGAAGTCTTTAATGTCACCATTATACGAGTGGGAGAGGGGACCTGGCTGGTGTGACGAAGCAGAAGCAGTGATGAGTGACCAGTACTTGCGCATGAGGTGAGTGAAAGGGCAAATAGACAAATCGTTAAGTGAATAAAGGAACAACTCACAGGGGTAAAATAGATTTTACATTGATTTCTTTGAACATGCATCCTTTCACAGTATTAATGTCTGAGTAAGTAAGGTTGTATCTTGGAAAAGTGGTTGCTGGTTCCTGTGGAGGTTGGTTAAATACAGTATGTAAAATATAGCCTCCAAAATGTTGTCAAATCCTTATGGTTATGTTTATTCAAACCAAGGTCAGTATCACTATAAAAGCTATGCAGTTTTTATGTTGAGTACTAATGGTCAGGCCATTGACTCAAGCCCAAACTGAAGTGCAGGAAATTGTCCTAATAGAAAAACACTCTCATGTACACCTGTATGGTGGTATGGTTTGCATGACCTCACCTTACTATACACATTCCTTGACACATGCCCTGAACATTGATACGCTATGAAGGCTAATGTGAGAGTTTGACGGTTATGGTTGATGGATCGTGTTCACATAGGTTTTTTAGTCTGAGTAAGAGATGCACCCCCCCCGCCCCCCACACACATCTGAAATGTAGCAAGAGTCCCATGCAGTAATATCAGGAAGGCACAGTGAGTCATGCTGCTGCAAAAAAACAGCAGACTTCCAAAATGTCTATCATAATTCATTATACAACACGCGGTAATTAATCAATGGCGGTATATTATACTTAGTTAAATGAAGTGCAGATCATTACAGATCTCTGAGTAATTGTGCTACGTTCGTGATTAATTACGTGGCTCTCTCACAGAGATACAGTCGGCAGAAATCGGTCTGATGGAGGGATCAGCGGCAGTACAATTTCAGTAATTCACTGAACATACTGCTAAGAAACTGGCTCAGGTAGCCTACAGTACAGGGACAATGGGTCTCAGGTAGCCAACAGTACAGGGACAATGGGTCTCAGGTAGCCAACAGTACAGGGACAATGGGTCTCAGGTAGCCAACAGTACAGGGACAATGGGTCTCAGGTAGCCTACAGTACAGGGACAATGGGTCTCAGGTAGCCAACAGTACAGGGACAATGGGTCTCAGGTAGCCAACAGTACAGGGACAATGGGTCTCAGGTAGCCAACAGTACAGGGACAATGGGTCTCAGGTAGCCTGCAGTACAGGGACAATGGGTCTCAGGTAGCCTGCAGTACAGGGACAATGGGTCTCAGGTAGCCTGCAGTACAGGGACAATGGGTCTCAGGTAGCCTGCAGTACAGGGACAATGGGTCTCAGGTAGCCAACAGTACAGGGACAATAGGTCTCAGGTAGCCTACAGTACAGGGACAATGGGTCTCAGGTAGCCTGCAGTACAGGGACAATGGGTCTCAGGTAGCCAACAGTACAGGGACAATAGGTCTCAGGTAGCCTACAGTACAGGGACAATGGGTCTCAGGTAGCCTGCAGTACAGGGACAATGGGTCTCAGGTAGCCAACAGTACAGGGACAATAGGTCTCAGGTAGCCTACAGTGCAGGGACAATGGGTCTCAGGTAGCCTACAGTACAGGGACAATGGGTCTCAGGTAGCCAACAGTACAGGGACAATGGGTCTCAGGTAGCCAACAGTACAGGGACAATGGGTCTCAGGTAGCCAACAGTACAGGGACAATGGGTCTCAGGTAGCCTACAGTACAGGGACAATGGGTTTCAGGTAGCCTACAGTACAGGGACAATGGGTCTCAGGTAGCCTGCAGTACAGGGACAATGGGTCTCAGGTAGCCAACAGTACAGGGACAGGATCTTTTTTTTAATGTCTTTTGTACTTACATTTTAACATTTAAATTTTTTTATCCACCAGATAAGTGCAGTGAAATGTGTTGTTTTACAGGGTCAGCCATGGTAGTATGGCTCCCCTGGAGCAAATAAGGGTTAAGTGCCTTGCTCAAGGGCACATAGACAGATCTTTCATCTTGTCGGCTCGGGTATTCAAACCACTACCTTTAGGTTACTGACCAACTCACTAACAACTAGGCTAACTGCCGCCTTGAAGGTGTTGTTAAAAGGGGAGTCCAGTACATAATAGAGAAAAACCCCATGCAGAAATCCATTCTAATTTACATAATTCAATATCTTGAGTGATATATAGAACCACTTTTTCCATAAAAACAACCATGTATGTGTATCATGACAACATATGGTAGTATCAACCAATGTCTTACGTATTAAAGGGAGGACTTAGTATAGTCTTAAAAGGTTTTCAGAGCAAAACAGAAAATGATACACCCTTGCTTCATACAAGCTCCACAGAATTCACCCCAACCAGGAAAAATAGACACAATTACTTACTCAACACAAACTCATAAACAATATTTTTCTCTGCATCCAACAAAAGCCTACCAATAAATAGTAATTTTCCTGCAATTAAGCAAACCTGAAGCTATAAGACAAGATCACTGCACATAACTGCACATAACAAGAAGTATTTCACTATGAAGAAATGAACAATATTTCCAGATCAGTGATCAAGAATGTGGATAAGGTTGAATTAAGGTTGCTGGCCTCTTTTTTCTACCATGGTAGGACCCTTAGGGGCAACACATGGTGGCAAGTGATCACTTATCCTCATGCCAGTTCCTCATTCACTGACAGCTAGCCTTTCACATGGGACTGATTGTCAGGTGCTAGACAGATTCTTTTCCTTTCCTTTTTGGATTTTGTCATCCATCTGAATGATCAGTTGTTAGTAATGAAAAGACAAAGGAAAGGTGTACTTCAACAGTATGATATCGAGTCCGACGGCCATTGACTTCGTGTTTGTTTTCACATACCATACCATAGAGTCACCACCTTAAAATGAAATACACACCAGATATTGACTTAGAGAATGCAATGACTGTATGCAGTGTATGATGTTTTAGCAGTGGTGGAAAAAGTATCCAATTGTCATACTTGAGTAAAAGTAAAGATAGGTTAATAGAAAATGACTCAAGTAAAAGTGAGTCACTCAGTAAAATACGACCTGAGTATAAGTCTAAAAGTATTTGGTTTTAAATATACTTAAGTATCAAAAGTGAATTCAATTGCTAAAATATACTTAAGTATCTGAAGTTCAAATTCCTTGTATTTCGTAAACCAGATGGCACCATTTTCTTATTTATTTATTTTTTATTTACGGATAGCCAGTGGCACACTCTAACACTCAGACATAATTTACAAACGAAGCATGTGTGTTTAGTGAGCCTGCCAGATCAGAGGCAGTAGGGATGACCAGGAACGTTCTTGTGATACAGTAAGTGTGTGAATTGGACCATTTTCCTGTTGTGCTAAGCATTCAAAAAAGTAACGAGTAGCCTACTTTTGGGTGTCAGGGACAATTTATGGACTAAAAAGTAAATCATTTTCTTAAGGAATGTAGTGAAGTAAAAGTAAAAGTAGTATTTTACACCATTGTGTTTTGGCATGCATAGACCATTTTAAATGGGTCAACATTTTTATAATAGCTCATTCACATCTTGTGTAATATAAATTCATGTCCTTGTATTCAATCTACCAAGAGATAACTGTGCACAATGCCGAAGATGTATCAAGTTTTGAGGGAGCGTGCAATTGGCATGCTGACTGCAGGAATGTCCACCAGAGCTGTTGCCAGAGAATTTAATTTAATTTCTTTACCATAAGCCGCCTCAAATGTAATTTTCAAGAATTTGGCAGTAGGTCCAACCAGCATTTTATCAATGGCAATTTCAATGCACAGAGATACCGTGACAAGATCCTGATGTCCATTGTCGTGCCATTAATCTGCTGCCATCACCTCATATTTCAGCATGATAATGCATGGCCCTATGTCACAAGGATCTGTACACAACTCCTGGAAGCTGAAAATGTCTCAGTTCTACCATGGCCTGCATACTCACCAGACATATCACCAAAAAGGCTCATTGGAATAGCTTCTACCCCCAAGCCATAATACTCCTTGACTTATTAATCAAATGGACTATTCGAATTGACCCCTCCCCCATTTTTTTACACTGCTACTAGTCATTGATTATTATTTATGCATAGTCATTTTACCCCTACCTACATGTACATATTACTTACATTACCTCGACTAACCTGTAACCCCACACATTGAGTCAGTCCCGGTAACCCCTGCACATAGCCTCGTTATTGTTATTTTATTGTGTTACTTTTTTACTTTAGTTTATTTAGTAAATATATTCTGAAATCTTATTTTCTTAAAACTGCATTTTAAGGACTTGTAAGTAAGCATTTCACAGTAAGGTTTACACCTGTTGTATTCGGCACAAGTAACAAATACAATTTGATTTGATTGAGAAGTTTGGGATCGATGTGTACGATAACATGTTCCAGTTCCCGCCAATATCCAGCAACTTCGCACAGTCATTAAAGAGGAGTGGGACAACATTCCACAGGCCACAATCAACAGCCTGATCAACTCTATGCAAAAGAGATGTGCATGAGGTAAATGGTGGTCACACTTGATACTGACTGATTTTCTGATCCATGCCCCTACATTTTTTTAAAGATATCTGTGACCAACAGATGCATATCTGTATTCTCAGTCATGTAAAATCCATAGATTAGGGCCTAATGAATTTATTTCAATTGACTGATTTCCTTATATGAACTGTAACTTTGTAAAATCGTGTTGTTACATGTTGCGCTTATATTTTTGTCCAGTGTACATTAACATTTTGGTTATTTAACTTACAGTTAGTGTATTCATTTTAAGGTAGCTAGGTATGACAACCACATATCACTAGGTATAAGAACCACATCACAGTCTTATTAGTAAGTAAAACTTTCTTCAATAAAGCAGCCATCAGCAAAGTCAGTCCTCGTAAGAAAGACCAGTTCAAGTGTTAGTTCAAGAGACAACAAAGGCAAGTACAACAGTAGGGTGTAATCAGTTACGCTACCAGCTAAAATATTGTCAGATTACAGATACTTTTGAAAAACATATTAGATTACTTTTAAATGGATGTTTGTCAACAAATACATTGACACCTTTCTGTTTTCTCAATCACATCAATTCAGCATTAAAAATGGTGCAGTTTTAAGTTTGTTCCACCTGAGTGAATCTGATCACAAGTCAGAGTGTAGTGGGTGCGTGTTGGTGGCAGGGAAGTCAGGCGCAGGAGAACGGACTTGGTATAAATGGAGTCGTTTAATAAGTGCTCATAAAACTCCAAAAACCAAAATATACAAAAAATAATAAAAGTGGGTACAAAACCCGTCGCACACCGACACATGACTTGCACTATACATACAATCAAACAATCTCCGACAAGGACATGAGGGGAAACAGAGGGTTAAATACACTACATGTAATTGATGGGATTGGAACCGGGTGTGAAGGAAGACAAGACAAAACTAATGGAAAATGAACAACGGATCAGTGATGGCTAGAAGGTCGGTGACGTCGACCTCCGAACACCGCCCGAACAAGGAGAGGGACCGACTTCGGCGGAAGTCGTGACACAGAGACCACTATGATGTCACATCAAATGCGTTGTATGGATTATTTTTGACATCTTCTAATGCTTCAGATAACGTTGCTGAGTTTAAGATACATTACCGATTACAATTTTGGAAGGGTAACTAGTAACTGTAACAGATTACAATTAGGAAGTAAAATGCAAAAAACTTATAATAATACATTTAAAAAGTAACCTACCCAACCCTGGTGATGATGTAGCTAACTTTGCCCTTCATCAAATTCTCCCATTTGTGAGCTTTCTCCATGGAGTCTGAACATGCATTGATCCAAATGCTCCATATATCACAGGTGCTGTACTCTGGCTCACATAGGAATAGTCACATGCTGAGGTCGTGATGAGCTGAATAATGCATTATATCTCCAATTGAAAGGTTTTTCAATTGGCAATGTATCGCAAGGTGTCAGATATAGTTTCAAGACTGCCATCCTAGGTTTCAAAACATTGATGCACATAAATAAATTGCTATCAACACTTTTTGAGGTCATTAGAAACATTCTGTTTTTTCAATAGTAAAAGCAGGCCTTGCATTGCAGTGGTTACAGTGCGAAATGAGAGGATTACTGTGTAACTTTTAACTTGTAATGTTCTGTAAACTATCATATGTATGATAGAATAATGTTACACCGCAAATAGTGACAGCACCTACAGCATGCATTACTAGTATTAGAAAGTAAATATTTTAAACCAGTTATTTGAGAATTAAATGAAATAATCTTAACAATAGAGTATGAGTATCTGAATTATCAAAACAATGCTGTGCAATCTTGGTTTGTCCATAACAAATCACATGGATTGAATAACTTGTATTTTTGTTTTCAGGTATAGAAAAAGAAAAAAGGGCATGGATTGAATGGCTTGTATTTATGTTTTCAGGTATAGCCCTCCTATTTTAATCTCAAAATCTTGTGTCTGTTGACACCCCTCTGATATTTATGGGTAAGACTGTCCGAGGTAGCTGAAACATAATTTGAAGGACCTCAGAATTTAGTTCAATTTAATGTCATGTTAATAATCACCTTTTTCCTCAGGCTTCATATGAAAACATAATGACAAATGGTGTCCTTGAAGCTACCCTGAGAAAACATCAGATAAAACCTGTCACCTTAGATTTACAGTTGCTCTCCTGTTGTGGTCTGAGGATATAATCTTTCAAGATGGTCCGTCTAGCTTTTACTGTCATGTCGTCCATACAAATGCGGGAATCCTATCTCCGAAAAAAAATCAAAAATCAAGCTTTGCTATAACTAGTTGGAGTAGACAAAGGTTCAAAGGAAACTACTTGAAAAAGGGGTGTCCTTCGGTTCTGGTAAGCCATCTAAACCCATAGCTTTCAGAGTACTTTTCCCTCTAGGTTAAGCACAATTCCCTCTTTATTTATTTTTTCAATGAGTCATCAATGATGTGAAACCAGCAGTGTGAGACCAGCAGTGAGGTCCAGTGTGTATTTTTTTTTCTTTCAATTCTATTTCTATCAACTCTGCTCCTCCATTTGATACGCTTTCCAATCTTAGTAATACAAATACAGTGCATGGAAAAATATCTCATCATAGTTTCCCTGGGGCTTTTTCAAATGGCACTAACCTGGAAGATGCAACAGCAAAGTTGTGAGGGAAATTCAATGTTCCAACCTAGGCCTACTCTACTGATAAACTACAAGGTATATTTGCTGAGCATTGTCGACGGGGGGGGAGGAAGAAATGCTTGTGCCGATTGATGTATTTTCAGATGAATATGTGGGAGTCCCCGCATCCTGGCTGTGTCATCACTGCAAAACCTCAAAAGAAACCAGTAGCTTTTATATTCTAATGAATAGATAAATACACATCACAGTTTCTTTGTTTAAAATTAACGCCTATCTTTTGACTCCGATATATTTTCTTTAATAATGATTATTTTCTGATCATTACTGCAAAAAGAGACGGATAGTATTTCCAACTGAAAGAATCTTGCATATAAGAAATCATTAACTCACGACACGGTTCTCTGAATATCAACTCAATTAACATGGGCCCCCAATAATCCTTTCCGATTCACATTGTGAACTTCAAAAAGCCATTTAAGGTGACTCAAGTTATTACTCTTAAATTTTGCTCTAATACATTGCCAATTACTTCAACACGAAGCTGTATTATATGGACACACTCCAGTATCCAGTAACTGACTGGTGCATACCCTTGGGAAACATTTACATCCTTCTGCCCCCACAGTAGTTTGCTTAACACACTGTATAGATTGAGCATGGTAAGGAGAAAGGGAAGGATCAGTAGGGAAGGATGTTTTGTACTTAATTAGACATGACGGCCGCTGGCCTGCCTTAACATTGTATTTATGACATCCTTCAGTTTCATACCTTCCCGCCGCACACAGAGACAAAAATAGAAGGAAGCATTTTTGTGTCTAAAGCATTGAGCTCATGCAATAGCATTACTAATTCAGTCATGGAATAAACTTGTCTTGAAATTGCATAATCTGTGGTTGATAACATAAATCAATCTGGGGTTTGCTTAAAAAAAAGGACTTCCACCATGCGACTAAATACCTTGTATTTAGAGGTGACACCGACTATGCCCAGAGCCTAAACTGCTCAATAAAAGCCTCTCACTCTTTTTAATGTGTCATGGAGAAAGATGTAATGTGACAAGGTGAGATTGATGAGAATGTTCTACTTCTCCCGTTATACTGCCTCATGAACATACAATCAGGGTATAATGAAGACCGCGCCAGATGTACACTAAATTTAACAGTTGGGGTTGTCACTGACATCACAACATCTTGCACTAAAGCAATTTTAGCCGGAGATGCCTGTAATTAATGCCAATGGGAATGTGTTCATAGATTAATAAAACATTCAAGTTGTAGTTTACAGTTATAATGTAATACTATAATGTTATAAAAAAATATGGTAATATGATAGCTTTGAAGCATTAAGTAATAATGAACCGCCCCCAAATTACGACAAGAGAGTCAACAGCATGTTGAGAGAGACCACTTAAATCTTCATGCGTATTTCTACCATAACACATGTAGCCTACTACTGTTGAAACTGTGTTAAGCAGTTTATTATATAATACCCTGGATATGCTTGGTTTAATAGTAACCAGTACGCTGAAAATAGGCCAAGACATGTACCACTGCCTCAGACTATTGAAACCAGCATGAGCGCACATCCAACCTCCATACCTCCGTGTGGAAAGGACTTTTTTTGCACATTTGAAATAGCATTGAACACATATATTTTGCTGAATACAATGTTGTCTCTTTAAACACTCAAAGTACATGCAATTATGTTTCCAAAACAGTTTAGCAGATTATATCATCCATCATCACCATTGTGGCAAAACCAATGCTACAGCCCCACTTAAATAAGCCTCACTCTCGTCTGGGTGATTGAATTTCAAACAGTAAGAAAAACAACCAGGAACTAACATTTCGACAGACTTCACTAACAGAGGTCACAAACATCACATTAGGACGGCACAGATAGAATCAGGAGTTGTAACAAAACATTACCGGGAAAAAACTGAATGTCAAATCATCACTATGCAATATTTCTAAACAGCATTGTGTCTCTCTAACAACTCATTGGATACTGTAACGGGAGATGCCTCTGGAAGCCGCATTGTAAGTAGGTCCAACAGGCCACAAAGAGCTACACCACACGTAACCACCAACTCCTATAAATCATACACAGTCTTCAACAGATGAAAAACACTCCTCTACAATCACGCACCTTCCAGCATCTTCCACACACAGACCATAATACCTATGGTAGCACAGTAGCACTTAATTTTATGGTACTGTTTCACTGTTATATTGCTCATAAGTTGTGATGTAGAAAACTGAGAATAGAATAACCACCTGCCAAGTGCATCAGGTTGCCCACCATTGAGATACAGCCGTCGTTCCACTTCTCTTATTACTATTTGCTATGTTCTCCATTGATTTACTGATTTTGTCAGCAATTAATCGGTCTTCTCTTTTCAGCAATCTAACGTATGTCCGTCCATGTTCTCCACTGTTTTGTTTACAGTCTTCACTGAGGTCTCGCCACGAAATACAATAGGGTGAAAGCGAGAGAGCTATATGTTTATTGTTGATTATAATTTTTTGAATTCTGGTATCTCATGGACACATTTCATTCTCATGCATAATGAAAAAATTACATTTTCTATGTAGGTTTGTATTAGGATTTTGCGTTTCGGAATTCACCTTTGTTTCCCTGATATGATATGCTGCTCGTCTCGAGCTGCTAGGTCAAATCCACCATGATGCCCTCTTAAATAAACCAGTCTACCATGAGTCTGCCAACCGACTGTCATCGTCCCTTAACCCTCAGCAAAGTAAATCAATCAGAATGGGATTCAATCAGCAAACACCATTCTGATCCTTTGCCCTTCCATCTTGCATAGGTCACATCTGGAGAGATATCATTCTGCAGCACTGGCCCTTCTAATATTGTTTTACAGACCACCAAATCTATTCACGTTGGCAAAAATCCCTCCCTCCTTCCAAGATCCTGCAATAGCATTCATTTACCCTCCAATCTCCTGAAGCTGCCTTAGTATTACTTGACTGTCAACCCACTGTGAGGTTGCAGTTGGCTGCTGTGGACCCTCCTTTCACATTGGCCTTCAAGGCACTCTCGTGTTTTAACAGGGGGGCTGTGAGGCTACATCAAAGATATGGTTCCATGTCCTTGATTTCCCATAATCCATAATCTGGCAAAGCCATATGGGCCATTCAGATTGTACATAGCTGAGCTCAATATAAGCCATACATCAATGTTCGCTCCAATTTGTTTTGCAGAGCTGTCAAACAACCACTACTGCAACCATAAACAGATCATTGCCTGTGCCTTGCAGCTAATGTTATTGCTTTCACCAGTACTTTTGACGTTATTTACCTTGGAAGAATACTGAAAACTGAAGCATCTACAGGTGAGAGGAGTCTGTTATTTTCACAGTAACCAAAATGCTATAGAATATTGTATGCAGGGATGAAGTGGTAAAAAATAAGGTTTGTAAACACTGAACACCAGTCCAGATGATTGAATTGAGGCCCTACTCTGTCCAATGAGCGTTGTGACTCAAAAGCTATGGAACACAGGAATTGTTTAGTGTGCCATTCAGACAAAAAATGATATGTATAAAGGGGTTGACATTCAGAGGATACTTTTAGTTTATGAAATGAGAGTGTTTGTTTGAGCTCAGAACAGACTGCACTCAAATGCTTCACCTTGACAATGCTAGAAAATGAAGTGTTCCGTCACATGGCCATCGGCGAGTGCTGAGGCAAACATTCCAATGTCCTCCACTTGAATCCAACATGTAAAGCTCCTTTCAGGGTAACATCAAGCCGAAAATGGAAGGATGTCGGATGTTCCACCTCAAAAAGCACAAGAAAGAGGATTTCGACACCCACCATCTCATATTATTCAGAAATCATTTCTGTTGTTAGAAACAAAAGATGAGCATTCATACAACATTATTTGGATGAAATATAAATGGATATCTGATAAATTAAGCTAATTGATTGCATCCAAATGGGCCATTTTAATGTATAGGATTCATATAATATTCAATAAATATAGTACCTAACATCCTATTTGGACCACACTTTTTTCAAACAATGA
Source organism: Oncorhynchus gorbuscha (assembly GCF_021184085.1). Classification (NCBI taxonomy): domain Eukaryota; kingdom Metazoa; phylum Chordata; class Actinopteri; order Salmoniformes; family Salmonidae; genus Oncorhynchus; species Oncorhynchus gorbuscha. The sequence continues at coordinate 82,280,354 of NC_060178.1, read as the reverse complement.
GTTAGACTAGAGGAATCCAAAGGAAAGGTTCAAAAGCAACCTACGGACCCTCCACACCCCACACCAATCCCACCCCAACAATAAGTATACAGTATCAGTTTTATATATCTGACAAGTAGTTTGGAGCTCAGTGGAGGCTGCTGAGTGGAGGATGGCTCATAATAATGGCTGGAATGTAGTCAGTGGAATGGCATCAACCACAAGGAAACCATGTGCAGTCATGGCCAAAAGGTTTGAGAATGACACGAATATGACTTTTCTCAAAGTCTGCTGCCTCAGTTATTATGATGGCAATTTGCATATACTCCAGAATATTATGAAGAGTGATCAGATGAATTGCAATTAATTGCAAAGTCCCTATTGGCCATGCAAATAAACTGAACCCCCCCAAAAAAACAAACATTTCCAATGCATTTCAGCCCTGCCACAAAAGGACCAGCTGACATCATGTCAGTGATTCTCTCGTTAACACAGGTCTGAGTGTTGATGAGGACAAGGCTGGAGATCACTCTGTCATGCTGATTGAGTTGGAATAACAGACCGGAAGCTTCAAAAGGAGGGTGGTGCTTTGAATCATTGTTCTTCCTCTGTCAACCATGGTTACCTCCAAGGAAACATGTGCCATCATCATTGCTTTGCACAAAAAGGGCTTCACAGGCAAGGATATTGCTGCCAGTAAGATTGCACCTAAATCAACCATTTATTGGATCATCAAGAACTTCAAGGAGAGTGGTTCAATTGTTGTGAAGAAGACTTCAGGGCACCCAAGAAAGTCCAGCAAACGCCAGGACCGTCTCCTAAAGTTGATTCAGCTGCGGGATCGGGGCACCACCAGTCAGAGATTGCTCAGGAATGGCAGCAGGCAGGTGTGAGTGCATCTGCAAGCACAGTGAGGCGAATACCTTTGGAGGATGGCCTGGTGTGTCATGTTTTGTCATAGATTGTCATGTCTTGTCCCTGTGCTTTCTCTTCTATTCGTTTCCCCCTGCTGGTCTTATTAGGTTCTTTCCCTCTCTCTATCTCTCTCTCTCTCTCTCTCTCTCTCTCTCTCTCTCTCTCTCTCTCTCTCTCTCTCTCTCTCTCTCTATCGTTCCGTTCCTGCTCCCAGCTGTTCCTCATTCTCCTAACTACCTCGTTTACTCTTTCACACCTGTCCCCTATTTTGCCCTCTGATTAGAGTCCCTATTTCTCCCTCTGTTTCCGCTTCTGTCCTTGTCGGAACCTTGTTTGCTGTACTGTGTTCTTGATCCGTCCTGTCGTGTTTTTGCCTTCATCAGATGCTGCGTGTGAGCAGGTGTCTCTGTCAGCTACGGCCTGCGCCTACCCGAAGCGACCTGCAGTCTGTGGTCGCTTCTCCTGTCCTTCCCCTCTACAGACTAGAGGATTTCTGTTATGGATTCAGGATTTGTCGTTTTCTGTTTTGGACTTGAATAAACTCTGTTTCTGTTAAGTCGCTTTTGGGTCCTCACTCACCTGCATAACATGGTGTCAAGAAGGGCAGCAAAGAAGCCACTTCTCTCCAGGAAAAACCCCAGGGACAGACTGATATTCTGCAAAAGGTACAGGGATTGGACTGCTGAGGACTGGGGTAAAGTCCTTTTCTCTGATGAATCCCCTTTCCGATTGTTTGGGGCATCCGGAAAAAAGCTTGTCCGGAGAAGACAAGGTGAGCGGTACCATCAGTCCTGTATCATGCCAACAGTAAAGCATCCTGAGACCATTCATGTGTGGGGTTGCTTCTCAGCCAAGGGAGTGGGCTCACTCACAATTCTGCCTAAGAACACAGCCATGAATAAAGAATGGTACCAACACATCCTCCGAGAGCAACTTCTCCCCACCCTCCAGGAGCAGTTTGGGGAAGAACAATGCCTTTTCCAGCATGATGGAGCACCTTGCCATAATGCAAAAGTGATAACTAAGTGGCTCGGGGAACAAAACATCGATATTTTGGGTCCATGGCCAGGAAACTCCCCAGACCGTAATCCCATTGAGAACTTGTGATCAATCCTCAAGAGGCGGGTGGACAAACAAAAACCCACAAATTCTGACAAACTCCAAGAATTGATTATGGAAGAATGGGCTGCAATCAGTCAGGATGTGGCCCAGAAGTTAATTGACAGCATGCCAGGGTGGATTGCAGAGGTGTTGAAAAAGAAGGATCAACACTGTAAATATTAACTCTTTGCATCAACTTCATGTAATTGTCAATAAAAGCCTTTGACACTTATGAAATGCTTGAAATTATACTTCAGTATTCTATTGTAACATCTGACAGAAAATATCTAAAGACACTGAAGCAGCAAGCTTTGTGGAAATTAATATTTGTGTCATTCTCAAAACATTTGGCCACGACTGTATTTGGCCATTCCATTATGAGCCATCCACCCCTCCGCAGCCTCCACTGATGGAGCTGTGGCTCTGAGTATTCTTTCTTCATCCCATATAATGCATTCCCAGTGAATTTGGTGATGTTTTTTCCCCTTTCAGATACATTTGTCATTGAAGTTGTTAGGTTAATGTACCATCCTACATCCTGATATAACCAGGTTCTGACTACTAGAACCTGTTCCTGCTATTAGGTGAAATAAGTTTGAAGAATCCCACCCCTTCAACATTGAAGGGATAGTTCATCCAAATTACAAAATGTTATTTGTTTCCTTACCCTGTAAGCAGTCTATTGATACAGTATGACAGCAACCCATACTTTAGTTTTTTTGGCCACTTTTTCAAATGATAACAGTTTAGCATTTGTGTCACAATTCCAATACAAGTCAATGGCTCCTATATTAGCATTTTCACGCTTCATGTTCAAATCATCCTAAAGTGCCCCCCCCCCTATTTTCTTTGTAACTCAATGATGTTAATTGGATATAAAGTGTGAACATGCTAATATATGTACCTTCACTTGCATTGGATTTGTGGGTAATCACAATTATTTTGCGTCTTTTCTCGGGTCATTGAACGCTTTGGACTCAATGTTCCCACATTGTTAGTCTGAGATAATGGGGTTGGAGACTAAAGCAGCAGCAGACTAATTATTTAGGCTTGAGAAGTCACTGAAGACTATCTTAGCCTTTTCCAATAGCGATTTTCGTAATCCTCCACTGGTAATGATGACAATCAATTGTGGAGAGTGACTTTTGAACATTGATGTGACATTCTTCATAGTGCACTAAGCACTGGAGTTGTTTTTGAGACATTAAATTGTAACTTGACCAGTTCTGACTCGACCTATGACATTTAAGCTGTGTGACTTCTGAGTCATTTTGTTTTCTCTTACGAAGTGAAGTCCACCTTTGGGAGCCATCCAAAAGCAGAATGTCATTACTCTATGTTCAGACATTAATGGCTTGCTGCCTGGCAACAAAAAGTATGTGCATGTGGGGGCATGACACATGAACTGATTTTTAGCACCACCTCTTTTTATGGGAATTGATGGTGACTTATGTCACTTCCAGTGACTTATGAGTCTGATTTTCTGAGATAAATGGGGCTAGTGTATCATAAACACACAGCTGAGACACTGGGGAATGTTTTTTATTTAACTAGGCAAGTCAGTTAAAAACAAATTCTTATTTCCAATGAAAGCCTAGGAAAGGTGGGTTAACTACCTTGTTCAGGGGCAGAACAACAGATTTTTACCTTGTCAGCTCAGGGATTTGATCCACCAACCTTTCAGTTACTGGTCCAACGCTCTAACCACTTGGCTACCTGCCTCCCAATGTACTGGCTATCTGGGCAAAACAAAGCCAAATGTCCACTACCAAGCCCATTTCATAGATCTCTGAAACTCTTTGCGGATACGGGTCCAGAAATGATTTTATTGGACAGAAAGAGGTCTGCTTTTTGACATACCTTTTTAGCCATGGCACGCATTGACACACTCAGCAGTACATTCACAGCTTCTGATAAGGAACATAAACTCCATAGCTGAAGTAGTACTACAGATGTAGGATCTTAGTTTGAGCCAGAGTCATACAGCAGGAAAATATAATACTTCAACAACAGGAAATGTGAATTATTATGTGTCTTATAAGTACTGGCCATTTATGTAGTGGTTGATACATTTTTCGTAAGGGAAAAATCTAAGTGAAAACTAAAGACTTTAGAAGCCTTTTTAAACTTCTCCTGCAAAGGGTGATCAAATTAAGATCCACCACCTGTACAGGCTCAAGCTCCTCTGCATGCATGCTTGAACAGATGGAATCATACACTACAGTTTGACCCTTCCTTTAACAAAAAGATTTTCCTTACTCTTGATAGACCACAATCACCTACGTCTGCCTTACTTTCTCTAAAGAAAGTGTGTACACTTCTATTCCTGTAAAATATATCATTGATGTGAGGCTTTGTATTTCCCTCTCTGAAACCAACAATATCTCAAAATTGACAAAGTAGAACCGGAGATACTCAAAATTAAGTGGAACTGGGAAAATTTCTTCATAGTTTTTTTATTTAGTTACCTATTGCTCATCACATATAACACATCTAGCAACATACTTAAAAAACAGACAGCGAGAGACTGACAATTTACTTTAAGATGTGACTTAATTTAGGAACCCACCAACAGTAATGCAATCTGAGAACAACAAACACCTGTGTCAAAGACCTTTATAAAGAGTGTGCCATAGAGTGCGACTGTACACGACAAGTGCTTTTTGCCAAGCACTTACCTGGACAGTCTGCCTCTGGCTGCTCATCCAGTGAGGAGATCCTCTCAGACAGTTACTCCTAGCAGAATAGCATGACTGATGCTGCAAAGCATAGCAGGGTCTTTCACTGATAGAAATGGCTAAAAATGTCAATGTTTCTGGAGAGGTGGGAGCACATGGATTTCTTTCATCTTTTACTTGTATGGCACGCTGTGTGAGTGTGCAATTCAGTAGAAAGCAGTAGGCCTACTGTACAAACAAGTAGTGAAATGATCAACATGGACTGAAGTCACTAAATCCAAATTACTAGTGATTATATGTTTTTAAGCAGCAACAGATTTCTATCTGTTTATCATCACATCATGTTTTAGCAATGATACAGAATTACACCCATGGGCTGCTTAAATTGGCATATTAACTATAATATATAGTGTGTACTATTCTCTCCCTAAAAACATAAAATCCTAGGAATAGCAACATGTTTCCCTGTTATTTGGCAGAAAATGTACTCTCTTTAAATTCCACTCTTTGATTGGGAGACTTTGTAGATTCTATTGTTTTCTAATGAGCCGTTCAGACTTTTGCAGATGCTAGCCTCCTCCAATCCATCACCACAGACCCTCTGTGCATGAAGATCAGCTTCCTGGCGCTGGATCTGAACACCGTTAACAGGGGTTGACACCACTGTAAGAGACTCATTATATACACAATGAACCATGGTGCACATTCCCTCCCCAAACTCTGCAGCAAACTTAGCAACTGTCCAATTAATCTCACTCACGGCACTGTGATGCAGCTGCTGAATCTCTCTCTTACTCTACCACCTTGGCTGTGTACTGTCACAAGGGAGCAAGATGATATGACTAAGTTGTCCCCCTAGATCGATGCATGGTAAATTGACAGTGTGACTCCAACCATGATGATACTGTGCTTTATTATCTTAAATACATTTTTTTTTAAATCAGAAGTGCATGACTTATCCTGCTATAAAAGAAACCAAAAATACTATTTTCCGGAACAGCTATTGTTATGATATGAGGGAGTAGTTTAGGGTTAGCGTCGGGCCAGGTGCTGTGCCAAGCCTTGATAAGCACACAGGTGTGGACAATCAGTGATCGGCATTCAGGAGTGGACAGCAGCCTCTCAGCCTGCCAGTGTTTGTTTGGTGTTACCTCTTCACAGACATTTTTGTAATTTTCTTTTTTGTATATATTTATTTTCTTCAGCAGAAACTGAACACACAATGATCTTCTTGAGCTGACCATCCAAGGAGTCAAGACTTAGTTGGCCCTGGCCCAAGGTAAGTTTGCTGGCTCATGGGGCACATCCATACAACACGGTCTGCATAATCTGACTTGTCACGTAAAATCAGGTTACGGACACTTCAGCTCAACCTAGTACCCCTAGACTTGGCGAGTGTAGCAAAAAAGTTGGCTACCTAGGTGGTTTTGTAATACTAGCTCTTTCTTGTCTAGTTTATTTAATGATCAGAGACTGCTTGAACATATACTAGCAATGACATAGTAGTGCTAGTTGGACTGAAGCTCACTTCAATAGAACTCAAAGTCACTGTGAACTGTCTTGGTCTGTGAACACGCACATGAACATCCTCCTTCATGATCTACATTCAATATTTAACTTGTGTTTTCAGTGTGGAAATGTGTCTGAATGCTGTATTTCACTTTGATCTGGCAATCATGTTTGTGATTCTGCAAATGTATAGGAGATGTGATGTATCCCTTCCCTAAATAATCCCCTTGCCCTTTCAAGATACAGGTACTTATGGGAGTGTAGGAGTGCATACAAAATAAAGTGTACTGTATACAAGAACCAACATGCAAGCACCTCAGATGCAAATGAGCTTACTAGCAGTGCAATGGACATGCTATGCATGGTTCCTGACAAATGCATAAACATAATTTTTAATGGATTACTTTAATTCAGTGTGACAAATGGTGTCGGATGAGGAAATGGCATTCCCACGCCAATTCCCGGCAAGACAATTGGCCCAATGTATCTCAAATTGTCGTTCCAGTAACACTTTGACAAGAGATACTGAAGTTGGCTCACGATGGTAGTACTGCAGGCCATCATGGTGTTAACAACAATGGTAGTACTGCAGGTCATCATGGTGTCATGTTTTTCACTCCCTATCATAAGGTGTGTTTTTCTGGGGGGGACAATCCAGGGGGGACAACTCTAATTGGAGTTGCTTGGCCAGCATTCAGTAACCCCCCCACCCTCTCATGGATGCCTTTCAGAACCCATGTTAACACCCTGCCAGTTAATTTCGGTTGTCGGTGGCTCATTTGTTAGTTCCCTTTCTCTGTTGCTCGACAATTTTTGTTTTTTTATTTGGGAATGTAGCATCACTAAAATACATTGGACTTTCTTTCATGGGTGTTGATTTTTTTTGCCTCCATCATTTCCTAACTACTACCCAGCTGCAGCCTGGCTGAGTTTATTATTCCAACAACAGCCTATTAGACATTATTATTCCTGCCTGGCTTGATTCAGTCCCGTGTGAGGTGGAATTGCTTTTATTTAGATTCTATAACTCTCCTTTTTAGAGCCCAGTCTTGGTACAGTACTATACGGAGGAATACTTTTTTGAATCACATTTTGTCAATGTGTGTCAAATGTAGACTGACTTAATATACATTGTGATAGGTGAAACCATGATCATTTGCATTGCCTAATGAAGTGTTGATTCTACAGTGCAATCTTAAGATTTGTATTGTGAACTACAGTAGTTGGCAATGCAGAGGGTGTCTACTGAAACTTCACACATTTATATTTAGCTAAAAATGTGGTGTGCCAAAGTGTTTCTCTCCTGTTGTGTATACTGCCTGAGCAAGCTTGTTAGTGAAGCCATGCCAGACCTTGTCATCAACCTCATTTTGATTCCAGTCAGATGCGGTCTACCAATCTAATCACACTGACAATTACTTATTCATCTGTGTGCTCTGAGTTGAGTAAAACTACCATCTTTAATTTAAAGGACATGCAGTAAATTGTCAAACCAAGGAAGTCCTATCTGCGCAATTCATCCTGATTTTTTTTTTTTAAAAGGTCCTCGGGCTCAGACAGATGGATTTGACGTAGTAAGGTGAAGTTCATAGGGGAAGTCTTACCAACCTGCACAAACCTTTATAGCACGTCAGCAAACATTAAATGTCAGGAGACCAGGAGGCCTATATTCTGAGAAAGCAGTGTACTAAAGCAAAGTAAGTAGAGCCTAGCTTTTTCTAAAGATCAGAGGGCAAGTTTGAAGATTTTTCCCACAGGGTAGTGTTTCACCCAACGTAGTTAATTCAATCGTTCAAGAGTCTGGGTTCCCAAGGCTTATGTATTTAAATACCTGCCTTTTGTGCTGCGTCGGTACACCTTCCTCGGAAAATAGCTTTCGACAATACACTGACGCGTGAAACCGTGGACAAAACTGTGACGATTTCATTAAGCTGTTGACCGTTAAAGAGCCATGGCTGCTTAATCTCTCCACCCCACACCTCTTTTCAATACGTCTGACACAGGTGGTCTTGCAACAGATGATTCGGAGTCAGCATTAATTATAAACCTGGCGCAGGTCCTAGAAGCTGCACATTGAGGAGCCACACACATCTCAAGGGACCAACAACTACTGAACACTAAACCTCAATATGCTCTGGGGGAGAAATTATACAATCATTTGAAATCTGAAAATTGCCTCACTTGGACCTCTTGCTGGTCTTGCTGAACCCAGGGTTGTGTCTGAATACAAACAGAATGTTTATGACTGGAAAGGGGGTTAAACTCAATTATCTTAAATGATGAAAGTGGGAAAGCAATTCTAGTGTAGATTAGGTAATATTCTAAATCCATTTTCAGCTCCTGTTGTAACAACCATTCTCTAAGCAAATCACCCGGGACAGTGACACAAGGAAAAGTACCGTACAAATGGAAACTCAATTAGGTCAACATTAAAGATGATTAGGAATTCATTTTCATCTTGATTTAATTAAGAGCACTCTACAGCTGGTGCTTGAAATATCAACCAACAGAACTCAATCTATACTCGACAAAAATATAAACGCAACATGTAAAGTGTTGGTCCCATGTTTCATGAGCTGAAATAAAAGATGGCAGAAATGTTCCATATGAAAAAAAAAGTGTTTCTCTCAAATGTGCAAAAATGTGTTCACATCCCTGTAAATGATCATTTCTCCTTTTCCAAGATAATCCATCCACCTGACAGGTGTGACATATCAGAAAGCTGGGGGAAAAGGGCACCTCTAAAAGGTGCGGTTTTGTCATTTGGGTTCAACCGGCCTCAAAACAGCAGGCCATGTGTAACCACGCCAGCCAAGGACCTCCACATCTAGCTTCTTCACCTGCAGGATCATCTGAAACCAGCCACCTGGACAGCTGATGAAACTGGGTTTGCACAAGTGAAGGTTTTCTGCACAAACTGTCAAACATTCTCAGGACATCTGCATGCTCGTCGTCCTCACCAGGGTCTTGACCTGACTACAGCGGGCTAATTCTCAACTTCGGTGGCCACTGAAAACGCTGGAGAATTGTGCTCTTCAAGGCTAAATCCCGGTTCCAACTGTACCAGGCAGATGGCAGACAGTGTATGGTATTGTGTGAGCGATTGGTTTGCTTATGTCAACGTTGTGAACAGAGTGCCCAATTGTGGGGTTATGGTATGGGCAGGTATGAACAAACACAATTTAATATATCGATGGCAATTTGAATGCACTAAGATCCCGTGATGAGATACTGAGGCCTGCCGCCATCACCTCATGTTTCAGTATGATAATGCATAGCCCCATGTGAAAAGGATCTGTACACAATTCCTGGAAGTTGAAAATGTCCCAGTTCTTCCATGGCCTGCATACTCACCAGACATGTCACACATTGAGCTCATTTGGGATGCTCTGGATTTACATGTACGACAGCATGTTCCAGTTCCCACCAATATTCAGCAACTTCGCACAGCCATTGAAGAGTGGGACAACCTTCCACATGCCACAATCAACAGCCTGATCAACTCTATCAAATAAAACATTTATTAGTCACATATGCCGAATACAACTGGTGTAGAACTTACAGTGAATTGCTTACTTGATAGCCCCTAACCGCCCCTAACCAGTTAAAAAAATACAGATAAGAGACAAAAGTAACAAGTAAATAAAGAGTAGCGAGTAATTTAAGAGAAGCAGTAAAAAATGACAATATATACAGGAGGGTGCCGGTACAGAGTCTGTGCGGGGGCACCAGTTAGTATGTACATGTAGGTAGGTCATTTTATTTTACCTTCATTTAACTAGGCAAGTCAGTTAACCTGTTACTCCTAATCCCTACTTTTTCGAACATTCTGTTAAAAATCGTGCAACATTTCAGCGCCCTGCTGCTCATGCCAGGAATATAGTATATGCATATGATTAGTATGTGTGGATAGAAAACACTAAGACGTTTATAAAACTGGTTAAATCACGGCTGTGACTATAACAGAACGTGCGTTTCATCGAAAAGCGCAGGAAAATCTGATCACTGAAAATGGAAATATACATCCATCCGCCACTTCAACCCATTGATAAAGGCGAACCACAATAAATGGGGCTGAGGTTACAATACCTACAGCTTCCACACGATGTCAACAGTCTTGTCATTTGCCTAGGCTTTGTTTCTTGGTCAAACAAAGAGACAAGCCATTTGTTCAAGTCTACGACCGGATATTTTGGTTGAGATTTACCCGGACATTATTTCCCAGCTAAAGAATATACTTCGCCTCGTGATCAATTTGATCGCTTATTAACGTTACTAATACCTAAAGTTGCATTACAAAAGTATTTCGAAGTGTTTGAAAGTTTATCGTCGACTTTTTTAATTTAAAAAAATGATGCTACGTTATAAGACTCTATTTTTTCCGTTCATCACACAGTCTTCATAGATCGATATCTAGGCTATATATGGACCGATTTAATCGGGGGAAAAAAAGACGCAATAGTGATTATGGGACATCTAGGAGTGCCAACAAAGATGGTCAAAGGTAATGAATGTTTTATATTTTATTTGTGCGGTATGTGTAGCGACGACTATGCTAATTATTTTGTTTACGTCCCCTGCGGGTCTTTTGGGGTGTTACATGCTATCAGATAATAGCTTCTCATGCTTTCGCCGAAAAGCATTTAAAAAATCTGGCTTGTTGCCTGGATTCACAACGAGTGTAGCTGTAATTCAATACCCTGAATGTGTATTTTAATGAACGTTTGAGTTTTAACTAATACTATTAGCGTAGCGCATTTGCATTTCCAGATGTCTAGATGGGATGCCTGCGTGTCAGGTAGGAGCAAGAGGTTAAGAACAAATTCTTATTTTCAATGACTGCCTAGGAACAGTGGCAGAACGACAGATTTGTACCTTGTCAGCTCAGGGGTTTGAACTTGCAACCTTCCGGCTACTAGTCCAACGCTCTAACCACTAGGCTACCCTGCCGCCCCAATTAGTGACTATGCATAGATAACTGAGTGGCAGTGGGGGGGTGGCAATGCACATAGTCTAGGTAGCCCCTTGACTAGATAGTCAGTAGTTTTATGGCTTGGGGTAGAAGCTGTTTAGAAGACTCGTGGACCTAGACTTGGCGCTCCGGTACCGCTTTCCGTGTGGTAGCTGAGAGAACCTTCTAGGACAAGGGCGGTTGGAGTCTTTGACCATTTTTAGGGCCTTCCTCTGACACCGCCTGAATGGCGGGAAGTGAGAGAGGGCAGTGTGGAGTGCAATAGAAACTGCATCATCTGTGGATCTGTTGGGGCGGTATGCAAATCCGAGTGGGTCTAGTGTTTGTGGTATAATAGCGTTGATGTGAGCCATGACCAGCCTTTCAAAGCACTTAATGGCTACAGATGTGAGTGCTATGGGTTGGTAGTCATTTAAGCAAGTTACCTTAGTGATCCTGGGCACAGGGACTATGGTTTACTTAAAACATGTTGCTATTACAGACTCAGACAGGGAGAGGATGACAATGGCTAGTTGGTCAAAGCATGCTCGCAGTACATGTCCTGGTAATTCGTCTGGCCCTGCAGCCTTGTGAATGTTGACCTGTCTAAAGGTCTTACTCACTTCGGCAGCAGAGAGCGTGATCACACAGTCTTCCAATACAGCTGGTGCTCATGTTTCAGTGTTATTTATCTCGAAGAGAGCATAGAAGTAGTTTAGCTCATCCGGTAGGCTCGTATCACTGGGCAGCTCTCGGCTGTGCTTCCCTTTGTAGTCTGTAATGGTTTGCAGGCCCTACCATATCCGACGAGCGTCAGCACCGGTGTAGAACAACTCAGTCCTAGTCCTGTATTGACGCTTCGCGTGTTTGATGGTTCGTCGGAGGGCATAGCAGGATTTCTTATAAGCTTCCGGGTTGGAGTCCCGCTCCTTGAAAGTGGCAGCTCTACCCTTCAGCTCAGTGCAGTTGCTGCCTGTAATCATCGTTTCCGGTTGGGGTATGTACTTACGGTCATTGTGGGGACGACGTTGTCGATGCACTTATTGAAGCCAATGACTGATGCGGTGTACTCCTCAATGCCATTGGAGGAATCCCGGAACATAGTCCAGTCTGTGCTAGCAAAACAGTCCTGTAGTTTAGCCTCTGCTTCATCTGACCACTTTTTTTATTGATCTAGTCACTGGTGCTTCCTGCTTTTAATTTTAGCTTGTAAGCAGGAATCAGGAGGATGGAATTATGGTCAGATTTGCCAAATGGAGGGTGAGGGAGAGCTTTGTATGCATCTGTGTGTGGAGTATAGGTGGTCCAGAGTTATTTTCCCTCTGGTTGCACATTTAACATTCTGATAGAAATTTAGTGAAACTGATTTAAGTTTCCCTGCATTAAAGTCCCCGGCTACTAGAAGCGCTGCCTCTGGGTGAGCATTTTCTTGTTTGCTTATGGTGGAATACAGCTCATTCAATGCCGTCTTAGTGCCAGCCTCTAACTGCTATGAAAAATACAAACTCTCTAGATAGATAGTGTGGTCTTCAGCTTATCATGAGTTACTCTACCTCAGGTGAGCAATAGCTCGAGACTTCCTTAGATATCGTGCATTAGCTGTTTACAAAATGTATAGACCGCCGCCACTTGTCTTACCAGACGCCGCTGTTCTATCCTGCCGGTACATCGTATAACCAGCCAAGTATGTTGATATTGTCTTCGTTCAGCCACGACTCTGTGACGCATAAGATGTTAGTTTTTAATGTCCTGTTGGTAGTTTAATCTTCCCCGTAACTCGTCCATTTTATTTTCTAAAGATTGCATGTTTGCTAGCAGAATTGAGGGAAGTGGTGGTTTATTCGATCGCCTCCGACCTCTCAGAAGGCAGCCCACTCTCCGGCCTCTCTTTTTCCACCTCTTCACACAGATCACTGGGGCCTGTTCCTGAGGGAGCCGTATATCCTCCGCCTCTGGCTCGTCAGAGTCGTGAAACAAGAGAAAGGATTCTGCTAGTCTGTGGTAAGTAATCGCTGTCCTGATGTCCAAAGGTTATTTTCGCTCATAAGAGAGGGTAGTGGCAACGTTGTGTACAAAATGAGTAAAACAATAAGTTACAAACAATGCAGATAAGCACAATTGGTTGACGGCACGTAAAACGTCTGCCTTCTGCTCCGGCGCCATCTTGCATAGAAACTCTAGTTTGTATTTATGCGAAGGAGATGTCCTGAGGCAAATGGTCACACCACATACAGACTGGGTGTGGATCAGAAACTTAAAAAAAGAACCATATGTATCTGTGACCAACAGATTCATATCTGTATTCCCGGTCCATGTGGAATCCATAGATTAAGGCCTAATTAATTTATTTAAATTGACTGATTTCCTTAAATGAATTAACTCAGTAAAATCAATATTGTTGCATGGTGCATGTTTTTTTTCAGTTTAGATAGGAGTACGTAGCTCCCGAATTTAAAATGCTGATGAACCACCAATATACCGTACAGTGTGCATATATATTTAGTAGACAGGACTAAAATACATCTAACACTACAACTTCAAATGCCAACCTTTTGACGCCATACACTACAATCGGCTACAGACTTTCATGTTAAATTATCAATGCAGGCTGCGACACTACTCATTTAACTACAAACCCACACAGATAAGTGGGGTAAACCACTCTGGCCTATGCATTTTCATAGTGAGGTAAAATTATCTAAGTGGTCGTCTGAAGGTTAATGCGCTGTTAACAACTTGACCTCATTTCTCTGGCACTGGGGTCACAAGTGATTCCAAAAAAATGCTTGATAAACAGCCTGATGAGGGCCTGTTATACGCTTTCATTTTGATGCCAAGATTCACTTCAAAGATATTTGATAGTATTTTACTGCTGTGGACAGGTACGTCTTAGGTGTCCAATGGATATTTTAGGCCCTCATGATAATTATTGCCTCCATCTGTTGTAAGAAATATCTAATTCTATTGGTTGCATACAAATATTTAGCAGATATTATTGCGGGTGTAGCGAAATGCTTATGTTCCTAGCTCCAGCAGTGCAGTAATATCTAACACACACACATCTAAGAAGTTAAAGAATGGAATTAAGAAATATAGAAATGTTAGGACGAGTAATGTTGGAGAGCAATGTTGGAGTCCGGAGTATAAATATACGGGATATGTATACAATATGGATAGAATATGTAGTATATCTGAAGAATAGTTTATGTACAGCAATGGCTAAATAGGATTGACTAGAATACAGAATATACATATGAAGTGGGTAAAACAGTATGCAAACATGACCAGTGTTCCTTGACAATGTACAAAGGGCAGCAGCCTCTAAGGTGCATGGTGGAGTAACTGTGTGGTAGCCATCTAGTGAGATTGACTAAGTTCAGGGCAGTTTACCAGGCGGGGGCTAACTAATGGTGACTATTTAAGTCTTGATGACCTTGAGATAGAAGCTGTTTTTCAGTCTCTGTCCTAGTTTTGATGCACATGTCCTGACCTCGCTTTCTGGATGGTAGCACGGTGAACAGGCCATGTCTCGGGTGGCTGAGGTCCTTGCTCTTTTTGGCCTTCCTGTGACACCAGGTTCTGTAGATGTTCTGGAGGACAGGCAGTGTGCCTCTGGTGACGCGTAGGGCATACTGCACCATCCTCTGGAGAGCCCTGATACAGCCGGTCTGTAAAAGTCTGAGGGTCTTATGGGCCAAGCCAAATTTCTTCAGCCTCTTGAGGTTAGGCATTGTTGCGCCTTCACCACACTGTCTATGTGGGTGGACCATTCCAGATTTGTCAGTGCTGTGTATGTCGAGGAAATTGAACTCTTTTCATCAATGGGGATGTGCTCCCGCTGCTGTCTCCTGAAGTCCATGATCAGTGCCTTCATTTGGTTGACGTTGAGGGAGAAGTTATTTTCGTGGCACCACTCCACCAGGGCCCTCACCTCCTTCCTGTAGGCTGTCTCGTCATTGTTGGTAATCAGGCCTACCACTTGTCTGCAAATTTGATGATTGAGTTGGAGACGTGTGTGGCCACACAGTCATTGGGGGAACAGGGAGTCCAGGAGGTGGCTGAGCACGCTTCCTTGTGGTGCCCCTGTGTTGAGGATCAGCATAGTGGAGGTGTTGTTGCCAACCTTCACTACCTGGGGGTGGCCTGTCAGGAAGTCCAGAACCCAGTTGCACAGGGTGGGGTTCAGATCCAGGACCCCAAGCTTAATGACGAGCTTGGAGGGTACTATGGTGTTGAAGGCTGAGCTGTAGTTAATGAACAGCATTCTAACTTAGGTATTCCTCTTGTAAAGATGGGATAGGGCAGTGCGATGGCAATTGCATCATCCATGGATCTATTGGGGTGGTATGCAAGTTGCAGTGGGTCTAGGGTGTCGGGTAAGGTGGCGGTGCTATGATCCTTAACTAGTGTCTCAAAGCACTTCATGATGACAAAAGTGAGTGCTACGGCGCGATAGTCATTTAGTCCGGTTACCTAGACTTTCTTGGGTACAGGAACAATGGTGGACATCTTGACGCTAGTGGGGACAAGTCTATCTCTCCATATCTCAGTCTATGTCCGTAAACACTGCAGCCAGATGTTTTGCGCATGCTCTGAGGACGAGGCTAGAGATGCAATCTGGGTCGGCAGCCTTGAGAGGGTTAACACACTTAAATGTTTTACTCACGCCGTCCATGGAAAATGAGAGCTCACAGTCCACATGGTGGCCCACGTCAGCGGAACTGTTTAAAGGTGTTTAGCTTGTCTGGGAGCAAGACGTCGGTGTCCGTGACGTGGCTGGTTTTCCCTTTATAATCCGGGATTGTCTGGAGTTCCTGCCACAAGTCTTGGGTCTGAGCCGTTGAATTGCGACTCCACTGACATTTTGCCTGTTTGATTGCCTTACGGAGGGCGTAATTGGACTGTTTGTACTCTACCATATTCCCAGT
This sequence comes from Oncorhynchus gorbuscha, assembly GCF_021184085.1. Lineage (NCBI taxonomy): Eukaryota > Metazoa > Chordata > Actinopteri > Salmoniformes > Salmonidae > Oncorhynchus > Oncorhynchus gorbuscha. Next base: position 82,264,293 of record NC_060178.1, on the reverse strand, counting down.
CACCTTGCCGCAGACAAATGCAGTGGTTTGTGCTTTCAGTTTTGAGGAATTCTGCAATCTGTCCACGGTTTTCGGTTTGGCTAGGTTGAGTTGAACCAGGATATTGTTTTCTGCCAAAATAGCCATTTCATCTATTTTAGGCAACATTCATATCCAGATTCTTTACAACACATTTAGCTACTTTGGCCTACTGTACAGTGGAAGGGCCTGTCCGTGTCCTTCCCCCATAGTCCAAAACTTCAAAATCCAAATTGGGTGGGGTTTTCTTTCCTGTCTGAGTGGCGCAGTTACTTGATGTGAGTATTCCGGTGATTGTGTGCACCACTCATTTTGCATGATTACACAGTACGAGAGAGGGAAGAAAAAGGATGGAAAACATTGACCTTAAAATGAACAAAACCAAAAAAAGTATGGGATGTACTACTTTAACCATACTAACAAAATAGAATAGATGTGAAACCAAAAGGGTGGAATAAAGGGTTAATATTGTATGCTAATGTACAAGAGCATTGTCTCCATGGAAACTAATAGCATTTCTTTCAGGGGACTGGAGGAGAATGGCAGCCTTGCAGAGCCTATTTCTGTGCCACTTGCATGTACTCTAGGAAATTGTATTCCCTTCTAAAATATCACTTTTCAGCTGAGGAAAAAATCCTCAGCCTTAACTGATTATGGATCTGAGAGAACACGTGTACATCTGCATTGGACGTTGCTGCCATGCTATTAGCTACTGTCTCTCAGCCACAAACGGCATGCTTCCAGAGAGGAATTGCCATGTCTGCTACACGTTTGCTTTTAATAGTGTCTGGCTGTGTACATGTCTCCCCTCAGAGACTGGGAGGATCATTCTGATTGATGGTTATTAATTGCCTAATTGGTAACCCTGTGATGTCTGAGTTGGTAGGATTTGCAAGATTTGTTCACTGCAAGGTCAAAAGGATGGGCCTGTGTAATCCTGACCGGAGGTTGTTTTAAGGTAATACGGCTGTAAATACTTTGTTCTGGTGTAATAAACTCAGCAAAAAAAGAAACATCCTCTCACTGTCAACTGTTTATTTTCAGAAAACTTAACGTGTAAATATTTGTATGAACATAATATTCATCATCTGAACAAGTTCCACAGACATGTGACTAACAGAAATGGAATAATGTGTCCCTGAACAAAGGGTGGGGGGTGTCAAAAGTAAGTCAGTATCTGGTGTGGCCACCAGCTGCATTAAATACTGCAGTGCATCTCCTCATGGTCTGCACCAGATTTGCCAGTCTTACTGTGAGCTGTTACCCCACTCTTCCACCAAGGCACCTGCAAGTTCCCGGACATTTCTGGGGAGAATGGCCCTAGCCCTAACCCTCTGAACCAACAGGTCCCAGACGTGCTCAATGGGATTGAGATCCTGTCTTGCAGGAAATCACACACAGAACGATCAGTATGGCTGGTGGAATTGACATGCTGGAGGGTCATGTCAGGATGAGCCTGCAGGAAGGCTACAACATGAGGGAGGAGGATGTCTCCCTGTAACTCACAGTGTTGAGATTGCCTGCAATGACTACAAGCTCAGTCCGATGATGCTGTGACTCAACCTCCAAATAGATCCTGCTTCAGAGTACAGGCCTCGGTGTAACGCACATTCCTTCAACGATAAACTCAAATCCGACCATCACCCCTGGTGAGACAAACCCGCCACTTGTCAGTGAAGAGCACTTTTTGCCAGTCCTGTCTGGTCCAGCGATGGTGGTTTTGTGCCCATAGGTGACATTGTTGCCGGTCATGTCTGGTGAGGACCTGCCTTACAACAGGCCTACAAGCCCTAAGTCCAGCCTCTGTCCGCAATAGGCTAAGAGTCTGCACACTGATCGAGGGATTGTGCGTTCCTGGTGAAACTCAGGCAGTTATAATATAATAATAATAATATAATAATATATGCCATTTAGCAGACGCTTTTATCCAAAGCGACTTACAGTCTTGTGTGCATACATTCTACGTATGGGTGGTCCCGGGGATCGAACCCACTACCCTGGCATTACAAGCACCATGCTCTACCAACTGAGCTACAGAAGGACCATCCTGTACCTGTCCCGCAGGTGTGATATTCGGATGTACTGATGTTGCAGATGTTTTTGCACATGGTCTGCCACTGTGAGGGCGATCAGCTGTCCGTCCTGTCTCCCTGTAGCGCTGTCTTAGGTGTCTCACAGTACAGACATTGCAATTTTTTGCCTTAGACACATCTGCAGTCCTCATGCGTCTTTGCAGCATGCCTAAGGCATGTTCAGGCAGATGAGCAGGGATCCTTGGTGTCTTTCTTTTGGTGTTGTTCAGAGTCAGTAGAAAGGTCTCTTTAGTGTCCTAAGTTTTCTTAACTGTGACCTTAATTGCCTACAGTCTGTAAGCTGTTAGTGTTTTAACGACCGTTCCACAGGTGCATGTTCATTAAATGTTTATGGTTCATTGAACAAGCATGGGAAACCATGTTTAAACCCTTTACAATGACGATCTGTGAAGTTATTTAGATTTTTATGAATTATCTTTGAAAGACAGGGTCCTGAAAAAGGGACGTTTCTTTTTTTGCTGAGTATGTGCTGGCTTTCTGCCCATCAGTTCAAAAGTGCATAATGAAACCTTGATGAACCTAGTACATTAGCTCTCATAAAGCCATTGGATTAATTGACTATAGCACTATAGTATAATACATTAACTAAATAACTGAAAGCATTTTTACACCAGGTCAAATATTCAATATTGTTAGGAAACTACATGGTAAAATGTTAGTTACAAAATAATAACTTATGAATCACTTTATTTCATTGGTATTCACTAAATCAAAAACCACTGGGCACTGGTTGGTGCCAGATAGTTAACTATTGTGTAGAATAAGTAAGTACCAGATTGTTTCCAAATATATATTAATATAGCAAATATTAGACTTAGCATGCCAGCATTTTGAGGCATTTAATTCTATGTAAAATAAAATGCTAAAGAGCCATGAGATGATAAATCAAGGTATTATGTAAGAAACTTAAATCAAGGCCTCATTAATTTTCATCTTGCAATGTAAATTACATCAGAGAAACACGATGCACAACTCTACAGTCAAGAGTTGGTTAGATTTGCCTTGGTGATTCTACGATGTGGGCAAATCTGACAGGTAATTACTGTACATCAAGAGAGACAGACTGTGCACTTAAATCCCTGTTGAAAAGGCCCTATGATAGACAGTGAGGAATTCTAATGCACCTTGAGCCCCTTATAATGATACCCGGATCTGTTGACTGTGACAGACCATGATTGTTTGATGGTAGAGTAGAAAAGTACCAAAGGTGACCGACACCGCAGGCATTATTACACACTGAAGCAATTACTCACAATGGTATTGTTTTTCCCTTCTAATCTTAAAATCAGGTGATCGGGGGTATGACCTATGCACAGATGGGCTTGATTAATATGCTAAAGCTGGTGTATCATACAGCTATTTAGAGGGAAAGTGTCACTTTCCCTCTAAATAGCTAACTGTGACCTCGGAGGTCTGAACTTCTCTCCTATGGTGAAAGTTCATGAGGACCGAGAAGGTTAAGGAACAAATGAGACTATGGCCCGAATTAAATGGAAATCCTAGCACTACAATAATAAAAAACAATTGCCTTGACAGCTGAATTAATTTAGATTGCTGCTGGTGTGATGCACTGGGTTACAATATTTCCCTTTAACATCTGGAGGTGTGATTTGAATAAGGGCAGGTGTCTGAGGAAGGTTGGATTAAAATTAGATGGATTTAGCAGTGCTGAAATATTCATCTTCCCTTTCTCCATGTCCTGGATTGGCAGAATGAAAATGCTGTTTGGAGCTCTCCCAGTATTGTTTTTCCAAAATGGAACTAGGTCAGCTCTGGCAAGTGTTTTGAGCCCATTGAGGAGACGAGCGTCTTTAGTATGCATCATGCACTGGGATAAAAAAAATCAAGGCAAGCCCGTTAGGTCGGCCCTCCACTACACATCTCAGTGGGCACTGCAATGCCGCTCCTGAGTTGCCTTTCAGGCTAGGCCCACCTGTCACCAAAGACTGATACTGTAAACTTCCAGACTGCATGGCCCTATAAGTCAACCATCAGAACCTCCCAGAAATGTTGGGTTCAGTTCTCCCTGCCTTTAACTTCCAGGACAGATGATAAATTAAATGTTACTTACGATCCCCTAACCAACAATGCAGTTTTAAAAAATGTGGATAAGAAGAAGAGGTAAAAAGAGGATGATAAGAGTGCAATCTCTCAGTTCTCCCCAAGTTAACAATGCGTGGTGTCTCTCTATAAGGACTCATACTTTTCACTGCATCGATAGAGACATGGAGGGTCAGAAGGTTTAGTCACTGACTGCTTCTATATTTTCTATCTGTGGATCTGTTGCTATGCTGAGATCTGCCTCCATCTATATGACATGAGTCATGAATAGGCTACTTGTTTGACACCTGGCAACTACTGATATGCGGTATCTCAGTGCGCTCATCGTCTTAAATGTTCACTGTTAATGCATATATTCGTATACCAATAATTAAGTTGAGCTAGGGCCAGTCAATCAATAAAATGCAATTATGTTCATTGTCCGTAGCTTATGCCTGCCCATACCATAACCCCACAGCCACCATGGGGCACTCTGTTCACAACGTTGATCTCAGAAAACTGCTCGCCCTCACAACGCCATACAGATGTTGGTGGCTCATGGTGGAGAAATGTATATTCTATTATTTGGCAACAGCTCTGGTGGACATTCCTGCAGTCAGCATGCCAATTCCACACTAACTGTCACGCCTTGGTCTTAGTATTGTTTTTTTTTTTTTTTTTTTTGGTCAGGCCAGGGTGTGACTTGGGTTTATTTTGTGGTGTGTTTTTGTATTGGGGTTTTAGTAGGTATTGGGATTGTGGCTGAGTAGGGTTGTCTAGGAAAGTCTATGGTTGCCTGAGGCGGTTCTTAATCAAATCAAATCTAATCTAATCTAATCTAAATCAAATCAAATTTTATTTGTCACATACACATGGTTAGCAGATGTTAAATGCGAGTGTAGCGAAATGCTTGTGCTTCTAGTTCCGACAATGCAGTGATAACCAACAAGTAATCTAACAATTCCAAAACTACTGTCTTATACACAGTGTAAGGGGATAAGGAACATGTACATAAGGATATATGAATGAGTGATGGTACAGAGCAGCATACAGTAGATGGTATCGAGTACAGTATATACATATGAGATGAGTGTGTAGACAAAGTAAACAAAGTGGCATGGTTAAAGTGGCTAGTGATACATGTATTACATAAGGATGCAGTCGATGATGTAGAGTACAGTGAGAGATTGGGGGGGTGGAAGGGATAGTGGGGAGGGTGGAAGGAGATTTGGAAGGAGATTTGAGGGGGGAGGGAGGAGAGGAAGTGGGGGCAGCATGCTGCTCGAGAGGTGGAATGGGGGTTTAGGGCTGGGTGTCATTTAGATTTGAAAGTGGATAGATTAGGGACGGAGATAGGGAAAGGTATTTTGTAGGGTGACGGAGGGAAGATGCTCCCCTGAGGTTTTGTTTGGGGTTTATGTTAAATTAGTTTACTTAAAATACCATTATTTGAGTATGTATGAAAATTATGAGTTGTGAAAGAATGAATGGTATTGAAGATTATTTTTTATTAAAAAAAATAGGCTGTAGGTTTTCACGTTCCGTTTGTTCGTGTTTTTTCTTCATTAAAGATGTAGCGAACTAACCACGCTGCATTTTGGTCTGACTCTCCTTCGACGGAAGAACCATAACACTAACAGAAGAAACGCATCTTCTACAAGAACCAGTTCTGAGGTAAGAGCTGAAAGCCTGCTGAGACATACACCACGCCTGGCTTTAATAGGGTAAATATAAAATAAAAGTATAGAGAAATGGAAATCGCATTACGTGAGTTAGCTGTACCCTCATCTTGGCCACCAATGATATGAAGTGTCCAAAGGCACAGGTAGAAAATTACATTTAGAAAAATGCATCTCACGGGAGAGCCCAAAAGGCGGTATTTTGGCAAAGATCTTATGTTCCCCTTATGTTTTGTGGTCTCTAGACTTAACTTTATCACTGGGGAAAATGAAATCATCAAGAAGAGTCAATGGGAATAAAAGTGCTATTCAGTGGCCTGAGAGAAGTGATATATTTGACTATATCAGGTATACAAGAGGGAGATGATGCCAAGCCTGGGAATGAATCCCCTAGAGCAGGTATTCCCAAACTGGGGTACACGTACTACTGTCGGGGGTACTCCAAATAATCATTTTAAAAATATATATATATATACAGTGCCTTGCGAAAGTATTCGGCCCCCTTGAACTTTGACCTTTTGCCACATTTCAGGCTTCAAACATAAATATATAAAACTGTATTTTTTTGTGAAGAATCAACAAGTGGGACACAATCATGAAGTGGAATGACATTTATTGGATATTTCAAAAAAAAATTAACAAATCAAAAATTGAGAAATTGGGCGTGCAAAATTATTCAGCCCCCTTAAGTTAATACTTTGTAGCGCCAACTTTTGCTGCGATTACAGCTGTAAGTCGCTTGGGGTATGTCTCGATCAGTTTTGCACATCGAGAGACTGAAATCTTTTCCCATTCCTCCTTGCAAAAACAGCTCGAGCTCAGTGAGGTTGGATGGAGAGCATTTGTGAACAGCAGTTTTTAGTTCTTTCCAGATTCTCAATTGGATTCAGGTCTGGACTTTGACTTGGCCATTCTAACACCTGGATATGTTTATTTTTTAACTATTCCATTGTAGATTTTGCTTTATGTTTTGGATCATTGTGTTGTTGGAAAACAAATCTCTATCCCAGTCTCAGGTCTTTTGCAGACTCCATCAGGTTCTTCCAGAATGGTCCTGTATTTGGCTCCATCCATCTTCCCATCAATTTTAACCATCTTCCCTGTCCCTGTTGAAGAAAAGCAGGCCCAAACCATGATGCTGCCACCACCATGTTTGACAGTGGGATGAGGTGTTCAGGGTGATGGGCTGTGTTGCTTTTACGCCAAACATAACGTTTTGCATTGTTGCCAAAAAGTTCAATTTTGGTTTCATCTGACCAGAGCACCTTCTTCCACATGTTTGGTGTGTCTCCCAGGTGGCTTGTGGCAAACTTTAAACGACACTTTTTATGGATATCTTTAAGAAATGGCTTTCTTCTTGCCACTCTTCCATAAAGGCCAGATTTGTGCAATGGACGACTGATTGTTGTCCTATGGACAGAGTCTCCCAACTCAGCTGTAGATTTCTGCAGTTCATCCAGAGTGATCATAGTCCTCTTGGCTGCATCTCTGATCAGTCTTCTCCTTATATGAGCTGAAAGTTTAGAGGGACGGCCAGGTCTTGGTAGATTTGCAGTGGTCTGATAATCCTTCCATTTCAATATTATCGCTTGCACAGTGCTCCTTGGGATGTTTAAAGCTTGGGAAATCTTTTTGTATCCAAATCTGGCTTTAAACTTCTTCACAACAGTATCTCGGACCTACCTGGTGTGTTCCTTGTTCTTCATGATGCTCTCTGCGCTTTTAACGGACCTCTGAGACTATCGCAGTGCAGGTGCATTTATACAGAGACTTGATTACACACAGGTGGATTGTATTTATCATCATTAGTTATTTAGGTCAACATTGGATCATTCAGAGATCCTCACTTAACTTCTGGAGAGTTTGCTGCACTGAAAGTAAAAGGGCTGAATAATTTTGCAATAATTTGTCTGGGCAGTGTGTCACAGCGTCATTGAACTGAGCTTGTTGTCATTGCAGGCAATCTCAACAATGTGCGTTACAGGGAAACATCCTCCTCCCTCATGTGGCACACTTCCTGCAGGCTCATCCTGACATGACCCTACAGCATGACAATGCCACCAGGCATTCTGATTGTTCTGAGCATTATTTCCTGCAAGACAGGAATGTCAGTGTTCTGCCATGGCCAGCGACGAGCCCGGAGCTCAATCCCATTGAGCATGTCTGGGACCTGTTGGATCGGAGGGCTAGGGCTAGGAGTTTATAAAGTTTATAAAAGCAACAGATCCCATTAATAAGAAGGGGCTCAAAGCGTCATATATATGGTGAGCTACCGAGTGGCTAGGACAGGCAAGCCCAATACTATTGTGGAGGACTTAATTCTTCCTGCTGCCACGGGTATGGCTGGGGGGAAAATACCAAAACCTTAAAGACAATGACTTCATCAAACAACACTATCACGACTCATCGGTAACATGCTTTGAAACAATTACTGCTTCGCATACAAGGCCTTTGAATTCTATGCATTACAGCTGGATGAGTCAACAGAAGTGGTGGGCCTTGCACAGCTCCTAGTCTATGTCTCTTACATTTATGGGGGGTCAATTAAGGAAGATGTCCTCTCCAGAGGATATTTTTAAAGTACTGGACAGCTTTGTGACATCAAATGGACTTTGGTGGTCAAGATGTGTTGGTATCTGTACTGATGGTGCAAAAGCCATAACAGGGGGACACAGCGGTGTGGTAACGCGTATGCAAGCAGTTTCTCCCGTCACCACTTGGGTACACTGCAGCATCCACCAAGAGGCTCTTGCTGCCATTGGAATGCCTGACAGCTTTAAATGTTTTGGACACGACAGTGAAAATGGTTAACTTTGTTAAAGCAAGGCCCCTGAACTCATTTTCTGCACTATGCAATGATATGGGCAGCGACCATGTAACGCTTTCACAACACGCAGAAGTGTGCTGGTTATCAAGGGGCAAAGTATTGACCATAATTTTCACTTGTCTGATCACTTGCACGATGACAAGTTTCTCTCACGACTGGCTTATCTGGATGTTTTTTCTCGCCTGAATGATATGAATCTAGGATCACAGGGACCCTCCAACTATATTCAATGTGTGGGACAAAATTGAGGCTATGACTTAAGATGTTGGAGCTATCTTGTGTCTGCATTAACAAGGACAACACAGGGCTTTCCATCAAATGAACTCAAGCTTACAGACTATGTCAAATGTGATATAGCGTAGCACCTGATTTGGGTGCGCAATTACGCAGATACTTTCCCGACACGGATGACACAAACTGGATTTGTTTTTCCTTTCATGCTCTGCCTCCAGTCCACTTACCAATATCTGAACAAGTGAAATTTTTATTTAAAATCAGAAGCCACTGCCAGATTTCTGGATTGGGCTGCGCTCCGATTATCCTGCATTGGCAAATCACGCTGTTAAGACACTGATGCGCTTTGCAACCACGTACCTATGTGAGAGTGGATTCTTGACCCTCACTAGCATGAACACTAAATACACGCAGACTGTGAAATGATTTAAGACACTCTCTCTAATACAACCCAACATTGCAGAGTTATGAGCATGCTTTCAAGCACACCCTTCTCATTAACCTGTGGTGAATTATTCACAATTTTCGATTAACAAATAAGGTTTGATATGTAAGATGGTTAAATAAAGACAAATTATTTATTTGTGCCCTGGTCATATATGAGCTCTGTCACAACTCTGCTCATGGGAAGTGACAAACTCATTCTTATGTTTTAAATGTGTGTGGCAGGCTTACAATGATGGCAAAAAAACATTTGTGTGCTGACCCTGGTGCTAGAGCTGTATGCAGCTGGAGGTTGAATGTTTTAAAGGAGTACTATAAGGGACTATAAAAGGTTTGGGAACCACTGCCTTAAGAAGTTATTCCATGAAATTGTCATGTGGCACAGAGATCTTTACTTGGATCCATCTTGGACCAGATGGTGCCTGGACACTAGCTTTTGTCACTGCTTTGACCATTTTAATATCTGTTCAGGTGAGAGAGTGGTGTGGAGTCCATGTCCAGCCCATTGGCAGCGACATCTGGACAAATGCACCCCGTCGACAAAAGACCGAAACAGAATAAATCTACCCATATCATGTCCATGGGATTCCTCCACAGTAGTTACTGCATGATTATTAGTTGCTGTGTCAAAATTACAAGAGAAACAATGGAGTGGTTTTGCACATCCTTTTAAGTTCTTATTTTTTTCAACAACAATGTTGTCCATTGCAATTGTTTTAAAACCTTTGTCTTGCCCCTGTTCGCCAACTACTTTTCTCCTCAGGGACGTATAAGCATATTAATTCTAGAATTAGCAACTATTCCTTTTTTTATTACTGGTTTAATTAAACAATATACATGGATATTTCACATGTTAATACCCATTGGTGGTCTGAACTGTGGCAGCTACTGTACCCTCAAATCGCATGGGAAAACCGATGTGGGATGCACAACTACACGTTCTTACATGAGATGTTCAACGAAGATTTACTGATTAACACTTCAACCTGCTCATCCTTTATGCTGTGTGACTTGTATGGGCCCTCTTAGTGTTAGAGTAATTTGTAGTGGCAAAATGAATTGTGAGTGCAGTACTGATGTCTACATTCCTGAATTAAACTATTTCATATTTGTACATCTGTTTACCACTCCTGTGCATTTCAAAGCACATTCACAAATCTTAGCGCAGCCAGGGATCCTCTCACTGGTCAATGAATAAGGCCTTATGTATTTCTTAAAGCACTTTGCTCCCCTGGTTGAGTCTTCTCAATCACTTTTGGAAAGGGTATATGTACATGATTTGATTGCACTGTTAGCTTTCCCTGTTGACAGAAGATTAAATAGTGACTCCATGCATATCTATCAGATTATTCCATGCTTCATTCGTTTAGCTGTGAGGGGAAACTGGTACAACTTGACAAGTAGGATATTTGTCAAAACCTCCTTACTTCCTGTGATGACTGACACCATATTGTCTAATTAGCACAACTGTCAGGATGGTTTCTCATTAACTGTAAAAGCATCAGAGCTGAATAGAGGTGATTACTTAGACACTTGTGACAATCTCAAAGGCCTAACACTTAGAGAATTTCCAGACAATTCTATTTTTTTGACAAATCTGAGATTTCCCTCAATTTGCCTATCAAGAAATGTAAATGCTATTGCTTCACAAAGCAACTTTAAAAATACTGCTAAAATCACAACTGGATACACTATCTGATTTTTCATCCCAGTGGAAATTATCTATACTAAAATGATCTCTACGAGCAGTCTAATTCGAAAGTACAGCACCAAGCAGTGGAAAAGTACCCATTTGGCATACTTGAGTAAAGTATCTAAAGTAAATGTAATTGAAAAAATATACTTAAGTATCAAAAGTAGAAGCCATTTCAAATTCCTTATTAAGCAAACCAGAAGGCACCATTTTCTTGTTTTTTATTTATTTACGGATTGCCAGGGGCACACTCCAACATTCAAACGAAGCATGTGTGTTAAGTGAGTCCACCAGATCAGAGGCAGTAGGGATGCCCAGGGATGTTCTCTTGATAAGTGTGAATTGGACCATTTTCCTGTCCTGCTAAGCATTCAAAATGTAACAAGTACTTTTGGGTGTCAAGGAAAAGGTATGGAGTAAAAAGTACAATATTTTCTTCAGGAATGTAGTGAAGTAAAATTAGTCAAATATTAATAGTAGAGTACAGATACCCCAAAAATGACTTGAGTACACCACTGGCACAGAGTGAAGAGCCAAATGGACTCATGCCAAATGGAGTCCTAGTTGTGCCTTGTCCTTTCCCTGCTGGTGTTCCTCTCCTCTAATCTATACACTGCCACCATTACTGTAAAGGCCCGGCCATGACAAGACCGAGCCCAATGTAATTCACTTTGCCAAACGATCACAGTAAGTGTGTCTGAGACATGTTTCAATTAAACCAAGGCCTACAATTGACTTGCAACAAAGGCAGGCCAGTCCTTTGATATGAATGTGAAAATAAATGTAATAGAAAATGTTAGAAAAAAACTGCCACACAAAAGGATCATTGAAAGCGTCTATCTGTGTGGGTAAGAGAATGACAGAAAAGGTTTATGAAGCAATGTGTTACATTAAATCTTAGTCTACCTCTCTATAGCGCTAGCTAGGTATATGAATAAAGAGAACCAATTAGTCAAGTCATTATGCCCTGGGTCAAAGGGCAACAGCTCCCAGAGGGACTTTAAAAAAAAAAAATTCATTATTAGTTGTTTTGGAGGTTAACTCGTGTCAATTTGATTGAGATGACTTGTCTTTGAGCCCTGTCTGCCAACACCCTGTCTCTCTGTGCACTGACAAGAGAACCTTTGGGAATATAGTGTGGAAAAGTAATTGAAAAGTAAAAATAAAATAAGAGGTCGATTGTTAGGACACTTGTGAGATTTGAGAACCACTGATAAGACATTCTCCGGTACTTTGTGTACTTTTTAGCAAGTAGTTTTGAAAGTAGTGGTCACGAGCCAAAAAAAAAGGGTCCCGTAAAATCGTATACTAGGTCACATATGTGCAGATACTGTACGTGTACCGCGTCATTGCTCTCGCTTGGTCTGCTGTGGGTGCATAATGTGCATTCATATGGCGAGGGGCTGTAGCTCATTGGTTGAATTCGATTTTCTAGGGGGCTGGCCCATGTGGGGGAATTGGAGGGAAAATAGCGCAGGACCGCTTCCAGGAAAACATTCATTTCAAACTAGGGATTTTGTGGCTAATTGAGGTAAAACTGTAATTCTGCTCATAGATTATGCATGTATGAACTACACATTGATAAATCCAGCTCAAAGCGGGAGGTTTAAAAAATACTTAGGAGTAGCCAAAGTTTTGGAGCATTACTCAACACACCAACTTGCTATTTAATTTTGAATTAGGCTTTATCAATATTTAGAGTCATCAGGATTTCTATAGGTCAGGGAACTGTTGGAAAGCATAGCCCATAAAAGGTTAAGTTAACAAAACCAAACAATGCACCTCACTCTTGTGCATTGTGATTTAGAGGAGCTCCCTCTCGAAGTGTCTGGTATTTTATCCTCAATCCAGCTACTTCTTCGCTCCATTAATTACAACTGGCTGCAGCTGTCCCTCTCTGGAAGGCCCCTCTACTCCACCCATATTGTCTAAGTCTAAGGTGGATCAGGAATGTGGTTTGGCTGAAGGGCTCTTTCCACGCATTAAAGAGCTAACGCCATTTGCTGACTGTCTCCACAGCTGTTGTCCTCTTTAGAGTATGGTCTTCATAAAACTGTTGGCGTTGCACCGCCAAAGTGGCACGACTGCGAGCGGTGGCTAATTGTGTTAGCATCTGTTGCATTCAAGGACCCATGTGTCTAAACTGAAATCTGGTGACTCTTATGTTAGGCTTTACAGACCATCCTTTGACACAGGTACAGTATACTTGCCAGGCTGTGGGGTAGCTAATTGCCAGATCAGAGGATTTAGCATACAGATGTAGTAGTCTCATTTTACCTTTATTTAACTAGGCAAGTCAGTTAAGAACAAATTCTTATTTTTACTGACAACCTAGGAACAAGTGGGTTAACTGCCTTGTTCAGGGGCAGAACAACAGATTTTTAACTTGTCAGCTCAGGGATTCGATCTTGCAACCTTTTGGTTACTAGTCCAACGTTCTAACCACTAGGCTACCTGCCACCCCGTAGGAACTTAATTTGAGCCAGTTTGCTACAACATGAAAATAATGCTGCTTCACGTTTTTGTAGGGGTTGATACGTTTTTTTTCGTAAGGAAAAATCCAGTCTGAAATGTGAAAGTGGAAATTCCAAACTTCAGGATCCTTTTTGAACCTCCAATACACTATACGTTTGAAAGTTCATGCATTACTGGAACTTTCCCCTGCAACAGGGTGATCAAATTAAGATTATACATCTGTACCATTATGGCTAAGACCATCCATTTCTCTCCTGGCACTATTAAAAGCTCATAATTGCAAAGGTGTTGGAAAAGTATGTCACGTGATAGATTTTTCAATTTCCTGACAAATCATCTTGATTCCAAATCTGTAAATTGAAATAGATTCAAATGTATTTTAAAAACAAACATAATGATTTCCCAACACAACGTTGTGTGAGAGAAAGAATATAGCCTACAACTATCCAACTCGTAGAATGGCAGTTACAATAGAAATATCTGAACACTTGTTGCGAAGCAGAAAATATGATCTCCATTTAGCAACATTTTAACTTGAGTCTAACAATATTACCCTGGGGCATGCCTGGTGTTATACTTCTGAATGACTCTTCACCCTACATAATCAGCTGGCTAATGGAAAGCTTTAAATAAGAGTGAGAACCAGACCATGGCATTATGCCAAATTCCCTCGAATTCCACTGGAACACTCCCCTAGGTAGGTGGTAGATTGAATTTAACTTAAAAACCTTGTTTCAGTCATCAGTATCCTACATGTGGTGAAAATAGCTTGTTTCCACCATGTCAAACCTAAGAAAATATCTAATACAGACATACACTTGTTTCTTTCATTCCATCCATCTCGCAGCTGGATGCCAGTCTGCCCCACAGTCACATGCGAATTGAATTATTTATTCTATTAGCCCTTGAATCCCTAAAAACCAGCATGCTCAGACCAGCATGCCGCTCTGTGTTAATTACCAGGACTGAGACATAATCAGACACAAGATGCCTGCTAGCGTACGAGTAATAGCAATGCGGATAAGTAATGAGTATAGTTCAAACGCTGTGTGTGTGTGTGTGTGTGTCTACCTGGAAATGTTCAAGCAGCAAATTCAGAGTGAAACTAATCAAAATCCTTGGTTTTCTAGAGCCAGCCACATCACAGTACCCTACAACTAACACCCTGGAATAAATGTTGATGAGGATATGGATTTGTAAATTGAAGCCCCATCTAAAATGAATCCTTCACATTGGCTTCCTTCATGCCAATTCTTAACATTCCAGGCAAATTGAAACTTCCAAATCCTGTCTGCTGTCAATGGCCATCTTAGGCTATCACCACAGTATTTCAACCAACATTTTTGTTTTCAAAGCGCGTCCCAAGATCTTATCTGCTGCCAAAACAATGGCAGTAAACCCTTCAGTAAATGTTATGTTTAAAGTACTGCGTCATACACACTAACCTGCACAAGGTAATGATTAATCCAGGCATGCCATGCCCATCTGTCCATCTGATTTATGTATTCACTTCAGCCTCGATCTGATGTAATTAACTAGAACCCCATCGCTCAACTCCCACCAAAGACATAATTTCACAGAGCCACGTCCGCACAAATGCCTTGTCATTAATGTGAATAAAACCATTACACATGCTGAACCCAAGTGTAACAACTTAGGCTGGCTAATTGCATTAATGTCCACTGCC
This sequence comes from Oncorhynchus gorbuscha, assembly GCF_021184085.1. NCBI lineage: Eukaryota > Metazoa > Chordata > Actinopteri > Salmoniformes > Salmonidae > Oncorhynchus > Oncorhynchus gorbuscha. The sequence continues at coordinate 82,249,103 of NC_060178.1, read as the reverse complement.
TCTAAACTGGGATTGATTGCTTCCGGATATAGACATCGTTTTAATTTAAAATAATTATTACAAATGGACACTCCCATTTGTTCCAAACTATTGTTGCTTCCCATACAGGCCTTTTCACTGCACATTTTTCACACAGAAAAAGGTCGGTAGTGGTTACAATGGTGCAGCTGGATAGATCTCACCTGTAACTGTGCTGCTATGAAAAAAGCACAAATCTAAAAGTACATGTGATGGTTTTCAGTCAAGCCTAAAGTGAATAGGATTGTGTGAACAGGATCAGCTTTAGCTGTCACGTCTGAACGCTTGCTGGGTCTTCTGAAATGTGACTTATTGTATATCTAGAAATCTGTCAAATGCTGCATGCAAGACAATTGCCTAACAGTTGTGTTTTACCACAGGCAGTTCCACTGGCAATATTTAACCTCGAGTGTGGTGGGCAGTATTTTGATGTTTGGATAAAAAGACATACCCAAATGAAACTGCCTATTTCTCAGGCCAAGAATCTAGAATATGCATATAATTGTCAGATTAGGATAGAAAACTCTAAAGTTTACAAAACTGTCAAAATATTGTCTGCGTTTAACATAACTGATATTGCGGGCAAAAACCTGAGGAAATTCCAAAGAGAAAGGTCCCTGTTCCATTGCATGCCTTCCCTCCATGTAAAGGGATATCAACCAGATTCATTTTCCTATGGCTTCCACATGGTCTGAACAGTCTTTAGACATAGTTTCTGCTTTTTATTCTGAAGAATGGGTGAGAAAGATCACATTGTCAGTGTATGACTGGGTGCCAGCAGAGTTTTGCATGAGCGAGCGATCAGCTTGGAGCAGACATTTTCTCTCTCTCTCCTATTGAAAAAGCTACGGTCCGGTTTAAATATGATCAATTTATTTATTGTAAAAACAACCTGAGGATTGATTATAAACTTTTTACATGATTCTACGAACTTTACAGATACTATTTGGAATTTGTCTGCCCCGTCATGACCGCTCGAGCCTGTGGATTTCTGAACAACGCGCCAACCAAATGGATGTATTTTGGATATAAAAATAATATTTTATGGAACAAAAGGAACATTTATTGTGTGACTGGGAGTCTTGTGAGTGCAAACATCCGAAGATCATCAAAAGTAAGCGATTCATTTTATTGCTGGTCACGAAAGTCAGAAAAATCTACTTTGCTGCTAGCTGTTTAATGTTTTGTCTACTGAGACAGATGTCCTTACATAAACGCTTGGTTTGCTTTCGACGAAAAGCTTTTTTTAAATCTGACACGCCAGGTGGATTAACAATCTAAGCTGTGTTTTTCTATATTGTACTTGTGATTTAATGAAAATTAAATATTTTTAGTAATTTAATTTGAATTTGGCACTCTGCAATTAAGTGGATGTTGAGACAAATTATCCCGCTAAAGTGATCGGTGCGCCAAGAAAAATGATACATTTTGAATCTTGCCAGTATGAGTTGAGATCTGCACACGACAGTCACGAAACAGCACTGTTTCTACATTAAAGAAATCACAGCCTATGTGTCACCTCACAAAATGTGTCTAAACAATTTGCCTGCATTATTGGATACAAAGACGGGATTTCTCAACCTTAACAAAAGCGATGGAGGGAGCACGGCGTAAATGGTTTGTTGATGGGTTTCTACCTCTTTGTCCATATATTTGAGCCCCTTCATTATTAAGAAGGGAAAACATACAGTATTTATAAGTTATGCTAATCTGTACAGTGCACATTTGTCACAATGAGAGTTGAAATGCATGGCTTTGTTGGGAAAATCCATACATATGAAAGGGACTGTTGTTTTCTACCCTATGCAGGATGCTATGTTGGCTGTTTATTTGTAATATGTGGGTTTTTGCCAGCTATTAAATGTCACAGCTTGTCACCCCTTGAGACACGCTACACAGCTAACAAGAGTAAATGCTCCAGAGAAGGCTAGTAACTGAAAACATATTTAAACGCAAGTTTAATTCCAAAACATTTTACACGGACTACGTATACCAAACATTAGGAATACCTTCCAAATATTGAGTGTATATCCATTTTAAGAAATGTAAGTAAATTAGCTTTTGTTTAAAGTAATTATGAAAGAGAATGTGTTTTTTCCACTATCTAATCATGGCATGGGGTTGGTCAATGACCGACATGTATTTGTTTAAAATCTATCACCTGACTGTTTGAAATAATCATGTTTTTTTTGCCTCACTCAGAAGTTTTACACACTCATGGAACAAATAACAACCTTTTTTTTTAAATAAACTTTACAAATGAGTTTTAATAATTCAATACAGTGAGGGTTTAAAACATTCCTACAGGGACAAGAGTGAGAAGGGATGATGTAGTTATAGGCTACACATGTTTACTATAACAACTCATACAAATCCCATATTAAAGCTGGAATACTTAGTTACTGCATCCATTTTTGGACTTGTAAATTAATGGTATACCCATTTTTACTCTTGAAGAATATAACTTACAAATGCCTATGAGCTTAGTCTAACAATCAGAACCCAAAATACAAGCTTGTTTAATTCCAATGTTTGTAAACAATGTAAATGTAAACCAACACTGGTTAAAACTAATTTTGGGTTCTGATCATTAGACTTAAGCTCATAGGCATTTCTAAGTTATATTCTTCAAGAGTAAAATGGTTATAACATGGGTGGTCAGGTCTTGCATCTCCAGGCCCATCCCTCAGCTTCTTACCAAAACAGAGATGGGATGACCGCTTTGTTTCAATTAAGGATTCTAGCTTTAAAGGAAGTCATGGGTAAAATAGCCAAGTAAACATTTAGCAAAAAAATATCTAAGGATAGAGTTAAGAGCCTTTTCAACATGTGTGTAAAAGAGACACAAAGGTATGGCCAGTGAGAAACATGAGAAATTAAAGTCTTGTACATTTTCTTTGTGTGCCTATAAACTCTACACATTGCCAACAGAAGAGGTCATTATACCCATAGGGCTAAAACATTGCTTGCCTGTGCAAATTGTTATTTATCTAATTTGTCTACATTGGCAAAGTGTTTTTGTTGTTTGCATAGGCTTTTGAATAGTCCTATAATTCATGACTATTTGTTTCTACTTTAGAACGGAATGGATGGTACAGGCCAACCATTCATTGGCGTAATTATCATTGTGTGTCAGTCAAAGAAGTGACACACAACATGCCTTCCAATTCATAAATGTGTATATTCAAATGATCCATTCTAAAGTTTTAATTTCATATATTTAGAGCAGTTTGGGTCCAGAAGTTGCCAGCCAATAAATATCCAAACCCTTAAATTGAATTGGAACCTGATCGTGTCGCCCACAAAATGGGCAAGTAAACTTTAAACAGATCATCTCTTGTTTTTATTACAGTTTTATCAATTTTACTGTTTTTGTTTCTCCACACCTTTAGGGTTCTTAATCTGTTCTTTATTTAGATTTGAACACACAGACTGGGTACGCTTATAGCATGCTGGCTGAGCCATTAAGCGTGAGGACTGGATATTCAATGAATAGTCTCTCCATGCTCACTCTAGCCCCAGAGCTCAGCCAGCCACAAATGGTAATTTGGCTCTACAGACTAGACAGACATTGCTGGTAATTTCAAAGTTAATGTTGCATTTCATGGCCTCAGTCCCTCTATTCCTTCAATTCAGGGGACTTTGCGCTCATCATTCCAATATGCCTGTGTGGCTCAGCAGAGGGCTGTAGCAACATGGACAGCATCCACCATTCTCCCCCTCCTTATTCAGCAACTACGAACAGAGCTGATGACTCAATGGTGGCAGCTGCAGCCCATTGCTAATCACATACAGTACCTGGAGGGTGATAAGGCTCATGAAAGAGAGCAGGGGAAGCACACAACACAATACATCACAGAAAAAGAAAGAGGACCATAGTGTAGAGCGCTACTGACAGTCCTATGGCTACAGCTTGTTGTGCTCGAGTCCATGATTGATCACTTCATATGCACGCAAGTATGTACGCAGATGCGCACACACCTCTACTTGGTTCATTACATTTCTTTTGCACTTTACGGTCTTTCAATTTTTCCGTGTTCCACATCTACCCTCCTAGCAGAGTCTGCGACAGCAAGTTGAAGGCTTTTTCCCCACTTCTCTGTCCTCCCCCTGATCGAGAGTGACATTTTAAAAATATTTTTACAGCTGTAGCTTTACCACTAACGGGGGAAGTACACAGTACAAGTGCTTACCTGCTGCACATAGAGGGTTTAATTTTGGTTTGTTATGTTTGTCTATCTTTTTAGGCACTAGGCTACAGCACCATGCAGTTGTCTACACCTTAAACAATATGACAGTTTACCGCTGTGTTCTCTTAAAGGCGGGATAAATATGATTTTGTTAGTTCTCTCTAGTTGAGCATAAAATTGCACTTTTTTTTCGTTAACACTTTTGTTTTTTTTGTTACTGTTTTGTAAAGAACTGTGCAATGACTGGATAGCTAAGGTGAGGGGACTTGCACTAAAAGTAAATGTGCATACAATGAAGTATACTTGAATCAATGCAAATGTCAGCATTTTACAGTGCCAAGTTCACTGTGACCGGACGCTTGACACATAATATTGAAAAATGCATTGATTAAACAATTCAATGGTGCCGGAGAATTTAACATGGTCTCTCACTGCTCAGTTTGCCCACCGCATTGGCTAGTCAGTGCTCAGTGGCCCATATACAGGAGTAAACCCACTACCAGGTGAAGGTTTATAATTCCTAGTATGGATACAGTATGAAAAGGGTTACAGCGCGAGGCTTAATTTGCATGCATATTTTCTATCAGCGTACCTGTCCTCTGAAGGTCAATTTCGATTAATATCACCATGGCTCTTTTTCAACACATGACATTCAAGGACACTTCCCCCCCCCCCCCCCTATATATACTGCACACATGCGAGCGTTGGCCCAAAATAAATCAGTTACAGTATCAATGTATGCCTCAGGAGATCAAATGAAATGAACCCTTCGAAGTAATCCCTCAGTGCCTGGAAAAATAAGCCTTAAGAAAAGTTACACACAGAGGGTTTCATTTTGTGGGACAGTTTTTAGACTGTAACCTACAAAACCACAACCACAAGTGGGTAGTGGATTTGTGTTGATTAGCCTTCACTATCCTTTACTGGTGTATAGGAATGTTGAAAAGACACTTAGCATATAGTACATTCAGACCCCTTCTACTTTTCCACATTTTGTTATAGTCTTGTTCGAAAATGGATAAAATAAAACATCTTCACACAATACCCCATAATGGAAAAGCGTAAACAGGTTTTTAGACACTTGCAAAAGTATTTAAAAAACAATCACCTTATTTACGTAAGCATGCAGACCCTTTTATTATGAGACTTAAAATTCAGCTCCGGTGCATCCTGTTTCCATTGATCATCATTGATGTTTCTACAACTTGATTGGAGTCCACATGTGGTACATTCAGTTGCTTGGACATGATTTGGAAAGGCACACACCTGTCTATCTATATAAGGTCCCACAGTTGACAGCATGTCAGAGCACAAACCAAGCCATAAAGTCGAAGGAGGTCTGAGACGGGATTGTGTCAAGGCACAGATTTGGGGAAATTTATGCAGCATTAAAGGTCTCCAAGAACACTGCAGCCTCCATCATTCTTAAATGGAAGAAGATTGGAACCACCACGACTCTTACTAGAGCTGGCCGCCTGGCCAAACTGAGCAATCGGGGGATAATAGCCTTGCTCAGGGACGTGACCAAGAACCCGATGGTCACTCTGACAGAGTTCCTCTGGAGATGGGTGAACCTTCCAGAAGAACATCCATCTGTAGCACTCCACAAGTCAGGTATTTTATGGGAGAGTGGTGAGATGGAACCCACTTCTCAGTAAAAGGCACATGACAGCCCACTTGAAGTTTGCGAAATGGCACCTAAAGACTCTCAGATCATGAGAAACAAGATTATCTGTTCTGATGAAACCAAGATTGAACTCATTGGCCTGAATGCCAAGCATCACGTCTGGAGGAATCCTGGCACCATCCCTACGGTGAAGCATGGTTGTGGTAGCATCATGCTGCGGGGATGTTTTTCAGTGGCAGGAACTGGGAGACCAGTCAGGGTTGAGGGAAAGATGAAAGGAGCAAAGTACAGATCTTTAATTAAAACCTGCTCAGTACCTCCGACTGGGGCGAAGGTTAAAGATCTCTTTGCTCCATTCATCTTTCCCTCAATCCTGATTAGTCTCCCAGTCCCTGATCACTCTCCACAGCCGATGTAAGACCTTGAAACAGGTAAACATTCACAAGGCCGTAGGGCCAGACAGATTATAAGGACGTGTACTCCAAGCATGCACTGACCAACTGGCAAGTGTTTTCACTGACATTTGCGACCCTCTCCCAGTCTGAGTCTGTAATACCAACATGTTTCAAGTAGACCACCATAGTCCCTGAAGAACACTAAGTTAATCTGCCTAAATGACTACCGACCCGTAGCACTCACGTCTGTAGCAATGAAGTGCTTTGAAAGGCTGGTCATTGCTCATTTCAACACCATTATCTCAGAAACCATAGACCCACTCCAATATGCATGGGGAAATTTCCGCAGCATTGAAGGTCCCCAAGGAAATAGTGGCCTCCATAATTCTTACATTGAATAAGTTTTGAACAACCAAGACAATTCCTACAGAGCATGACAAAATCTATTCCCCTTTAGCAGGGTGAAAATATTTGCCATGGGTCCTCAGATTTTACATTTACATTTAAGTCATTTAGCAGACGCTCTTATCCAGAGCGACTTACAAATCAGATCCTCAATGTTCTACAGCTTCACCATCGAGAGCATCCTGACGTGTTGCATCACTGCCTGGTATGGCAACTGCTCGTCCTCCGACCGCAAGGCACTACAGAGGGTAGTGCGTACGGCCCAGTATATCACTGTGGCCAAGCTTCCTGCCATCCAGGACCTCTATACCAGGCGGTGTGAGAGGAAGGCCCTAAAAATGGTCAGACTCCAGCCACCCTAAACAGATTCTCTCTGCTACCACATGGAAAGTGGTACCGGAGCACAAAGTCTAGGTCCAAGAGGCTTCTAAACAGCTTCCACCCCAAGCCATAAGACTCCTGAACATCAAATCAAATGGCTTCCCAGACTATTTGCATTGTCCCCCTATTTTATGCTGCTGCTGCTACGCTGTTATTATCTATGCATACTCACTTTAATTACTCTACCTACATGTACATATTACCTTGACTAACTGGTGCCCCCGCACATTGACTCTGCACCGGTAACCCTGTATATAACCTTGCAATTGTTATTTTACTGCTGCTCTTTAATTGTTACTTTTATTTTTATCTATTTTTCTTAACTGCCTTGTTGGTTAAGGGCTTGTAAGAAAGCATTTTACTGTTGTATTTGGCTTTTGAAGTCTCTGATTGTCCTTGAGTGGCCCAGCCAGAGCCCAAACTCGATCTAACATATCTGAAAAGACCTGAAAATAGCTGTGCAGCGACGCTCACCATCCAACCTGACAGAGGTTGCGGATCTGCAGAGAAGAATGGGAGAAACTCCCCAAATACACTACACAAGAAGAATCAATGCTGTAATCACTGCCAAAGGTCCTTTAACAAAGTACTGACTAAAGGTCTGAATACTTATGTAAATGTGATATTTCAGAATTCTGTAAAAATTTGCTAAAATTTCTAAACTTGTTTTTACTTTGTCATTATGGGTTATTGTGTGTAGATTGGTGAGGAGGGGGACTATTTAATCCAGAATAAGGCTGTTAGGTAACAATGAGAAGTCAATGGGTCTGAATAATTTATGAATGCACAGTATATAGTGCTGTAGTTAAATGTTGTCCAGTATCTGCTTATTTATATGTGGCAAACAGTGGTGTTGAAAACCTTATATTCCATTTGTGACCTGTTTCAGGAAACTAGGCATATGTCGCGGGTCACTACTTAACAGAAGAGCCGTTTGAACGTGTAACATTTTTTTCAAAATGCGTTCTTTGGCAGAAATGCGTTCTTGAACTTTCATGTGCAAACTTGTATACCATCTGTAAATACAATTGTTAAATTACGAGCCTAGTTGAGGAAAAATAAATACGGAAAAATACATCAACCTTCTCGCTAGCCATGATTGGTTGAAATAATGACTGGGCTGGACATACAGAGAAATGAGTTGGGATTGGTCTGCCATAAGGCACACTTCTGTCTATTTGAGGAGGTCAGTATGTCAAGGTAATCCTGTCTTTAAATATTTTTTCATGTATCGTGTATTAAAACTACTTAAGTTTTGCCCTCCACTTACTGGAGGACTTAGTTTTGAAATCAGTGGAATTTGAGTAGATCGAAAGTGATTGAGAACCCCTGTCTCTGGATTACATCTTCAAAATATGAATATAACCATGGCATCCGACAGGAAACGCGTCCAACCATGATGGTTAAAATGGGGTAAGATTATGTATTCGACAGAGCCTGGGCGCGAACCCAGATTCAGGGAAGGTATTTCTGTCCTGCCAGTGCTGAGTTTGTGTCCACTCTAGCTTCCTGCAGCTAGTCTGGGTTTAGCTGCTTCCTGCAGCTAGTCTGGAGGACATGGTTTTACTAGCGATGGCTTGAGATGATGTCTTAGTGATAAAAACCAACAGCCACATTCCATTCTATGATTAGTGGTGCATGTGAGACATATTCGGGCAAAAAAGTATTTAGTCAGCCACCAATTGTGCAAGTTCTCCCACTTAAAAAGATGAGAGGCCTGTAATTTTCATCATGGGTACACTTCAACTATGACAGACAAAATGAGGGGGGAAAAAATCCAGAATCACATTGTAGGATTTTTTAAATGAATTTATTTGCAAATTATTTGGTCAATCACAAGTTCCTCAATACTTGTTATATACTCTTTGTTGGCAATTTTTAATTTTACCTTTATTTAACCAGGCAAGTCAGTTAAGAACACATTCTTATTTTCAATGACGGCCTGGGAACAGTGGGTTAACTGCCTGTTCAGGGGCAGAATGACAGATTTGTACCTTGTCAGCTCGGGGGTTTGAACTCACAACCTTCCGTTTACTAGTCCAACGCTCTAACCACTAGGCTACACTGCCTCCAGAGGTCAAACAATTTTGGTAAGTCTTCACAAGGTTTTCACACACTGTTGCTGGTATTTTGGCCAATTCCTCCATGCAGAGCTCCTCTAGAGCAGTGATGTTTTGGGGCTGTTGTTGGGCAACACGGACGTTCAACTCCATCCAAAGATTTTCTATGGGACTGGCCATGCCACTCCAGGACCTTGAAATGCTTCTTACGAAGCCACTCCTTCGTTGAACTGGGCGGTGTGTTTGGAATCATTGTCATGCTGATAGACCCAGCTACGTTTCATCTTGTGGTCCTTCTGTAGCTCAGTTGGTAGAGCATGGCGCTTGTAACGCCAGGGTAGTGGGTTCGATCCCCAGGACCACCCATACGTAGAATGTATGCACACATGACTGTAAGTCGCTTTGGATAAAAGCGTCTGCTAAATGGCATATATTATTATTATATTATCTTCGATGCCCTTGCTGATGGAAGGAGGTTTTCACTCAATCTCACAATACATGACCCCATTCATTCTTTCCTTTACACGGATCAGTTGTCCTGGTCCCTTTGCAGAAAAACAGCCCCAAAGCATGATGTTTCCACCCCCATGCTTCACAGTAGGTATGGTGTTCTTTGGATGCCACTCAGCATTCTTTGTCCTCCAAACACGACGAGTTGAGTTTTTACCAAAAAGTTATATTGTGGTTTCATCTGACCATATGACATTCTCCCCATCTTCTTCTGGATCATCCAAAGGCTCTCTAGCAAACATCAGACGGGCCTGGACATGTACTGGTTTAAGCAGGGGGACACGTCTGGCACTGCAGGATTTGAGTCCCTGGCGGCGTAGTGTGTTACTGATGGAAGGCTTTGTTACTTTGGTCCCAGCTCTCTGCAGGTCATTCACTAGGTCCCCCCGTGTGGTTCTGGGATTTTTGCTCACCGTTCTTGTGATCATTTTGACCCCACGGGGTGAGATCTTGCTTGGAGCCCCAGATCGAGGGAGATTATCAGTGGTCTTGTATGTCTTCCATTTCCTAATAATTGCTCCCACAATTGATTTCTTCAAACCAAGCTGCTTACCTATTGCAGATTCAGTCTTCCCAGCCTCGTGCAGGTCTACAATTTTGTTTCTGGTGTCCTTTGACAGCTCTTTGGTCTTGGCCATAGTGGAGTTTGGGGTGTGACTGTGAGGTTGTGGACAGGTGTCTTTTATACTGATGAGTTCAAACAGGTGCCATTAATACGGGTCATGAGTGGAGGACAGAGGAGCCTCTTAAAGAAGTTGTTACAGGTCTGTGAGCCAGAAATATTGTTTGTAGGTGACCAAATAGTTATTTTCCACCATAAATTCATTAAAAGTCCTACAATGTGATTTTCTGGAGAAAATAAATCTTGTTTCGTCTGTCATAGTTGAAGTGTACCTATGATGCAAATTACAGGCCTCATCTTTTTAAATGGGAGAACTTGCACAATTGGTGGCTGCGTAAATCTTTTTTTGCCCCACTGTATGTCTCTGGTCTGATTGAGCCTGCATTCCATAGACAAGATATGGTGAATGTTTAGTCGGGATAGAGATGGCCTGGAGGAGCAGAACAAAGGCTTCAGTATTCCTAATTAACCTGGCATCTTGTAAGCTAAGACACAGTGTGATTAAAAATGACAACAGTGGCAGATAACCAGAAGATGAATCCAGAGTGGCTTATGGTGCCCCCCCCAATCTATATGGGAGGGTTGGAACCAAGCATTCTGGTTATTAGCTATATAAACTGTGCATTGTCTGTAAAGGGAAGGCTCTCAGTCAAAGTCAGTCAATACTGTTGGGCTGACGGATTCATTATTGCAATAGTTAATCAATTAATCAAAGTTAAAGGTTGATTGTTTGAAGAAATGACCAAGTCTCTCTCAGTACTGAATATCCACGACAATAGTCTAGCTAGCTACATTTACAGATAATACACATTTCTAATTTTGACAAAGAGCCATTTGGTTGGCTAGCTTTAGCCAATTAACTAGCTGACATTGAACCTGGTTGGTTAGCCACCTGCAGATTCATGCAGGGTAGTAATGTCATGAGTTGTGGTTATGGTTAATTGTTTACCTAGCTAGCTAACCTTAGCTGGCTGGCTCGCCAGCTAACGTTGCATATATGACCTTTTATTATTTGTATCTGAGACATTTGCTTAGCTAGCTATAGCTTAATGTTAGATGGCTAACATTGAACCTTGGTTGGTTAGCTACCTGCAGATTCATGCAGGGTATTAACATCATGAGTTGTGACTATAGTTCATTGTTTACCAAGCTAGCTACATGTCTTTTAAAAATACTCCACTATGCAAGTAACCATTTCAGGTTCGTAAATTCAGCCTGGCAATCTACTCCGATTTCAGAGCACTCTCGTCTGTGTGCCAGAAAGAGCAGTTGAAGTGATGAATTTACTAACGCTCATCACCTGTTGAATACGGCCAGTGTCAGTAAATGTCGGGGGAAAAAAGCGTAATTAGTTGCCAGCAGCACAGTTACGCTCTGAATTTACTAATGGACAATCTGACAACACAGTTGGTCAGCAACGCTATGGATAAGATTACAGCCTAACCAGCTTTGCTAGGGTGAGTAATGTTCTGTGAGCTGTTCTCTCTCACTTAGATGTCTGGAAGTAGCTTGCAAGTTAGCTTGCGTGACTGACTGCTGTTAGTACATACGGATCAACCCTTAAATAGATGGGTGGGGCTAAAGTTTAAGAAGGTGTGAACAGTGCTGAATGGGTGTAGACAAAGAGGGCTCCAATAGTAGTACCAAAACATTCAAAGGCCATTTTCTCAAAGGTGAGTTTACAAGTTTCTCAACTTTCAAAGCAAAATTAATTTCCCATTGTTCCTCAAATACAGTGTATGATATACCATTTTGTAGCTCTGAGTCTCTACTTTTATCCAACGTAAAATGTTGCTGTATAAGACCGATTTTTGAGCCGGTCGGTCACATTTTATGATTAATCTTGTCAGTCTTTAGTGCTGATCATTATTTCAAAAGGCAAACACAGCTTAAATGGCATTTTGTCTGGGGGACTGTGGCATTGTAACGGTTTGCTAAATTCAAAGAACAGATGGCACATGAATACAGGCTGAGATGAGATGGTGGGAACTCAATCAAGTCCTAATCTGGGCCGATTTTAGCTGAGGGTCGGAAGTATTACTTATGGCTAGGATGCGGGTTTGAGCTCGGGCCGATTGGGGCTACACTCTGGCAGAGGATTGGTGTGCTGCTTTATATAATTAACATTACAATTATTTATTCTTCCATATTTTCTCATTGTTTCTGTGATTTAAAAAAATACAATTAACATGTAAAGCAAATTCTTTAAGATTCCTGATTTTAAGTAGTATTTTAATTATTTTTCCAAGGCAATTAATAAGCATCAACTTTGGATGAAGCCTCCCGACTGGCGCAGCGGTCTATGACACTGCATCGCAGTGCAAACTGCGTTACTACAGATGCTGGTTTGAGACCGGTGCCGGTCATGCCTGGGAGACCCATGAGGCAATGCACAATTGGCCCAGTGTCATTTGAGTTAGATGAGGGTTTGGATATCCTTGTCCCATTGCGCTGTAGCAACTCCTGTGGTGGGCCAGGTGCATGTATGGTCACCAGGTGTATGGAGATTCCTCCGACAATGTGTTTTTTTTTTCCCCCGGCTTTAATATTGCAGTTTGTAATTGTCTCCATAATTTGAAATCCCCCATATTGTTTGGGCTAAATATATATCTATATACGTGTGTGTGTGTGTGTGTGTGTGTGTGTGTGTGTACTGTACACACACAACCGTTCAAAAGTTTGGGGTCACATAGGAATGTCCTTGTTTTGAAAGAACCACTTTTTTTGGTCCTTTAAAAAAACAGATCAGAAATATACAGGTTACAAATTGTTAATGTTGTAAATTACTATTGTAGCTGGAAACTGCTTTTTTTAAATGTGTATTTTTATGGAATATCTACAGAGGCCCATTATCAGCAACCATCACTCCTGTGTTCCAATGGCACGTTGTGTTTGCTAATCCACGTTTATAATTTTAAAAGGCTAATTGATCGTTAGAAAACCCTTTTGCAATTGTTAGCACAGCTGAAACTCAGCCTAGAAGGCCAGCATCCCGGAGTCCCCTCTTCACTGTTGACGATGAGACTGGTGTTTTGCGGGTACTATTTAATGAAGCTGCCAGTTGAGGACTTGTGAGGCATCTGTTTCTAAATGATAAACTTGGATTCTCTAACACAAAGTGCCATTGGAACACAGGAGTGATGGTTGCTTATAATGGGCCTCTGTACTCCTATGTAGATATTCTATTAAAATAAAATCTGCGGTTTCCAGTTACAATAGTAATTTACAACATTAACAATGTCTACACTGTTTCTGATCAATTTTATGTTATTTTAATTGTCACAACTGGCTCGATGTCCGTAACAAAAAGGGAGACCATTAGGAGATGAGGAATAACTAACATATTTATTAACTGGAGTAACCTAAATACAATTAACAATGCTGTGTGTAGTTAGTAATCAGTAGTGTGAGTGGTTACGTGCATAGATGTGATGAGGGATGTTGAAAGGTGCCAAACCAACAAACGGCTACAAAAATGTCACAACCAAAACCCGACAGTGTCTGCATGGAGAGTCTCCTCAATGAATGTGGAAAAGATGTATTTATCCCGGGACACACCGAGGCCAGGTGTCACATTTCGCTGACGACCCTCCCAGCTCCGCCCACCGACATCCTATTAAGGAAAACAAGAGCAAAGAGAATTCGGCAGACAGAGTATGAGTGTTGTCACATTTAACCTTTTAAGGTATAGGGGGCAGCATTTCCACTTTTGGATAAATAGCGTGCACAATTTCAACTTCCTGCTACTCATGCCAGGAATATATTATATGCATATGATTAGTAGTTGTGGATAGAAAACACTCTGAAGTTTCTAAAACTGGTTCAATCGTGTCTGTGACTATAGCAGAACGTATGTATCAGGCAAAACCCAGAGGAAAAACTGTCCAGAATTATTTTATTTTTCCTCTGACCTATCTCCGTTGCCTTTTGCAAAGGGAAATTTGATAGCGCCCATTTTAAAGTTCCTACGTCTTCCACAGGATGTCACCAGTCTTTGGAATTGGGTTGAAGTTAATCATTGGTGAAACGGAGACACATCCTGGAACAACGTTACATTGAAAGTTACGCAAGAGGGAAAAAGGGGCAAGTTTTGTTTACTTGCTCTATCGAATACAGATTCCCCCGTCTACAATTTGTTCGATTATTAACGTTTAAAAATACCTAAAGTTGTATTACAAAAGTAGTTTGAAATATTTTGGCAAAGTTTATAGGAAACTTTTGAAATGTTTTGTAGTGACGTTGTGTTTTGGAAAGCTGTTTCTTTCCGGATCAAGCTTTATAAATGGACATTTTGGGTATACATGGATGGAATTAATCTAAAAAAAAGGACCGATTGTGATGTTTATGGAACATATTGGAGTGCCAACAAAGAAGCTTATTTTTTTTGCTAAAATAATTATTATTGATCGATTGACTGGCTTTTCAAATCACCTAGTATTGCTATCTGCAGAGTTAGTTCTTGGTAAATGTTGGAATTCTAAAGCCATTCCTGGACCTGTGACCAAAAACAAGATACATATGGACAGTACCAAAATAAATGCTCTGCAGAGCTGGGAAGATTTTATCCCCCATTTTATATATAACATTTTATTGGTTGCAAGAATTTTGTCTAAATTAAAAAATGTGAAGTTTTGAATCCGGTGTCGTTTTGCATTTCAATTCATAAACCATGTGCAATGGAATCGGTACATCTCAAATCTCTAACTATTTTGCAAGTTATATGGCACAGCTGTCATTTTTTGGGGTCCTTAAATGAAACTGGTATATATTTTGATCACCATTTTCTTTAACTATTTTTGGTCTTTAATGCAGACAGGTTCCTTACTTTTTCCCCCTTCCACTTGCCCCTTCCATTTTTGTGGTAATGCTGCAATTAGTTGGTTGTAATTTTGGGTAGAGCACACATTCCCATATGTCTCTGTTAGCTGCATGTGTGACACAACTCCACCAGTCCTATTTATAATATAATTGACAAAGATTATACCTTTTTGTTTTTACATTTTATCAAAAACATTTTTTAACCAATTAGTATATTTGAGTTTAACCACAATATTTGTTGTATTATTTGGTCTGTATTTTCAGGTGGATTAAACTGAAATTGTAACCAAATGTCTAAGGCTTGTTTAAAAAAATAACTATTTTGGAGATTTAGTTTTCAAACAACAAAGTGGGCGGCTGTGATCTGAAATAAAGGGGAAAAGGCCATGTTGAGACATTTTTCTTCTTCTAAAGAACCATTGTTTTGTTTAATCTTTTTCTTTCACCTTTATTTAACCAGGTAAGCTAGTTGAGAACAAGTTCTCATTTACAACTGCGACCTGGCCATTTCGGATTTAACTAACTTTTGTACGAGGTGAGAGGTCTAATGCTTTAAAGTTTAATAATTTCTACCCTCCAAATTCATTCATATGTGTTATATAAATAGGCCATTTTTCATTTGGTCTGGCTTACCATTCCAAATAAAATTGAATATTTTTTTTGTTCATATAATTTAAAAAGCAGGTCATTAGGTGTAGGCAAAACCATAAGCAAATAGATAAACTGATATGTCTAAAGAGTTGATCAGGGCGATGTCCCCCTGAAACTGCCTATTTCTCCACCCCAGAAACTAGAATATGCATATAACTGTCAGATTAGGATAGAAAACACTCTAAAGTTTCCAAAACTGTAAAAATATTGTCTGAGTATAACATGACTGATATTGCAGGCGAAAGCCTGAGGAAAATCCAATCAGGAAGTGCCTTTTATTTTGAAACCTCTTCCTATGCATGCCTACCCTCCATTTAAAGGGATATCAACCAGATTCCCTTTTCTATGGCTTCCTGAAGGTGTCAACAGTCTAGACATAGTTTCAGGCTTTTATTTTTTACAAATGAGCGTGAAGGATCACTTTGTAAGTAGATAGGTGGGGGCGCTCAGTGAGTTTTTGCGCAACTGAGTAAAGCGGCCATTGTTTTTCCCGCTGTTATTGAAAAAGCTACACACTCGGTTGATATATATTTTAAAAACAACTTGAGGATTGATTATAAAAAAACTTGGACATGTTTCTGTGGACATTATGGATATTATTTGGAATATACGTCTGCGTTGTCGTGACCGCTCTTTCCTGTGGATTTCTGAACATAACGCGACAAACAAATGGAGGTATTATGGGTATAAAATAATCTTTATGGAACAAAAGGAACATTTGCTGTGTAACTAGGAGTCTCGTGAGTGAAAACATCCGAAGATCATCAAGGGTAAACATTTTTTAAATTGTTTTTCTGATTTTCTTGTCCTAGCTACTTAATGCTTAGTGTACATAATGTTATGCTTTGATATCGATAAACTTACAAAAACGCATGGATTGCTTTCGCTGTAAAGCATCATTTCAAAATCTGAGACGACAGGTGAATTAACAAAAGGCTAAACTGTGTTTTGCAATATTGCACTTGTGATTTCATGAATATTAATATTTTTTAGTAATATTATTTGACTGTGGCGCTATGCTATTCAGCGGTTGCTGATGACAATTATCCCGGTACAGGGATGGGTAGCGTCAAGAAGTTTAAGCCACGGATATCTAATCCCTTTATATTATAGTTGGACCTAATTTTAACACCTAACATTGATGGCAATAATAAATAGATATGCTGATAGTGGACAACCTTGTTTCACTCCTCTTGACCGTTTAAAACTTTCTGAGACGTTGCTATTATTTACTATTTCACACTTGGGGTTACTATACAGTCGTGGCCAAAAGTTGATAATGAAACTAATATTAATTTCCACAAAGTTTGCTGCTTCAGTGTCTTTAGATATTTTTGTCAGATGTTACTATGGAATGCTGATGTATAACTACAAGCATTTCATGTGTCAAAGACAATT
This sequence comes from Oncorhynchus gorbuscha, assembly GCF_021184085.1. Classification (NCBI taxonomy): domain Eukaryota; kingdom Metazoa; phylum Chordata; class Actinopteri; order Salmoniformes; family Salmonidae; genus Oncorhynchus; species Oncorhynchus gorbuscha. Next base: position 82,232,028 of record NC_060178.1, on the reverse strand, counting down.
ACATGAAGTTGATGCAAAGAGTTCATATCTGCAGTGTTAACCCTTCTTTTCAAGACCTCTGCAATCTGCCCTGGCATGCTGTCAATTAACTTCTGGGCCACATCCTGACTGATGGCAGCCCATTCTTGCATAATCAATGCTTGGAGTTTGTCAGAATTTGTGGGTTCGTTTGTCCACTCACCTCTTGAGGATTGACCACAAGATCTCAATGGGATTACGGTCTGGGGAGTTTCCTGACCATGGACCCAAAATATTGATGTTTTGTTCCCCGAGCCACTTAGTTATCACTTTTGCTTTATGGCAAGGTTTTCCATCATGCTGGAAAAGGCATTGTTCATCACCAACCTGTTCCTGGATGGTTGGGAGAAGTTGCTCTCGGAGGATGTGTTGGTACCATTCTTTATTCTTGGCTGTGTTCTTGGGCAAAATTGTGAGTGAGCCCACTCCCTTGCCTGAGAAGCAACAACACACATGAATGGTCTCAGGATGCTTTACTGTTGGCATGACACAGGACTGATGGTAGCACTCATCTTGTCTTCTCCGGACAAGCTTTTTTCCAGATGCCCCAAACAATCGGAAAGGGGATTCATCAGAGAAAATGGCTTAACCCCAGTCCTCAGCAGTCCAAGCCCTGTACCTTTTGCAGAATATCAGTCTGTCCCTGATGTTTTTCCTGGAGAGAAGTGGCTTCTTTGCTGCCCTTCTTGACACCAGGCCATCCTCCAAAAGTCTTCGCCTCACTGTGCGTGCAGATGCACTCACACCTGCCTGCTGCCATTCCTGAGCAAGCTCTGTACTGGAGACGGTCCTGGCGCTTGCTGGAATTTCTTGGGTGCCCTGAAGCCTTCAAAACAATTGAACCGCTATCCTTGAAGTTCTTGATGATTCAATACATGGTTGATTTAGGTGCAATCTTACTGGAAGCAATATCCTTGCCTGTGAAGCCCTTTTTGTACAAAGCAATGATGACTGCATGTGTTTCCTTGCAGGTAACCGTGGTTGACAGAGGAAGAACAATGATTCCAAGCACCACCCTCCTTTTGAAGCTTCCAGTCTGTTAGTCAAACTCACTGTTTCCCGTACTTGTCTTTTATATTATCTCCAATGTATCGTCCATGTAAAAAAACATGTCTGATTAGGATGAATATTACTTGACAAAACCTTTTTAAAATTCTATGCGCCAAGCATTTAGCTCATATTTTTGTATGACAACACTGAAGTGTAAGAGGCTTCCAATTTTTTAAATAGACTTGATTTGTGTGTGTATATACCACTTGGATCCTGTTTCAGTAATAATGAAATCAGACCTTTTTGCTGAGTGTCCGATAATCTAATCTAACGTTTTATATAGGAGTGGTTAAAACATGCTAATTATGGTCTTCTGAGTATATAAAAAAGTCTGGTATACTTCCACTGGTATGCCATCCAGCCCAGGAGTTTTCCCAGACTTAAAGGCTTTAATTGCATCAAGAGGTTACTCCTCTGTAATTTGGCCTTCACATGAGTCTTTCTGTACAGATGTTAATTTTACATTATTAATAAGAAAAAAAATCCATACAATTAGCTTTGGTTAGTGGTGATTGAAGAGACTGAAACAAAAACATATTCTTAAAGTACTTCCTCTTTGAAAATATCGTTCAGTGAATCGTGACGAGTTTCAATAGATTTTTTTGGTAGCATTTCTATGTTGAAGTTAAAAGAATTTGGTGCATTTTTCCCCAGTTTGATTTATTTTTTATATTATAGTAGACTGGATCTTTCTTGAATAAGTTTTTCAGGCAAAGTCAGCTGAATTCTGGTAGACGGAAACGGCCCGATGTCCTTGGGCTGATTCCTCATTGCTAGCTGGGATGCCCTTTAATGCTGGCCTATGTTACCTTTCTACTGGTGAAGGCTGAACCGAGGAGGAGAGCAGTCTGTAAGACAACTCTGTATAAACATACACCAAAGATAGGAAGGTGCTTCTAATTAAGTCTTCCCAAGATCTGTGCGAGAGCCTGAATTAATATGTATACTAATACATGCTACGTCCTTTATAAGCTTACTTCTAATGTGCACAAACATCCTGTTTGATATTGAAACGCAATCAAGCTTAAGACGACCTGGATTTTAACCACTTCCTCCAAGGAGGTGCAGTTTGGAATAAGTAGGACTCATATCGGCCAGGCCCATAAACTTATACCAGCTAGGCCTTTGGCCTGGAGCAGACTATGGAGCATGTCACGTCCAGCGAGTTTGATTAAAGTGTTAGGACAGATCATTGGAGGTGTTATGTGAGGTTAGGCACACTCACACTGCTGCTCAGTACTCACTCTCTCAAATACACAAAGCCAGAGATTTTAGTGTCGTTTGGCTTTAAGATAAACTTGAGCCATGGCTCTCTGACACTGCTCGTCAAGACGATGTTAGCAAAGCAAGTGTAAGTGAGAGGCACCAGAGGAGTGAGTCAGCATGGATGACAAGGACATCATCTCTCTGAGGCTCTAAAACGCCTCATGTTCTAATGTATATGGCTAAGTGGCAACCACGATTTGACAAAAAGGGCCATAGGCCATGGTACTGGGGGGATAGCGCACAGTACTCCTGACATGGAAAAGATCAAAAATAACTAGGGCTGTGGCGGTTATGAAATTTCTAAAGCTGATTCTCAAGCAAATAACTGTTGGTCTCACGGTAATTGACGGTTAATTAACTTCTCTTGGGTAGGGGACAGCATTTGGAATTTTGGATGAAAAACTTTTAAAATAAACGATGTCTATGAGTATAACAGAACTGATTTGGCAGGTGAAGACCTGAGAGAAATCCATTCAGGGAGTAGGATTTTTTGTTGTAGTTTTCTATTCCATGCCATTACAGTATCCATTGACTTATGATTCAAATTGCAGTTCCTATGCCTTCCACTAGATGTCAACAGTCTTTAGAAATGGTTTCAGCCTTGTATTCTGAAAAATTAGGGAGCAAGAACAGTCTGAGTGGACCCTGCCGTGTCAGAGCTTTTTCATGCGTGCGACCGAGAGTGCCTTTCTTGTTTACCTTTTATATTGACAAGGTTATTGTCCAGTTTAAATATTATCAACTTCTGTAGCTCAGTTGGTAGAGCATGGCGCTTGTAACGCCAGGGTAGTGGGTTCGGTTCCTGGGACCACCCATACGTAGAATGTATGCACACATGACTGTAAGTCGCTTTGGATAAAAGCGTCCGCTAAATGGCATATATTAGTTAGGCTAAAAACAATCTAAGGGTTGAATATCAACATTGTTTGACATGTTTCTATGAACTTTACGGATACAATTTGGATTTTTTTGTCTGCCTGTTGTGACTGCGTAGAAGCCTGTGGATTACTGAAGAAAAGCGTGAACAAAACTGAGGTTTTTGGATATAAATAGACTTTATCAAACAAAAGGAACATGTATTGAATAAATGAATGTCTTCAGATTGCAATCATATGAAGATCATCAAAGTTAAGTGATTCATTTTAATTTTATCTATATTTCTGACTTGTGTAACTTTTCCACTTGGCTGGTTACTGTTTGTAATGATTTGTGTGGTGGGCTATGTTCTCAAATAATTGTAAGGTATACTTTTGCCGTAAAGCATTTTAAAAATCTGACACCGTGGTTGGATTCACAAGAAGTTCATCTTTAAACCTATGTAAAATAGTTGTATCTTTTCTGAATTCTTATAATGAGTATTTCTGCATTTGAATTTGGCGCTCTGCAATCTCACTGGATCTTGGCCAGTTAGGATGCTAGTGTCCCACACCCTAGTGGTTAACATAAACATGTTTAGCATCTCCTAGCTTCCACTCATAGCCTACAAGCCACTGACAAACCTTTGCAACATCTACAGTTGAAGTCAGAAGTTTACATACACTTTAGCCAAATACATTGAAACTCAGTTTTCACATTTCCTGACATTTAATCCTAGTAAAAATTCCATGTCTTAGGTCAGTTAAATCATCACCTTATTTTAAGAATGTGAAATGTCAGAATAATAGTAGAGAATTATTTATTTCAGATTTTCTTTCATCACATTTCCAGTCGGTCAGAAGTTTACATACACTCAATTAGCATTTGGTAGCATTGCCTTTAGGTTGATTAACTTCCCACAATAAGTTGGGTGAATTTTGTCCCATTCCTCCTGACAGAGCTGGTGTAACTGAATCAGGTTTGTAGGCCTCCTTGCTCGCACATGCTTTTTCAGTTCTATCCACAAATTTTCTATATGATTGAGGTCTGGGCTTTGTGATGGCCACTCTAATACCTTGACTTTGTTGTCCTTAAAACCTCTAACTACCCATCCCGGATCCGGGAGCGTAATCATCAACTGACACTAATTAGCATAACGCAACGGACACGAATATTACTAGAAAAGATTAATATTCATGAAATCACAAGTGAAATATATTGAAACACAGTGTAGCCTTTTATTAATCACCCTGTCATCTCAGATTTTCAAAATATGCTTTACAGCCAAAGCAAGTCAAGCATTTGTGTAAGTTTATTGATAGCCTAGCATAGCGTTATGCCTAGCTAGCAGCAGGCAACCTGGTCACAAATCAGAAAAGCAATCAAATTAAATCGTTTACCTTTGAGCTTCGGATGTTTTCACTCACAAGACTCCCAGTTAGATAGCAAATGTTCCTTTTTTCCCAAAAAATATTATTTTTGTAGCCGAAATAACTCCATTAGTTCTTCACGTTTGGCTGAGAATTCGACCGGAAATTGCGGTCACGACAACACTGAAAAATATTCCAAATTAGATCCATAATATCGACAAACATGGCAAACATTGTTTATAATCAATCGTCAAGGTGGTTTTCAAATATCTATTCGATAATATATCAACCGGGACAGATGGCTTCTTTAGTAGGAAAAGAGAGAAACAATGGCCGCATTTGTCCTTTACGCACAAAACACTGAGAGACTTCAGCTGACCACTGACGCAATGTTGATGCTCATTTTTCAAAATAAAAGCCTGAAGCTATGTATTGTGACGCTAAACACATTAGGGAAGCCATAGAAAAAGGAATCTGGTTGATATCTCATTCACTGCTCAATAGGGACGCATAGGAACGCAGAGGTTTCTAAATAAGAGTCACTTCCTGATTGGATTTTTCTCAGGCTTTCGCCTGCAATATCAGTTCTGTTATACTCACAGACAATATTTTTACAGTTTTGGAAACTTTAGTGTTTTCTATCCTAAGCTGTCAATTATATGCATATTCTATCATCTTGTCCTGACAAAATAGCCCGTTTACTTAGGGAACGTTATTTTTCCAAAAATGAAAATAGTGCCCCCTAGATTAAGCCATTTTGCCACAACTTTGGAAGTATGCTTGGGGTCATTGTCCATTTGGAAGATGCATTTGGAACCAAGCTTTAACTTCCTGACTGATGTCTTGAGATGTTGCTTCAATATATCCACATCATTTTCTTGCCTCATGATGCCATCTATTTTGAAGTGCACCAGTCCCTTCTGCAGCAAAGCACCCTTACAACATGATGCTGCCACCACCCCTGTGCTTCACAGTTAGGATGGTACTCTTCAGCTTAAAAGCCTACTCCTTTTTCCTCCAAACATAATGATGGTCATTATGGCCAAAAGGTTCTATTTTTGTTTCATCAGACCAGAGGACATTTCTCCAAAAAGTACCTATGTGCAGTTGCAAACTGTAGTCTGGCTTTTTTTTATGGTGGTTTTGGAGCAGTGGCTTCTTCCTTGCTGAGTGGTCTTTCAGGTTATGTCGATATAGGGCTCGTTTTACTGTGGATATAGATACTTTTGAACCTGTTTCCTCCAGCATCTTCACAAGGTCCTTTGCTGTTGTTCTGGGATTGACTTGCACGTTTTGCACCAAAGTATGTTCATCTCTAGGAGACAGAATGCGTCTCCTTCCAGAGCGGTATGACAGCTGCGTGGTCCCATGGTGTTTATACTTGCGTACTATTGTTTGTACAGATAGACGTGGTACCTTCAGGGGTTTTGAAATTGCTCCCAAGGATGAACCAGACTTGTGGTCTACATTTATTTTTCTGAGGTCTTATCTGATTTCTTTTGAATTTTTCCCATGATATTAAGTGAGAGGCACTGAGTTTGAAGGTAGGCCCTGAAATACATCCACAGGTACACCTCCAATTGACTCAAATTATGTAAATTAGCTTATCAGAAGCCTCTAAAGCCATTGACATTTTCTGTAATTCTCCTAGCTGTTTAAAGGCAGTCAACTTAGTGTATGTAAACCTCTTACCCACTGGAATTGTAGATGTCCTAACCGAGATGCCAAAACTATAGTATGTTAACAAGAAATGTGTGGAGTGGTTAAAACTTATTTTTAACGACTCCAATCTAAGTGTATGTAAACTTCCGACTTCAACTGTAATAAATCAATTTAATATAGCCTACACCGGTGGTTCCCAAACTTTTTATAGTCCCGTACCCCTTCAAACATTCAACCTCTAGCTGCTTACACAGTCTAGCACCAGGTTCAGCACACTCTCAAATTATGTTTTTTGCCATCATTGTAGGCCACACACACACTATACTATTTATTTGTGAGTTTGTCGCTGCCAATATCATTGCATAGTGCAGAAAATACACGAGAGTTCAAGGGCCTTGCTTAAACAAAGTTATACAGGAATGGGCCAAAATACCAGCAACATTGTGTGAAAACCTTGTGAAGACTTACAGAAAACGTTTGACCTCTGTCATTGCCAAAAAAGGGTATATAACAAAGTATTGAAACTTTTGTTATTGACCAAATACTTATTTTCCACCATAATTTGCAAATAAATTCATTAAAAATCATACAATGTGATTTTCTGGATATTTTTTTCTCATTTTGTCTGTCATAGTTGAAGTGTACCTATGATGAAAATTACAGGCCTCTCATCTTTTTAAGTGGGAGAACTTGCACAATTGGTGGCTGACTAAATACTTTTTTGCCCCACTATATTTCCAATATATATATATTGGAAATAATGCAGACAATTACATTAATGGAATCCACAATCAATCTGCAATATTACAGCTGATACCCCTAAAAAATTATACTATTTTTTTTTTGACCATTTTAATTGAAAACAATCACAGTAAAGAGCATAAGTTACCCATAAATTATTTGATATTGAGATAAAAAACAGCTGCATTGGATCTAAAAAAGTATAATACAAAATAAGATTCTCTAGTGAATAGTGCAGTAAGAGGAGAGATGGAAGAAAAAAACAGGAACACAGTCCTCCTTTTTCTGGAAACATACATAAATGCGGTTTTATCTCTAGTGCCTTCATTTCTGTCTCCTCCTCTGCAGCAGAAAACCATCTACACCCACACAGTGAGTGGAAAAATATGTCTGTAATCTGCAGCAGATGCAGAGGCAGTTCACACCAGCAGCTCCTAAGAATAGCCCTTTTCCAGCCATTAAGACATTATCTTTTTCAAAATCAAATCAAGCTTTATTTATACAGCACATTTCTTTGCACAATCCAAAGACGACTGAAGGGTGAATTTGAGGAAATATCCACTTTTTGGTTGAAACAAAAGCTATGGCTGCATGCTCATCCATACACAGTAAAGCATATCTACTACGCTAACACATGGCATTTTTTTAAGATGGTCATTCCAAGGACCATTTTTGTCTATTTGACTTTGAATTTTAGGACCCCTTTAGGTAAAAAAAATATATATATTTAAAAGATGATATACACTACCGTTCAAAAGTTAGGGGGTCACTTAGAAATGTCCTTTTTTTTTAAGAAACTCATTTTTTTGTTCATTTTTAAAATATCAAATTGATCCGAAATGCAATGTAGACATTCTTAATGTTGTAAATGATTATTGTAGCTGGAAACGGCAGATTTTTTTAAATTGAATATATACAGAGGTTTACAGAGAAGAGGTCGGCCGATTTAATTGGGGCCGATTTCCAAGTTTTCATAACAACCGGTAATTGTTATTTTTGGATGCTGATTTACATTACACTCCACGAGGAGACTGCGTGGCAGGCTGAACACTTGTTACCCGAGTGCAGCAAGGAACCAAGGTAAATTTCTAGCTAGCATTAAACTGATTGTTTTTTAAAGATAAATCTTAACATAAACTAGTGATTATCTAGCTTGTCCTGCGTTGTATATTATCAATGCAGTGCATGTTAATCTATCATTGAATCACAGCATACTTCGCCAAACGGGGGGTGATTTAACAAGCGCATTTGCGAAAAAAAAGCACCGTTGTTGCACCAATGTGTACCTAACCATAAATATCAATGCCTTTCTTAAAATCAATACATAAGTATATTTTTTTAAACCTGCATATTTAGTTAGTATTGCCTGTTAACATGAATTTATTTTAACTACGGAAAATGTGTCACTTCTCTTGTGTTCTGTGCATGCAGAATCAGGGTATATGCAGCAGTTTGTGCCACCTGCCTCGTTGCGAACTGTGTGAAGACCATTTCTTACTAACAAAGACCATAAATGAATTTGCCAGAATTTTACATAATTATGACAACATTGAAGGTTGTGCAATGTAACAGCAATATTTAGACTTGGGGATGCCACCCATTCTATAAAATACGGAACGGCTCCATATTTCACAAAGAATAAAGGTTTTGTTTTCGAAATGATAGTTTCCAGATTTGACCATATAAATGACCTAAGGCTCGTATTTCTGTGTGTTTTATTATATTATAATTAATTCTATGATTTGATAGAGCAGTCTGAATGAGCGGTGGTAGGCAGCAGAAGGTCTCGTAAGCATTCATTCAAACAGCACTTTACTGCATTTGCCAGCAGATCTTCGCTGTGCTTCAAGCATTGCGCTGTTGGACTTCAAGCCTATTAACTCCCGAGATTAGGCTGGCAATACTATAGTACCTATAAGAACATCCAATAGTCAAAGGTATATGAAATACACATGGTAAAGAGAGAAATAGTCCTATAAATCCTATAATAACTACAACCTAAAACTTCTTAACTGGGAATATTGAAGACTCATGTTAAAAGGAACCACCAACTTTCATATGTTCTCATGTTCTGAGCAAGGAACTTAAACGTTAGTTTTTTACATGGCCCATATTGCACTTTTTAATTTCTGAACATGTTTCATTATTTATTTGAGACCAAATTGATTTTATTTATGTATTATATATTAAGTTAAAATAAAAGTGTTCATTTAGCATTGTTGTAATTGTCATTATATATATATATAAAAAACTCCTCCTGTCACGCCTTGGTCATAGTATTTTGTGTTTTCGTTATAAATTGTCAGGCCAGGGTGTGACATGGGTTTAAAATGTTGTGTTTCGTATTGGGGTTTTGTAGGCATTGGGATTGTGGCTGAGTAGGGGTGTAGCATAGGTTTGGCTGCCTGAGGCGGTTCTCAATCAGACTCAGGTGATTCTCGTTGTCTCTGATTGGGAACCATATTTAGGTAGCCGGGGTTTCACTGTGTATTTCGTGGGTGATTGTTGCTGTCTCTGTGTAGTGTTCACCAGATAGGCTGTAATAGGTTTTCGCGTTTCGTTTGTTGTTTTTTTTGTATATTATTAGTTATTTCATGTATCGTCGATTCTTCATTAAAGAAAATGAGTAACCACCGCTGCATTTTGGTCCGCTTCTCCTTCAACAGACGAACGCCGTTACACCTCCAGTTAATCGGTATCGGATTTGTTTGGTCATCCAATAAACGGTGTCGTCGTTGAAAAATCATAATCTGTCGACCTCTAATACAGAGGCCCATTATCAGCAACCATCACTCCTGTGTTTCAATGGCATTGTTGTGTTAGCTAATCCAAGTTTATAATTTTTAAATGGTAATTGATCATTAGAAAACCCTTATGAAATTGTTAGCACAGCTGAAAAATTGCGCTGACTTAAAGAAGCAATAAAACTGGCCTTTAGACTAGTTGAGTATCTGGAGCATCAGCATTTGTGGGTTCAATTACAGGCTCAAAATGGCCAGAAACAAAGAACATTCTTTGGCAACTCGACAGTCTATACTAGTTCTGAGAGATTATGACTATTCCATGCGAGAAATTGCCAAGAAACGGAAGATCTCGTACAATGCTGTGTACTACTCCCTTCACTGAACAGCGCAAACTGGCCCTAACCAGAATAAAAAGTGTTATATCTGGAGTATTTCTCCTGTCCTATTCGGTGTCCTGTGTGAACCTAAGTGTGCGTTCTCTAAATCTCTCCTTCTTTCTTTCTCTCTCTCGGAGGACCTGAGCCCTAGGACCATGCCCCAGGACTACCTGACATGATGACTCCTTGCTGTCCCCAGTCCACCTGGCCATGCTGCTGCTCCAGTTTCAACTGTTCTGCCTTACTATTATTTGATCATGCTGGTCATTTATGAACATTTGAACATCTTGGCCATGTTCTGTTATAATCTCCACCCGGCACAGCCAGAAGAGGACTGGCCACCCCACATATGCTCTCTCTAATTCTCTCTTTCTTTCTCTCTCTCGGAGGACCTGAGCCCAAGGACCGTGCCCCAGGACGACCTGACATGATGATTCCTTGCTGTCCCCAGTCCACCTGACTGTGCTGCTGCTCCAGTTTCAACTGTTCTGCCTTATTATTATTCGACCATGCTGGTCATTTATGAACATTTGAACATCTTGGCCATGTTCTGTTATAATCTCCACCCGGCACAGCCAGAAGAGGACTGGCCACCCCACATAGCCTGGTTCCTCTCTAGGTTTCTTCCTAGGTTTTGGCCTTTCTAGGGAGTTTTTCCTAGCCACCGTGCGTCTACACCTGCATTGCTTGCTGTTTGGGGTTTTAGGCTGGGTTTCTGTACAGCACTTTGAGATATCAGCTGATGTACGAAGGGCTATATAAATAAATTTGATTTGAGGCCACGGTGCAAAACTGAGCAAGAGGACAAGTACATTAGTGTCTAGTTTTAGAAACAGATGCCTCAAGTCCTCAACGTCAACAGTTGAAAGGTTGGCCTTCTAGGCAGAGTTGGAAAAAAAGCCATATCTGACTGGCCATTAAAATTAAAAGATTAAGATGGACAAAAGAACACAGACACTGGAAAGAGGAGCACTGCCTAGAAGCCAAGCATCCCGGAGTCGCCTTTTCACTGTTGACGTTGAGACTGGTGGTTTGCGGGTACTATTTAATGAAGCTGCCTGTTTAGAAAGTAGAATATAAACTAGATACAGGTTACTGTGGGTGGGGTAGGCTAAATAATTACAACTTAATAGACCTAATTAAAAGAAAAGTGATAATGGAAACAAAATATTCTAGGCAGAGCATGCCCAAAACTTGTGGCTGAGCAGTACCAGAGAAAAATACAGACTTTTTTTTTTTTTTTTTTTATCTGCTCAATTGTGCTCTGCTCCTCGCTAAACATTCACCCACTCAAATGCTCTGGCATTCAAATGCAGTCATGCTTTAGGTTATCAAAGAACTGTCAATCATATCAACGGATGGAATCAGTGAATTAATGGTTGCAGCAACCATAACAAATAAGGCCTATAATTAGACAAAATGACAATTATCTTGTTTGAACAACTTAGAACAAGTTACTAACAACTTAGTACGGTATCTGGTTTGAACGACATAGTAAAAAAAATATAATAAAATAAAAAGGTGGTAAAAACGCAATACTAAGTCGTTTTGATTTGATTTTTTCAAATTTAGAATTTCAAGAGTCTTATTTTGTTTTTATTTCCTTGGGCTTCTATAATTAAGTAATGAATCACACATAGAATTCAAACTTTATAATGAAACTACGTAAAGGATATTTCCATTGCAAAGGTATCCTATAAGTGTAAATCACACATCCCATTTCAAACCAATGATGTTTGAAAAGTTACATTATCCCCAGATCACTGTGGGAGGTGTGAACTGCTTTAACGCCACCTATCTGTCTGAATTACATTTGACTGCCATCTACTGTACCTGTGCCAGAACATCCATCAACACCATGTCCCTCTTCCCCAGCCTTTCATCTCACAACCGCATCCTATTAATCATCTCTGCATTGCTAGACTGCACTACCATGTGGAACATAGACCACTCATCCGAGATCCTCTTCTGTGTATGAAGTAGTTGTTGGGTGAACTAGCTCTCAAAGACTGGGAGCCAGTACATGGCTATAGCCCCTTTCTGTGCTGCTTCACTGACCCATTGTCTCGTTGATCAGATAGATAGACATCAATAGGTTGGGTCACCTACCGTGTTCTAAAGAGCCACTCAACACAGCATGGAGTTGTAGAGTGAGTCACACCTGAATCACACACACACACAGCCTGCATAAGTGTCTGTACCACACATTCTCCAGCGCCACTGGGTAAGCTTGGTCATGATTTTACATTTGTTTGAAGGCAATAAACCACCACCACCACAAGCATTGTACATATCACCTTTTTCTGTGAAACAGAGTGATATTTTATAGAGTGCAGTTCTGCTCATCTGTCTGCTGGTTTAAACTCATTTTGATTCAATACAGTGCACCAGACTTTATTAGGAGGAAGAGAACTTAAGTACCCTCCAATCGAAAATAAATATCCCACCTCTCGGATTAGCTTTAAATGCATTTGACAATCTGGTATGTTTTGCAATCCTTGATCTTTCTCTCAGAAAAAGTCGTATTTTACCGTCGTACTTCATGATGAAAATTATTTCTAAACCGTCTAACCCAGCTATCCCCACTCTGTTGGTATAACTGCTTGCTTATCGTTCCTTTAAAATTCCCTTTCATTCTGTGTCTCATGTGACTATCCTCATCAGTTTCTGCTTCCAAGCCCTGTTTTCATTTACTTTTCCCTTTTAATGTGCTGCAATTCCTTATATTCCAATAAAACAATTTTGCACTTCAAATAAGCAATGGCATCTTGTGTCATCTGTAGTCAACAATCCAATCCTTCGTCTGTGAGTTTGGCAAAGCAACCTATCATTTCGTATGTAGCATCTGTTATCATCAGGTATAATTTGATGCAGGGAGAAAGACTTTATGTGTACATGCTTTTAGTGCAGACATTTCATTGTCTGTCATTAGTCTTACTGACATGAATGTAATACAAGTTATCTAAATTCTGAAAGCATTATTCATTATTTTCAATCCAGTTCGGCTAAACAGTGGAGTTATTTGGTAAATCAAATATCGATCACTTTCTTTGAAAGAGCACACTGTTTTACAAATATCCACAAGGTATTGACAATGGTCAATAATGCATGGCATTGTATATAGGTTTTAGAAAAGCAAAGTCTTGTAGATACAGTATATATAATTTAGATATTCATCTGAAGGACATCTGGGGTTTCACAACAGCAGGGGGAATTTGAAAATCATTTATCATTGGACAATTTCCAGATTTCCTTCTGACATTTCTTCCTTGCTTACTGAGCTGATCAGTGCAACTCAATTCAATTTGCGCGTTCTCTGTTAATATTGCCACACTTATTTCCTCATGAACACATTTTACAGAGGATTTCTTAAATATATTTTCCCCTAACCCTACCACCCCTCCCCTAATTGGAGTAAACTAATCGACAACCAAACTTGTGCTTCTACTTAGGCTTCTACTTCCAACTTATACATACCATATATACAGTTGAAGTCGGAAATTTACATACACTTTAGCCAAATACATTTAAACTCAGTTTTCCCAATTCCTGACATTTAATCCTAGTAAAAACTCCCTGTCTTAGGTCAGTTAAGATCACCAATTTATTTTAAGAATGTGAAATGTCAGAATAAAAGTGGAGTGATTTTATTTAGGCTTTTATTTCTTTCATCACATTCCCAGTGGGTCAGAAGTTTACATACACCCAATTAGCATTTGGTAGCATTGCCTTTAAGTTGATTAACTTGGGTCAAACGTTTTGGGTAGCCTTCCACAAGCTTCCCACAATAAGTTGGGTTAATTTTGACCCATTCCTCCTGACAAAGCTGGTGTAACTGAGTCAGGTTTGTAGGCCTCCTTGTTCACACACGCTTTTTCAGCTCTGCCCACAAATTTTCTATAGGATTGAGGTCAGGGCTTTGTGATGGCCACTCCAATACATTGACTTTGTTGTCCTCAAGCCATTTTGCCACAACTTTGGAAGTATGCTTGGGGTCATTGTCCATTTGGAAGACCCATTTGTGGCCAAGCTTAAACTTCCTGACTGATGTCTTGAGATGTTGCTTCAATATGTCCACATAATTTTCCTACCTCACGATGCCATCTATTTTGTGAAGTGCACCAGTCCCTCCTGCAGCATAGAACCCCCACATCATGATGCTGCCACCCCGTGCTTCACGGTTGAGATGGTGTTCATCAGCTTGCAAGCCTCCCCCTTTTTCCTCCAAACATAACAATGGTCATTATGGCCAAACAGTTCCATTTTTGTTTCATCAGACCAGAGGACATTTCTCCAAAAAGTACGATCTTTGCCCCATGTGCAGATGCAAACCGTAGTCTGGCTTTTTTATGGTGGTTTTGGAGTAGTGGCTTCTTCCTTGTCGATATAGGACTCGTTTTACTGTGGATATAGATGCCTTTGTACTGGTTTTCTGCGTGGTCTGTGTGGGCCCATGGTGTTTAAACTTACGTACTATTGTTTGTACAGATGGACCTGGTACCTTCAGGCATTTGGAAAATGCTCCCAAGGATGAACCAGACTTGTGGAGGTCAATGGCTGATTTAATTTGATTTTCCCATGATGTCAAGCAAAGAGGTACTGCATTTGAAGGTAGGCCTTGAAATACACCCACAGGTATACCTCCAATTGACTCAAATTATGTCCATTAGCCTATCAGAAGCTTCTAAAGCTATGACATCATTTTCTGGAATTTTCCAAGCTGTTTAAAGGCACAGTCAACTTAGTGTATGTAAACCTGACGCACTGGAATTGTGATTAAGTGAAATAATCTGTCTGTAAACAATTGCTGGAAAAAGTATTTCATGCACAATGTAGATGTCCTAACTGACTTGCCAAAACTATAATTTGCTAACAAGAAATTTGTGGAGTGGTTTAAAAACGAGTTTTAGTGACTCCAATCTAAGTGTATGTAAACTTCCAACTTCAACTGTATTTTTTTAATGAAACTTGAGGTTACAAAGCAACCATTAAATTCTGTTTTCAGTGTAACGCTCTGTATTTTTCTGTCACTTCATTGCTCAACATATCACACTCACTTCCCCGAGCTAGTGTGATAATATTCAGTTAACAAAGTTCAATATCAGATTTTGCCAGGGCGGAGAAAAAGTTATCAGACCAAATAATATTTGTTTTCAAGTACTTTGACTAAACCTACCTGGAGTGCCAAATGGCAAGAGTTTGAACATTCGTTCCACTGTAGCTCACTCAAGTGCAGCTAAAGTATTTGAGAGAAAACAACTTATATACCGGGACACAGGTCTGGTGGTTATGTAGTGAATTGCTTTAGACATGATCTCCCTGAATAATCCCACAACAACACTGAGCTGGGACTTCAGCAAACAGTCCCTGAAACTCAATAGGAGCCGATTAGTGTTGGGGAGAAATAAAGGAACAGTAGAAAGTGAGCTTATGTGTGGTGACAGGGGTGCAAGGGAATGAGCGGGCCCTCCAACACATTTCATCAAGCAGGAGTCTCGTCAAGCAGCATTATTTGAAAACAACTGTCTGAGAGGAGCCAAAAGCAGGTCAGTTTACTCTAGGATTGTATCAGCAGGCGCTCACACACATTGCAAATCGAGGGAAAAGGGGGAGCAGTACACTGCAGCAGAGGACGTGGGAGAGGTGGCAGTTCGGCCAATTACTCTGGCATTCAGCAAAAAAAATGCGGAAGCCCCAGCGTGTTCTCCCACTGAATATGAGATTGGTGGCGGAGTGACACTGATTCCTCGCCGTGACAGGGGAGAGGATGTATTCAGTGGTAAGCTATGGTTCTGTGGAACAACCTGTCAATCAGTGGAGTTGACTGAGAACCAGGTTACACAAGTGACAAGCATTCGAAGGGTATATGTTTGTAGGCTGACTTGGTTTATATACTGTAGTTCAATAATTGCTCATGGTATGAAACATAAGTGGGTAGGGTGGAGGGTTATGTGTGTTCTGAGCTGCAGTATTGTTGACAATTTAAATTCAAAACATGCTTCAAATGACATTCCATAGCAATGCCACAAATGGCATGTTAACAATATATTCCTGCGACATTCAGGGTGGAGATATGAAGTGTCCGTGATGTTGTGAAAAGTCTACTATAGACGTCATACAACAAATACACAGTGGAGCAAAAAAGTATTTAGTCAGCCACCAATTGTGCAAGTTCTCCCACTTAAAAAGATGAGAGAGGCCTGTAATTCTCATCATCATATATGTACAGTGTATATATAGATATATTGTGTGTGTTAAGTATTATTGCACCATTAGAGCTAGAAACATGAGCATTTCGCTGAACCTGCGATAAAATCTGTAATGCGATCAATAGCATTTGGTTATGCACGCTTGACCATAAATCGCTTTGTATTAGTCTGTTAAAAGGCTTATTATATATATATATATATATATTAAAATGTGTTGTTGTGGGACAGGGGGATCTTTAGTTTTACAAGTACTACAAGGAAATACTGACCAAAGCTGAATATTTCCTTCAAAATAAATAGAAATGTAAAAAAAAAATCAGCTGTCTGCACAACATCTATCTTGAATCTTGTTTATTTTTTTCCAAATACTCTCTCAGCTTGGAACCAAAGACAATAAAGCAACACAATCATTCTGTCCCTTTTTTTCTCTCAAGCTCACATCCTTTCATAGAGAGCTCTATATTGATTAAAATATCCAAGACAGCCATATTAAGCTCCAGGGCTTTTGCCACTTGTCCATTTTCGTTTTCTCTGTGTAAATGTTTAAAATCCCCTTCCCTGTTGAAGATAACATCCATTACCCCTTTAAGAAGGGGGGGATGCGTTTCCCTCTCCTTCATGCCTTCTTGAACCTGATTGTTTTTGGATCAATTTCTTTACAATCTGAAAGCAGTTAACCAGACCATACACTAAGTGCTGGTGTTCAAAATGATAAATATACATGTATCCTCTAAGACACTTATTACACGGAGACACCATAAGGAACAACGTGCTAGTAATTGCAATGTTGCAGGCACGAGAAGGATGGTGATCATTTACCTTAATCAGTATTATTCATGATAGTCAGTTGAAAAACAATTTAACATTCCTGTTAGTATGTGTCCTCAAATGGCATGCTTAGTATACATGCCCTTCCCTACACACTCATTCGGTTGATGTGGCCTTTAATCAACAGTTAATAGAATACATCTCCCTTTGTTTAGAGGCATATACTGTAGAATATCAAATGTAAAGCATACAGATATACTTATTGGGCTTATGGCATAATTTGCGTCCTTTCAATTTTCCTCTTTCAACCTCATTCAGGTCAGGTTATTAAAATGATTGTGATCGCCCCTGGGGAATTGAATTAGGTGCACCTCCACCACCTATGTGCCTTGAGTCTACTACTAATGTATTCACACGACCTCACTACACTACACACACACACACACACACACACACACACACACACACACACACACACACACACACACCCGACCCCATAGACGTCAGCCTTCTCACTCGACATAATGGTATTAATCATGTCAAGGAGATTAGCTGAACAGCAAACTGTAGCTTACTGGATCTATCCCTATATAATATGCAAGCGGGGAAGGCATCCTGAGTGACGCAGTGGTCTAAGGCACTGCATCGCAGTGTTGCAGCGTCACTACAGGTGTCACAACCGTCTGTGACCAGGAGTCCCATAGGGCGGCACACAATTAGCCCAACGTCGTCTGGGTTAGGGGAGGGTTTGACAGGTGGGCTTTAATTGGCTCATCACGCTCTAGCGACTCCTTGTGGTGGGCCAGGCGCCTGCAGGACGACTTCGGTCATCAGTTGAATGCTGTTTCCTCTGTGTGGCTGGCTTCTGAGATAAGAGAGCAAGTGTTAAGAAGCACGGCTTGATGGGTCATGTTTCGGAGGATGCATGACTCGACCTTCGCCTCTCCCGAGCCCGTTGGGGAGTACAGCGATGAGACAAAATTGCAATTGGATATCATGAAATTGGGGAGAAAAAGGGGGTAAAATTACAATTTAAAAAATATATATATATATGCAAGCAGGACCCTTCCCCCTCCATCTCCATTCTGGAAAAGTCATGCAGAAATGTCATAATTTGCCTTTTGAAGTCCATTCACCTACCCACACACTCTTAAAAACAAAAAGCACAACTGAAAGGCTAAAGAAAACACTCACCAAGCGGAGTTATTTCTCAATGTTGTGTGGCATCCAGACAAAGGAAACAGTTAATATCCTGTAAGCTGCGGAGATAGGAGTCCAATTAAGTATGAAACAAGGCTGTCAGAAGTTGCTTAATGTACAACAGCCCAGGAGTGAATGCAGCATTGCCTGAGTCTACACAAGTTGATGTACATATCTGGAAACTTGACTACTGCCATTAATAAAAGGTATGGTGCTTGCATACCCAACTAGCTCTCCAATGTGGGAATAATGAGCAACCTTTTGGAAGTAAGATCACTGCAAGGGTAGCAAATCAACTGCTAAGGTTATCTTCCATTTGCCTTAAGGCCATGACACAGATGTTAGCCCTTTTGTCATACACTGTTACAAGGCTCTAATTCAATCATTTCACATTGCAAAATTCAAACATTACAAAACTTAATCAATCCTGGTCTGAATTAAAAATGGTGGAGATTCAAACTATTTTATGGATAGGTATGGTCTTGCATGTATCAGTGAGATGTCAATATTTTTGTGCCCTAAGCCTTAGCGCCCGTAAAACCTCAATGAGATGTGTGCATAACTAGTCTTTATACGTAAATCTCCTATTTACATCACTAAATGATTTACACATTCAAACATTAGAATTAATCTCAGTGATTTATATACGTGGTGTTATTTTTAGTGATTCATATACAGTAACAACACACATTTCCCTTCAGGATCTGTCAGCATTGTGTAAAAAAGAGTAAGTACACCCCTAAGTGAAAATGTCCAAATTGGGCCAAAGTGGCCCAATTAGCCATTTTCCCGCCCTGGTGTCATGTGACTCGTTAGTGTTATAAGGTCTCAGGTGTGAATGGTGTCATCGCTCTCACACTCCCTCATACTGACTGGTCACTGGAAGTTCAACATTGCACCTCATGGCAAAGAATTCTCTGAGGATCTGAAAAAAAGAATTGTTGCTCTACATAAAGATGGCCTGGGCTATAAGGAGATTGCCAAGACCCTGAAACTGAGCTGCAGCACGGTGGCCAAGATCATACAGCGGTTTAACTGGACAGGTTCCACTCAGAACAGGCCTCGCCATGGTTGACCAAAGAAGTTGAGTGCACGTGCTCAGCGTCATATCCAGGGGTTGTCTTTGGGAAATAGACGTAGGCGTGCTGCCAGCATTGCTGCAGAGGTTGAAGGGGTGGGGGATCAGCCTGTCAGTGCTCAGACCATACGCCGTACACTGCATCAAATTGGTCTGCATGGCTGTCATCCCAGAAGGAAGCGTTTTCTAAAGATGATGCACAAGAAAGCCCGCAAACAGTTTGCTGAAGACAAGCAGACTAAGGACATGGATTACTGGAACCATGTCCTGTGGTCTGATGAGACCAAGAAACGTATTTGGTTCAGATGGTGTCAAGCGTGAGTGGCGGCAACCAGGTGAGTAGTACAAAGACAAGTGTGTCTTGTCTACAGTCAAGCATGGTGGTGGGAGTGTCATGGTCTGGGACTGCATGAGTGCTGCCGGCACTTGGGAGCTACAGTTCATTGAGGGAACCATGAATGCCAACATGTACTGTGACATACTGAAGCAGAGCATGATCCCCTCCCTTCGGAGACTGGGCCGCAGGGCAGTATTCCAACATGATAACGACCACAAACACACCCCCAAGACGACCACTGCCTTGCTAAAGAAGCTGAGGGTAAAAGTGATTGACTGGCCAAGCATGTCTCCCGACCTAAATCCTATTGAGCATCTGTGAGGCATCCTCAAACGGAAGGTGGAGGAGTGCAAGGTCTCTAACATCCACCAGGTCCGTGATGTCGTCATGGAGGAGTGGAAGAGGACTCCAGTGGCAACCTGTGAAGCTCTGGTGAACTCCATGCCCAAGAGGGTTAAGGCAGTGCTGGAAAATGATGGTGGCCACACACAATATTGATACTTTGGGCCCAATTTGGACATTTTCACTTAGGGGTGTACTCACTTTTGTTGCCAGCGGTTTAGACATTAATGGCTGTGTGTTGAGTTATTTTGAGGGGACAGCAAATTTATACTGTTATACAAGCTGTACACTCACTACTTTACATTGTAGCCAAGTGTAATTTCTTCAGTGTTGTCACATGAAAGGCTATACTCAAATATTTACAAAAATGTAAGGGGTGTACTCACTTTTGTGATGTACTGTATATCTTAAGTGCTGCTGATAATGTGACTTTTGCACTCACCTTCGGGTCACAACCATTTTTCCACCAAGTAATGAGGTATTGAACTTCAGAGGCTCGTTTCACCCTGCAGTTGCACTACTTTTGAAATTATTTTAAATAGAGTACCTTGTTCCGGTCTGCATTTAGTCAACCAAAACCATATACCTGTGGCCACAAGTGTTGTAAAAGCATTATAATGTATTCAACAAGCTATTCAATGTATTCAACAAGCTGTAGATGTAAAAACAAATGTCCGGTTCTCTTAATATGACTGGCCTTCAGACCAATCAATCACAATTACCGTCTTGAGAAATACTGTTTGATACTGACGGGCTTTTCACATGCTGCCTTTCTAATGAAGTGTTGTGCGTCCATTGTAATAACCACACTGATATAAAAAATATTCCAATGGAAGCAGCTGTTTCCGCGTGTGTGTGTGTGGTGGTGACCAAGTTACATTCTAACCGGACAGCACAATAGTGGGCAGAACCAAACCAATCATTATTAAGTATATAGCGTGTGAGGGCATATCTGGCCTACTGCTCAGATGAGCTCCAGCTAGCTATTTTTACATGGTCCCAGTTCTCGCCGGATTTAGCGACCAACAGTTTTTTTTTCAGTAGTTGACAACAGTTTTACACAAAAACGTTTATAATAAACCAGCTCACGCTTTGTATTTTATGCTGTGACGATTTACATTGAGCTGTGAATTGAGAAATTGCCAGTGTTAAACCATAAATTCCGCCCTGACAGCTCATTAGATTGTGGTGAACACATCCCTGTCTGGGCCGGCCTCCGGGGCTCTGATACTCTGATACTGCTCCACGGTAGAGTGCTGTGTACTGTGAAACGAGAGGGCCAAAGGTTCACAGGCTCCATACTACTCATTCTATCCCTTCTAACAATGTTGTCATTATGATCTCTACCTCCAGTCATGGAGTAGAACCATAGCAGAAATCTGTCAAGAATAAACTTTATATGAAGGGAACTTCTTGCCCAAATTACTATGGAGTAGCATGCACTGGGATGTTGTCAGGGACAGACAATCTCAGTCATACAGACTTCAGTCAAACAGACTTAGTGTCAAAGTCCGTCAGACATCAATCAAAAATACGTCTAGACAAGTTCCCATAATTCCATGGCAGCCTTATTGGTACCTCCTGTGCAAGGGGCATATAAAGTGCAACTAACATTCCACTTAATTTTATTAATTTTAAACCAAGTTAGTTTACAAAGTATGAACAATAATGATTAAAGGCCTAGTGAACTGAACATTTCATTTGTTTGGTGTTTTATACAGTGGGGTCTGAAATGATTGACACCCTTGATAAACATTTGTAAAAATGACTAAAATAAATAATTCAAATACTGAGCTTTATTGGGAAATTGTATTATTTTATACTAATACAATTGCTCGGAGAAAGATTTTATATAACAAGTAATATCATTTTTTTTCTCAACGGTAAGGGTAAAAATTGACACCACTGTGTTCAATACCTTTCAATATCTCACCTTGCAAGGAGAACATGTTGGGAGGGATCTTAGACCAGTGTTTCCCAACCCTGGTCCTCGAGTACCCCCAATAGTACACATTTGCATTGTATCCCTGGACAAACCCACCTTATTCAAGTCATTGAGGGCTTGATGATTAGTTGACGAGTTGAAACAGGTGTGATGTCCAGGGCTACAATGACAATGTGTACTGTTGGGGGTACTTTCAGATCCTTGATATCCTTAGTGTGTTATGGACTGCCCTCTTCAAATCAAACGTTTTCAATGGGTTTCATGTCCGGAGACTGAGATGTCCATTGCAACATTTTTACAGTAGTTATGGGGTTCTTTTCTGTTCATGCATTCTTATTTCTCTGCCAAACCCACCACTGGTGTGCATGGCCAAAGAGCTCTATTTTCATGTCATCCAACAAATGTCGATGACTGGAGTTTGCTAAAAGGCATTGCCACTTCGATTGGAACTGGTGCTTTGGTCAGATGACATGAAAATAGAGCTCTATGGCCATGCACATCAGTGGTGGGTTTGACATCGAAATGTGAATGCATAAGCAGAAAGTAACCTCATACCTGCTGTAAAATGGTGATGGCTCTTGGATGTTATGGGGCTTATTTGCTCCCATTGGTCCTGGGGCCCTTGTAACGTCAAAAGCATCATGAACTTTACTAGTACCAGGAAATGTTTTCCAAAAACCTGCTTGCCTCTGCAACTTGGTTGCAAGTGGATCTTCCAGCAAGACAATAACTCCAAGCACACATCAAAATCCACCAAGGAATTGTTAATTGGCTACAAAACTAACATTTTGCAATGGCCATTTCAGTCTCCGGAATTGAAACTTATTAAAAACATGTGGTTTGACTTAGTTCGGGGTGAAAGTAAGGTGGTACGGTCTGATATGGCGTCCCGGCAAAATAAATAGTGGAGGTACGCCGTACCGGTAAAACATGAGCCGATTACAAAAATTAAAACAAAATTTCAAAACTGTAGGCTGTTACACCACTATTTATCACATCCACATGTCAGAGGCATTACAAATTTGCGAATGGACTTGAAAATGCGTGGTATAGCCTACGGTCCAAAATGCGATGTGGTTCGACGAGAACACAGATATTTTGCTAAGGTAGATATGAGTGGCTGAGATGCCCGCGGACAGTGGAGGACCCATAAATTATGTCTTAATGACAATTGCCAAATGTCATTACCCTTTTTGGTGTTTTGTGTAACTGATGTCTTTCCATTAACCACTGTTTAGAGGCTGGAAATGTGTTTTGAAGGGATGAATGTGTGCGGGTGGACTAGTAAAGGAGCCCTTTGAAGTGATTGTTTGACAAGCGCATGCACTTATAGGAGGTCCCATACCGGGAATAAATTAACTCTACTTTCACCCCTGGTATTAGTATAAAATAATATAATTTCCCCATTTTTGGGAGCATACAAAATCTCTCTATTTGAATAACCTCCTTTTTAAAATTATGGTTATAGAATTTTAAGAGCCGTTTTGAGAAGGCCACTTGAAATTTCAGGCTGTTTTGATGGGATCGAGTTTTGGCCTGTCTGGTGACATCACCAGGCGGTAAATTAGTTAATAGACCAATAAAAAAGATTTCCAAACCTCTCTGCCAATAACAGCTAGTTTTCAGTTTTCCCCATCCCACTCAGACCACTCCTAGATAGTCCTAGAAAAATGATTGCTTGAGAATGTGCTCTTTGCTAAGATGCTATTTTAATTATTTTTGATAATTTTTTAAATTTAAAACAATCACAGTAAGGTACTTGTTAGCCAGAAATGTTTTGAGATAAAAATACTTCTGCATTGGACCTTTAACTAAAGGTACACCTGCATTGTTTGCTGTTTGGGGTTTTAGGCTGGGTTTCTGTACAGCACTTTGAGATATCAGCTGATGTACGAAGGGCTATATAAATAAATTTGATTTGATTTGATTTGATTTGAAGTACTGCCTGCGGTCAAATTGGATCCATTGCAACCTTCAGTGGCCACCAAATTATTGCCAGCTGATCTCTCTTTAAACCATCAATATGCACTAAATTCACCTCCACAGCTGATCTCAATTGCAACCGTTATTGGTCACCTCATTACCGTTCCCTAAAGGCTGATGTTTTTGAGAGGACTAAGGGCGATTTATTGACAATCATTCCGTACAACTGAAATAAATTATTTCCTTGTTTACCATGGCAAATCTGCTGTGGCAATTTACCTGACATGTTGTATGAATGGAAAAATATAGTTGTAGCCTACTCTTATTTTATTTTATTTCAATTTATGTAATAATCCATTATATAAAACTGTTTTTAAATCATATAAAGTTGAGGCTAAAATATCCCTGGACTTTGAAATGTGTAAGTAAATCAAGTCAATCATGATTGAGTTATATAATCTATATATTTTTTATCAGAAAGAAATCTAGGCTGATAAAGTTATTTCAAATGGCATATGTTATTTAGCCATTTAAGGTGAATTTTTTTCAAATTAAATATAGGCCTTCTACTTCATTATTCTTCTACTTTATTGAGAAGTATTTTTTTAATTCATCAGCCTTACTGTTTCCGATGATCCGGATAGCTTGATATTTCATTTGGGGACGTGAGTAGAGAACATAGACACAGCTATCTGGTATAATCACAGATACATTGATCGGGTGGTTTATTCTTGAGGGTTTTTGGTTGCAAGCAAGTTTGCTTTAGCACGCAGGTGCATGTAATCTCCCATTAGTCTACATCTGTGGTGACAAAAGCATACAACAGGTAGCTCATGACCATCTCTTTCTTCAAAGTATGTTCTCCATTAAATCTCACTGTGTAACTGTCCTAGACTAGTGCTTGAGACTGACTGTATATAGCTACATTCAACATTAGACAATTTCACAGGCATACTGTCCCTACACAAATATAAATAATACGACCCTGAAAGCAATGCAAGTTGTGACGATTCAAAACGTATTGATTCAGAAGAAATGGTGCTGTGCAAATCACCCTAAGTTTCCAACATATGCATCTAGAATTTTCCTCAACAAATGTCAATGACGTTTCATTACAAACTCCATCTGTTACTTAAATAAACTGTAAAATCACAGGAGGAATGCAACTTTATGGTAACCCAATTCATATTAGTTGCACGTTTTACTACAGCTGAGTTGAAACAAGACACACTTGGAATAATGATGCTCAAACACAAGGAAAACATTCATTTAAACACTTAAAGTGAATACCCTGGAGAAAAGCACTAAAGCGCTTTCTTACAGTTGATAGATTTAGGTACATCACAGTGGGGGGGTCATCAAATCTGCCGATATCTGTCATACCTTTTATGCTCAGACTTCTTAGCAACAATTGCAAATTGTTGCTTTTGTGAGACAAATTACAACAGAATGATACAATTAGTTATCAGATCAAATGTTTGGTTCTTTTATGCATGAAATAACGTCACAAAAATTGTGGAACATGCCTGGTCAAAAAGTAGTGTGATCTTCCATGGAATGACAAAACAATGGGTATAGGGTCTATTTTGGTGAATATTAGCACAGGAAACTGAAGTGTGGATCTATAGTACAGTTTTCTATTTTTTATCAAATAGATCCTACCAATATCAGACAGGAGTATTGAGATCTACAGTATCCAACAGACTGATATCTCAAACCAAGCTCATGTTCTTAATCATGGAAGTGTGGCCATAGTTGAATTGTTAAAAAAAATAATTTCTAACTGCAAACATGCCAATAGGTGGGTGTCACTATCACTGTTTTTTACTGTGAGAAATCAAATTATATCTGGGCATTCATCTCACATCAGTGCTACCTACCATTAGGTTTGTATTTTCCTATTATTTTTCAGGAGGTAAAATAGTCAGTCAGGCATTTGGGAAGGAGAACTGAATAATGTAGGCCTAGTATGTCTGGAGAAGTCAATCAGAACACCTTAAAGTATAACTACTATAACCATTGTTTCTCTGAGTCCCTGTGATGTAAACTCCAGCACACTGAAAGGAACTTCAGTCGACCAAACGATTGTGTGTCTATAGTGCATCGTGGTATTTCTAAAATACTTTCACAAAAAAGTTTCACATTTTAAATTAACTGCAGTGTTTCCAGAGTTCTATAAAATATGACCTATAGTTACTTACAACATGAGCTTTCAAGCAGCTTTTATGTGTTGAAATGTTGTGGGCATAACCCAACAACAATGTTGTGGGCTTATACAGGTCATAAGAAATATTCTTACAAGTAGACAGCTGATTGGCCAGCTCATCCTCTTCAGGGAGATGACATCATGTTCGATGAGGAAATAGCAAGCATTTCTAAATGGTCTGTTTGAGGTGTTTAATATATATATATATATATATATATATATATATATATATATATTATTTCTTCTCCATGTTTTGGCCACATACGAGTAGAGGACGAGTCAAAAACCTTCTTTGTATATGCGTTAACAGAATGTGCAATTTTCAGTGGGTAATTACTTTAAGATAGTACAATATTTGAAATATGCCCACATAGTTTTGAGGAGAAAGTTGCAATAGTCCAGTAAAATCCACCTTCAAATGGTAAATGTCAAATAACAAGCAGCTGGCAACTCCTATTTTTGGCAATATTTTGCCCTTTAGAGAATTTTGATTAGGTTGCTGGCATTTTGTTGAAGTGTTACTTCATGTAAGACTCTACTAAAGCTTTTCTTTGTGAGATACCCTACCCTCAGATATTTGGCTCCAATTACTGTCAATGCATCTGTGCTGCATGTACAACATAACACACTGCCTGTTATTTTCTATTGTCAAACACTGCAGTTGTCCTCAGTTCTCTATTGACGGTGTCAAAGAATTATCCAGAACACCAGTTTTTATCACGTGATGATTCTTACCTGTTGATACTTAGCAGACTATGTGTAGAGAGAGAGACTGCAGTTTCTATTTTGTATGACTACTGTAAGATGTACCAAATTAAAATGATGGGTGAAGCCTTTAAAGATAATTATACATCCTTAGAAGTTGTTAGGTCTATTGTCTATCCTAAACAGCCAATGATCTAAAGTTTTCAGTCTCTAATGTCACATACATGACGCTGGAGACGAAGCAGGTACGGGGAGTCAAACATTTAATATTGAACGGACATGGAATGAGACAGGAACAGCGTCTGCAAACAAGTAATATAGACAAAAAAGAATTAATGCAGCAGCAGGGAACAGAGCAAGGGAACTGACAAATATAGGGGAGGTAATAAACAGGTGATGAGTGAGTCCAGGTGAGTCCAATATCGCTGATGTGCGATATAGGACTAATACTCCATTGCTATTTGCGCATTCAGGTAAGCTAAACACAAAGTATAATGTCCAATACTGATGGCTGTAATTGCAGCAGGAGTAAACACATTGATGTAAATGTACATTAGGCCAAGCATCATTCATGAGAACTTTTGATGAGACTGATAGGTTTAGGGTAAATCACCAGAATGTTGTTGGGTGTGATGTCTGATTATGATTCTCTCACTGACTACATATTGCAGAGCTGTTAAGTGCATGAGTTAATGGACTATCTACATTTTTGCTAAATTATTTCCTTCATTCAAATCAGATGTCTACAGTATTCTCTTCCCATTTTACCAAATACATTATTTATTTACACTGAGCCACTTTCTGCAGTGCAATCAGAATGGGTGAGATAATCACATTTTAAGTTAAAAATGACAATTTCCTGTATGTGTTCTTTTATGCTGTATTTTTGGAAAGACGTAGGCCCACGACTTGTAAGGAAGAGGGATTTGATCTCTAAATATGTTGCTTATTAAACTTAATCTAATGCTTGTTAAATATATTATGTTTGTTTTTTCTTTAATTTTTTTAAAGTGCTGATTTTAGCCAATATGCTACTGAAAGTGCTCAACTTTGATTTAGCTAGATAGTCACTGATACCCGTGACATTACTGACAAAACCGCTTTTACGCAAAAAATACTTTGTGTCTAATATGATTCTAACATTGTTCCATGCAGGTTGTAAAATTTGATCAGCAGTTCACAAAGCACAATATATTAGGTAGTACTGTCTAATAGCTATAGATAGCGATCAGAAATTAGCCTGGATTCAACACACTTGATTCTCAACCTCATTTTCTTTCTCACGTTCTGATGTCACACTGCCTTATTAGGAAACGCAGCCACCTGTTGGTAACGTTTAGCCAATTATAGGAGAGGTCATGAGAATTTCTTCATATCTGACTAGTTAAGAGGATGCTAAAGGCTAAACAATCGTAATACAGTTTTGTCTTACTCCTATACTGTAGGCCTGCATCTATATTTCATACATTTCTACTCTTTTGGAATAGGCCTATTTTGAACATATTTATAGATGAACAGCTGTGTGGACATGCCCAGTCGTAGCTCATAGAAGGGTTTACGCCCAAACAGGTATAATTTGTAGGTCCGGCGTAGAGTACATTTTGCATTGGACATAGAGTTATGACCCACTTACAACCAACTGGAGCAACCGGCCCCAGCAAAGTCACATGAGAATTCAGGTAAACATTGTTCTTCATTGTTCTTGTGTTTAATATGCACCCTGGGCTTCACCCCCCTGGGTTTACCATACACTGAATCTGAAAATAGACCAAAGGAGAAATAATGCATATGAAATAGAATTACAATATTTTTACAGAACTATAGCATCTACCTCTACCAATGAGACTTCCCATCAGGGCCTCATAACCCTTTGAACATGTCCATAGTTATCCATAGTTATAAAGGGTTATCCATAAATAGCCTGAGTGACAGCCATAAGATATATTAAGTAGAGCTAGCCTATATGGGGTGGCAGGGTAACCTAGCGGTTAGTGCGTCGAAAGGTTGCAAGTTCGAATCCCTGAGCTGACAAGGTACAAATCTGTCATTCTGCCCCTGAACAGGCAGTTAACCCACTGTTTTCCGTCATTGAAAATAAGAATTTGTTCTTAACTGACTTGCCTAGTTAAATGAAGGTAAAATATCTCCCTGTCAGGAATGGTTTTGCATCTATCAAAAGTAAACCTTATGCCGATAAGTTTTTCATGGACTTTTATGTTTTTCCATGTAGCAATGTTGATTCTTCTGAATGCTGACCATTCTTAGAATGTATGATGACTGCATCATCATGCATATTATCTGTATGCCTTAAGTGTGTTACTGAAGCCTCAAAACAACTGTCTAACCTGGTGCAAGGTCGGTCCATCTCTTACCTGGTCAAATCAAATCAAATTTATTTATATAGCCCTTCGTACATCAGCTGATATTTCAAAGTGCTGTACAGAAACCCAGCCTAAAACCCCAAACAGCAAGCAATGCAGGTGTAGAGGAGCTATAATATTGCTCACCACTGGAGCCTTGATGCCAAAGCACCTCCATTCCAACCACTGAAATGACATTGACTGTGGGACATTTCACAATTCCCAGTGGTTATTTCAGAAATCCCAGTCCATTTAAAGCCGATTAAATATGATCGCATCAATAGAGTATTCCTCCACTATACAGCCACCACAAAGAACTGCACTCACATGGCAATGTAAAGAACCGACCCAGGTTGTAAGGGTAGGCAACAACACGTCTGCCACGCTGATCCTACTTAGTCCCCTCCTGTACTCCCTGTTCACCCATGACTGCGTGGCCAAACACGACTCCAACAGCGTCAAGTTTGCTGACGACACAACAGTGCTACCACATCACTAATGAACTACCGACAACAATGAGACAGCCTATAGGGAGGTCAGAGAACTGGCCATGTGGTGCCAGGACAACAACCTCTCCCTCAATGTAAGACAAAGAAGCTGATCATGGACTACAGGAAAAGGAGGGCCAAAAAAGCCCCCACTAACATTAACAGGGCTGTAGTGGAGCGGGTCGAGAGTTTAGTTTCAAGTTCCTTGGTGTCCACATCACCAGCGAACTATCATGATCCAAACACCAAGACAGTCGTGAAGAGTGCACGACAAAACCTTTTCCCCCTCAGGAGACTGAAAAGATTAGTCATGGGTCCCCAGATCCTCAAAAAGTTCTACAGCTGCACCATCGAGAGCATCCTGACTGGTTGCATCACCGCCTGGTATGGCAACTGCTCGGAATCTGACCGTAATGCGCTATGGAGGGTAGTGTGTACGGCCCAGTACATCACTGGGGCCAAGCTTCCTGCCATCCAGGACCTATATAATAGGCGGCGTCAGAGGAAAGCCCATAAAATTGTCAGAGACTGTTTTCTCTGCTACTGCACGGCAAGCGGTACCGGCGCTCCAAGTCTAGGACCAAAAGTCTCCTTAACAGCTTCTACCCCCAGGTAATAGGACAACTGAACAATTAATCAAATGGCTCGGTACCGGTACCCCCTGTGTATAGCCTCGTTATTGTTATTTCATTGTTACTTTTTATTATTTTTTTAGTTTAGTTTATTTGGTAAATATTTTCTTAACTCTTCTTGAACTGCACTGTTGGTTAAGGGCTTGTAAGTAAGCAATTCAAGGTAAGGTCTACACTTGTTGTATTCGGCGCATGTGACAAATAACATTTGATTAGATTTGAACAGTACACAGAGTCTGTAGAAAGTGTTGACATATCCATTATAAATGCGCTACATTTCTCCTCGGAAAATCAGAGTGGCCTACATAACCATTTTAATTGTCATATACCATACATCCTGATAATCACCAAACGGGAGATAACAACTTCAACATGTCAATATCATCCCTAAACTGTGCCAACCAGCCACTAACTTTAAATGCATATTTTTGGAGTTCCAAGCCATCCAGCCTTTCTTTTATTCTGCCTCTGATTTCGATAACCTTAAAATCACATTAAAAGATGAAAAATGCAACACAATTTCTGCTGACTCTGTCTGCTTTGAAATGCAAATAGCCTTATTGGTTATATATAGCTAGGTTTCCATCCAAATGGCGACAGATTTTCATGGAAGTATTCTACAATCCGCATGAAGAAAATGTGCATTTTCCCAACAGGGATGTGTTTCCACCAAACTGACTTGTTATATAAAGAAAATCAGTGCGTGATGACTTAGTGCACACAATGTACTTTTATGCTTATGTTTTCATGCGCTGAATAAAAATCTCAAATACATTTCCATTGCATTTTCAACTCTACTGATAGTTTTGTTGTGTTAAATAGCAAATGTGCCTACTCTGGTCTTGGCACGTGTGCTCTATCCAACAGCTCGCAGATACAGTGCGGGTCGGCTGTGCGAGTAGGCTCATCTACATGATGAGATGATTATGGATAAGAGTGAGAATATTTTTATTTGTGAAATGGCAGTCAAGCAACAATCATCATGTCACCAGAATAAGACCCTCAATATTTATTAGAAAGGCGCATCAAGCTCATCACCATGCACTTTCACCACCCTGTGAAGTTCATCGTAATTTATTTAATCTGCAGACAAATAAACTGCATGGTTTCCCGAGTCGTAGTTGGAGGACCACACACCATATCATCGCGTGACTACAAGTTTAATTTGATATATTATTATATCAATATTTGCGTATAAAGGTGTTTACACTGCCATTCTCGCATAATTAATTTTATCAACACCAAAAGATCCCACCATCTTCTCTTTCACAAAAAAATTATCTGCCAGCATTTCTAAAATTGTACCAAAACTTACGTTTCCATCACAGGTGTCGTGATTTTTTTTCTTTTCGGTATTACTTGACTTGCACAACTGTCAATGGAAACGTGGTTTATAAGAGGGGTCTTTTAAATGCATAAGTGGGCCTCGGACCTAGTGCCCAAAGAAGTGAAATAACTGGACAGGGAACCATTTTCGAAGTCACAAAACTCTCCATTTACGTTGTGTGGGAAATGAGGTGGCTGTCACAAACTCCAAATAAAAGATTCTGCTGCCACATAGC
Source organism: Oncorhynchus gorbuscha (assembly GCF_021184085.1). Lineage (NCBI taxonomy): Eukaryota > Metazoa > Chordata > Actinopteri > Salmoniformes > Salmonidae > Oncorhynchus > Oncorhynchus gorbuscha. The sequence continues at coordinate 82,200,190 of NC_060178.1, read as the reverse complement.
GCCAGCTGTCTGCTAAATAATTTATGCTTTTGGCTCTCAACTTTGCATCCGTCTGTCCAATCAATATTTGTCAATGGAAAGTGTATACAGTGCCTTGAGAGAGTATTCACCCCCTTGTCATTTTTCCTATTTGGTTGCCTTACAACCTGGAATTAAAATATATTTTTTGGGGGGTTGTATCATTTGACTTACACAACATGCCTACCACTTTAAAAATGCAAAATGTATTTTATTGTGAAACAAACAAGAAATAAGACAAAAAACTGAACTTGAGTGTACATAACTATTCACCCCCCCCCCCCCCCCCAAAGTCAATCATTTGTAGAGACACCTTTTGCAGCAATTACAGCTGCAAGTCTCTTTGCATATGTCTCTATAAGCTTGGCACATCTAGCCACTGGGAGTTTTGCCCATTCTTCAAGGCAAAACTGCTCTGGCTCGTTCAAGTTGGATGCGTTCCTGCTGGTATACAGCAATCTTTAAGTCATACCACAGATTCTCAATTGGATTGAGGTCTGGGCCTTGACTAGGCCATTCTAAGACATTTAAATGTTTCCCCTTAAACCACTTGAGTGTTGCTTTAGCAGTATGCTTGGGGTCATTGTCCTGCTGGAAGGTGAACCTCTGTCCCAGTCTCTGGAAGTCTGAAACAGGTTTCCATCAATAATTTCCCTGTATTTAGAGCCATTCATCAGTCCTTCAATTCTGACCAGTTTCCCAGTCCCTGCCGATGAAAAACATCCCCACAGCATGATGCTGCCACCACCATGCTTCACTGTGGGTTCTAGGGGTGCTGAGAGGTGTTGGGTTTGTGCCAGATATAGCATTTTCCTTGATGGCCAAAAAGCTCAATTTTAGTCTCATCTGACCAGAGTACCTTCTTCCATATGTTTGGGGAGTCTCCCACATGCCTTTTGGCGAACACCAAATGTGTTTGCTTGTTTTTGTCTTTCAGCAATGGCTTTTTTTCTGGCCACCTTTCCGTAAAGCCCAGCTCTGTGGAGTGTACGGTTTAAAGTGGTCCTATGGACAGATACTCCAATCTCTGCTGTGGAGCTTTGCAGCTCCTTCAGGGTTATCTTTTGCCTCTTTGTTGCCTCTCTGATTAATGCCCTCCTTGCCTGGTTCGTGAGTTTTGGTGGGCAGCCCTCTCTTGGCAGGTTTGTTGTGGTGCCAAATTCTGTCAATTTTTTAAATAATGGATTTAATGGTGCTCCTCGGGATGTTCAAAGTTGCTTATATTTTTTTATAACCCAACCCTGATCTGTACTTCTCCACAGCTTTGTCCCTGACCTGTTTGGAAAGCTCCTTGGTCTTCATGGTGCCGCTTACTTGGTGGTGCCCCTTGATTAGTGGAGTTGCAGACTCTGGGGCCTTTCAGAACAGGTGTGTATATATATACTGAGATCATGTGGCAGATCATGTGACACTTAGATTTCAGACAGGTTAACTTTATGTAACTAATTATATGACTTCTGGAGGTAATTGTTTGCACCAGATCTTATTTAGTTGCATCATAGCAAAGGGGGAGAATACATATGCACGCACCACTTTTCCATTTTGTATTTTGTTTTCTTCACTTCACCAATTTGGACTATTTTGTCTATGTCCATGACATAAAATCCAAATAAAAATCAATTCAAATTACAGATTGTAATGCAACAAAACAGGAAAAATGCCAAGGGGGCTGAATACTTTTGCAAAGCACTGTAACTATAAATAGGAATCTATTTTACTGATTACACAATTTAGAGTCTAAAATGGCATGGACAGCTATGCATCTTGCCTCTTCTAAGAATTGTAGATTATTATTGTAGATTATTATTTTTCCTTGTAAAACAATTATATGTACATGTTCCAGAATCAGTCACAAAACTCAAAGTAGTTAGTATACATATGTGTAAAAAGCACCATCAATAAATTACATGTATAGCCTTTGGTTTATAGTAAGTGTGTCTTGAAGAATGCCATAGTAGAAGAAATACTATTATACAAAATAGCAGGCAGTAAAGATTCAATAGAGTTTCATGAGTGTTCATGCTGATGCAAGCACATAACTGATTCACTGGCTCCATTGCGGAAATGGCTAGACATCTCTTTGAAATGTAGGTTAGAGCTCTTCAAAACTATCTGAACTATGCCCAATCAAGACCATTTTTAAGTCATGTTCATTATTGTATAATAATTTGTACATAGACAAAAGCCATTAACAGGAAAATATCCAGTTTCTACATTCAAGAAACAAAAATTAGGTAAAGGACTGACGCTACATTTCTGATCATGGCAATATTTCTGCTTAATTAGGTCATTTCACAATTCAAACAGGTCAGTCTTGTTTGAATAAAAAAAGTGCCTTTCTATGACTGCATTCCCTCCCCATCAATGTCCAGATTCTAGAATGTCACATTTGCATGCAAGGTTTGTGGTCTGACGGATTCACAATGTCTTGTAGTTAACTTCTTGATCCAACGACTCTATGATCTAATTGTCACCATGAATCTGCCTTGGACAATCAAACATGCACAAGATGGCCTGTATTATGTTGGTAAATTACGCTACCACCCTGCTTGTATTACAACCCCGCAACCTGCCTCAGTGCAAATAGGCTTTACAGTAATTTCACCTTTGTTTACAATATCAATACACTTAAAGGTTTTAAGCATATACTGGCAAATAATTGCATCAAATGGATTTTTAAGATGTTCCCTACATACAGTGCCTTCAAGAAGTATTCATAGCCCTTGACGTATTCCACATTTTGTTACAGCCCAAATTCAAAATGGATTAAATCGATTTTCATTCTCACCATCTACACACAATAACCCATAATGGCAAAGTTAATTTTGGGGGGAGGGAATGTTTGCACATTTATTGATAATTAAATTCCAAAATATCTCATTTACATAAGTATTCACACTCCTGAGTCAATACATGTTAGAAACACCTGTGGCAGCGATTACAGCTGCGAGTCGTTCTGGGTTAGACTCTGAGAGCTTGGATTGTACAATATTTGCACATTTATTAATTTCATAATTCTTCAAACTCTGTAAAATTGGTTGTTGATCATTGTTAGACAACCATTTTCAAGTCTTCCCATAGATTTGAAAGCAGATTTAAGTCAAAACTGTAACTCGCCCACTCAGGAACATTCACTGTGTTCTTGATAAGCAACTCGTGTCGATTTGGCTTTGTTTTAGGTTATTGTCCTCCCAGTGTCTGGTGGAAAGCAGACAGGTTATCAGGTTTAGCCTGTACTTAGTTCCATTCAGTTTCTTTTTTTAACCTGAAAAACTCCCCAGTCCTTGACAATTACAAGCATACCCATAACATGATCCCGCCACCACTATGCTTGAAAATATGGATACTCAGTAAAGTATTGTATTTGTATTTCTCAAAAATTGCATATTACTTTAGTGCCTTGTTGCAAACAGGATACATCTTTTGGAATATTTTTTATTCTGTACAGGATTCCTCTTTTTCACTCTGTCAATTAGGTTAATAGTGTGGATTAACTACAATGACGTTGATCCTCAGTTTCTCCTATCACAGTCATTAAACTCTGTAATTGTTTTAACGTCACCATAGGCCTCATGGTGAAATCCCTGAGCGGTTTCCTTCCTCTCCAGCAACTGAGTTAGGAAGGATGCCTGGGGCGGCAGGGTAGCCTAGTGGTTAGAGCGTTGGACTAGTAACCGGAAGGTTGTGAGTTCAAACCCCCGAGCTGTCATTCTGCCCCTGAACAGGCAGTTAACCCACTGTTCCCAAGCTGTCATTGAAAATAAGAATGTGTTCTTAACTGACTTGCCTGGTTAAATAAAGGTTAAAAAAAATGTAAATCTTTGTAGTGACTGGGTGAATTGATACATACCATCCAAAGTATAACTAAAACCTTCACCATGCTCAAAGGGATATTCAATGTTTACATTTTTTGTTTGACCTAAACTCAGTAAAAAAATAAATGTCCCTTTATCAAGACCCTGTCTTTCCAAGATAATTCATTAAAATCCAAATAACTTCACAGATCTTCATTGTAAAGGGTTTAAACTATGTTTACCATGCTTGTTCAATGAACCATAAACAATTAATGAACATGCACCTCTGGAACGGTAGTTTAGACACGAACAACTTACAGACAATTAAGGTCACAGTTATGAAAACTGATGACACTAAAGAGGCCTTTCGACTGACTCTGAAAAACACATCTGCGTGAACGTGCCTTAGGCATGCTGCAAGGAGGCATGAGGACTGCAGATGGGGTCAGGGCAATAAATTGCTATGTCCGTACTGAGAGACGCCAAAGACAGTGCTACAGGGAGACAGGATGGACAGCTGATTGTCCTCGCAGTGGCAGACCACGTGTAACAACATCTGCACAGGATCAGTACATCCGAACATCACACCTGCGGGACAGGTACAGATGGCAACAACAACTGCCCGAGTCACACCAAGAACGCACAATCCCTCCATCAGTGCTCAGACTATCTGCAATAGGCTGAGAGAGGCTGGACTTAGGGCTTATAGGCCTGTTGTAAGACAGGTCCTCACCAGACATTACCGGCAACAACGTCGACTATGGGCACAAACCCACTGTTGCTGGACCAGACAGGACTGGCAAAAAGTGCTCTTCACTGACGAGTCGCGGTTTTGTCTCACCAGGGGAGATGGTCAGATTTGCGTTTATTGTCGAAGGAATGAGCGTTATGCCAAGGCCTGTACTCTGGAGCGGGATCAATTTGGAGGTGGAGGGTCCGTTATGGTCTGGGGCCATGTGTCACAGCATCATTGGACTGAGCTTGTTGTCATTGCAGGAAATCTCAACGCTGTGCATTACAGGGAAGACATCCTTCTCCCTCATGTGGTACCCTTCCTACAGGCTCATCCTGACATGACCCTCCAGCATGACAATGCCACCAGCCATACCGCTCGTTCTGTGCGTGATTTCCTGCAAGACAGGAATGTCAGAGCCCGGATCTCAATCGCATTGAGCACGTCAGATCCTGTTAGATCAGAGGGTTAGGTCTAGGGCCATTCCCCCCAGAAATGTCTGGGAACTTGCAGGTGCCTTGGTGGAAGAGTGGGATAACATCTCATAGCAAGAACTGGCAAATCTGGTGCAGTCCATGAGGAGGAGATGCACTGCAGTACATAATGCAGCTGGTGGCCACACCAGATATTGACTGTTACTTTTGATTTTGATCCCCCTTTGTTCATGGACACATTATTCCATTTCTGCTTGTCACATGTCTGTGGAACTTGTTCAGTTTATGTCTCAGTTGTTGAATCTTGTTATGTTCATACAAATATTTACACATGTTAATTTTGCTGAAAATAAATGCAGTTGACAGCATCTTTTTATGCTGAGTTTATATACCTATAGGTGCCCTTCTTTGCGAGACATTGGAAAACCTGTGGTCTTTGTGGCTGAATCTGCGTTTGAAATTCACTGCTCGACTGAGGGACCTTACAGATAATTAATTATATGTGTGGGGTACAGAGATGATGTAGACATTCAAAAATAATGTATTACTGCACACTGAGTCCATGCAACTTACTATGTGACTTGTTAAGCAAATGTTAACTCCTGAACATATTGAGGCTTGCCATAACAAATGGATTGAATACTTATTGACTCAAGACACTTCAGCTTATCATTTGAATCCATTTGTAAACATTTCAAAAACCTTAATACCACTTTGGCATTATGGGCTGTTGTTGTGTGTCTGTAGGCCAGTGACAAAATATATAAATGTAATCTTAAATTCAGGCCGTAACACAACAACATTTGGAAAAAGTCAATAGGTGTGAATACTTTCTGAAGGCACTGTATCTCTACCATCATCATAGGGTCTCAATCTGTGCATTGTAGTCTACAGAATAAGGCAAACAGTTGAGACTAGAATTTTTGTGAATCAGGGATCTCACTTTCTATCCTATAGATAGATAGATAAATTACTAAACACATGTATTTGTTAACCATAAACTTATTATTGGCATTACAATGACATAGGTCTGAAATGTGTACGGGGCATTCTATTAGAATAATCTATAACATCTTGCATGATAAAAAAAGATGAATTAGGCCATGTCCGCCCAAAGTCCCCACATGACTTTGAGATGCAGCATTGTCATTAACTCTGATGGCACAGCTGTGACAAAACAAATGTTTCTTTCACAAGCCTGGGAACCACTGAAAATGCCTGCAGCGTAGTTAATTCCTCTGGAAATCGTATCACTCAAAATTAAATATTATGGGAGTTGAAAAACTAGTGTTTGACTTATGAACATTAGGCCCCTCTCTGCAGAAAGTAGAGGCTTCATATGAATATATCAGGCTGGCTAAATGAGTACCAGGTATCTTATATCCTGATGCCTAGTCACATTACCCCTATACATTTTTTTCTTTTATTTTATTTTACCAGGCAAGTCAGTTAAGAACAAATTATTATTTCCAATGACGGCCTAGGAACAGAGGGTTAACTGCCTGTTCAGGGGCAGAACGACAGATTTGTACCTTGTTAGCTCAGGGGTTTGAACTTGCAACCTTCCGGTTGCTAGTCCACTGCTCTAACCACTAGGCTACCCAGCCACCCCATATCTACATATCTACCTTTATGACGCCCGTATCCCTGCACATTGTAAATATGGTACTGGAACTGACTGACACCGTATATATTATGCTTGCTTACTTTCTCATGTTCTTATTATTATCTCTTGTGTGTTTTTGTTCTACCTTGTGTCATTTTTAACATTACATTGTTATTGATTATTGCATTGTTGGGTTTAGAGCTGGCAAGAGAGGCATTTCACTGTACAGTACTTGTGCATATGACATTGAAACTTGAAGAACTTGAAAACCAATGCTATAATGAAGGTGAGAGACTGAATGCCACTTTGTCCAAGCGACTCCTTAACTCGTTCTTTAACAGTATCCCATGACGAAGGATGCTAGCCTAATGTAAGAGGAAGTCATCACCAGTGGTGGAAAAAGTACTCAGTTTTCATACTTGAGTAAAAGATATGTTAACAGAAAATGACTCAAGTAAAGGTGAGTCACCCAGTAAGATACTACTTGAGTAAAGGTCTAAAAGTATTTGATTTTAAATATACTTAAGTATCGAACGTAAATGGAATTGCTAAAATATATTTAAGTATTAAAAGTTCAAGTATAAATAATTTCAAATTCCTTATATTAAGCTAACCAGATGGGACAGTTTTAATTCGTTTTTATTATTGATGGATAGCCAGGGCCACACTCCACCACTCGGACATAGTTTACAAACAAAGCATTTGTGTTTAGTGAGTCTGCCAGATCAGAGGCAGTAGGTGTGACCAGGGATGTTCTCTTGATGAGTGCATGAATTTAACCATTTTCCTGTCAAAATGTAACGATTACTTTTGGGTGTCAAGGAAAATGTATGGAGTAAAAAGTATATTATTTTCTTTATGAATGTAGTGAAGTAAAAGTTGGTAAAAATATAAAAGTAAAGTACAGATACCCCAAAAAACTACTTAATTAGTACTTTAAACTATTTTACTTAAGTACTTTACACCACTGGCCATCACAAAGTCTTACTGAGTCCAACAAAAATCTTTGACCTCTGTCATTTTGTCATTTCAAACCAGATTCTTACAATGAGTATAAACCACTTGGACAAAGTTCTCTGTTTCTATGGAGATGCCAGCTGCACTACATAAAGTGACCAGCATAGGAGAGAGTAGGAAAATTGCTGCATCAAAAAAACATCTGCAAGTTAGCCAGTGAAGGGTGAGTTCTGAAGAATGACTCATTAAATGATATCTAGTAGAATTGGATGTGATCAAAGTATTGCGAGAGTCAGTGGAAGTTGTCCTTATAGCATGTATATGCATCTAGAATCCACTTGAATGTCAGCACAAACATGGGACCTTGCCTAATATGGCTAAAGGATTGGGTGGGTGTGGGTGGGAGGTATGATGAAACTGCACTTCACTATCAATTGTGGGTCAAAATATTATTAATTGGAGTCTGGGGTTTACCCTTTGCCAGGAGGTAGGCTTATGACCTGTAAGCGTGCTGAGGGTGTTGTGTTCAGAGGTTCAGACACTCATCAGTTTAGAAACATATAGCCTGTGTTGCACATGGGGATGTGTAACTTACACCTCAGACTGAAGTGTCCCCACTTGTGTCTCTGAATGACTAGTGTTCTTTGTGGCGCGACTGGTAAAATGCTTTGGGAAGGCAGTCACGTGTGCTATCAAGGCAGAGGTCCTTGTTTCGAGCCTCACTGTGAGACGAGTCCATAAAAGTGGTACTCGCTAGGCAAGGAGCACGATGTCCTTTATGCCCGCATGTGCAATTCCATGGCTTTACTACTTAAGACAAACATTGAGTGAATACTACAGAACAATTGTCATACACAAACAGCAATAGTCATAGTCATATGCTGCTAAGCCTGCTATGTAACAGTCTGTTGTCACAACAGCCTAGTTTTAATGACATAAGAGATACGATGTTGAATCACTTGTGTGAATAATTAAATATTCAGATGTTACAACAAACTATGCAGTGAGCCTCCCTTGTCAACACGTGTTCCATAAGGTTTTCCCGGGATTAACGTTGGATGTTAGGGTAGACTGTAGCAATTGAAATAGCCTATGAACCTGAATTTGAGGCATGTCATTATCATTACTGCCCATTGTCAGAACAACATGGGAATGCACATCTGGTTCAGAAATGCGTAGCAGCCAGCTAGCTACGACCACAGATACTACTGATATATATTCAATATTCAACAATGGCCACTGTAGTCGACTATAGACTTAGTCTTGAACTTATGATCAATATTGTATCTCACTCTACCCCCAACCCCCCCCCCCCCCCCCCTCTTCAGTACTGGTTCCCCCCCTTCAATTACAGTACATCTACGTGATTGAAACTGACAATTTAAGAGGCATTACAAAAGAAAACGACACTGATGATAGCCTATTTGCCAAGTTACCAACGTGTTTTCATTACTAGCAATATTCATGAACCATTACAAATACTCACAAATTGCCCATCATTGTACTTCTATGGTTTACCATTAAAAGATAGAGACATTGTTTAAACTAAATTACATGAAAGTACAGATGTGATCAATAAAAACGAATCTTTAGGATCCAAAACAGTTTCAAATAAGAAGTACACACGTCCATATAGGCCTACATAATTAATCCAATGATGGCAATGAAGAGTACATGAGAATAAGAACCACTGGTATAATCATGAAGGGATTGTTTTACAATCCATGGTGAAAGAACAAAAAATAACAGTCTGATAACAAATAATTAATTTGGCTAGTGGAGGAATATTAATAGAAATGATGGCCTCCACAGAGATTTCATGATTAGGCTAAAGTGACAATTCCATTGTTTCTTTCACACGAATGTGGCTTTTTAAAACACTTAAAACCATTGGAGAGCACAGTCACTTGTCAGAGGAGAAGTAAAATGCTCATAAAGGCGCTATTGATGAGGCACTTGTGCAACGGCATGCCAGTCTCTCTCGGAAATGCAAGAATGAGACCGACGTCAGGTTTCAGTCAAAAGCACATATAAAAACTGAAATTATGCCCAAATTATCAATTGTCAATAGACTACCATGAAAAAACAATAAATAGTCACCGTCATTCATCAGGCGTTTAATAATCACTGTAGGCTAATTGAGAAACGTTTTGGCTCTGGATATATTGCATACATGCAAGTTTTTCTCAAACTATTAAACGTCAGATTAGACGTATGACACAGTCACGTCTCTATAGAGCAAACCCCACATATGGAAAGGATTTTAACTTACCGTTAGCTGCGGTAATCAGACATGCAAAAATAAGCAGGGTATGCTTAAATTTCCCCATCGCAGTCATGTTCGTTGTTATTCCACGCAGCCCCCGGTTTCTTGGGTATTGTTCAACGATCACAAACATACATAGAGATCCAGCTTTGGCAAGAAGATGTGACGCCTATGGTGCAGGGATTCGCCTATATTAGCTCTCATATCATCAAGAAATGTTACTGCAGAGATACGAGATTGACGAGCAGAGACCCAAATAGGTTTCCTTGATCCAAGGATAGCAAGAATGTGTACTGTGGGCTACTACGAGATTGCAAGAGAGTGAAGAGTAGAGGGAGCCTGTATCCAACAAAAAGAGTTGGACTCAACCATCATATACAGCCTGGTCTCATAGAGTAGACGTAATACAGTAAATGTAAATCCGAGACACTCAAATGAGTATTATGTTACATTTGGTATGGTTACATTATTATTATTATTATTATATTACATAAGACAGAAGGCTGCTTAAGGCAAAAACTAAAGTAGGGTGGTCGTCGGGGTGGACATGTAGACGTGTGACAGAATGTCTAGCAACCTAAAGGATGTGTGTTAAATATCATCACAGACAACTTTTGCATTTGAGCTAATTAGCTACTTTACAACTACTTACAATTTTTTTACAACTTCCTAGCATGTTAGCTAACCCTCCCCCTAACCCTTTAACTTAATGACTAACCTTAAGCCTAACCTTAACCCCTAACCCCTAGCTAATTTTATTGTTAGCCACCTAGCTAACGTTTGCCACACAAATTGGAGTTTGTAACATATCATACATTTTGAAAATTCGTAACACAGTGTGTAGATTACAATTGATAACATATTTTACGAAGAGGGTGATGGACATACACACATTATTACATACCACATGTAACAGTATAATTTTAAACCGTCCCCTCGCGCGAACCAGGGACCTTCTGCACACATCAACAACAGTCACCCACGAAGCGTCGTTACCCATCGCTCCACGAAAGCCGCGGCCCTTGCAGAGCAAGGGGAACTACTACTTCAAGGTCTCAGAGCAAGTGACGTAACCGATTGAAATGCTACTTAGCGCACACCGCTAACTAAGCTAGCCGTTTCACATCCGTTACACACACAAAATGTAACATTTCATACTCATTGGAGTGTCTCAGAATTATATTTACTGTGTTACATCTACTCCTGAGCCCAGGTTGCCAAAATCTGATACAAGGGAATTTAGAATCAATCTGAGTGCCTGTACTGCAATCTGAGTGCCTGTACTTTGAGACTGGTAGCATACCACCACTTTAAAGAAGCACCTACACAGGTGCAAATGCATCAAATTCAGTGAAACGCATGTTAACACTGTAATATCACCTACTAGAGCAAGAGATTAATGATTGACAGACAATATGACCAAGAGAAGGAACATGTAAACATGTTTTAAATTTATATTTTCTATATTTCTGCTTTACACGAACCCTAGGAATTAAACCAATTTCACAAGATCACACCTGTAGGCTGCTTCACCCATTATAAAATCAAATCAAATTAATATGCAAGTGATTGTTGCGTGGAGCCTTTGTTGATTGGTGTAGCCCAGTATGTAAGCAGAGTGGGAACACCACTGCTTTATAATCAGAAATGTAACACTGCATTCTTATCATCACTCTCCAACTAGCACCAATGCTGTATAAAACATATAGGATAGAACACAATATGCATTCAGTTGTGCACATGTTCATTAAGCCTACATACAACTAAAAATATGCAGTCATTGCCAAAATAGAAAGTCTAAAATGGTAAGTCCAGCTGTTTTCTGTTAACTGCGTCATGTACATTGGACAGCAACACACTAAAGTAAAACGTGTGACTCTGCTGCCATCTAGTGAAAATAAATACATGGCCAGTATACTGAATGTGCCAAAGTTTAAAGACAAATAATATAGTTTTCACTCCAATAAAGATTTACAATTACAAACGATCAAGGGCCTACACAAACAAGAGTTTTGGTGAGATTTAGAAATACATTTTTAGAGGAGAGAATGAAAATGTCATTAAACAAACACGAATAAACAGGTCGATCTATTGTCTATTCCAAATGTGGCATTCCTCTCTCCCTCTTGACAGTAATTGGCTGAAAGGACTGAATTAGAGATCAATGTGGGTGGGGAGATTTTGTATGGCTCTACACTAATTTGAATGACAAAATTCACTGAGCTGAAAATTAGAACTGATTAACAGTGAAATTGATATTCCTGTATAATCTGCAAGGTCCAAGTATGCCATTGTGCATATTTAATTGAGGAATGAATGAATTGGCCATTCAGTGAACCACGATTGAGTGATGAGTAAATCATGCCAGAGATCTGAACACTTGCTAAAGCCTATGCTTTAATTCAGTGGGTTAACAAAGTACACTGAACAAAAATATCAAACAAAGTGTTGGTCCCATGTTTCATGAGCAAAAATAAAAAATCCCAGAAATGTTCGATATGCACAAAAAAAGCTTATTTCTCTCAAATGTTGTGCACAACTGTGTTTACATCTGCGTTGGTAAGCATTTCTCCTTTGCCAATATATTTCATCCACCTGGCAGGTGTGTATATCAAGAAGCTGATTAAACAACATGATCATTACTCAGGTGCACCTTGTGCTGGGGGCAATAAAAGACCACTCTAAAATGTGCAGTTTTGTCACACAACACAATACCACAAATTTTGAGGGAGCGTGCAATTAACATGCTGACTGCAAGAATGTCCACCAGAGCTGTTGCCAGAGAATTGAATGTTAATTTCTCTACCATAAGCCGTCTCCTACTTTGTTTTGGAGAATCTGGCAGTACCTCCAATCAGCCTCACAACTGCAGACCACATGTATGGCGTTGTGTGGGCGAGCGGTTTGCTGATGTCAATGCATTTTTTTAAGGTATATGTGATCAACCGATGCATATCTGTATTCCCAGTCATGTGAAATCCATAGATTAGGGCGTAATTCATTACATTACATTACATATAAGTCATTTAGCAGACGCTCTTATCCAGAGCGACTTACAAGTTGGTGCATTCACCTTATGACATCCAGTGGAACAGTCACTTTACAATAGTGCATCTAAATCTTAAAGGGTATTCCTTAAAGAGGTGGGGTTTCAGGTGTCTCCGGAAGGTGGTGATTGACTCCGCTGTCCTGCCGTCGTGAGGGAGTTTGTTCCACCATTGGGGGGCCAGAGCAGCGAACAGTTTTGACTGGGCTGAGCGGGAACTGTACTTCCTCAGTGGTAGGGAGGCGAGCAGGCCAGAGGTGGATGAACGCAGTGCCCTTGTTTGGGTGTAGGGCCTGATCAGAGCCTGGAGGTACTGAGGTGCCGTTCCCCTCACAGCTCCGTAGGCAAGCACCATGGTCTTGTAGCGGATGCGAGCTTCAACTGGAAGCCAGTGGAGAGAGCGGAGGAGCGGGGTGACGTGAGAGAACTTGGGAAGGTTGAACACCAGACGGTCTGCGGCGTTCTGGATGAGTTGTAGGGGTTTAATGGCACAGGCAGGGAGCCCAGCCAACAGCGAGTTGCAGTAATCCAGACGGGAGATGACAAGTGCCTGGATTAGGACCTGCGCCGCTTCCTGTGTGAGGCAGGGTCGTACTCTGCGGATGTTGTAGAGCATGAACCTACAGGAACGGGCCACCGCCTTGATGTTAGTTGAGAACGACAGGGTGTTGTCCAGGATCACGCCAAGGTTCTTAGCGCTCTGGGAGGAGGACACAATGGAGTTGTCAACCGTGATGGCGAGATCATGGAACGGGCAGTCCTTCCCCGGGAGGAAGAGCAGCTCCGTCTTGCCGAGGTTCAGCTTGAGGTGGTGATCCGTCATCCACACTGATATGTCTGCCAGACATGCAGAGATGCGATTCGCCACCTGGTCATCAGAAGGGGGAAAGGAGAAGATTAATTGTGTGTCGTCTGCATAGCAATGATAGGAGAGACCATGTGAGGTTATGACAGAGCCAAGAGACTTGGTGTATAGCGAGAATAGGAGAGGGCCTAGAACAGAGCCCTGGGGGACACCAGTGGTGAGATCGCGTGGTTAGGAGACAGATTCTCGCCACGCCACCTGGTAGGAGCGACCTGTCAGGTAGGACGCAATCCAAGCGTGGGCCGCGCCGGAGATGCTCAACTCGGAGAGGGTGGAGAGGAGGATCTGATGGTTCACAGTATCGAAGGCAGCCGATAGATCTAGAAGGATGAGAGCAGAGGAGAGAGAGTTAGCTTTAGCAGTGCGGAGCGCCTCCGTGATACAGAGGAGAGCAGTCTCAGTTGAATGACTAGTCTTGAAACCTGACTGATTTGGATCAAGAAGGTCATTCGGAGAGAGATAGCGGGAGAGCTGGCCAAGGACGGCACGTTCAAAAGTTTTGGAGAGAAAAGAAAGAAGGGATACTGGTCTGTAGTTGTTGACATCGGAGGGATCGAGTGTAGGTTTTTTCAGAAGGGGTGCAACTCTCGCTCTCTTGAAGACGGAAGGGACGTAGCCAGCGGTCAGGGATGAGTTGATGAGCGAGGTGAGGTAAGGGAGAAGGTCTCCGGAAATGGTCTGGAGAAGAGAGGAGGGGATAGGGTCAAGCGGGCAGGTTGTTGGGCGGCCGGCCGTCACAAGACGCGAGATTTCATCTGGAGAGAGAGGGGAGAAAGAGGTCAGAGCACAGGGTAGGGCAGTGTGAGCAGAACCAGCGGTGTCGTTTGACTTAGCAAACGAGGATCGGATGTCGTCGACCTTCTTTTCAAAATGGTTGACGAAGTCATCTGCAGAGAGGGAGGAGGGGGGGGGGGAGGATTCAGGAGGGAGGAGAAGGTGGCAAAGAGCTTCCTAGGGTTAGAGGCAGATGCTTGGAATTTAGAGTGGTAGAAAGTGGCTTTAGCAGCAGAGACAGAGGAGGAAAATGTAGAGAGGAGGGAGTGAAAGGATGCCAGGTCCGCAGGGAGGCGAGTTTTCCTCCATTTCCGCTCGGCTGCCCGGAGCCCTATTCATGTATTTAAATTGACTGATTTCCTTATATGAAATGTAACTCGGTAAAATCAATTAAATTATTGCATGTTGTATTTTTTATATTTTTGTTCAGTATATAATGGCAGGAGAAAGGGATTTAGCTCCAGTTGGTCACATTAGCGATCGTGTTTTCTTGCCAACAGTGTTTGCAATTCTGTAAACTACCTTTAAATATTGCAAGTCAAAATTCTACCTATTGCAACCTACTAATGACAAGCACTTT
This sequence comes from Oncorhynchus gorbuscha, assembly GCF_021184085.1. Classification (NCBI taxonomy): domain Eukaryota; kingdom Metazoa; phylum Chordata; class Actinopteri; order Salmoniformes; family Salmonidae; genus Oncorhynchus; species Oncorhynchus gorbuscha. The sequence goes on along the minus strand of NC_060178.1, from coordinate 82,185,117 downwards.
TGGTAATGAAAGTAGGCTCCTCTTCTGATAACTACCACATATCCTGAAGAAAACTAACATGGATTTTAATGGAATAATCAATCAACCAAATCCTTGCAAACCCTATATCCTCTACCCTGTTATCCTGTATGTTTATCTTATAACTGTAGTAACACTGTAATTAATACAGTAATATCATTGTTACATACAGTACCAATCAAATGTTTGGACACACCTACTCATTCAAGGATTTTTCTTTATTTTTACTATTTTCTTTCCTTCTTAATGTGTTTGAGCCAATCAGTTGTGTTGTGATAAGGTAGGGGTGGAATACAGAGGATAGCCATGTTTGGCAAAAAAAAACAAGTTAATTAGAGTTAACTGCTCCTCAGATTGCAACCCAAATAAATGCTTCTACGAGTTGAAGTAACAGACACATCTGAACGTCAACTGTTCAGAGGAGACTGCGTGAATGAGTCCTTCATGGTCGAATTACTGCAAAGAAACCGCTACTAAAAGGACATTATTTCTTGCTACCATTCCGAAACAAACTGCAACTCCTTGTTAAGTGTTGCATTAAAAAACATGTTTTACCGTTATTTAACTACGCAAGTCAGTTAAGAACAAATTCTTATTTTCAATAACGGCCTAGGAACAGTGTGTTAACTGCCTTGCTTCAGGGGCAGAATGACAGCTTTTTAACTTGCCAACTCGGGGATTTGATATTGCAACCTTTCGGGTAATAGTCCAATGCTCTAACCACTAGGCTACCCCATTTCAGTCGCTGTAATAGCTGATGTGTATAGTTTTGAGTCATCCACATACATAGACACACTGACCTTACTCAAAGCCAGTGGCATGTCGTTTGTAAAGATTGAAAAAAGCAAGTGGCCTAAACAGCTACCCTGGGGAATTCCTGCTTCTACCTGGAATATGTTTGAGGCTTCCATTTAAAGAACACACTCTGTGTTCTGTAAGTCAAGCAACTCTTTATTCACATTATACAGGGGGTGTAAAGCAATAACACCCAAGTCTTTCCAGCAGCAGACTATAATCGATAACGTCAAAAGCTGTCTATTTTTTCTAGAAGTTCGCTAAGGGTTGGTTGGCTATTTGAGCCAGTAAAGGAGGCTTTACCATTCTTGGGTTGTGGAATTACTTTAGCTTCCCTCCAGGCCTAAGGGCACATACTTTCTTATAGGCTTAAATTGAAGATGTGGCAAATAGGAGTGGGGGTGCTTTGCTAGTGACACTGTCTGTGATTTATTTAGAATTCAAGTCACACTTAACCAGCATGGCTACCACAGCAATCTGCAGCGATACACCATCCCATCTGGTTTGAGCATAGTCCCACTATCATTTGTTTTTCAACAGGACAATGACCCAACATACCTCCAGGCTGTGGAAGGGCTATTTGACCAAGAAGGAGAGTGATTGAGTGGTGCATCAGATGACTTGGCCTCCACAATCACCCGATCTCAACCCAATTAAGATGGTTTGGGATGAGTTGGACCGCAGAGTGAAGGAAAAGCAGCCAACAAGTGCACAGCAAATGTGGGAACTCTTCAAGACTGTTGGAAAAGCATTCCAAGTGAAGCTGGTTGAGAGAATGCCAAGAGTGTGTAAAGCTGTTAAGACAAAGGGTGGCTACTTTGAAGAATCTCAAGTATAAAATATATTTTGATTTGTTTAACAATTTTATGGTTACTACATGATTCCATGTGTTATTTCATAGTTTTGATGTCTTCACTATTATTCTACAATGTAGAATATAGTCCAAACAATGAAAAACCCTTGAATGAGAAGGTGTGTCCTACCGGTACCCCCTGTACATAGCCTTGCTACTGTTAAATACATTTATTTAACTTGCCTAGTGAAATAAATTCTTAATTTACAATGACGCTGGGCCAATTGTGCAGCACCCTATGGGACTCTCGATCACAGCCCGGGATCAAACCAAGGTCTGTAGTGACACCTTTAGCACTGAGATGAAGTGTGCCACTCGTGCTACTGGTCACTATTACTCTTGTTCACATGTGTATACATTACGACTAGTATATAACCATAAGTATTTACTGTGCATTCGGAAAGTATTGACCTTTGTCTTTTTCCACATTTTGTTACGTTACAGCCTTATATTAAAATTTATAAAATACATTCTCCTCATCAATCTACACACAATACTATAATGACAAAGCGAAAACATGTTTTTAGATGTTTTTGCACATTTATTAAAACAAATACCTTATCTACATATGTATTCAGACTCAAAATTGAGCTCAGGTGCATCCTGTTTGCTTTGATCACCCTTGAAGTTTCTACAACTTGATTGGATTCCACCTGTGGTAAATTCAATTGATTGGACATGATTTAGAAAGGCAGACATCTGTCTCTATAAGGTTTCACAGTTGACAGTGCATGTCAGAGCATAAACCAAGCCACGAGGTCGAAGGAATTGTCCGTAGAGCTCCGAGACAGGATTGTGTCGAGGCACAAATCTAGGGAAGGACACCAAAAATGTCTACAGCATTGAAGATCCCCCAGGAACACAGTGGCCTCCATCATTCTTAAATGGAAGAAGTTTGGAACCACCAAGATTCTTCCAGCACCACCAAGACTCTCCCTAGAGCTGGCCGCCCAGTCATTCTGAGCAATCGGGGGAGATGGGTCTTGGTTCTGGAGGTGACCAAGAACCCAATGGTCACTGACAGAGCTCCAGAGTTCCTCTGTGTTAGAGGGAGAACCTTCCAGAAGGACTACCATCTCTGCAGCACTCTACTATTGAGCAATTTATGGTAGAGTGGCTAGACGGAAGGCATTCCTCAGTAAAAGGCACATGGCAGCCCGCTTGGAGTTTGCCAGAAGGCACCTAAAGGACTCTGAACATGAGAAACAAGATTCTCTGGTCTGATGAAACCAAGATTGAACTCTTTGGCCTGAATGCCAAGTGTCACGTCTGGAGGAAACCTGGCACCAGCATCCCTACGGTGAAGCATGATTCATGTGATTGAGTGTAGTCTGGTTCAGGAGTGGGAAGGTGAACGGAAAGGCTCTGGAGCAACGAACCGCCCTTGCTGTCTCTGCCTGGCCGGTTCCCCTCTTTCCATTTCTCTGCCTCTAACCCTATTACAAGGGCTGAGTCACTGGCTTACTGGGGCTCTCTCATACCGTCCCTGGGAGGGGTGTGTCACCTGAGTGGGTTGAGTCACTGATGTGATCATCCTGTCTGGGTTGGCACCCCCCAATTGGGTTGTGCCGTGGCGGAGATCTTTGTGGGCTATACTCAGCCTTGTCTCAGGATGGTAAGTTGGTGGTTGAAGATATCCCTCTAGTGGTGTGGGGGCTGTGCTTTGGCAAAGTGGGTGGGGTTATATCCTTCCTGTTTGGCCCTGTCCGGGGGTGTCCTCGGATGGGGCCACAGTGTCTCCTGTCTCAGCCTCCAGTATTTATGCTGCAGTACTTTGTGTCGGGGGGCTAGGGTCAGTTTGTTATATCTGGAGTACTTCTCCTGTCCTATTCGGTGTCCTGTGTGAATTTAAGTGTGCTCTCTCTAATTCTCTCTTTCTCTCTTTCTTTCTCTCTCTCAGAGGACCTGAGCCCTAGGACCATGCCTCAGGACTACCTGACATGATGACTCCTTGCTGTCCCCAGTCCACCTGGCCGTACTGCTGCTCCAGTTTCAACTGTTCTGCCTTATTATTATTGGACCATGCTGGTCATATATGAACACCTGTATTGCTTGCTGTTTGGGGTTTTAGGCTGGGTTTCTGTACAGCATTTTGAGATGTCAGCTGATGTACGAAGGGCTATATAAATAAATGTGATTTGATTGTGGTGGCAGCATCGTGTTGTGGGGATATTTTTCAGCGACAGGGAGGCTAGACAGGATTGAGGGAAAGATGAACGGAACAAATTACAGAGACATCCTTGATGAAAACCTGCTTCAGAATTCTCAGGACCTCAAACTGGGGGCGAAGGTTCACCTTCCAACAGGACAACCCTAAGCACACAGCCAACACAACGCAGGAGTGGCTTGGGGACATGTCTCAATGTCCTTGAGTGGCCCAGCCAGAACCCGAACTTGAACCCGATCGAACATCTCTGGAGAAACCTGAAAATAGCTGTGCAGCGACACTCCGCATCCAATCGGTCAGAGCTTGAGAGGATCTGCAAAGAAGAATGGGAGAAACTCCCCAAATACAGGTTTGCCAAGCATGTAGCATCATACCCAAGAAGACTCTTGGCTGTAAATCGCTGCCAAAGGGTCTTCAACAAAGTACTGAATAAAGGGTCTGAATACTTATGCAAATGTGATATTTTATTTGTTCTTTTTAATATATTTGCAAAAATGTCTAAACCTGTTTTTGTTTTATCATTATGGGGTATGTGTAGATTGATGAGGATCATTTGTATTTTATCCATTTTTGAATAAGGCTGTAACGTAACAAAATTTGGAGGAAGTCAAGGGGTCTGAATATTTTCTGAATGCACTGTATATATTCATGCTACCAGTCACTTTCCAACACTGTTTACATGTATATCCACCTATCAGGCCTATACTGTCACTCTAACACACACTCACTTACACACACACACACATACACTTGCATTTATATACAAACACTCAACAACATGCATGCACCCAGGGCCAGCTCTAGACTTTTGGGGGTCAAACATGTTAGTGGCCCCTTACTTGACTTTGGAGGGAAACATATATGTTTTAAATTAATTTCCTGCAATTCTACACATTTTGCCATGGGGCATAAAGAAAATGTTGCAGTTTTAGTGCAAGTTTTATGCAATTCTGCACTTTTTGTGATGGCCCTGTATATAGCTTCTGAATTTATTTCACGTTTTCTCTTTTTTTATACCATTTTGATATTGATTATTGCACTGTCGGGTAGAAAATGTAAGTTAAATATTTCACTGTACATGTGACAATAAAACTTGAACTTGTAAATTGTGCATATGCAGGGCTGTCCTGTGAAAGAGACCTGGTCTCAATGGGACTCGCTGCTAAAATAAAGGTAAAATAAATAATAAACCCATAGACATTATGAAATGATTTGTGTTTTGATACATCATTGAAATTTGTTCAAGTAACCTTGAGAAACATTTGAAAGGTATTTCTATTGGAAATCATGTTATCTTTGACCTTACTCAATGAACAAAGCCATTTCATTACAGGGATGTGAGAAGGTTCCTGTTTTTTTGACCCGCGGACACAAGGGAAACATCTGTGAACAATATTTAAGCAGTTTCAATAATGTCTACTTTTGTGGTTTTCTTTGACTCACATTTCCTCAATAGTGTCGGCCAAAACCTACTTAAAATCTGTATGCGTAACAAAAATTGTAATGCAAATTTGACCATGCTTTTTACAGCAGAAAAATAATTCTGCAGCAACAGGAAATGTGAATTATTATATGGATTATAATGAATGGACATTTTTGTAGGGGTTGATACATTTTTGATTAAGGTAAATAAAAATGTATTCATAAACTAAAGTGGAAATTACACACTTTATAAGCATTTTACACTACAATTGTCATTTTTCGTTAAAATGATACTTTATCAAGGCAATTTATCAACTTGCACAGAGTCAGATTACCTTGTGGATACCAATTTTATGTCTATGTGTCCAGTTTGAAGGAAGCTCGAGGTAGTTCCGCAAGTTGTAGCAATACACAAGGCTGAAGAAATCATGTCATAAAACGAAGACTCTAACAACAATCTACAGTGAAAGCAAACAAAACGTTCAGTTATTGTGCAAAAGTTCTGTCAAGTTCCAACAACTTTTAACCTGCATATGTATGGCTTGTGTTGAAAAGATGGTGCTGGAGTGGATAGAAGCTGTCTTATGGGCTCTTAACCAATTCTGACATTTTATGTTTTTTTTACACTGATCTTTAACATAATGTCTCCGTCATTATTTCCTATGACCAAAACAGCTTCTGGACATGAGAACAGCGATCATTATACTCGATTTGGATGAAATTGTCTACTTCAACGTATCGGAAGCTCTGACATTCTGCTCAATCTGGACCAGTCTCTAATCCCTGGGACGAAAACACAAAATACTATTACCAAGGCGTGACACTTATGTCATGCAATAAAATTAAAAGTCAGGGCCATTAAGGCAAAGATGCCACGTGCAGGATTCAGAATGGTCAAAGGAAGTCTCCAAGCAATGGGCCATTGTGTACAATGGCGAAGAGTTAGGGAGTATTTGCAGCATGTAGATGGTGCAGGTATCATTGCCAGAATGATCCAGCTTTGTTGCATTGCTCGGCATAAATTCTCTGTTCCTGCTCCCGTCTCTCGTCCACATTGATACAAATCATAAATTGATAAGGTATAATGTATAATGCCTCCATCAAATCTAAGAAGTTATTTAAACTTTTTTATTCCTACTTATTCGTATACAAATTTTCAATGACGTATGAAATTGGAGTTGTTCATCATCAACTGGTAATATATAAATAATGAAGCCAGTTAATAAGTTAAACATTTCACTTTTAATTCCAATGCTTTTCCAATACAATACAAATAATAATAAATACAAAACAACAAACGGAACGTGAAATCTAATTACAGCCTATCTGGTGAACATTACACAGAGACAGGAACAATCACCCACGAAATACAAAGCGAAACCCAGGCTACCTAAATACGGTTCCCAATCAGAGACAACGAGAATCACCTGACTCTGATTGAGAACCGCCTCAGGCAGCCAAGCCCATACAACACCCCTACTCAGCCGCAATCCCAATAACCACAAAACCCCAAAACAAAATACAACAAAACAAACCCATGTCACACCCTGGCCTGACCAAACAATCAACGAAAACACAAAACACTAAGACCAAGGCGTGACATAATGTTTTTTGTTGTTTATTACTGCACTTTAGAGTGTGTGTCATCCTGCAGCACAGCATTTGGGGGAAGTTGAGATCAGGTCCAATATTGACTATGCACCCAAGAAGCAAAAAGGTTGGGCCATCCTGGAAATGTTTTAGTGAAATATAATATATCAAATTTAGCAGACACTTTTATCCAAAGCGATTTAGTCATACATGAATACATTTTTAAATATGGGTGGTCCTGGGAATCGAACCCAATATTCTGATGTTGCAATGCTCTACCACGATGCATGACAGGGTTATAAATGCTTTCTGAAGACTCAATTTAATATGATTTATAAGGCCTTTATTAAGCGGTGCTTATGCCACCCTTTATAAAGCACAAGTTTATGTAATATTTGACATAGTGGATTATGTCACATTTGACCTTGGTGGTTGTCACACAGCTATGCCACATTTATGAACCCTTTATAAAGCATGACATACTTTATGGTTATAGATGATTCGTAACACATTTATGTAGTGTTTATGAAGGCTTTATGAAGCCTTTATAAACTGCAAGCTATTTAAAGCAGGACCCATACATCTCTCATTTCTAACATCAGAAGTACTTTAGAATAAACATTTGGAACTTGAAGTGGATAACAATGTCAGAGCATTTAACCTCTACTTAATAGCATATTCAAGCAGTTGACAATAATCCAAACCTTTTCAAATGCATGTTCAGGAAGATGCAGTTAAGGTGTGAGGTTAGAACAAATTGACTGCAGTCAGTTAAACATTCATATCATATCCTTCGATTCACATTCCTAAATTACTATAGGACATCTTTCTCGGTTTTACCACCAAATGATTTCCACATAAAGCTAATTTAGGATACGTAATGACATCAAACATAACATTTAAAAAACGTTGAAATTCAACTGAGACTGATATGACAAAGAAATCTATTTTTGGTTTGTTTCGTACAAACAGATAATCCATTAGACCAGCATAGTACACAACTTATTGTGTGTGCATCAGAAGCCAAATAGATCTTATCATTGCAGCTAAAGGTTTTCACTATCTAACTTCCATGCAACACTGTGTTGCAAAAATAGAATAACATGCCCTTTAACGATGTGCAAATGTGCCCTATGTTGTGTTTCACACACAGTTTGCATGCAAATCTTATTTTATACATGGCTGTGATGCTTAACTTATGGCCAATGGTGGAAAATGTACCCAATTGTCATACTTGAGTAAAGGTAAAGACACCTTAATAGACAATGAGTCAAGTAAATATGAAAGTCCCCCAGTTAAATAGTACTTCATTAAAATTATTTGGTTTAGATATACTTAAGTATCAAATGTATAAATTATTTAAAAAATCCTTATATTAAGAAAACCATACGGTATAATTTTCTTGTTTTTTTATTTATTTACGGTTAGCCAGGGGCACACTCCAACACTCAGACATCCTTTACAAACAAAGGATTTTGTGTTTAGTGAGTCCGCCAGATCAGAGGCAGTAAAGATGATCAGGGATGTTGTCTTCATAAGTGTGTGAATTGGACCATTTTCCTGTTCTGCTATGCATTGAAAATGTAATAAGTATTTTGTATTTTTTAAGTAGTACTTTAAAACTTCTTAGGGCTGCAATCCCGTTAACGGTATCGATATGACAACATCCAGTGAAAGTGCAGGGCGCCAAATTCAAAACAACAGAAATCTCATAATTAACATTCCTCAAACATACCGTTTTAAAGGTAATCTTGTTGTTAATCCCGCCACAGTGTTTGATTTCAAACAGGCTTTACAGCGAAAGTGTAACGGCATTGAGAGGTGGAAGAAGGATCGGACCAAAGCGCAGCGTGGTAAGTGTTCGTGATGATATTTAATTCAAAACTAACTGAACACTGAAATACAAAACAAACGATGTAAACAAAATGAAAACCGAAACAGTACCGTGTGGCCCAAACACTCACACGGGAACAAACACCCACAAAACAAAAGTGAAACCCAGGCTACCTAAGTATGATTTTCAATCGGGGACAACGATTGACAGCTGCCTCTGATTGAGAACCATACTAGGCCGAACTCAAAATCCCAACATAGAAAAACGCACAGACTGCCCACCCAACTCACGCCCTGACCAAACTAAGACAAAACAAAGAAACTAAGGTCAGAACGTGACAGAAAGCACCAAACGATTATGTTAGGTGACCACCAACTCACAGAAAAACACAGCCATTTTTCCAGCCAAAGAGAGGAGTCACAAAAAGCACAAATAGAGATTAATTTTATCACTAACCTTTGATTATCTTCATCAGATGACACTCATAGAACTTCATGTTACACAATACATGTATGATTTGTTTCGATAAAGTGCATATTTCTATAAAAAAATATCAGTATACATTGGCGTGTTACGTTCACTAGTTCCAAAAACATCTGGTGATATTGCAGAGAGCCACATCATTTTACAGAAATACTCATAAATGTCGATGAAAACACAATTCTTAGACATGGAAATATAGATAATATAGATCTCCTTAATGCAACCACTGTGTCACATTTCAAAAAAACTTTCCGGATAAAGCAAACCATGCAATAATTTGACAGGGCGCTCAGAAAAATAAATAAATTATCCGTCATGTTGAAGTCAACAGAAATCACATTATACATATTCCCTTATGTTTGATGATCTTCATCAGAATGCACTCCCAGGAATCTCAGTTCCACAATAAATGCTTGATTTGTTCGATAATGTCCATTATTTATGTCCAAGTAGCTACTTTTGTTAGCGCGTACAGTACACAAATCCAAATGCTCGTGCAGGTCCAGACAAAAACGTTAAAAAGTTATATTACAGGTTGAAGAAACTTGTCAAACTAAGTATAGAATCAATCTTTAGGATGTTGTTATCATAAATATTCAATAACGTTCCAACCGGAGAATTCCTATGTCTGTAGAGAAGCAATGGAACGCAGGTCGCTATCATGTGAAATGCGCATGACCAGGACCTGGCTCTCTGCCAGACCACTGAGTCACAACACAGTAAAAGCCTCAGTCAAGTTTATAAAGACAGTTGACATCTAGTGGAAGCCCTAGGAAGTGCAACGTGATCAATATCCCACTGTGTATTCAATAGGGGCTGGGTTGAAAATCGACCAACCTCAGATTCCCACTTCATGTTTGGATTTCTTCTCAGGTTTTTGCCTGCCATATGAGTTCTGTTTTACTCACAGACATCATTCAAACAGTTTTAGAAACTAACTTCAGAGTGTTTTCTATCCAATACTAATAATAATATGCATATATTAGCAACTGGGACTGAGGAGCAGGCCGTTTAGTCTGGGCACCTCTGGACACCTTTCATCCAAGCTACTCAATACTGCCCCTGCAGCCAGAAGTTAACCTCTACGGGATCAGTGTTCCTCCACCAGGACGGTTGAACTAACATGCGCTTTTGTGACTAGCATGACGTTGTAAGTAACAAGAAATTTCCAAGGGCATTTACATGTCTTATATGGGCAGAAAGGCTAAATTCTTGTTAAACTAACTGCAATGTCCAATTTACAGTAGTTATTACAGTGAAAAATAACATGCAATTGTTTGAGGAGAGAGCACAACAGCAAAAAACTTATCACGGCAACTGGTTTGATACAGTCACCTCTGAAGATAAATAATGTACTTACATTCAGTAATCTTGCTCTGATTTGTCGTCCTGAGGGTCCCAGAGATAAAATATAGCATAGTTTGTTTGATCAAATACTTTTTTATATTCAATTGTACAAACTGGGTTCTAAAGTTTGAACCCCTGCTGTTTCTGCCTCTACACCCACCCTGCCCGTCCATCTGGATGTGTGAAGGTTAGTGACTTTTCTGTAGGGAAGCTTATTTTCCATCATGTATGATTTGCTCACATTGTATATAGACTTGTTTATACTGTATTATTGACTGTATGTTTGTTTTACTCCATGTGTAACTCTGTGTCGTTGTATCTGTCGAACTGCTTTGCTTTATCTTGGCCAGGTCGCAATTGTAAATGAGAACTTGTTCTCAACTTGCCTACCTGGTTAAATAAAGGTGAAATAAATCAAAATAAAATAAATGACCTTCCTGGGATTGTGTAAACTTAAATTTGTTAGTACCATATCATTTTTGAATGTTCTCTATAGTTATGTACTTGAAAATGTATCAATTGACCAATTCGGACATTTGGACAGACTTGATACAACATTTTCTGATGTATTGCAATGCTTCATTGGATCAGTCTGAAACTTTTCACATACCCTGCTGCCATCTAATGGCCAAAATATAAATTGTGTCTAAACTGCAATATTATATTATGGCCTTTCTCTTGCATTTCAAAGATGATGGAACAAAAAATTAATTTAAAAAATTAATGTTTTTTTGTTTGTATTATCTTTTACCAGATCTAATGTGTTATAGTCTCCTACATTAATATCACATTTCCTCAAACTTCAGTGTTTCCTTTCAAATGGTATCAAGAATATACTGTACATATCCTTGCTTCAGGTCCTGAGCTACAGGCTGTTAGATTTGGATATGTAATTCTAGGTGAAGATTGAAAAAAAGGGTCCGATCCAGGTCTCTTGGTTAACTTTTAATCTGCTCAAATGACCCCTCCAGGGTGTAATTTGTGTTTGGACATTTCATTTTGATGTGGGTAAACCCTCTCTGTGATCTTAGCAATTGATAGTGTTTATTGCAAGGAGTACTGTAGACTTTCTATTGCCCACACACTAGATTAGGGGGCAGGCAAGGAGGTGAATGACAGACTTGGTCATTCATGGCAGTCAATTAAGAGTGAGTGGGTGAAGCTGCTTGTATGGAAGAGCAACCCTGGGGTGTGGTAAAAGAAGCTGGCTATGAAAGTCATTAAAAAAATATGAAATCTGTATAATGGCTTTTCAAAGAAAAAGATAGATAGAACACCACCTTAATATTGTCCTTCTTTGTCCATTTAGATATTGATAAAGAAAATGAACTGATTCTCATTAAGACCAACATGATGTTTACTCTCATAGGTGGTTTTGAAATGTTACAAATATAATCACAGTACGTTATGTGTGCATATGTAATATGAATTTGAGTTGAATCATGGGGATATAATTGCGGAGACTAACCATGTTTTGTTTTTCCGAGAACATTTTAGTGTCTCTACCTTTAAAAACACGTGGATTGTGTAGTAAGTGGGATGATTTTTGGGGAATATCTGCAGTCCAGAACCATTCTATTCAGAGATAGCTGTAAGGGGATGGAATAAAAAATACTAATTCTATGGTAGTTACTGTTGGTAGTATCGTGTACAGAGATGCCAATGGTGATTCAATTTACTTTCTAAATAAAAACATCTGAGTGTATCTGCACACAATAAAGTATTTTTCCTCATTTAAAGTTTAACCTTTTTTTAAACAAAAAAGGTAACTCTTATTTGACTGCCTACTCCAGCCAAACCATCCCCTAATTCAGACAGTGCTGGGTCAATTGTGCACCAGCCTATGGGACTCACGATCACATCCAGTTGTGACAAAGCCCAGGATTGAACCAGGGTGTGTAGGTACACCTTCAGCACTGAGATGCAGTGCCTTAGACCGCTACGCCACTTGGGAGGCTTAAAATCCTTTGCCGCATTGTGCATGCTAATGCATTATGCACTCGCACTCACACCCCACATCTACCAACAGCTAACTATGATTTTAGGTCCTCTTTCTGAAAAACAGGGCTAAACTATTTTCATTCTGTTCATCAAGCCATGGTGCAATCACAGAATTTGCAATTAACACTAACACTTGCAAATATGAGACCCGTGCCATTACAAGCTTCCAAATTAAAAATACATCCAGGATCATGACATAACTAATCTCATTCTTAGCACTTGTTTGTTTAACTTTCCACAGCAATTCTGTGATGCAGATGCTGCTTTGCTTTTCTGTTTGCAGAGTGGATACAAATAGACTTGGTTTCTCAATACATGTTGTTGAGATATTGTTATAAAAAAACAAAAAAACGATTTGCTCTAAATAAAATGATCAGCCTCTGGTCGTGTGTAACTCTGTACCAGCTCAGATTAAGACACTGCTCATAAATAATTCAGACATGGCTGACAACCAGTGATTTGAGTCAGAGCTATCAAATAGAATTTATTTGAATTTTCCATCCATTTATCTGAATATGGCTACAGACGTTCTAATTTGATTGAGAGCCCTTAAGCGGTCATCCTGTAGTCTATTACCTGCAGCTAAAGAGCAATGCACACTACAATTTACACTTGTATTCCAAATATTTAACTTGGGGTGGTTCATCAAAGATTTGTGCTAGTATAATGACCACAAAATAAAGCATATATTCCCATACTTACATTGAAATGAAATGATGAATAATAAGATTCATTAAGATCAGCTATTGGCAAAAGTAGCCCCATGTTCATGTTTCCAGCCTTAAAGATAGGACTCTGTCTCCAATTTTGCCTTGTATGTTTTTATTGACAACTTAACTTGTGGAAAGACGTCCTGTGTCAGATTGTTTTGGACACCCAATTCAAATCAATGCTTATTTCTCTCCTTGGAGAAGCTCCACTTAATTTGTAAGACGTAACATACTCAGACTTCAAAACATGTTTAAACCTAGTTTTGACATACACTAAATGATCAAAGTATGTGGATGCTTGCTCATCGAACATCTAATTCCAAAATCATGAGCATTAATATGCAGTTGGTTTTTCATTGTTGCAATATCAGCTTCCACTCTTCTGGGAAGGCTTTCTACTAGATGTTGGAACATTGCTGCAAGGACCATTCCATTCACAAGAGCCACAAGAGCATTAGTGAGTTTGGGCACTGATGTTGGGCGATTAGGTCTGGATCGCAGTCAGCGTTCCAATTCATCCCAAAGGTGTTCGGTGGGGTTGAGGTCAGAGCTCTGTGCAGGCCAGTCAAGTTCTTCCACACGATCTCGACAAACTATTTCTGTATGGACCTCGCTTTGTGCATGGGGGAACAGGAAAGGGCCTTCCTCAAACTGTTGCCACAAAGTTGGAAGCACAGAATCGTCTAGAATGTCATTGTACGCTGTAGCGCTAAGATTTCCCTTCACTGGAACTAAAGGGCCTAGTTCGAACCATGAAAAACAGCCTCAGACCATTATTCCTCCTCCACAAAACTTTACAGATGGCATTATGTATTGGGGCAGGTAGCATTCTCCTGGCATCTGCCAAACCCAGATTCTGCCAGATGGTGAAGCGTGATTCATCACTCCGAGCTTCTCACCACTCCAGCTGACGCTTGGCATTGTGCATGGTGATCTTAGGCTTGTGTGCAGCTACTCGGCCATTTCATGAAGCTCCTGACGAACAGTTCTTGTGCTCACGTTGCTTCCAGAAGAAGTTTGGAACTCGGGAGATTTTTATGCGCTACGTGTTTCAGCACTCAGCAGTCTTGTTCTATGAGCTTGTCCACTTCACTGTTCTATGAGCATTTCCTCTTCACAATAACAACACTTACAGTTGACCTGGGGCAGCTCTAGCATAGCAGAAATTTGACAAACTGACTTGTTGGACAGGTGCATGTGAGAGTGTCATGTTGAAAGTCACTGAGCTCTTCAGTAAGGCCATGCTAATGCCAATGTTTGTCTATGGATATTATATGGCAGTGTGCTCGATTTTATATACCTGTCAGCAAAGGGTGGGGTTGAAATAGCCGAAAACACTCATTTGAAGGGTGTCCACATACTTATGTGTATATATATATATATATATATAGTGTATGATTCCTCTCCTTTCTTCCTTCATGTATTATTCTATTGGCTGTCTGATTAATAAAAGTGAATTGCAGCCTTGGGCTATAATGGTGGAAAGGTCATATTTCCATTTGACAATGCTAAAGCTGAGGACTATTTTCAATTTGCTTCATTACTCCTGCTGGAGTCAAACTAAGAAAATTAGGTTAAAGGAAGGTCATGCTCTGAGCTGATTAGGAGAGTATTATTCCATTGCAGGTATCACTTTAAACATTGGGTATGAGGAGGCCTACAAGATAGAAAAAAAGTTGAAAAAAATATATTTAAAGTCGAGCTCCTTTTGGAGTCATGCTTTGCCAACTCATATTAAATTAGCATCTGTTCACCAGTCTAATGGACTGGTTAATTGCAAATTGGAATGTACTGAATTTGAGATGCCATTTCATTAATCAATCATATATTGAAAATCATTGGGTTGTCAAGATGTTGTTTCTGCAATAAAATGAGTGCAAGTAGACATCTTTGACAGCTACCGATAAAAATGTAATGGCAACATTTTCTCTCATATTTTAGAAGTAGACCCCAAGATGTGTGTTAATTGCAAGGCATCACAAAGGTTTAACAGAAAATCTAAAAACATTACAAATCAATCTTTCAATATTCAATGCTTAGTCTTTGCAAAAGGGGAAATGTAGACCTAATAATACATGCCATCCATCCTTAGCGACTTACAATCATTCGTGCAGACATGACAGCTTGGCTTCTGAACCACAGATAGCAACACTAAGTACAGAGGATAACATAATGACAAAAATGTATGCCATTTAGCAGAAATTTTTATCCAAAGCGAGTTACTGTAATGCGTGCATACATTTGATGTACGGTTGGTACCGGGAAACAAACCCTCAATCCTGGTGTTGCAAGCACCACATTCTACAAACTGAGCTACAGAGGACCACAAAGAGGATCACTAAGAAGATAACCCTTTCACTGGGCTGCCTGGATGGGCAGTATTACGTTCAATTGTCTGAAAATGCAGCGAGGTTGGTAACAGTGTTTCAACAAGTTGATAGTGCAAATGGGACAACTAGGTTTCAGAACCAAGGACAGCGACACTAACGGCGTTCCTCCTCCTATTCTGAGGAGGAGTAGTAAGGAAGGATCGGAAGACCAAAATGCAGCATGGTATGTATCCATAATGTAATTTAATGAGAATGAATACAGAATACAAAAAGAACAAGAGAAACTAAATGAAAACCGAAACAGTCCTGAATGGTGCAAAAACTGAAACGGAAAATAATCTACCACACCACACAGGTGGGAAAAGGCTACCTAAGTATAATTCTATGTCAGAGACAACTAACGACACCAGCCTCTGATTGATAACCATACCAAGCCAAACACAAAACACCACATAGAAAAAGGAACATAGACAACCCACCCAACTCACGCCCTGACCATACTAAAACAAAGACATAACAAAAGAACTAAGGTCAGAAAGTGACAGTACACCTCCCTCCCCCAAAAGGTACGGACTCCAGACGCAAAACCTGAACCTATAGTGGAGGGCACCTTTCGAGCGGCGACCCTCGCCGCCGACCTCGGACTGGTGACCCTAGCAATGGGTCCCGAATGGATGGGAGATTCCGGCAGCAACGGATAGGGAGACTCCGGTAGATCCAGAGTGAAGGGTGATTCCGGCAGAGTCGGAGTGACGGGCGACTCCGGCAGCTCAGGACAGACTGGCGACTCCGGCAGCTCAGGACAGACGGGCGACTCCGGTAGCTCCGGAGTGAAGGGTGATTCCGGCAGAGTCGGAGTGACGGGCGACTCCGGCAGCTCAGGACAGACGGGCGACTCCGGCAGCTCAGGACAGACGGGCGACTCCGGCAGCTCAGGACAGACGGGCGACTCGGGCAGCTCAGGACAGACGGGCGACTCCGGCGGTTCAGGACAGACGGGCGACTCCGGCAGCTCAGGACAGACGGGCGACTCCGGCGGCTCAGGACAGACGGGCGACTCCGGCGGCTCAGGACAGACGGGCGACTCTGGCAGCGCTGGACAGGAGGGAAAGTCTGGCAGCGCTGGACAGGCGGGAGCACCTGCAGGAAGGAGATGGAGAGTCAGCCTGGTTGGTGGGGCTGCCACCGGAGGCCTGGTGCGTGGAGGAGGTACCGGATAGACCGGACCGTGGAGGCGCACTGGGAGGTCTGGAGCACCGAGCCTGCACAACCCTACCTGACTGGATACTCCCCGTCGCCAGGCCAGTGCGGCGAGGTGGGATAGATCGCACTGGGCTGTGCTGGCGAACCGGGGACACCGTGCTTAGTGCACCATGCGTAGGGCTGGTGCCATGTACCCCGGCCCAAGGAGATGCACTGGAGACCAGATGCGCTGAGCCGGCTTCATGGCACATGCCCACTCTAGCCCGGCCGATACGAGGTGCTGCTATGTAACGCACCGGGCTATGCCTGCGCACCGGGGACACCGTACGCCTCACGGCATAACACGGTGCCTGCCCGGTCCACCTCTCTCCACGGTAAGCACGGGGAGTTGGCGTAGGTCTCATACGTGACTTAGCCCACTCCCCGTGTGTACCCTCCAAAGAAATTTGGGGCTGCTTCTCGTTTCTGTTGTGCCAACTCCTCAAAATGCCGCCTCTCTGCTTTGGCTGCCTCCAGCTCTTCCCTGGGGCGTCCATATTCCCCTGCCTGTGCCCAGGGTCCCTTGCCATCTAAAATCTCCTCCCATTTCCAGGAGCCCGGAGATCTCTGCTGCCTGCTACCACGCTGCTTGGTCCTTTTGAGGTGGGTGATTCTGTAACATTCGTCGTCCTCGTCTGAGGAGTATGGACCCTTGCGCAGCGTTGTATGTATCCATAATGTAATTTAATGAGAATGAATACAGAATACAAAAAGAACAAGAGAAACAAAATGAAAACCGAAACAGTCCCGAATGGTGCAAACACTGAAACGGAAAATAATCACCCACACCACACAGGTGGGAAGTATGATTCTCAATCAGAGACAACTAACGACACCTGCCTCTGATTGAGAACCATACCAGGCTAAACACAAAAACACCATATATAAAAAGGAACATAGAGAACCCACCCAACTCACACGCTAACCATACTAAAACAAAGACATAACAAAGGTCAGAACGTGACAGACACAAGGTCCGCTGTAAGTACAAGGCATGCCATAGTAAGCTCTAATACCATATTTGGCTTTACTTGTAAAGCCACAAATATGGTAAAACCTTGTAATTATGCCTGGATGGTCAGTATTACGTTCAATTGTCTGAAAATGCAGTGAGGTTGGTAACAGTGTTTCAACACGTTTATAGTGCAAACGGGACAACTAGGTTTCAGAACCAAGGACAGCGACACCAAGGTCCACTGTAAGTACAAGGCATGCCATAATAAGCTCTAATACCATATTTAGCTTTACTTGCAAAGCCACAAATATGGTAAAATATTGTAATTATGTTAATATAGAAGTCCAATTACCTCAGAAGTTAGTGTAGGCCCACATTGATCAAGGTAGATTGCTGTGCTCTATTTGCTGCTTGCATTAATTGCACTCGAATCACTTCTTTCTTCACAGAGGGGAAAAGGGACAACACATTCCTGGGAACAAGTCTAATAACCAGTAAAAAATATTGATTCCTTTATGAACTGCACAGCCCTGAGATACATTATGAAGGAACAACAATGGGATAAATTTGCCCCTGTAACAACCCCTTATATTCTAACCTTAGGTAAATTCTGTTTCCCCCCTACGTTAAGATTTGAGGGAGGGTACACTGATACTAGATCTGTGCCAACAGGCAACTTCTACCTAAAATGAAAGAACCGTCTAACAAAACTGGCAGAAACCTGCTCTATCAATTCTCCTGGCCAACGCTTCACATGTAATTAAATAGCTTAGCAGAGGACCTATGCAATTGTCTGTCAAATCAATTTCAATTCTGCTCTACCTAACTGATGCACCTTCATCTCTTGCTAATATATTATTCCTTTGAGATGCACAGGTTTTCCATTATTGATCTTTATTCCGGGTCCATCTTGCCTGTATTGAGTGAAACAGGTTTTCAGTCTCATGCTTTCATTGAGCCCATACAGAAGTTTTACACCGGCTGTCAATCTGCATTGAGAATGTTTTACAAGCGAGCCAAACTGGTTGACTTCACTTGACTTATTTTGTTCTGGTCGACTGAATATAAAAGATATTAGTATTCCATTGAGTCGTGTGCCAATTTTAATGTAAGATTTGTGTGACTGAAATTTGAAGTAAAGATTAAATGTTTGTACTATGATGTGGATTAAGTACAAGTAAAAAAAATATATAGGATCTCAATTAAATTCCGTCTTGTTATATTTTCGATTTGCAGACATCGCTCAGCACCTAAGCTGCATGTGTTAAGGTACAAAGTTAGGGAGTGGTTGAAAAAGTAATGAAGGCTTCAACGTGGAAGGTACTTCTTTAATGTTCAGGCATTATTACAGTAAGATATCTTGCCTAGAGGGGAACTTACATTGCCTTCAAAGTATTCATACCCCTTGACTTATTCCATATTTTGCTGGTACAGCCTCAATTCAAAATTGATTAAATACATTTTTTCTCACCCATCTACACACGCTACCCCATAATGACAGAGTGAAAATGTATTTTTAGACATATTTGCACATTTAAAATTTTAAAATTATGAACTACAGAAATATTCAATATACATAAGTATTCACACCCCTGAGTCAACTTTGTAGAAGCACCTCTGACAGCAATAACAACTGAGTCTTTCTGGATACGTCTCTAAGAGCTTTGCACACCTTAATTGTACAATATATGCCTGTTATTCTTTAAAACATTCTTCAAGCTCTGTCAAGTTGATTGATAATTTCTAGACTGCCATTGTCATGACTTGTCATAGATTTTCAAGCCAATTTAAGTCAAAACTGTAACTAGGCCACTCATGAACATTTAATGTTCAGCCACGCTCACACCCTCAGCCACACTCAAGGTCCTAAACGATATCATAACCACCATCGATAAGAGACAATACTTTGCAGCCATATTCATCGACCTGGCCAAGGCTTTAGACTCTGTCAATCACCACATTCTTGTCGGCAGACTCAACAGCCTTAGTTTCTCAAATGATTGCCTCGCCTGGTTCACCAGGTACTTCCCTGATAGAGTTCAAAGTGTGTCAAATTGGAGGACCTGTTGTCTGGACCTCTGGCAGTCTCTATGGGGGTGCCACAGGGTTAAATTCTCAGGCCGAGTCTATTCTCTGTATACATCAATGATGTCGCTCTTGCTGCTGGTGATTCTCTGATCCACCTCTACGCAGACGACAACATTCTGTATACTTCTGGCCGTTCTTTGGACACTGTGTTAACTAACCTCCAGACGAGCTTCAATGACATACAACTCTCCTCCTTTTCTCCTGAACTGCTGCCCTCAGGCTACTGTTGAAATAGGTATTTAATATGGACACCCACAGTATGGCCCATTCCATTAACCTGTTTCAGTATCAGTAGCCTAACCAGTGATCATTGTGTGATTTAAATTATTCTATTCAATTACTTATAATTCAATAGGTCAAAGTGGTCATGAAGACAGGTAGTTGGTTGAACAGTTTTTTGACAGTTAGTTGAACCATCTGTAGGGGATGATCAAATGTGGTCCTCTGTAGCTCAGTAAGTAGAGCGTTGCGCCTGCAACGCCAGCCAAGTCAACCAGCGTGTTATGCAAATGAGTGAGGACCCAAAAGCGACTTAACAGAAACTGAGTTTATTTATGTCCAAACAGAAATAACATAATCCTCAATCCTTTACAGGAAATGTCCAAACGGGGATAACAGAAATCCTCTAGTAGTAGAGGGGAATTGCAGGATAAGCAGCAACCGACTGCAGGTCCCTTCGGGTAGGCGCGGGCGGGCCGTAGCTGACAGAGACACTCACACGCAGCATCTGATGATAGGCAAAACACGACAGGACGGAACAAGAACACAGTAAACAGCAAACAAGGATCCGACAAGGACAGAAGCAGAAACAGAGAGAGAAATAGAGACTTAATCAGAGGGCAAAATAGGGGACAGGTGTGAAAGAGTAAACGAGGTCGTTAGGAGAATGAGGAACAGCTGGGAGCAGGAACGGAACGGAACGATAGAGAGAGAGAGGGATAGAGAGAGAGGGAAAGAAACCTAATAAGACCAGCAGGGGGAAACGAATAGAAGAGAAAGCACAGGGACAAGACATGACAATAAATGACAATACATGACACAGCGTTTCTCCTAGCTCCTATTTTTCCCAGTCTTTTTTCCTGGCCCTCCTGGATTTGACCC
This sequence comes from Oncorhynchus gorbuscha, assembly GCF_021184085.1. Taxonomy (NCBI): domain Eukaryota; kingdom Metazoa; phylum Chordata; class Actinopteri; order Salmoniformes; family Salmonidae; genus Oncorhynchus; species Oncorhynchus gorbuscha. Next base: position 82,164,181 of record NC_060178.1, on the reverse strand, counting down.
TTACCTGTCCTGATGCCGTATCTGCCTGCCTGACCACTCTGACTGTTCTAACCTCAAGCCTGCCTATCACCTGGTACTGTTTGGACTCTGATCTGGTTTATGAGACCTCGCATGTTCCCGACCTGCCTTTTGCCTACCCCTTTTGGTATAATAAATATCGGAGCTCAACCATCTGCCAACTGTGTCTTCATTTGGATCTCGCCTTGTGCCCTTATATTCATAAAGTATTCAGGCCCCTTGACTATTTCCACATTTACAGCTGAATTTAAAATGGATTAAATTGATTTTGTTTTTCACAATACCCCATAATGTCAAAGTGGAATTATGTTAGATTTTTTATGTGCTAATTAGTTTAAAAAAATCAAAAAAAGTAAAGAAATATTCAACCCCTTTGTTATGGCAAGCCTAGCGAGGTTTAGGAGTAAAAATGTGATTAAGTTACATAATAAGTTGCATGGACATACAATTATCTGTAAGGTCTCTAAGTCAAGCAGTGAATTTCAAACACAGATTCAACCACAAAGACTACGGAGGTGTAATGGAAATTTTACTTGTCTTTTGTTTCACAAACAATCCTTAGTTCCTGCCTGTGCATGGTAAAGATATGAGGGCCCATCATGACCTCTTCCTTTAGACTACTTGGCAGAACACCCAGAATATGTTCTTTAAGTTAAGATAGGATATCAAACCATATCAAACATCTCCAATCGAAAATCAAATCAAGAGTCGGCTTTCTATTCCGCAACAAAGCCTCCTACACTTACGCTGCCAAGCTTACCCTAGTAAAACTGACTATCCTACCGATCCTCGACTTCGGCGATGTCATCTACAAAATTGCTTCCAACACTCTTCTCAGCAAACTGGATGCAGTTTATCACAGTGCCATCCGTTTTGTCACTAAAGCACCTTATACTACCATCACTGCGACTTGTATGCTCTAGTCGGCTGGCCCTCGCTACATATTCGTCGCCAGACCCACTGGCTCCAGGTCATCTACAAGGACATGCTAGGCAAAGCTCCGCCTTATCTCAGCTCACTGGTCACGATGGCAACACCCATCCGTAGCACGCGCTCCAGCAGGTGTATCTCATTGATCATCCCTAAAGCCAACACCTCATTCGGCCGCCTTTTGTTCCAGTACTCTGCTGCCTGTGACTGGAACGAATTGCAAAAATCGCTGAAGTTGGAGACTTTTATCTCCCTCACCAACTTCAAACATCAGCTATCTGAGCAGCTAACCGATCGCTGCAGCTGTACATATTCTATTGGTAAATATCCCACCCATTTTCACCTACCTCATATCCACAGTTTTTATTTATTTACTTTTCTGCTCTTTTGCACACCAATATCTCAACCTGTACATGATCATCTGATCATTTATCACTCCAGTGTTAATCTGCAATATTGTAATTATTCGCCTACCTCCTCATGCCTTTTGCACACATTGTATATAGACTCCCCCTTTTTTCTCTACTGTGTTATTGACTTGTTAATTGTTTACTCCATGTGTAACTCTGTGTTGTCTGTTCACACTGCTATGCTTTATCTTGGCCAGGTCGCAGTTGCAAATGAGAACCTGTTCTCAACTAGCCTACCTGGTTAAATAAAGGTGAAAAAAAATAAAACAATTTAAAAAGGAGACAGTGCCAGACACATGCCACAACCAACACAATGAACTATGCCTGTGCACCAACATGTTTCAAGCAGACCACCATAGTCCCTGTATCCAAGAACACTAAGGTATCCTGCCTAAATGACTACTGACCCGTAGCACTCCCGTTTGTAGCCATGAAGTGCTTTGAAAGGCTGGTCGTGGTTCACATCAACACCATTCTCCCAGAAACCCTATACCCACTCCAATATGCATACCGCCCCAACAGATCCACAGATCTGATCCACGATGGCCCCTCAGGGGTGCATGCTCAGTCCCCTCCTGTACTCCCTCTTCACCCATGACTGCATGGCCAGGCACAACTCCAACACCATCATTAAGTTTGCAGACGACACAACAGTGGTAGGCCTGATTACAGACAATGATGAGACAGCCTATAGGGAGGAGGTCAGAAACCTGGCCGTGTGATGCAAGGATAACAACATCCCCCTCAACATGATCAAACAAAGGAGATGATTGTGGACTACAGGAAAAGGAGGACTGAGCATGCCACCATTCTCATCGACGAGGCTGTAGTGGAGCAGATTGAGAGCTGCAAGTTCCCTGGTGTTCACGTCAACAACAAACTAGAATGGTTCAAACACACCAAGACAATCGTGAAGAGGGCACGACAAAGCCTATTCCCCCTCAGGAAACTAAAAAGATTTGGCATGGGTCCTGAGATCCTCAAAAGGTTCTACAACTGCAACATCAAGAGCATCCTAACTGGTTGCATCACTGCCTGGTACAGCAATTACTCGGCATTGACCGCAAGGCACTACAGAGGGTAGTGCGTACGGCCCAGTACATCACTGGTGCTAAGCTGCCTGCCATCCAGGACCTCTACACCAGGCGGTGTCAGAGGAAGGCCCAAAAATTAGGAATCGCAGGACTCCTGGACATGGGAGGAGATTCTGGACGGCAAGGTACCATGGGCACAGGCTGGAGAATTTCACCGCCCCAAGGCTGAGCTGGAGGCAGCGAAAGCTCGGGTTGGAAGCCCGAGAGGCAGCCCCAAAAATGTATTGGGGGGCACACGGGGAGTGTGGCTAAGTCAGGTAGGAGACCTGAGCCAAGACCCCGTGCTTTCAGGAGAGCTAGAGGGACCGGGCAGGCACCAAGTTATGCCGTGAGGCGCACGGTGTCCCTGCATAGCCCGGTGCGGTACATTGCAGCACCTCGTATCGCCCGGGCTAGAGTGGGCATCGAGCCAGGTGCTATGAAGCCGGCTCAGCGCATCTGGTCGCCAGTGCGTCTCCTCGGGCCGCTGTACATGGCACCAGCCTTACGCATGGTGTCCCCGGTTCGCCAGCACAGCCCAGTGCGGGCTATTCAATCTCGCCGCACTGGCATGGCTACAGGGAGCATTCAACCAGGTAAGGTTGGGCAGGCTCGGTGCTCAAGAGCTCCAGTGTGCCTTCACGGTCCGGGCTATCCGGTGCCACCTCCACGCACCAGCCCTCCGGTGGCAGCCCCCCGCACCAGGCTGTCTCTCCGTCTTCTCCCTACAGGTGCTCCCGCCTGTCCGGCGCTGCCGGAGTCTCCCACCTGTCCAGTGCTGCTGGAATCTCCCCGCTGCCGGAATCTCCTGTCCGTCCGGCGCTGCCGGAATCTCCCGTGGCGAGGGTCGCCGCTCTTAAGAGGCCACGGAGGAGAATAGAGAAGTGGAGAAGGACTATGGTGGAGTGGGGTCCACGTCCCGCGCCAGAGCCGCCACCGTGGACAGACACCCACCCAGACCCTCCCCTATAGGTTTAGGTTTTGTGGCCGGAGTCTGCACCTTTGGGGAGGGGTACTGTCACGTTCTGTTATTATATCTTTGTTTTAGTATGGTCAGGGTGTGAGTTGGGTGGGTTGTATATGTTCGTTTTTCTATCATTTGGGATTTCTGTGTTCGGCCTAGTATGGTTCTCAATCAGAGGCAGCTGTCAATCGTTGTCCCTGATTGAGAATCATACTTAGGTAGCCTGGTTTCACTTTTGAAATGCTGCGCATTGGTCCTCCGATCCTTCTAGCTACTATTCCTCAGAAGAGGAGGACAAGATCCATTACAAAAGCCAAGTTCCTATCCTTGATTAATTCTAGGTGTATAGAATATCAAGTCCAAGATGTCTTAAAATATTCCCCCGAAATCGTGAATAAAGACTTACTGACCTTGTCTTGTAAGCTGGGAAAAGCAATGTAAGTGTAAAAATCCTTCAGGCATTTGGAAATTCCTTCCTTTTTCTAAGGTCTTGGCTGATTTATTTTGATTTTCCAATGATGTCAAGCAAATAGACACTGAGTTTGAAGGTAGGCCTTGAAATGCATCCACAGGTACACCTCCAATTGACTCAAATGAGTCAAATTTGTGGAGTGGTTGAAAAATGAGTTTTAATGACTCCAACCTAAGTGTATGTAAACTTCAGACTTCAACTGTACACATGGAATAAACAAACATACAGTCAATAATACAATATAAAAGTCTATATAGAGTGTGTGCAAATGAGGTAGGATTGCATGATGTAGCTGCTTTATGAGGTTCATGCATATAAAGACTGTAGTTACATAGCCTATTACACACTTCAAGTATTTTAGGTCCCAGTTGGTTTTGCTAATCTACATTCAGTGGACACTCCCATGAGTCTTTCAGAATCCCTCCTAAAAGCCCACCTGTTTCATTTTGGTTGTTGTCATTTCTGTTCGAGCATACATTTTTGGTTTTCTTGCTGGGAAACATAACAAGATGGATATACTGGATAAATTCAGTGATATTTAGTATTGTCAGACACAGCAATCTCCTGCTGGCCCTCTTGGGTCTCCGATCTGCCATTCCCAGATATTACTCAATTCTGAGATTCAATATTGTTATTCATTGTGAACAAACCATCATAGCAAACCACTTCAAGCTTTGTATGCCAGTCAGAAGTGGATGATTGGATGCCTTTGATATTGTTTGATGAAGAACGAAACAAGACAGCACCTGCTTTTTGGACCAAACTCTGAGTCATTGCACCAACTTTCTTTTGAAGATAGTGTATATAATCCCCCCCAGGGCCGGCCCCAGACTTTTGGGGGCCCTAAGCAAGATTGTTTGGGGGGGGGGGGGGCGGGCAACTCACCGGCAGAAATTTTTTAGTTGCCCCCCTCTTGGTGGTGGGCAGAACATTTTACAGTTTTAATGTTAATTTTCTGGAATTATACAAATTTTGCCTTGGGGTGTAAAGGAAAGGTTGCTGTGTTAAAGCAAATTTAGCCATTACTTATATGCCATGTTCATATGATATCTGAATGAGAGTGACTAACAAAATCAACAGTGGCCCATGGAAGATCAGTGTCCATGGGCATGTGGGTAATTCGGCCATGATTACTACAAGGTTTAAATAGGTGGCTGGAAGTTGAGATCAGGAAGTTGAGATCTTGACTGAGTTCCTGTCATGTTTGTCATTTATTGTCATGTCTTGTCCCTGTGCTCCCCATGCTATTCGTTTCCCTCTGCTGGTCTTGTTTGGTTCTATCCCTCTTTCTCCCCCTCCCTCTCTCACTCTCTCGCTCTCTCTTCTCTCTGTCGTTCCGTTCCTGCTCCCAGCTGTTCCTATTCCCCTAATCATCATTTAGTCTTCCCACACCTGTTCCCGATCCTTTCCCCTGATTAGATTCCCTATTTATTCCTTTGTGATCCGTTCCTGTCCCGTCGGTTCCTTGTATTGTATTCACCATGCCGTGATTGCGTTTCGCCCTGTCCTGTCGTGTTTTTGCCGTGATTGTGTATCACCCTGTCCTGTCGTGTTTTGTGCCTTCATCAGATGCTGCGTGTGAGCAGGTGTCTCAGTCGACTACGGCCTGCGCCTACCCGAAGCGACCTGCAGTCTGTGGCCGCTTCTCCAGTTGTTTCCCCTCTACAAGTCTAGAGGAATTCTGTTATTCCGTTTTGGACTTTAATAAACTCTGTTTCTGTTAAGTCGCTTTTGGGTCCTCTTTTACCTGCATGACAGAAGGAACCGACCAAGGAATGGACCCAGCGACTTCAGACGCTCGTTACACTGCCGTCGAGATCCAAGGAGCCATGCTCGGCAGACACGAGCAGGAATTGTCTGCTGCTCGCCATGCCGTGGAGAACCTGGCCGCTCAGGTTTCCGACCTCTCTGGACAGTTCCAGAGTCTACGTCTCGTGCCACCTGTTACTCCCTGGCCTGCCGAGCCTCCAGAACCCAGGGTTAATAACCCACCTTGCTACTCCGGGCAGCCCACTGAGTGCCGCTCCTTTCTCACGCAGTGTGAGATTGTGTTCTCTCTCCAACCCCACACATACTCTAGAGAGAGAGCTCGGGTTGCTTACGTCATTTCACTCCTTACTGGCCGGGCTCGAGAATGGGGCACAGCTATCTGGGAGGCAAGGGCTGATTGCTCTAACAAATTCCAGAACTTTAAAGAGGAGATGATTCGGGTTTTTGACCGTTCAGTTTTTGGTGGGGAAGCTTCTAGGGCCCTGGCTTCCTTATGCCAAGGTGAACGGTCCATAACGGATTATTCCATTGAGTTTCGCACTCTTGCTGCCTCTAGTGAGTGGAACGAGCCGGCGCTGCTCGCTCGTTTTCTGGAGGGACTCCACGCAGTGGTTAAGGATGAGATTCTCTCCCGGGAGGTTCCTTCAGATATGGACTCTTTGATTGCTCTCGCCATCCGCATAGAACGACGGGTAGATCTTCGTCACCGGGCTCGTGGAAGAGAGCTCGCATCAACGGTGTTTCCCTGCTCCGCATCGCAACCATCTCCCTCCTCTGGCTTTGAGACTGAGCCCATGCAGCTGGGAGGGATTCGCATCTCGAATAAGGAGAGGGAACGGAGGATCACCAACCGCCTGTGCCTCTATTGCGGAGTTGCTGGACATTTTGTTAATTCATGTCCAGTAAGAGGCCAGAGCCCATCAGTAAGCGGAGGGCTACTGGTGAGCGCTACTACTCAGGTCCCTTCATCTAGATCTTGTACTACTATGTCGGTCCATCTACGCTGGACCGGTTCGGGTGCTACATGCAGTGCTTTGATTGACTCTGGGGCTGAGGGTTGTTTCATGGACGAAGCATGGGCTCGGAAACATAACATTCCTTTCAGACCGTTAGACAGGCCTACGCCCATGTTTGCCTTAGATGGTAGTCATCTTCCCAGTATCAAATTTGAGACACTACCTTTAACTCTCACAGTATCTGGTAACCACAGTGAGACTATTTCTTTTTTGATTTTCCGTTCACCGTTTACACCTGTTGTTTTGGGTCACCCCTGGCTTGTATGTCATAATCCTTCTATTAATTGGTCTAGTAATTCTATCCTATCCTGGAACGTTTCTTGTCATGTGAAGTGTTTAATGTCTGCCATCCCTCCCATTTCTTCTGTCCCTACTTCTCAGGAGGAACCTGGCGATTTGACAGGAGTGCCGGAGGAATATCATGATCTGCGCACGGTCTTCAGTCGGTCCCGAGCCAACTCCCTTCCTCCTCACCGGTCGTATGATTGTAGTATTGATCTCCTTCCGGGGACCACTCCTCCTCGAGGTAGACTATACTCTCTGTCGGCTCCCGAACGTAAGGCTCTCGAGGATTATTTGTCTGTGTCTCTTGACGCCGGTACCATAGTGCCTTCTTCTTCTCCGGCCGGGGCGGGGTTCTTTTTGTTAAAAAGAAGGACGGTACTCTGCGCCCCTGCGTGGATTATCGAGGGCTGAATGACATAACGGTTAAGAATCGTTATCCGCTTCCCCTTATGTCATCAGCCTTCGAGATTCTGCAGGGAGCCAGGTGCTTTACTAAGTTGGACCTTCGTAACGCTTACCATCTCGTGCGCATCAGAGAGGGGGACGAGTGGAAGACGGCGTTTAACACTCCGTTAGGGCATTTTGAGTACCGGGTTCTGCCGTTCGGTCTCGCCAATGCGCCAGCTGTTTTTCAGGCATTAGTTAATGATGTTCTGAGAGACATGCTGAACATTTTTGTTTTTGTCTATCTTGACGATATCCTGATTTTTTCTCCGTCACTCGAGATTCATGTTCAGCACGTTCGACGTGTTCTACAGCGCCTTTTAGAGAATTGTCTCTACGTAAAGGCTGAGAAGTGCTCTTTTCATGTCTCCTCCGTTACTTTTCTCGGTTCCGTTATTTCCGCTGAAGGCATTCAGATGGATTCCGCTAAGGTCCAAGCTGTCAGTGATTGGCCCGTTCCAAGGTCACGTGTCGAGTTGCAGCGCTTTTTAGGTTTCGCTAATTTCTATCGGCGTTTCATTCGTAATTTCGGTCAAGTTGCTGCCCCTCTCACAGCTCTTACTTCTGTCAAGACGTGTTTTAAGTGGTCCGGTTCCGCCCAGGGAGCTTTTGATCTTCTAAAAGAACGTTTTACGTCCGCTCCTATCCTCGTTACTCCTGACGTCACTAGACAATTCATTGTCGAGGTTGACGCTTCAGAGGTAGGCGTGGGAGCCATCCTATCCCAGCGCTTCCAGTCTGACGATAAGGTTCATCCTTGCGCTTATTTTTCTCATCGCCTGTCGCCATCTGAGCGCAACTATGATGTGGGTAACCGTGAACTGCTCGCCATCCGCTTAGCCCTAGGCGAATGGCGACAGTGGTTGGAGGGGGCGACCGTTCCTTTTGTCGTTTGGACAGACCATAAGAACCTTGAGTACATCCGTTCTGCCAAACGACTTAATGCCCGTCAAGCTCGTTGGGCGTTGTTTTTCGCTCGTTTCGAGTTTGTGATTTCTTACCGTCCGGGTAGCAAGAACACCAAGCCTGATGCCTTATCCCGTCTGTTTAGTTCTTCTGTGGCTTCTACTGATCCCGAGGGGATTCTTCCTTATGGGCGTGTTGTCGGGTTAACAGTCTGGGGAATTGAAAGACAGGTTAAGCAAGCACTCACGCACACTGCGTCGCCGCGCGCTTGTCCTAGTAACCTCCTTTTCGTTCCTGTTTCCACTCGTCTGGCTGTTCTTCAGTGGGCTCACTCTGCCAAGTTAGCTGGTCATCCCGGTGTTCGAGGCACTCTTGCGTCTATTCGCCAGCGCTTTTGGTGGCCGACTCAGGAGCGTGACACGCGCCGTTTCGTGGCTGCTTGTTCGGACTGCGCGCAGACTAAGTCGGGTAACTCTCCTCCTGCCGGTCGTCTCAGACCGCTCCCCATTCCTTCTCGACCATGGTCTCACATTGCCTTAGACTTCATTACCGGTCTGCCTTTGTCTGCGGGGAAGACTGTGATTCTGACGGTTGTCGATAGGTTCTCTAAGGCGGCACATTTCATTCCCCTCGCTAAACTTCCTTCCGCTAAGGAGACGGCACAAATCATTATTGAGAATGTATTCAGAATTCATGGCCTCCCGTTAGACGCCGTTTCAGACAGAGGCCCGCAATTCACGTCACAGTTTTGGAGGGAGTTCTGTCGTTTGATTGGTGCGTCCGTCAGTCTCTCTTCCGGGTTTCATCCCCAGTCTAACGGTCAAGCAGAGAGGGCCAATCAGACGATTGGTCGCATACTACGCAGCCTTTCTTTCAGAAACCCTGCGTCTTGGGCAGAACAGCTCCCCTGGGCAGAATACGCTCACAATGCTTCCTTCGTCTGCTACCGGGTTATCTCCGTTTCAGAGTAGTCTGGGTTACCAGCCTCCTCTGTTCTCATCCCAGCTTGCCGAGTCCAGCGTTCCCTCCGCTCAAGCGTTTGTCCAACGTTGTGAGCGCACCTGGAGGAGGGTGAGGTCTGCACTTTGCCGTTACAGGGCACAGACGGTGAGAGCCGCCAATAAACGCAGGATTAAGAGTCCAAGGTATTGTTGCGGCCAGAGAGTGTGGCTTTCCACTCGCAACCTTCCTCTTACGACAGCTTCTCGTAAGTTGACTCCGCGGTTCATTGGTCCGTTCCGTGTCTCCCAGGTCGTCAATCCTGTCGCTGTGCGACTGCTTCTTCCGCGACATCTTCGTCGCGTCCATCCTGTCTTCCATGTCTCCTGTGTTAAGCCCTTTCTTCGCACCCCCGTTCGTCTTCCCTCCCCCCTCCCGTCCTTGTCGAGAGCGCACCTATTTACAAGGTACATAAGATTATGGACATGCGTTCTCGGGGACGGGGTCACCAATACCTAGTGGATTGGGAGGGTTACGGTCCTGAGGAGAGGAGTTGGGTTCCGTCTCGGGACGTGCTGGACCGTTCGCTCATCGATGATTTCCTCCGTTGCCGCCAGGATTCCTCCTCGAGTGCGCCAGGAGGCGCTCGGTGAGTGGGGGGTACTGTCATGTTTGTCATTTATTGTCATGTCTTGTCCCTGTGCTCCCCATGCTATTCGTTTCCCTCTGCTGGTCTTGTTTGGTTCTATCCCTCTCTCTCCCCCCTCCCTCTCTCACTCTCTCGCTCTCTCTTCTCTCTGTCGTTCCGTTCCTGCTCCCAGCTGTTCCTATTCCCCTAATCATCATTTAGTCTTCCCACACCTGTTCCCGATCCTTTCCCCTGATTAGATTCCCTATTTATTCCTTTGTGATCCGTTCCTGTCCCGTCGGTTCCTTGTATTGTATTCACCATGCCGTGATTGCGTTTCGCCCTGTCCTGTCGTGTTTTTGCCGTGATTGTGTATCACCCTGTCCTGTCGTGTTTTGTGCCTTCATCAGATGCTGCGTGTGAGCAGGTGTCTCAGTCGACTACGGCCTGCGCCTACCCGGTGACCTGCAGTCTGTGGCCGCTTCTCCAGTTGTTTCCCCTCTACAAGTCTAGAGGAATTCTGTTATTCCGTTTTGGACTTTAATAAACTCTGTTTCTGTTAAGTCGCTTTTGGGTCCTCTTTTACCTGCATGACAGTTCCTAAACATTTTCTGGGGGTCAGGGTTCCCCTAGCGTCACCTTATGTCGGGCTGGCATTGGATCCTCCTTCCATCCCCCAATCAATTCCTTGCCTTGACTTAACATGGCTCAAGAGGCATAAACATGTAAATTAAAAACATAGGCTAATCTCTGTCAAGATCTGTTCTAGTTGAACATTTGGCCCCATACACCAGCCCTGTGCTTGGAATGACCAACCAGCCCATCTAGGGAAGTGGAGTGAGAGAGATGAAGAGCCACTATTACATCCAAATAGGAAGTGCTTCTTTCAGACTCATTGATTTGGAAGTGCTTCTTTCAGACTCATTGCATATTCTCCCCCTGACTTTAAAGGAAATATAGCTGCGGACTTGACACAGACTGAATCAAAGACTCAAGCAGGGGTAATGACAGGAAAATAACCTCTCACTCAAAGTCAACAAAACAAAGGAGCCGATCGTGGACTTCAGCAAACAGCAGTGGGAGCACGCTCATATCCACATTGACGGAACCGCAGTGGAGAACGTGGAAAGTTTCAAGTTCCTCAGCGTATACATCACTGATGATCTGAAATGGTCCACCCACACAGACAGTGTGGTGAAGAAGGCACAACAGCACCTCTTCAATCTTAGAAGGCTGAAGAAATGTGGCTTGGCCACTCAAACCCTCACAAACCACCGGTATGGCAACTGCACCGTCCGCAACCACAGGGCTCTTCAGAAGGTGGTGCGGTCTGCCCAACGCATCTCTGGGGGCAAACTACCTGCCCTCCAGGACACATAAAGCACCGATGTCACAGGAAGGCCAAAAGATAATCAAGGACATGAGCCACGTCCTGTTCACCCAGCTATCATCCAGAAGGGAAGATCAATACAGGTGCGTCAAAACTGGGACCGAGAGACTGAAAAACAGCTTGTATCTCAAGGCCATCAGACTGTTAAATAGCCATCAGTAGCCAGCTTCCATCCGGTTACACAACCCTGCAGCTTAGAGGCTGCTGCCCTATATACATAGACTTGGAATCCCTAGTCACTTTAATAATGTTTGCGTACTGCTTTACTCATCTCATGTGTATATACTGTATTCTATTCTTCTGTATTTTAGTCAATGCCACTCCAACATTGCTCAATCTAATATTTATATATTTCTTACATTCTTTTACTTTTAAATTTGTGTGCATAGTTGTGATTTTTTTTTAAATAATACTGCACTGTTAGATACTACTGCACCGTTGGAGCTAGGAACACAAGCATTTCGCTCCACCCGCAATAACATCTGCTAAATATGTGTATGTGACCAATCAAATGTTATTTTATTTGACTAAAATACTAACCATGCTCATGGAAATAGTATTACAATTCCTGAGGTACAATCAGTATAAATAATAACCATTGTTAAGTATAACTTACTGTGTACTGCACTCATGCATCAAAGCAAAATAAAAAACATTGTGAACCTATCGCAGTATAAAATTGCTCAAGTAAATCATGCTACCACAAGGCTTGTTCTGACAAATAAATAATTCATTTATAGCTCTCTCTTCTTCTTGTAAATATTCCATGTCCAGGCTCATTGTGCAGCCTTTCAAACCGCTGTACCTTTGTGTAATAACCATGCAGTGTTGAGCAGTGTATTTGTACATCCTCATGGATTAAGTGGTTCTGTCATTTACTGCAACCATCACATAGTTATGCAAACAGTGGTTGTTGTCTCCCTTGATGGCGTCTGACAAGAATCCCCATCAAGCAAAGAAAACGGTTTATTTCTACTTCATGCTCATCCATGGGTGGAAACAGTGAGCCAAACGCCCCTGCTGTTCTTATGGCAGACAATGCAATGGTTCTTTGGCGGAAACTCTGTTTAGTGTCCAATAATATTATCTGGATTGAAAGCAGTAACACAGTTCAATACAGTATACTGTATTATAAACCTGGTGGTTTGAGTGTCATGCAGGTGAAAGAGGACCCAAAAGCGACTTGGCGAAAACAGAGTCTTTAATCCAGTAAAGTAAATACAATCAAAAAAACACAACTTTCACTCGAAATGACGAGGACAAACTGGAGACTCGATCTTGAACAGCAGGTGAACAGCAGGTTGCCTCGGGAAGGCACTTGAACCAAACAGACTCAGACACCTGCTCACCACGCAGCATCTGAGGGAAACACGACACGACAGGGCGATACACAAACACAGCACGGTGAATTCTAGACAAGGAACCGACAGGGCAGAAACGAATAACAAGGAGAGAAATAGGGACTCTAATCAGGGAAAAGGATCGGGAACAGGTGTGGGAAGACTAAATGATTGATTAGGGGAATAGGAACAGCTGGGAGCAGGAACGGAACGATAGAGAGAAGAGAGAGCGGGAGAGTGAGAGAGGGAGGGGGAGAGAGGGGATAGAAAGAGGGAAAGAACCTAATAAGACCAGCAGAGGGAAACGAATAGAATGGGAAGCACAGGGACAAGACAAGATAATAAATGACAAAACATGACAGTACCCCCCACTCACCGAGCGCCTCCTGGCGCACTCGAGGAGGAATCCTGGCGGCAACGGAGGAAATCATCAATGAGTGAACGGTCCAGCACGTCCCGAGACGGAACCCAACTCCTCTCCTCAGGACCGTAACCCTCCCAATCCACTAAGTATTGGTGACCCCGTCCCCGAGAACGCATGTCCATGATCTTATGTACCTTGTAAATAGGTGCGCTCTCGACAAGGACGGGAGGGGGGAGGGAAGACGAACGGGGGTGCGAAGAAAGGGCTTAACACAGGAGACATGGAAGACAGGATGGACGCGACGAAGATGTCGCGGAAGAAGCAGTCGCACAGCGACAGGATTGACGACCTGGGAGACACGGAACGGACCAATGAACCGCGGAGTCAACTTACGAGAAGCTGTCGTAAGAGGAAGGTTGCGAGTGGAAAGCCACACTCTCTGGCCGCAACAATACCTAGGACTCTTAATCCTGCGTTTATTGGCGGCTCTCACAGTCTGTGCCCTGTAGCGGCAAAGTGCAGACCTCACCCTCCTCCAGGTGCGCTCACAACGTTGGACAAACGCTTGAGCGGAGGGAACGCTGGACTCGGCAAGCTGGGAAGAGAATAGAGGAGGCTGGTAACCCAGACTACTCTGAAACGGAGATAACCCGGTAGCAGACGAAGGAAGCGAGTTGTGAGCGTATTCTGCCCAGGGGAGCTGTTCTGCCCAAGACGCAGGGTTTCTGAAAGAAAGGCTGCGTAGTATGCGACCAATCGTCTGATTGGCCCTCTCTGCTTGACCGTTAGACTGGGGATGAAACCCGGAAGAGAGACTGACGGACGCACCAATCAAACGACAGAACTCCCTCCAAAACTGTGACGTGAATTGCGGGCCTCTGTCTGAAACGGCGTCTAACGGGAGGCCATGAATTCTGAACACATTCTCGATAATGATTTGTGCCGTCTCCTTAGCGGAAGGAAGTTTAGCGAGGGGAATGAAATGTGCCGCCTTAGAGAACCTATCGACAACCGTAAGAATCACAGTCTTCCCCGCAGACAAAGGCAGACCGGTAATGAAGTCTAGGGCGATGTGAGACCATGGTCGAGAGGAATGGGGAGCGGTCTGAGACGACCGGCAGGAGGAGAGTTACCCGACTTAGTCTGCGCGCAGTCCGAACAAGCAGCCACGAAACGGCGCGTGTCACGCTCCTGAGTCGGCCACCAAAATCGCTGGCGAATAGACGCAAGAGTGCCTCGAACACCGGGATGACCAGCTAACTTGGCAGAGTGAGCCCACTGAAGAACAGCCAGACGAGTGGAAACAGGAACGAAAAGGAGGTTACTAGGACAAGCGCGCGGCGCAGTGTGCGTGAGTGCTTGCTTAACCTGTCTTTCAATTCCCCAGACTGTCAACCCGACAACACGCCCATAAGGAAGAATCCCCTCGGGATCAGTAGAAGCCACAGAAGAACTAAACAGACGGGATAAGGCATCAGGCTTGGTGTTCTTGCTACCCGGACGGTAAGAAATCACAAACTCGAAACGAGCGAAAAACAACGCCCAACGAGCTTGACGGGCATTAAGTCGTTTGGCAGAACGGATGTACTCAAGGTTCTTATGGTCTGTCCAAACGACAAAAGGAACGGTCGCCCCCTCCAACCACTGTCGCCATTCGCCTAGGGCTAAGCGGATGGCGAGCAGTTCACGGTTACCCACATCATAGTTGCGCTCAGATGGCGACAGGCGATGAGAAAAATAAGCGCAAGGATGAACCTTATCGTCAGACTGGAAGCGCTGGGATAGAATGGCTCCCACGCCTACCTCTGAAGCGTCAACCTCGACAATGAATTGTCTAGTGACGTCAGGAGTAACGAGGATAGGAGCGGACGTAAAACGTTCTTTTAGAAGATCAAAAGCTCCCTGGGCGGAACCGGACCACTTAAAACACGTCTTGACAGAAGTAAGAGCTGTGAGAGGGGCAGCAACCTGACCGAAATTACGAATGAAACGCCGATAGAAATTAGCAAAACCTAAAAAGCGCTGCAACTCGACACGTGACCTTGGAACGGGCCAATCACTGACAGCTTGGACCTTAGCGGAATCCATCTGAATGCCTTCAGCGGAAATAACGGAACCGAGAAAAGTAACGGAGGAGACATGAAAAGAGCACTTCTCAGCCTTTACGTAGAGACAATTCTCTAAAAGGCGCTGTAGAACACGTCGAACGTGCTGAACATGAATCTCGAGTGACGGTGAAAAAATCAGGATATCGTCAAGATAGACAAAAACAAAGATGTTCAGCATGTCTCTCAGAACATCATTAACTAATGCCTGAAAAACAGCTGGCGCATTGGCGAGACCAAACGGCAGAACCCGGTACTCAAAATGCCCTAACGGAGTGTTAAACGCCGTTTTCCACTCGTCCCCCTCTCTGATGCGCACGAGATGGTAAGCGTTACGAAGGTCCAACTTAGTAAAGCACCTGGCTCCCTGCAGAATCTCGAAGGCTGATGACATAAGGGGAAGCGGATAACGATTCTTAACCGTTATGTCATTCAACCCTCGATAATCCACGCAGGGGCGCAGAGTACCGTCCTTCTTCTTAACAAAAAGAACCCCGCCCCGGCCGGAGAGGAAGAAGGCACTATGGTACCGGCGTCAAGAGACACAGATAAATAATCCTCGAGAGCCTTACGTTCGGGAGCCGACAGAGAGTATAGTCTACCCCGAGGAGGAGTGGTCCCCGGAAGGAGATCAATACTACAATCATACGACCGGTGAGGAGGAAGGGAGTTGGCTCGGGACCGACTGAAGACCGTGCGCAGATCATGATATTCCTCCGGCACTCCTGTCAAATCGCCAGGTTCCTCCTGAGAAGTGGGGACAGAAGAAATGGGAGGGATGGCAGACATTAAGCACTTCACATGACAAGATACGTTCCAGGATAGGATAGAATTACAAGACCAATTAATAGAAGGATTATGACATACTATCCAGGGATGACCCAAAACAACAGGTGTGAAAGGTGAACGAAAAATCAAAAAAGAAATAGTCTCACTGTGGTTACCAGATACTGTGAGAGTTAAAGGTAGTGTCTCAAATCTGATACTGGGAAGATGACTACCATCTAAGGCAAACATGGGCGTAGGCTTGTCTAACTGTCTGAAAGGAATGTTATGTTTCCGAACCCATGCTTCGTCCATGAAACAACCCTCAGCCCCAGAGTCAATCAAGGCACTGCATGTAGCACCCGAACCGGTCCAGCGTAGATGGACCGACATAGTAGTACAAGATCTAGATGAAGAGACCTGAGTAGTAGCGCTCACCAGTAGCCCTCCGCTTACTGATGGGCTCTGGCCTCTTACTGGACATGAATTAACAAAATGTCCATCAAATCCGCAATAGAGGCACAGGCGGTTGGTGATCCTCCGTTCCCTCTCCTTAGTCGAGATGCGAATCCCTCCCAGCTGCATGGGCTCAGTCTCTGAGCCAGAGGAGGGAGATGGTTGCGATGCGGAGCAGGGAAACACCGTTGATGCGAGCTCTCTTCCACGAGCCCGGTGACGAAGATCTACCCGTCGTTCTATGCGGATGGCGAGAGCAATCAAAGAGTCCACATCTGAAGGAACCTCCCGGGAGAGAATCTCATCCTTAACCACTGCGTGGAGTCCCTCCAGAAAACGAGCGAGCAGCGCCGGCTCGTTCCACTCACTAGAGGCAGCAAGAGTGCGAAACTCAATAGAATAATCCGTTATGGACCGTTCACCTTGGCATAGGGAAGCCAGGGCCCTAGAAGCCTTCCTACCAAAAACTGAACGGTCAAAAACCCGAATCATCTCCTCTTTAAAGTTCTGGTACTTGTTAGAGCAATCAGCCCTTGCCTCCCAGATAGCTGTGCCCCATTCTCGAGCCCGGCCAGTAAGGAGTGAAATGATGTAAGCAACCCGAGCTCTCTCTCTAGAGTATGTGTTGGGTTGGAGAGAGAACACAATCTCACACTGCGTGAGAAAGGAGCGGCACTCAGTGGGCTGCCCGGAGTAGCAAGGTGGGTTATTAACCCTAGGTTCTGGAGGCTCGGCAGGCCAGGAAGTAACAGGTGGCACGAGACGAAGACTCTGGAACTGTCCAGAGAGGTCGGAAACCTGAGCGGCCAGGTTCTCCACGGCATGGCGAGCAGCAGACAATTCCTGCTCGTGTCTGCCGAGCATGGCTCCTTGGATCTCGACGGCAGTGTTACGAGCGTCTGAAGTCGCTGGGTCCATTCCTTGGTCGGTTCCTTCTGTCATGCAGGTGAAAGAGGACCCAAAAGCGACTTGGCGAAAACAGAGTCTTTAATCCAGTAAAGTAAATACAATCAAAAAAACACAACTTTCACTCGAAATGACGAGGACAAACTGGAGACTCGATCTTGAACAGCAGGTGAACAGCAGGTTGCCTCGGGAAGGCACTTGAACCAAACAGACTCAGACACCTGCTCACCACGCAGCATCTGAGGGAAACACGAACGACAGGGCGATACACAAACACAGCACGGTGAATTCTAGACAAGGAACCGACAGGGCAGAAACGAATAACAAGGAGAGAAATAGGGACTCTAATCAGGGAAAAGGATCGGGAACAGGTGTGGGAAGACTAAATGATTGATTAGGGGAATAGGAACAGCTGGGAGCAGGAACGGAACGATAGAGAGAAGAGAGAGCGGGAGAGTGAGAGAGGGAGGGGGAGAGAGAGGGATAGAAAGAGGGAAAGAACCTAATAAGACCAGCAGAGGGAAACGAATAGAATGGGAAGCACAGGGACAAGACAAGATAATAAATGACAAAACATGACATTGAGCCCTGAATGCTAGGTTCCTGAATTTCTAAGGAGTTTTCCTAGCCACTGTGCTTCTACATCTGCATTGCTTGCTGTTTGGGATTTTATGCTGGATTTTTGTAAAAGCACTTTGTGACATCTGCTGATGTAAAATGGCTTTATAAATACATTTGATTTGATGATTGGCTGAAATCCGTGGTATATATGGGTATGACAAAAAAAATCCTGATATAATTACATTGGTAAGCAGTTCATAATAGCAATAAGGCACCTCACAAAGGAAGAAATAGGGACTCTAATCAGGGAAAGGATCGGGAACAGGTGTAAATGATTGATTAGGGGAATAGGGGCACCTCAGGGGTTTGTGGTATATGCACTAAATGACGAGGACTCAGAACAGCCTGCTCAAGGCACTCGAACCAGACAGACTCAGACACCTGCTAGAGGAAAACAATTTGCCATGGCTAATGGCTGTATCCAAGCACTCTGCTTTGTGTCTTGCCTAATAACAGCCCTTAGCCATAGTATATTGGCCATAAACCACACCTCCTCCTCAAGCCTTATTGATTAATTATATTGGGTGCAGGGAGCAGATTTGGCTAAAAGCCCCTACTAAAAGTGTTATTTTGTGTGTTTTTTTAATGTAATTGCCATGTTTCATTTAGGAATGCCTTCGTCAGATTGAAGGGACAAGCTTAACAGAACAAGAAAATGGCACTTGTCTGACGGAAACGGGAGGTTGGGAACAAATACTGTATATACATGGAATGTTTGGAGGAAGACATGTTGTCAAATGCATTTCAGCAAACGAATAGGACATGCA
Organism: Oncorhynchus gorbuscha; assembly: GCF_021184085.1. NCBI lineage: Eukaryota > Metazoa > Chordata > Actinopteri > Salmoniformes > Salmonidae > Oncorhynchus > Oncorhynchus gorbuscha. Next base: position 82,145,612 of record NC_060178.1, on the reverse strand, counting down.
GAGAATTAAGAATATGGGAAGTGTTGTTCATGCCAACATGGGCTCACAACCAGCCATAAAGATCAACATTGTGCTCTTGGAAAAAGTATCCCCACGGAAACATGACAGATGTCCAATTCCGCTTGACCCAACCTACGCTGGGTTTTGTGCAGACGTGTATTCTGGAACATTGTTAAATGTGGGAGGCAACCCGTCTGCTGAGGTAGGCTATTCATTGTATAGGAAATGTTTGACATATTTCCCATACAATGTCAAACAACCTGTTTAGCAGAGCTATCCTTCAAAACAATATAAACACACAGAGACTATTTAAATCTTGCTTTTTACCTTTTACCTTTTTACGTATCAGTTACAGAATAAGCATTGCCTTCAGAACTTCATAAAATGCCTTTTGAGATGCATGCGGACATGATTTGACTTTTACCCAATATTAAACTTAACTGTGACAAACTTCAAACATTTAGTATGGCAATAACCTGAACCTGCCTATCGCACATGCCAATATCCCGAAAGCAAGGATTAAAGTGGTCTAGAGAAAATTCATTTAATTTGTTATCCACAACTAGTATAAACCTGATTTTAATATCATTATACAGTTTGTCCCCTCGGCAGGAAAAGTCACTTCTGGAAAGAATGATGTCTACAGCGCTCACTGCGGCATCCTCTACTGTAAGTCACAATGTTCCAAAATGGCATCTCGTGGGGGTTATCTGACATTCGAGTAATTGAAAGTAATGTGATTCTTTAAGGTTATCAAATAAGCTGTTCATCATAGTGTCATTGGGTCTAATCTGTTTTGACCCACAGCAGTTGTATTTTGGGACATTCAATCGCTCTATTGAATGTTACCATCTCCAATTAATTAGATTTAAGTGCAGAACATATTAAACTAAAAAAGTTTCTTCCAACTCAACCTTTTTACAGTAACAATCCTCTGTGATTGCCTCTCTAAGCACTATAGCTTATGAACTCATGACCTCTAAGCACCTTCTCACAGGAAGTTACTTCCGTTGTTCTCCTATATTTAAGATGTGCGTTTTCATGAGCGAAGCACCTTGACGGGCCCTTGCAAAAACATTTTTTGAGTTTCCAAGCTCTGCTGAATGGATTGACAGGGTAGTAATTTAGCACAATCGCCCCACCCAGATAAGACAAGTAATCAAAGTTATGCTAAACTGAACCTCCCTTGCTGCTGCTCCACCATCCTCTCTCCATTTACTCATAGATTTTATAATAGTGATAGTAGCAGAATGTACTGTATTTCACCTTGGTTACTCGATACAGGCCAGAAATAAATCAGCTCAAGCTCCATACTGGTTGAACTTGATAATGTGTTTGAAATGCAGCTGATGTTAAGAGTTACGTGTGTCACTCTCAATGAACTCCACTTTGTCCTCAATGCTCTCAACATCTTATTCAAGCTACTAGCAGCTCCAATACCTTGACATCTTTCTGTCTAACACATTATATAGGCTACATGTTAGCCACGCATTACATGTTAATTGCCAATGCATCCATGCAAGAAAAGGGTGGGCACATTATTGCAAAAAATAACTCCTTTAATTCAGCTCCATTGCCATTTAGAGACTTCTAGGTTGTTCACATTTTTTTCCAACTTGGATGTATGGCTTTAGAAATGTCAGTGCCATTTTCAAATCACCATTTCTTTGTATCGTTTCAGTATGTTTACTGTTTAACATTTTTTTGTTTTTTGAATTTGACCCCCTTTTCTCCCCAATTTTGTGGTATCAAATTGTTTTTAGTAGTTACTATCTTGTCTTATCGCTACAACTCCCGTACAGGCTCGGGAGAGACGAAGGTTGAAAGCCATGCATCCTCCGAAACACAACCCCACCAAGCCGCACTGCTTCTTAACACAGCGCACATTCAACCCGGAAGCCAGCCACACCAATGTGTCGGAGGAAACACCGTGCACCTGGCGACCTGGTTAGCGTGCACTGCGCCCGGCCCGCCACAGGAGTCACTAGTGCGCGATGAGACAAGGATATCCCTACCGGCCAAACACTGCCTAACCCGGACGACGCTAGGCCAATTGTGCGTCGCTCCATGGACCTCCCGGTCACGGCCGGCTGTGACAGAACCTGGGCTCAAACCCAGAGTCTCTGGTGGCACTGCGATGCAGTGCCCTATACCACTGCGCCACCCGGGAGGCCCTGTTTACCATTTTAAAGGCCACTTTGGACATTTGACCATTGTCTCCCTCAACTGAACTTTGAATATGGCCAACACACCTATTCCACAGAAATAGCCTGCTGTTTTTCACGTTGCGTAAATCTGTGTTAACCAGTATCCATATGCGATCTTAAAATGAGCTGAACATTTACATTTACATTTAAGTCATTTAGCAGACACTCTTATCCAGAGCGACTTACAGATTGGTGCATTCACCTTATGACATCCAGTGGAACAGTCACTTTACAATAGTGCATCTAAATCTTAAAGGGGGGGGGGGGGGTGAGAGGGATTACTTATCCTATCCTAGGTATTCCTTAAAGAGGTGGGGTTTCAGGTGTCTCCGGAAGGTGGTGATTGACTCCGCTGTCCTGGCGTCGTGAGGGAGTTTGTTCCACCATTGGGGGGGCCAGAGCAGCGAACAGTTTTGACTGGGCTGAGCGGGAGCTGTACTTCCTGAACGGCATGGTAAGTCACTATTGGTTATTCTATTGGCTATGCCATTTTCCAGTCAATGATCTTGTCACGGTCGTCTGAAGAAGAAGTAGACCAAAGAGCAGCGTGCTGAGCGTACATTTCTCTTTATTTGAATGAATGTTGCCAACAAAACAAGAAACAAAGAAACGACCGTGAAGCTTACAAGGGCTATAGTGCCACTAACAAAGATAACTTCCCACAATAACAAAAGGGAAAAAGGCTGCCTAAGTATGATTCCCAATCAGAGACAACGATAGACAGCTGTCCCTGATTGAGAACCATACCCGGCCAAAACATAGAAACACAAAACATTGAAATCAGAACATAGAATGCCACCCAAATCACACCCTGACCAAACCGAATAGAGACATAAAAAGGTTATCTAAGGTCAGGGTGTGACACATCTCCAAGAGACATTTGAGTTTTCCTGCCCACCACAAAATGTATGTTTAAGTGATGCCCGAGAAGCCGGTGTTTGGAGAATATATTGGCACGGGTGTTGTTAGGCCCGAAACCAAGTCGAGGTCCGGCAAACCATGCCAATATATCATCCATACACCAGCTTTGAGGGGATTATCACTTAAACATACATGCATTATCACTTTTATACAACGGATTACCAACATATTCAAATAATGATTGACATATTTTCATTGAAAAGTTATTTTGATTAATTTATTCATACTATTCCTTCCACAAGATATAGTCCCGACACAAATCTAGGTTTGCTACGCTAGCCGGTTGGTTTGGTTGCCAGAGACGCGACCCAGTCAAAATGTATGTAATTCCATAAGGCTCCCTCTAGATATACAGTGCATTCGGAAAGTATTTAGGCCCCTTGACTTTTTACACATTTTGAAATGAATTAAATATAATATTTTCCTCATCAATCTACACACAATACCCCATAATGAAGAAGCAAAACTAGGTTTTTAGAATCAAGGGATCTCTCTACTTTGTTCTGTTTATCTTTCCCTCAAACCTGACTAGTCTCCCAGTCCCTGGTGCTGAAATACATCCCCAGAGCATGATGCTGCCACTACCATGTTTCACCGTAAGGATGGTGTCTGGTTTCCTCCAGACGTGACGCTTGGCATTCAGGCCGAAGAGTTTCAATCTTGGTTTCATAAGACCAGAGAATCTTGTTTCTCATGGTCTGGGAAACCTTTAGGTGCCTTTTGGCAAACGCCAAGCGGGCTGTCATGTGCCTTTTACTGAGGAGTGGCTTCTGTCTGGCCAATCTACCATAAAGGCCTGATTGTTGGAGTGCCGCAGACATGGCTGTCCTTCTGGAAGTTTCTCCCATCTCGAAAGAGTAAGTATGGAACTCTGTTAGAGTGACCATCAAGTTCTTGGTCACCTCCCTGACCAAGGCCCTTCTCCCTCAAATGCTCAGTTTGGCCGGGCGGCCAGCTCTAGATATAGTCTTGGTGGTTCCAAACTTCTTCCATTTAAGAATGATGTGTTCATGGGGACCTTCAATGCTGCAAAAATGTTTTGGTACCTTTCCCCAGATCTGTGCCTCGATACAGTCCTGTCTCAGAGCTCTACGAGCAATTTCTTTGACCTCATGGCTTGGTTTATGCTCTGACATGCACTGTCAACTGTGGGACCGCATATAGACAGGTGTGTGCATTTCCAAATCATGTCCAATCAATTGAATTTACCACATGTTGACTCAAATCAAGTTGTAGAAACATCTCAAGGATGATCAATGGAATCAGGATGCACATGAGCTTAATTTCGAGTCTCATAGCAAAGGGTCTATAAATAAGGAATTTATGTTTTTTATTTTTATAAATTTGCAAACATTTTTTAAAACCTCTTTTGACTTTGTCATTATGGGGTATTGTGTGTAGATTGAGGATTTTTTAAAGGTTGTAATGTAAGAAAAGTTGTGGTCTTAATACTTTCCGAAGGCACTGTATTTCCATTCTACAGCTATTTCTCTCTATGCTCCTCTGTAACCTCTCATAAGGAGCACATATCGATATTTTGTTTACCTATAACTATATACCCTGGGAATAAAAAAAATGTTGGCTCAATTTGTCTGTATACCTGTATATTTTTATGTCCTGGTCCCTTTTTTACAGACAAATTAATTATTACAATTACGAGCAACCTGCCTATTTATGCAGTCAAACCTATTGATGGTATAATTATAAATAATTATTTGGGTGTTTTTCAGCTCTGAACAATTTGTCATTGTGATCTTGATGTTGTGTACCTCTGATACAGTACAATAGAACCATAATAATAGTCACGCCTTGACCTTAGAGAGCTGTTTTATTCCTCTATTTGGTGAGGTCAGTGTGTGATGTGGGGTGGGCATTCTATGTTTTGTATTTCTTTGTGTTTGGTCGAGTGTGGTTCCCAATCAGAGGCAGCTGTCTATCGTTGTCTCTGATTGGGAATCATACTTAGCCTTTTTCCCCACCTATGTTGTGGGATTTTGTTTTTGTACAGCTCTTGTAGCCTACGGAACGGTACGTTTGTTTTGGTTTCACGTTGTTATTTTGTTCTCAATTAAATAAATATGATCACCACAAATTACGATGCGCCTTGGTCTCCTTCAAACAACGCATGTTACTATAATGTTCCTCTCAAAATGCACAGTCTGATATTTGGCTCTCAATAAGAGAAATAAAATGTGTCAGGCCTAGTTTGTGGTAAAAGCATGCTTTTTAGGAAGAAAAAAAACATCTTGATTCGACACACACAATTTCCTAAATATTGTCAGTGGGTTTTCCTTTTGTTTGACTAGTTTGTTTTCTTTTAATTCAAAAACTATTTTCCATTCTATAAGTATTCATGCCTCCTTTGCCACTTTGCAAGTTGGGAATAATCAAAGAAGATTATGAAAAACATGAACAGATGGACAAAGAACTGTTTGTTTTTTCATATCTGTACTGGGAATTATGAAAACATCGCACACTAAAGATGGAATGAGTTTTCATCGATGCAGCCATGTTTTGTTTAACTACAATTTTCCTCAATCTAGAGAGCATCTGGCTTTCAGTCTTTCTTCTTCTCTATAAATTAACGGCTGCTAAAGGTGTAATGCAGCTGGGCAACATGGTTCCTGACTCCATACTCCATACTCCATACATATGATGTGTTGTGCTACGTTTGATGATAAATGCTAATTAGGGTCAAAGAAACAATTAAGTCTGTGTTGATCATATTCCCTTGGACATTTATCTTTATTATGCTTGTATATTACTTTATATATGTTTTTGTTTTAACTGTTGTTGCCAGTAATGTAGGCTATAACATGTTGGTACATCATCCATGACAAGGCAGTTAACCCACTGTTCCTAGACCATTGAAAATAATAATTTGTTTTTAACTGACTTGCATAGTTAATTAAAGGTAAAATAAAATGACGATTGCGGTCCTATTATTATTATGCTCTTAGATGACATATGTAGGCATATTATTTAACTTTCTCTGCGTCTTACAAGGACATGGCGGTTGGAAGCAAAAATCTAATTTGGTCTCATCAGACCAAAGGACAGATTTGCAATGGTCTAATGTCCACTGCTCGTGTCTCTTGGCCCAAGCAAGTCTCTTCTCATTGGTGTCCTTCAGTAGTGGTTTCTTTGTAGCAATTTGACCATGAAGGCCTGATTCATGCAGTCTCCTCTGAACAGATGATGTTGAAATGTGTCTGTGACTTGAACTCTGAAGCATTTATTTGGGCTGCAATTTATGAGGCTGGTAACTCTAATGAACTTATCCTCTGCTGCAGAGGTAACCCACTTTCAAAGATCTTGACATTTGTCTGTATCGACTGACCTACATGTCTTAAAGTAATGATGGACTGTCATTTCTCTTTGCTTATTTGAGCTGTTCTTGCCATAATATGGACTTGGTCTTTTACCAAATAAGGCTATCTTCTGTATACCACCCCTACCTTGTCACAACACAACTGATTGGCTAAAAAGGAAATTAATTCAACAAATGAACTTTTAACAAGGCACACCTGTTAATTGAAATGCATTTAAATAAAATGTTATTTGTCACATGCACCGAATACAACAGGTGTAGACGACCTTAGTGTGAAAAACTTACAAGCCCTTTAAAAAAACTGTATTTAACCTTTATTTAACCAGGTAGGCTAGTTGAGAACAAGTTCTCATTTGCAACTGCGACCTGGCCAAGATAAAGCATAGCAATTTGACACATACAACAACACAGAATTACACATGGAATAAACAAAACATAGTCAATAATACAGTAGTGTCACGCCTTGGTCATTGTATCTTGTGTTTTTGTTATATGTTTGGGTAGGCCAGGGTGTGACATGGGTTTATATGTTGTATTTCGTATTAGGGTTTGTATTAATTGGGAGTGTGTATTATTAGGGGTGTGTCTAGTTAGGCTTGGCTGCCTGAGGCGATTCCTAATTGGAGTCAGCTGATTCTAGTTGTCTCGGATTGGGAACCGTATTTAGGTAGCCTGTGTGCGCGTTGTATTTCGTGGGTGATTGTACCTGTCTTTGTGTTAGTCACCAGATAGGCTGTAATTAGTTTCACTCGTTTGTTGTTTTCATATTTTCAGTTATTTCATGTACCGTATTTTCTTCATTAAAAGTCATGAGTAACCTACACGCTGCATTTCGGTCTGACTTTCTTCAAACAGCAGACAAAATTCATTACAGAATCACCCACCACGATTCACAGACCGAGCAGCGTGTGAACTGGTAGGATCTGAAGGAGGACGATATGGATTATACTACTTGGGAAGAAATCGACAGGTGGGCGGCCGACCCAGTGCGAGTGCAGGAGCCCGCCTGGGATTCCCTACAGCAATGCGAAGAGGGCTATACACGGATGGAATCGAAAAGGAGAGCACGGCTATACAGAGCGAAAACCATAGGTAACTGGGAAAGCGCAGAGAGAGAGTGGCAGAGTCAGGAGTCAGACCTGAGCCTACTCTCCCTGTTAATTGTGAGGAGCAGCAATATGAGGACTTCTGGTCTTGGGAGGAAAAGGACCCTGGGCGCAGCCGGGAAAATATCGCCGTCCCAAGGTGAAAATAGAAGTAGCTAAAGCGGAGAGGCGTGAGTATGAGGGTTGGAAACCGGAAAGTCACCCCCAAAAATGTATTGGGGGGGGCTAAAAGGGAGAATAGTTATGCCAGGTAGGAAACCTGTGCATACTCCCTGTGCTCACCGTTGGGCTAGAGAGACCGGGCAGGCACCGTGTTATGCTATGGAGCGCACAGTGTTTCCAGTGCGGGTGCAGAGCCAGCTGCGACTTATACCAGCCCTTCCTATTGGCCGGGCTAGAGTGGGCATCGAGCCAGGTAAGCTTGGGCAGGCTCGGTGCTCAAGAGCTCCAGTGCGCCTGCACGGTCCGGTCTATCCAGAGCCACCTATACACACCAGTCCTCCGGTAGCAGCTCCCCGCACCAGGCTTCCTGTGCGTGTCCTCGCGCCAGTACCACCAGTTCCAGCACCACGCACCAGGCCTCCAGTGCGCCTCGCCTGTTCAGCGCAGCCAGTGCTTTTCTCCCCTCCTGCGCTGCCGGAGTCTCCCGCTTGTTTAGCGCAACCAGAGCTGTTCTCTTCTCCTGCGCTATCGGAGTCTCCCGCCTGTTTAGCGCAGCCAGAGCCTTTCTCCTCTCCTGCGCTGCCGGAGTCTCCTGTCTGCCCAGCGCCGCCAGTCGGCCCAGCGTCACCAGTCTGCCAGGATCCGCCAGAAGTGCCAGTCTGCCAGGATCCGCCAGAAGTGCCAGTCTACCAAGATCTTCTAGATGGGCCAGACAACCTTAATCATCCAGGTCCACCAGCCAGCCAGGATTTACCGGAGCCTACTACCTGCCTGAGCTTCCTCTCAGTACTGGGCTCCCTCTCAGTACTGGGCTCCCTCTCAGTACTGGGCTCCCTCTCAGTACCGAGCTTCCTCTCAGTACCGAGCTTCCTCTCAGTACCGGGCTTCCCCTCAGTACCGGGCTTCCCCTCAGTACCGGGCTTCCCCTCAGTACCGGGCTTCCCCTCAGTACCGGGCTGCTTCGATCCCGGGCTGCCCCTCTGTCCTGGGCTGCCCCTCTGTCCCGGGCTGCCCCGCTGTCCTGAGTTGCCCCTCTATCCTGAGTTGCCCCTCTATCCCGAGTTGCCCCTCTATCCCGAGTTGCCCCTCTATCCCGAGTTGCCCCTCTATCCCGAGTTGCCCCTCTGTCCCGAGCTGCCCCTCTGTCCCGAGCTGCCCCTCTGTCCCGAGCTGCCCCTCTGTCCCGAGCTGCCCCTCGGTCCCGAGCTGCCCCTCGGTCCCGAGCTGCCCCTCAGTTATGTGGGGATCAGGGTGAGGACTATTAGGCCATGGTCGGCGGAGAAGGTGGATTATCCTAGGACGCGTAGGGGAGGAACTAGGACATTTATGGAGTGGGGTCCACGTCCCGAGCCAGAACCGCCACCATGGACAGACGCCCACCCGGACCCTCCCTATGCTCTTGAGGTGCGTCCCGGAGTCCGCACCTTGGGGGGGGGGGGTTCTGTCACGCCTTGGTCATTGTATCTTGTGTTTTTGTTATATGTTTGGGTAGGCCAGGGTGTGACATGGGTTTATATGTTGTATTTCGTATTAGGGTTTGTATTAATTGGGAGTGTGTATTATTAGGGGTGTGTCTAGTTAGGCTTGGCTGCCTGAGGCGATTTCTAATTGGAGTCAGCTGATTCTAGTTGTCTCGGATTGGGAACCGTATTTAGGTAGCCTGAGGGCGCGTTGTATTTCGTGGGTGATTGTACCTGTCTTTGTGTTAGTCACCAGATAGGCTGTAATTAGTTTCACTCGTTTGTTGTTTTCGTATTTTCAGTTATTTCATGTACCGTATTTTCTTCATTAAAAGTCATGAGTAACCTACACGCTGCATTTCGGTCTGACTTTCTTCAAACAGCAGACGAAATTCATTACAAGTAGAACAAAAAGAAAACAAAAAGTCTATATACAGTGAGTGCAAATGAGATAAGTTAAGAAAATAAATAGGCCATGATGGCGAAGTAATTACAATATAGCAATTAAACACTGGAATGGTAGATCGGTAGATGATGAATGTGCAGGTAGAGATACTGGGGTGCAAAGGAGCAAAATAAATAAAAACCAGTATGGGGATGAGGTAGGTAGATAGATGGGCTGTTTACAGATGGGCTATGTACAGGTGCAGTGATCTGTAAGCTGCTCTGACATGTAATTGACTGTAATCGACTGTATGCATTTGGTTTTACTAGCATTTAAGAGCAGTTGGAGGCCACGGAAGGAGTGTTGTATGGCATTGAAGCTTGTTTGGAAGTTAGATAGCACAGTGTCCAAGGAAGGGCCAGAAGTATACAGAATGGTGTCGTCTGCGTAGAGGTGGATCAGGGAATCACCCGCAGCAAGAGCAACATCATTGATATATACAGAGAAATATAATCTGCCTGATAATTGAACCCTGTGGCACCCCCATAGAGCCTGCCAGAGGACCGGACAACATGCCCTCCGATTTGACACACTGAACTCTGTCTGCAAAGTAGTTGGTGAACCAGGCAAGGCAGTCATTCGAAAAACCGAGGCTATTGAGTCTGCCGATAAGAATATGGTGATTGGGAGATGACCGCAGTAGCTTTCCAGTCCTTGGGGATCTCAGGCGATATGAAAGAGAGGTTGAACAGGCTGGTAATAGGGGTTGCGGCAATGGCGGTGGATAGTTTCAGAAATAGGTGGTCCAGATTGTCAAGCCCAGCTGATTTGTACGGGTCCAGGTTTTGCAGCTCTTTCAGAACATCTGCTTTCTGGATTTGGGTAAAGGAGAAGCTGGGGAGGCCTGGGCAAGTAGTTGCGGGGGGGGAGGGGGCGGAGCTGTTGGCCGAGGTTGGAGTAGCCAGGAGGAAGGCATGGCCAGCCGTTGAGAAATGCTTGTTGAAGTTTTTGATTATCATGGATTTATCGGTGGTGACCGTGTTACCTAGCCTCAGTGCAGTGGGCAGATGGGAGGAGGTGCTCTTGTTCTCCATGGACTTTACAGTGTCCCAGAACTTTTTGGAGTTGGAGCTATAAGATGTAAATTTCTGCTTGAAAAAGCTGGCCTTTGCTGTCCTGACTGACTGCATGTATTGGTTCCTGACTTCCCTGAACAGTTGCATATCGCGGAGACTATTCGATGATATTGCAGTCCGCCACAGGATGTTTTTGTGCTGGTCGATGGCAGTCAGGTCTGGAGTGAATCAGGGGCTATATCTCTTCTTAGGTCTGCATTTTTTGAACGGAGCATGCTTATCTAAGTTGGTGAAGAAGTTACTTTTAAAGAATGACCAGGCATCCTCAACTGACGGGATGAGGTCAATATCCTTCCAGGATACCCGGGCCAGGTCGATTAGGAAGGCCTGCTCGCAGAAGTGTTTTTGGAGTGTTTGACAGTGATTAGGGGTTGTCGTTTGACTGCAGACCCGTAGAGGATACAGCCAATGAGGCAGTGATCGCTGAGATCCTGATTGAAGACAGCGGAGGTGTATTTGGAGGGCCAGTTGGTCAGGATAACGTCTATGAGGGTGCCCTTGTTTACAGATTTAGGGTTGTACCTGGTGGGTTCCTTGATGATTTGTGTGAGATTGAGGGCATCTAGCTTAGATTGTAGGACTGCCGGGGTGTTAAGCATATCCCAGTTTAGATCACCTAACAGAACAAACTCTGAAGCTAGATGGGGGGCGATCAATTCACAAATGGTGTCCAGGGCACAGCTGGGAGCTGAGGGGGGTCGGTAGCAGGCGGCAACAGTGATAGACTCATTTCTGGAGAGATTCATTTTTAAAATTAGAAGTTCGAACTGTTTGGGTATGGACCTGGAAGTATGACATTACTTTGCAGGCGATCTCTGCAGTAGACTGCAACTCCTCCGCCTTTGGCAGTTCTATCTTGACGGAAAATGTTAGTTGGGTATGGAAATCTCAAAATTTTTGGTGGCCTTCCTAAGCCAGGATTCAGACACGGCAAGGACATCAGGGTTGGCTGAAGCAGTGAGTAAAACAAATTTAGGGAGGAGGCTTCTGATATTGACATGCATGAAACCAAGGCTTTTTCGATCACAAAAGTCAACAAATAAGGGTGCCTGGGGACATGCAGGGCCTGGGTTTACCTCCACATCACCCTCGGAACAGCAGAGGAGTAGGATGAGGGTGCGGCTGAAGGCTATCAAAACTGGTCGCCTAGAGCGTTGGGGACAAAGAATAAAAGGAGCAGATTTCTGGGCATGGTAGAATATATTCAGGGCATAATGCACAATTCACATATGGTATCGAGGGCACAGCTGGGGGCAGAGGGAGGTCAAAAACCAACAGTGCCATTTTAAGAAAAATAAGTGTTAAAGTATTTACAAAAATTAACTAAAGTTTAAAAAAAAGAATAACAAGTAATTAAAGAGCAACAATAAAATAACAGTAAAGAGTCTAGAAACAGGGGGTACTAGTACAGAGTCAATGTGTGGGGGCACAGGTTAGTTGAGGTAATTAAGGTAACACGCACATGTACTGTAGGTAAAGTGACTATCCATAGATAATAAACAGGATAGCAGCAGCATAAAAATGGGGGTGGGGGGAGTGGTCAATGTAAACAGTCCAGGTAGCCTTTTGATTAGCTGTTCAGGAGTCTCATGGCTTGGGGGTGGAAGCTGTTAAGAAGCCTTTTGAACCTAGACTCGCCGCACCGGTACGGTAGCAGAGACAACGTGCGGTAGCAGAGAGAACAGTCTATTACTAGGATGGCCGAGTTTTTGACTATTTTTAGGGCCTTTCTCTGACACTGCCTGGTATAGAGGTCCTGGATGGCAGGAAGTTTGGCCTCAGTAATGCACTGGGCTGTACGCACTATCCTCTGTAGTGCCCTGTGGAAGTAGGTTGAGCAGTTGCCATACCAGGTAGTTATGCAACCAGTCAGGATGCTCTCGACCCATGCCAAATCTTTTCAGTCTCCTGATGGGGAATAGCTGTTGTCGTGCCCTCTTCACGACTGTCTTGCTGTGTTTGGACCATGATAGTTCCTTGATGTGGACACCAAGGAACTTGACACTCTCAACCTGCTCCACTACAGCTCCATCGATATGAATTGGGGCCTGCGTGACCCTCCTTTACCTATAGTCCATAATCATCTCCTTTGTCTTGATCACGTTGAGGGAGAGGTTGTTATCCTGGCACCACACTGTCAGGTCTCTGACCTCCTCCCTACAGGCTGTCTCATCTTTGTCAGTGAGACAGCCTACAACTGTGTGTCGTATGCAAACTTAATGATGGTGTTGGAGTCGTGCCTGGCCATGGAGTCATGGGTGAAGAGGGAGTACAGGAGGGGAATGAGCATGCACGCCAGTGTTGAGGATTAGCATGGCAGATGGGTTGTTACCTACCCTTACCAACTTGGGGCTGTTCGTCAGGAAGTCCAGGATCCAGTTGCAGAGGGAAGTGTTTAGTCCCAGGGTCCTTAGCTTAGTGATGAACTTTGGGGGCACTATGGTATTGAATGCTGAGCTGTAGTTAATGAATAGCATTCTCACGTAGGTGTCCCTTTTGTCCAGGTGGGAAAGGACAGTGTGGAGTGCAATAGAGATTGTGTCATCTGTGGACCTGTTGGGGTGGTATGCAAATTGGAGTGGGTCTTGGGTTTCGGTGATAATGATGTTGATGTGAGCCATGACCAACCTTTCAAAGCACTTCATGGCTACAGACGTGAGTGCTGCGGGTCGGTAGTCGTTTAGGCAGGTTACCTTGGTGATTTTGGGCACAGGGACTATGGTGGTCTGCTTGAACATGTTGGTATTAAAGACTTGGTCAGGGACAGGTTAAAAATGTTATTGAAGACACTTGCTAGTTGGTCAGCGCATGCTCGGAGTACATTTACATTTACATTTAAGTCATTTAGCAGACGCTCTTGTCCTGGTAATCAGTCTGGCCCTGCGGCCTTGTGAATGTTGACCTGTTTAAAGGTCTTACTCACATTGGCTACGGAGAGCGGGATCCCACAGTCACCCGGAACAGCTGGTGCTCTCATGCATGCTTCAATGTTGCTTGCCTCGAAGTGCGCACATACGTCATTTAGCTCGTCTGGTAGGCACGTGTCACTGGGCATTTCGCGGCAGTGCTTCCCTTTGTAGTCCGTAATAGTTTGCAAGCTCTGCCACATCCGACGAGCATCGGAGCCGGTGTAGTAAGATTCATTCTTAGTCCTGTATTGAAGCTTTTCCTGTTTGGTGGTTCATTGGAGGGCATAGTGGGATTTCCTATAAGCGTCCAGGTTAGAGACCCGCTCCTTGAAAGTGGTAGCTCTACCCTTTAGCTCAGTGCGGATGTTGCCTGTAATCCATGGCTTCTGGTTGGGGTATGTATGTACAGTCACTGTGGGGACGACATCATCGATGCACTTACTGAGGAAGCCAGTGAATAATGTAGTGTATTCCTTAATGCTATCGGAAGAATCCCAGAACATATTTCAGTCTGTGCTAGCAAAACAGTCCTGTAGCTTAGCATCTGTGTCATCTGACCACTTCAGTATTGAGCAAGTCACTGGTGCTTCCTGCTTTAGTTTTCACTTGTATGTGGGAATCAGGAGGATAGAGTTAAAGTCAGATATGCCAAATGGAGGGCGAGTGACAGCTATGTACACGTCTCGGTGTGTGGAGTAAAGGTGGTCTAGAGTTTTATTTTTAATCTCTGGTTGCACATGTCAGATATGCCAAATGTAATGCTGGTAGAAATGAGATAAAATGTATTTAAGTTTCCCTGCATTAAAATTCCTAGCCACAAGGAGCGCAGTATCTGGATGAGCATTTTCTTGTTTGCTTATGGCCTTATACAGCTCGTGGAGTGCAGTCTTAGTGCCGGCATCGGTTTGTGGTGGTAAATAGACAGCTACGAGAAATGTAGATGTGGTAAATAGTGTGGTCTACAGCTTGTCATGAGATACTCTACTTCAGGCGATCAAAACCTCAAGACTTCCTTAATATTAGATTTTGTGCACCAGCTGTTGTCAAATAGACACAGACCGCCACCCCTTGTCTTACTGAAGGAAGCTGTTCGATCTTGCCAGCTATATGGGCCATGTCCAGTGTCTAAAGTAAATCCTTCACGTTGACTTATTAAAGAAAAAAATCTTTGTCCAGTACGAGATGAGTAATTACTGTCCTGATATCCAGAAGCTCTTTTCGGTCATAAGAGACCGTGGCAGAAACATTATGTACAAAATAAGTTAATGAGGACTGGTTGAGAGAATACCAAAAGTGTGCAAAGCTATCATCAAGGCAAAGGGTGGCTACTTTGAAGAATATCTAATGTAAAATAGATTTTGAATTGTTTAACACTTTCTTGGTTACTACATGATTATGTATGTGTTATTTCATAGTTTTGATGTCTTCACTCTTATTCTATGATGTAAAAAATAGTAAAAATAAAGAAAAACCTTGAATGAGTAGGTGTGTCCAAACGTTTGACTGGTACTATATATACTAAACAAAAATATAAAAGCAACATGTAAAGTGTTGGTTTCATGAACTGAAATAAAAGATCCCAAAAATGTTCCTTATATCCCTGTTAGTGAGCATTTCACCTTTGCCAAGATAATCCATCCACCGGTCTGGTGGTGTCTGGCATTTCAAGAAGCTGATTAAACAGCATGACATTACACATGTCCCAAGTTTTGAGGGAGCGTGCAATTGTTATGCTGACTGCAGGAATGTCCACCAGAGCTTTTATCAGAGAATTGTATGTTAATTTCTCTATCATAAGCCGCCTCCAACATCGTTTTAGAGAATTTGGAGGTATGTTCAACCTGCCTCACAACAGCAGACCACGAGTAACCATGACAGCCCAGGACCTCCACGTCCAGCGTCTTCACCTGCGGGGAAAACTCATTCTGATTGGCAAGTCCTGGCTCCCCAGTGGGTGGGCCTATGCCCTCCCAGGCCCACCCACAGCTGCACCCCTGCACAGTCATGTGAAATCCATAGATTAGGGCCTAATGAATGTATTTCAATTGACTGATTTCCTTATATGAACTCCGTAAAATCATTGAAATTGCTGCATGTTGCGTTTATATTTTTGCTCAGTATAGATAATTGTCTGGTATCATGCTTAATACACCAACAGAAAATACACTTAGCAACACAATTTGGAGAATGAACAGAGTGCATATTCTAGACCTGAAATGTATTATATACATAAATTACAATTTTAAATCGTTTACCATTGCAAATGTAGACATTGAGGACAGAGAACCCAACCCCCGATTAAATTTTGGATGCCGTTAAGCAGTGGTGTAAAGTACTTATGTAAACCTACTTTAAAGTACTACTTAAGTCATTTTTGGGGTATCTGTGCTTTACTTTACGATTAAAATTTTTAAACTTTTGCTTCTCTGCAATCCTAAAGATAATTATGTACTTTTTACTCGATACATTTTCCCTGACACCCAAAAGTACTGTTTACATTTTGAATGCTTAGCAGGACAGGACGATTGTCTAATTCACAGTAAACAAGAGAACATCCCTGGTCATCCCTACTGCTTCTGATCTGGCGGACTCACTAAACATATGCTTCATTTGTAAATTATGTCTGAGTGTTGGAGCGTGCTCCTGACTATCGGTAAATTAAAAAATAAATAGAAAATGGTGCCGTCTGGTTTGCTTAATTGGAAATTATTCATACTTTTACTTTTGATATTTAAGTATATTTGAGCAATTACATTTACTTTTGATACTTAAGTATATTTCAAACCAAACACTTTGACTTTTAGTCAAGTAGGATTTTACTGGGGGAATTTCACTTTTACTTGAGTCATTTTCTATTAAGGTATCTTTACTTTTACTCAAGTATGACAATGAGTTACTTTTTCCACCACTGCAATTAAGACATACATTAGGGGAATAAAATTAAATTAAAATGAATCACTATCTTAGAAAAAGCCCATTTGTCACGACTTCCGCCGAATTCGGTTCCTCTCCTTGTTCAGGCGGCATTCGGCTGTCGACGTCACCGGTCTTCTAGCCATCGCCGATCCACCTTTCATTTTCCATTTGTTTTGTCTTGTTTTTCCACACACCTGGTTCACATTTCCCTCATTACATTATTTAACCCTCTGTTCCCCCCATGTATGTGTGTGAAATTGTTTGTTGTAAGTGCTTGTGCACATTGTGACTTGTGCACGACAGGTTTTGTACCCATATTTTGTTATTCTGGATGCCGTTGGTTTGATTAATTAAACTGCTCCGGTTTATTACCTAGTTCTGCTCTCCTGCGTCTGACTTCCCTGCCACCAGTTACGCACCCCTTACACCATGAAAAATCTTTACAAGGTAAAGAAGAAAATAAACATTTTGAATTTAAGCAGGAATACAATATTTTACTAGAACATTTACATGGAATAAAAAGAAATAACGGCAACAGGAAAAATTAAAATAAAATCAAAATAATAACGATCTACAGCAATCATTTAAGTGGACCACAAAAAATATGAAATACTTAGGATGCTTAATAAGTGAAAACAAATATATAAAGATATCTTTATTCCATTACTCAACAATATTAAAGCAGATCTAATTAAATGGAACAATCTTCCCATAAATCTAACAGGCCCAATAAACCTCTTTAGAATGGCATGGCTCAAAGTTATTTATTTATTTTTGGTAATACCAATTACTCAGTCATAACATACTTTTTGGGGCTGATAAAAATCATAGGAAGTTGTAAAACTTTCCTTTTTATTCTTAAGGAATTATTCTAAGTCTGAAGGTGGTTTTGAATGGTATCAACTCTCAAGGCTTTTACTTGCAACGTGGAACATAGCGCATTTAACTAAGGAGGAACAATTGGTACATATTGAAGACGTTCATGCTCATCCCCATAATCTTTGTGTATTTTCAAGGGATAAAGCTAAGAAAATGAGCAACTTCACTGGTAAGAACACTATAACAATATGGAAGACAATGAAACGTATTCTACAAGAACCAATATCACTCACAAAAAAACAACCTTATGGAACAATCCTTGGATAGCTTTTCAGAATTCACAGATAAATTGGTCCCCAAGGAAAACACTGTCATGACACATATTTAGACCGGTTGTGTCATATATTGCGTTATTTTATGGCTGGTTATGACATCTACATAAGAGTGCCAAAACCCATAACACCTACCAGACAAGGCAAACATTCCATTACACTATAGCCTACATGTCAACATGTTAAATATATATTTTTAAAATGTACCATGTTAAATTATCATTGTAATTGCGCACACATTGATGTCAGACATGCACCTACGCCAATGCTCTGTTGCTGATAACTGGGATGAATGCAGGAGCAGATTTCAGGAGCAGGACAAGACATCCTCTTTTTGACAGATGACTGATATAAGGGCATGTATGTAATAGGCATATCTGGCTTATATGATTATGAAAGTTTACACTTAATCCAGTATAAACTAATGTATAGAATTTATTATACAAGAGACAAAATTCAGAATTGTAAAGCACAACAGCAGAGTCATGTCTTAAGTGTAAAACTAACAATGATTCTGTCACAGGTTAGAGATCATCATGGAGTGTTATCCCTGAGGGAACCTTATGTTTCTAGTGTCCAGGTGAGCCTGATTGGGATTATTGGGTTCACATGGTTTAGGACTACTATTTAGGTTCCTCTATTGAACTGGGCCGGTTGCTCAGGTCTCTTGCCTTGTGTTGTACTCATTAGCACTTGCTTTGTTGTTTTCCTGTGAATACTTAAGTAAACATTCTGGATTTACCCTCACCTCTGCATGCTGTGTTTCTCTTCCTCTGGGTCCGAGTTCATACTAGATTTTTTGTCAAAGATTCAATAATCCATGCTGTCTGGGAATGCTATAATGTCCAAAGGTTATGGGTGGAGCTAAAAAGTTGGCTGTCAGATGTAAACGTACTTTTAATCTGTGTGTTTGCATATTTCTAGACATGGCATATGGGGGTGTAGGAAGATACCCAAATGGGCTAGACGATTCTCTTCTCAACACTCATCTTGAAAAAACTTATATTCAAAACATGGAAATCAACTAATCGAGCGTCATTAACAATCGAAAAATGTAATGATTTATTATTGAAATAGCATGGGCCACCGAGAAAAACAAATTGGTACAATTAAAAGCCATGTGGCAAACAATAATGCAGGCACTAGGGTTGGAGGTGTGAGCATGCTGTTCTGGGCAGAGATGTAGTCGTTGTCTGTAAGTTGTTGTTGCTATGTGTATGTTTGTTTGTATATATTTTTTAAATTTAAAAATACAATATACAAATATTTAAAAACATGCATTCCGTTCTCAGCGTCAACATAACAAGAGAGGATTAAGAGAGTTAAGTTTGTTCAGGTGTATTGGCTACACCTGCTTTGAGTGCTTGTTTCCTTTTAAATGTGGTCTGTTAGAATAGACTAAAAGGAACAGCTTTGTATGAATTTAAAAACATGGCATGATAGCTCCATCCTGGTGGGGCAGTGGATTAATTCCATGGATAAAGAAGATCATAGGTTTGAATCTCACTGATGCCATGCCTCAATAAATAAATACATGTCCTTATATGATTAACGCCTAAGCAAATCAGATTCCATATGTGCTTGCAGATCAAAACAGTAAAAAAAAGTAGAGGCATGGATCATAAAACCAGTCGGTATCTGGTATGACCACCATTTGCCTCATGAAACGCAACACATCTCCTTCGCATAGAGTTGATCAAGCTGTTGATTATGGCATGTGGAATGTTGTCCCAATCCTTTTCATTGGCTGTGTGAAGTTTCTGGATATTGGCGGAAACTGGAACATGCTGTCGTGCACATCGATCCAGAGCATCCCAAACAGATCAATGGGTGACATGGCTGGTGAATATGCAGGATATGGAAGAATTGGGACATTTTCAGCTTCCAGGAATTGTGTACAGATCCTTGCAACATGGGGAGCTGTGCATTATGATGCAGAAACATGAGGTGACGGCGGCAAATGAATGGCACGACAATGGGCCTCAAGATCTCATCACGGTATCGCTGTGCATTCAAATTGTAATTGATAAAATGCAATTATGTTCATTGTCCGTAGCTTATGCTTGCCCATATGCCATACTGTAACCTCACCACCACTATGGGGCACTCTGTTCACAACGTTTACATCAGCAAACTACTCGCCATGATGACGCCATACATGCTGTCTGCCATCTCCCCGGGTACAGTTGAAACCGGGATTCATCCGTGAAGATCACACTCCCCCAGCATGACAGTGGCCATCAAAGGTTGCCATTTGCCCACTGAAGTTGGTTACGATGCCGAACTGCAGTCCAGTCAAGACCATGGTGAGGACAACGTGCATGCAGATTAGCTTCCCTGAGACGGTTTATGACAGTTTGTGCTGAACTATTTCAGTTGTGCACACCCACAGTGTCATCAGCTGTCCAGGTGTCTGGTCTCAGACCATCTCGCAGGGGAAGAAGCCGGATGTGTAGGTCCTTGTCTGGCCTTGTTACGCATGGTCTACAGTTGTGGACGTACTATTGTCCGCAGCACAAGGTGCACCTGTGTAATGATCATGCTGTTTAATCAGCTTCTAGATATATCACACCTGTGAGGGGTATAGATTATATTGGCAAAGGAGTAATGCTCACTAACATTGTTGTAAACCAATTTGTGCACAATTTGAGAGAAATAAGCTTTTTGTGCTTATGAAAAATGTCTGGGATAAAAACAAATTCAGCTAATGGAAGATGGGACCGACATGTAGCATTTCTATTTTTTTCTGTGTAATTAACTTCAAATAACCTATTTGTTTTGCTCTCAGAACTTTAATAAATTCTCCCAGGAAAATTTTCAGGGAACTACTAACCAGGTTTCCATCAAACCTTTTTAAATGGAAATAAAGTACACGTCTGATTTTTAAAAAGTCATTACAGGCCTGATGGAAATAAAACAATGTAAAAAAGAATGCTAGGCAAGGTAGGATATATAATAACCATGTCGAAGTAAACATGGAAACAGTCCACCAATATCAATGGTTCATTTTCTTCACCGAATGTGTTAAACTGTGGAATACCACAGGGCAGCTGCCTTGGGCCACTTCTTTATTTAATATATACCAACGACCTTCCCTATGCCTTGGTTGAAACTCAATCTACTATTTGCAGATGATACTACAATTTATGCAGCAAGACAATCGGTTCAACAGGTACAGCAGGCTTTACAAGGAGATTTGGAGAATATCAGGAAGTGGGTTTGACAAAACAAACTTGTTTTAAACACCAAGAAAACCAAAGTTATGTTGGTCTGTTCAACTAGGAAAAGGCCAAACCAGCATGGGATACAATTAAGTATGGGAGGAGTACAAATTGAAGAAGTAGCAGAAACCAAACTATTCGGAGTGCAGCTAGACAACTGCTTATCATGGTCGTCTCAAAACGCTAATCTATGTAATATATATATATATATATATATATATATATATATATATATATATATTAAAACAGGATACATATTCAGAAGGATAGCTAAATATTTACCAGGAAAATTCTTCAGCAAATAACACAAGCATTAATTGAGAGTCAGGTGAACTACTATTCAGTGGTCTGGGGAAATGCATCATCAAGTGAAGTTAGGAGGCTGCAGAATGCACAGCATAAAGCAGCAAGGATTGTTTTAAGGTGGAGATATGGTTCTTCTGTTGCAGTCATGCGTAGTGTTCTTGGTTGGTCATCTATCGACAAGTTAATTGAAAAAAACATGCTTATTTTATTTTATAATATACATCATTTAAAACGGCCAAGTTCTATTTACAACAGAATTCAGTTGGTAAGAGACAGACATTCCGTAAATACTAGGAATAGATTGTCCACCATATATGCGTTATCCAGACAGAAAAGAGAAATAGGCAAAATAACATTTTGATTTAGAGCAATACAGAAATGGAATAAATTAACTGAGCAAACTAGAAACCTTTCAATATATAAATGTAAACATTATTTTAAAACAATTTAAATATAGTATATAAAAATGTTGTGGGACTATAGTAGATGAAGAATCAATATTCTTTAGATTGGGTCATTATGCTAGTATATTATGTATGTTTGTAATAGTGTGTTATATGTGAAAGTGTGTTTGTATTATAAATAGTATTTTAAGGACTCTTGGAAGATTAGTCCAAATGGGGACTAAAAGAGATCCAAATCAAATCACGGACAAACTGAATTGGTCCACCCACACCGACAGCATTGTGAAGAATGCGCAGCAGCGCCTCTTCAACCTCATGAGGCTGAAGAAAGTTGGCTTGTCACCAAAAGCACTCAAACTTCAACAGATGCACAATCGAAAGCATCCTGACCACTGCCTGTTCACGCCGCTATCATCCAGAAGGCGAGGTCAGTACAGGTGCATCAAAGCAGGGACAGAGAGACTGAAAAACAGCTTCCATCTCAAGGCCATCAGACTGTTAAACAGCCACCACTAACATTGAGTGGCTGCTGCCAACATACTGACTCAACTCAGGCTCACTTTAAGAATGGAAATTGATGTAAAAGATGTATCACTAGCCACTTTAAACAATGGCACTTAATATAATGTTTACATACCCTACATTACTCATCTCATATGTATATGTATATACTGTACTCGATACCATCTACTGCATCTTGCCTATGCCGTTCTGTACCATCACTCATTCATATATCTTTATGTACATATTCTTTATCCCTTTACACCTGTGTGTATAAGGTAGTAGTTGTGGAATTGCTAGGTTAGATTACTCGTTGGTTAATACTGCATTGTCGGAACTAGAAGCACAAGCATTTCGCTGCACTCGCATTAACATCTGCTAACCATGTGTATGTGACAAATAAGATTTGTTTTGAGTTCTATCCCACAGGCACTCCCGGGTCTTTAGCCCAGCTCTGCGACTTTGAACGGTTAAATGCAAAGATGGAAGCCCCAATGAAATATTTATAATAAGTAGAAAAGATTGCATTATGAGATTTACAGTGTGTTGGACTGAAAGTGGTTATCCAGCTTTCAAACAGGTGATAGGGAAGAGGAAATTAAGTTATGTTTAATTACCTTTTTTTATACACCGGTAACCTTGAGAAGGGGTGGGCTGGGTACATAAGGCTATTTAACTAATAAGTTCCTGTGATGCGATTTGTCTGTAAGTAGCAGATGTTTTGTATTGGATTTTAGACAGAGCAGACACTATTGGGTCATATCCTTTTGGATTCAATAAAATGTTGTACACACTGCTAAGACCTCACTTTAGAGAGTTAAAAGACAGATTATTCCAGTGTCGAGGACTGTATTCATTAAACACTTTGGTTCAACTTGTTCTCAAAAATGGACTTTTAAAGTTTGTTACATGACACTACATATATAGTCTCATGGTTCCAAGGGAACTAGTCTCCACAGGCTATTCAAAAACAAAGCTAAGGCCTTACTGTATGAAAACTGGTAAATGGATTCCTATTTCCCACAAATTATCTTCAACTGCCTCCAGAAAATATATTTAGATTCATGAATTAATTGTCTCAAGGCTTAAAAATCCTTATTTAACCTCTCCTCCCCTCCATCTACACTGTTTGAAGTGGAATTAACAAGTGACATCAATAAGGGATCAAAGCTTTCACCTTGTCTGTCTATGTCATGGAAAGAGCAGGTGTCCTTAATGTTTTGTACAGTGTGTGTGTGTGTGTGTGTGTGTGTGTGTGTGTGTGTGTGTGTGTGTGTGTGTGTGTGTGTGTGTGTGTGTGTGTGTGTGTGTGTGTGTGTGTGTGTGTGTGTGTGTGTGTGTGTGTGTGTGTGTGTGTGTGTGTGTGTGTGTAAGGTACCTGTTAGATTTTGGGGGCCTCCTGGGATGTGCTTTTGAATGTAAGAGCGAGTTAGCTAGCATGCGCTAATTGCAGTGGTCCCTGCTAATTCACAATTACTCCCATGCTCACAGACAAATCACAAATCTACAGCCATCAACATCCTGTTGTCCTGCACATCTAATGTGCTTTCTTGTGTCTATCGTCAGGTACTTACATTTATTGTATTTTGTACAATTTGTCATTAAGTCATTTGGGGGGGGTATCTGTACTTTACTTTATCATTTATATTTTGGACTACTTCACTACATTCCTTAAGAAAATATTGTACTTTTTACTCCATACATCCTTGACACCCAAAAGTACTTCTTACATTTTGAATGCTTAGCAGGACAGGAACATAGTAAAATTCACGCACTTATCAACCGAACATCCCTGGTCATCCCTACTGCCTCTTGTCACGCCTTGGTCATTGTATTTTGTGTTTTTGTTATATGTTTGGGTAGGCCAGGGTGTGACATAGGTTTATATGTTGTTTTTCGTATTGGGGTTTGTAGTATTTGGGATCGCGGCTAATTAGGGGTGTTGTATAGGCTTGGCTGCCTGAGGCGATTCTCAATTGGAGTCAGGTGCTTATCATTTACATTTACATTTAAGTCATTTAGCAGATGCTCTTATCCAGAGCGACTTACAAATTGGTGCATTCACATTATGACATTGAGTGGAACAGTCACTTTACAATAGTGCATCTAAATCTTAAGGGGGGGGGGGGGGGCGTGAGAGGGATTACTTATCCTATCCTAGGTATTCCTTAAAGAGGTGGGGTTTCAGGTGTCTTATCGTTCAGGTGTCTTATCGTTGTCTCTGATTGGGAACCGTATTTAGGTAGCCTGAGTTCGCTTTGTATTTTGTGGGTGTTTGTACCTATCTCTGTGTAGTAGTCACCAGATAGGCTGTAATTAGTTTCACGTTTCGTTTGTTGTTTTCGTATTCAGTTATTTCATGTACCTTTTCATTCATTAAAGTCATGAGTAACCTACACGCTGCATTTCAGTCTGACTCTCTTCTTACAACAGACGAACGTCGTTACAGAAACACCCACCACTCACAGACCGAGCAGTGTGTAAACTGGCAGGAGCTAAAGGAGGACGTTATGGAAGGTAAAGACATGGAGTATACGACGTGGGAAGAAATCGACAGGTGGGCGGCCGACCCAGAGAGAGTGCAGGCGCCCACCTGCGATTCGCTTCAGCAGTGCGAAGAGGGCTACAGGCTAATGGAGTCAAAAAGGAAAACACGGCGACGCAGAGCGAAAACCGAAAGTAACGGGGGAGAGCGCAGAGAGAGAGTGGCTGAGTCAGGAGTCAGACCTGAGCCTACTCTCCCTGTTAATCGTGAAGAGCAGTTGCAGTGGGAGAGGCTGCACCACTTGGAGATTTGGACATGGGAGGAGGAATTAGACGGAAAAGGAACCTAGTCGCAGCCGGGAGAATATCGCCGTCCCAAGGATGAAATAGACGCGGATAAAGCCGGGAGGCGCAGGTATGAGGAGGCAGCACGGCGACGCGGTTGGAAGCCGGAAAAGCAGCCCAAAAAAATTATTGGGGGGTGGCTAGAAGGGAGAGTAGTTATGCCAGGTAGGAGACCTGTGCAAACTCCCTGTGCTCACCGTTGGGCTAGAGAGACCGGGCAGGCACCGTGTTATTCTATGGAGCGCACGGTGTTTCCAGTGTGGGTGCAGAGCCAGGTGCGGCACATACCAGCCCTGCCTATTGGCCGGGCTAGAGTGGGCATCGAGCCAGGTCAGCTTGGGCAGGCTCGGTGCTCAAGAGCTCCAGTGCGCCTGCACAGTCCGGTCTATACAGAGCCACCTCTACACAACAGTCCTCCGGTAGCAGCTCCCCGCACCAGGCTTCCTGTGCATGTCCTCGAGCCAGTACCACCAGTTCCAGCACCACGCACCAGGCCTCCAATGCGCCTCGCCTGTTCAGCGCAGCCAGCACTTTTCTCCTCTCCTGCGCTGTTGGAGTCTCCCGCCTGTTTAGCACAGCCAGAGCCTTTCTCCTCTCCTGTGCTGCCGGAGTCTCCAGTCTGCCCAGCGCCGCCAGTGCTCCCAGTCGGCCCAGTGTGGCCAGTGATCCCAGTCGGCCCAGCGCGGCCAGTGCTCCCAGTCTGCCCAGCGCAGCCAGTGCTCCCAGTCTGCCCAGCGCGGCCAGTGCTCCCAGTCTGCCCAGCGCGGCCAGTGTTCCCAGTCTGCCCAGCGCGGCCAGTGCTCCCAGTCTGCCCAGCGCCGCCAGTGCTCCCAGTCTGCCCAGCGCCGCCAGTCTGCCCAGCGCCGCCAGTGCCGCCAGTCAGCCCAGCGAAGAGACAACCAGTCTCTTCCAGATCTGCCCGACAACCAGTCTCTTCCAGATCTGCCCGACAACCAGTCTCTTCCAGATCTGCCCGACAACCGGTCTCTTCCAGATCTGCCCGACAACCGGTCTCTTCCAGATCTGCCAGCCAGCCAGGATTTACCGGAGCCTACTACCTGCCTGAGCTTCAGCTCAGTACTGGTCTTCCTCTCAGTACTGGGCTTCCTCTCAGTACTGGGCTTCCTCTCAGTACTGGGCTTCCTCTCAGTACCGGGCTTCCCATCTGTCCCGAGCTGCCCTTCTGTCCTGGGCTGCCCCTCTGTCCCGGGCTGCCCCTCTGTCCCGAGATGCCCCTCTGTCCCGAGATGCCCCTCTGTCCTGAGATGCCCCTCTGTCCTGAGATACCCCTCTGTCCTGAGATGCCCCTCTGTCCTGAGATGCCCCTCTGACCTGAGCTGCCCCTCTGTCCCGAGCTGCCCCTCTGTCACGAGCTACTCCTCAGTTATGTGGGGATCAGGGTGAGGACTATTAGGCCATGGTCGGCGGAGAAGGTGGATTATCCCAGGACGCGAAGGGGAGGAAATAGGACATTTATGGAGTGGGGTCCACGTCCCGAGCCAGAACCGCCACCATGGACAGACGCCCACCCGGACCCTCCCTATGCTCTTGAGGTGCGTCCGGGAGTCCGCACCTTAGGGGGGGGTTCTGTCACGCCTTGGTCATTGTATTTTGTGTTTTTGTTATATGTTTGGGTAGGCCAGGGTGTGACATGGGTTTATATGTTGTTTTTCGTATTGGGGTTTGTAGTATTTGGGATCGCGGCTAATTAGGGGTGTTGTATAGGCTTGGCTGCCTGAGGCGATTCTCAATTGGAGTCAGGTGCTTATCGTTGTCTCTGATTGGGAACCGTATTTAGGTAGCTTGAGTTCGCTTTGTATTTTGTGGGTGTTTGTACCTGTCTCTGTGTAGTAGTCACCAGATAGGCTGTAATTAGTTTCACGTTTCGTTTGTTGTTTTCGTATTCAGTTATTTCATGTACCTTTTCATTCATTAAAGTCATGCGTAACCTACACGCTGCATTTCGGTCTGACTCTCTTCTTACAACAGACGAACGTCGTTACACCTCTGATCTGGCGGACTCACTAAACACAAATGCTTTGTTTGTAAATAATGTCTGACTGTTGGTGTGTGCCCCTGGCTTTCTGTAAATAAAAAATACAAGAAAATGTTTGCTTAATAAAGGAATTTGAAAAAATGTATACTTTTACTTTTGATACTTAAGTATATTTTAAACCAAATACTTTTAGACTTTTACGCAAGTGGAATTTTACTGGGTGACTTTTACTTTTACTTGAGTCATTTTCTATTAAGGTATCTTTACTTTTACTCAAGTATGACAGTTTGGTACTTTTTCCACCACTTCACACACACACACACACACTCGGAAGTGCCCAATTGACTGACTATTAGCTAAACTATGTTTTTATTTTACTTATTTTGTTGTCTCCATATTATGTCTATCACTGCTAAGCTACCCTGGAAAGGGCTAAGAATATCCCATATTAATATACTGTATGTAGCCTTAGAAATAAGGTTAATGAAATCAATAACTTCCTAACATCAGATAACATTCATGTACTGGCCATCTCCGAAACGCACTTAGATAATTCATTTGATGATACAGCAGTAGCAATACAAGTATATAACATCTACAGAAAAGACAGGAATGCCTATGGGTGAGGTGTTGCTGTATATGTTCAGAGCCATTATTCCTGTAAAGCTTAGACTGGATCTCATGTCAAATGTTTTTGAAGGGTTGTAAGTTCACTTGCCTCATCTAAAGCCTCATCTTTTGGGGTGCTGCTATCGGCCACCAAATGCTAACAGTCAGTATTTGGATAATATGTGTGCAAAGCTTGATCGTGCATGTAATGTTAACAGAGAGATCTAGTTTCTGGGTGACCTGAACATTGACTGGTTAGCAACTAGATGTCCTCTCAAGAGGAAGCTTCTAACTGTGACTAATGCTCGAAATATGACCCAGGTTATCACTCAACCAATTGGAGTGCATACCAATAGTGTTGGATCTGTGACATACAATTGTATTGATCATATCAAATGAAAATAAAATGTTATTGGTCACATACACATATTTAGCAGATGTTACTGTGGGTGTAGCGGAATGCTTGTGTTCCTAGTTCCAACAGTGCAGTAGTATCTAACAATTCACAACAATACACAAATCTAAAGAGTAAAATAATGGAATTAAGAAACATATAAATATTAGAACGAGCAATGTTGGAGTGGCATTGACTAAAATACAGTTGAATAGAATACAGTATATACATATGAGATGGGTAAAGCAGTATGTAAACATTATTAAAGTGACTAGTGTTCCATTATTAGTGGCCAGTGATTCTATGTCTACGTATATAAGGCAGCAGCCTCGAAAGTGTAGGGTTGAGTAACCGCCTTCCTGTGACATTGGGTGCTGTAGGTGTCCTGGAGGTCAGGCAGTGTGCCCCCGGTGATGCGTTGGGCAGACCCCATCACCCTCTGGGGAGCCCTGCGGTTGCGGGCGGTGCAGTTTTATTGATTTATTTTACCTTTATTTAACTAGGCAAGTCAGTTAAGAACAAATTCTTATTTTCAATGACGGCCTAGGAACAGTGGGTTAACTGCCTGTTCAGGGGCAGAACGACAGATTTGTACCTTGTCAGCTCGGGGATTTGAACTTGCAACCTTCCGGTTACTAGTCCAATGCTCTAACCACTAGGCTACCCTTGCCGTACCATGCGGTGATATAGCCCGATAGGATGCTATCAATTGTGCATCTGTAATAGTTTCTGAGTGTCTTAGGAGCCAAGCCGAATTTCTTCAGCCTCCTGAGGTTAAAGAGGCGCTGTTGCGCCTTCTCCACCACACACATTCTGTGTGGGTGGACCATTTCAGATCATCAGTGATGTATACGCAGAGGAACATGAAGTTTTCCACCTTCTCCACTGCGGTTCCGTCGATGTGGATGATGGCGTGCTCATTGGTGTGCTGTTTCCTGAAGTCCACTATCGGCTCTTTCGTTTTGTTGACGTTGAGGGAGAGGTTACTTTCCTGGCACCACTCTGCCAGGGTCCTTCCTCCTCCCTGTAGGCTGTCTATTCATTGTTGGTTATCATGCCTACTACTGGTGTGTCGTCTGCAAACTTGATGATTTGAGTTGGGGCGTGCGTGGCCACATAGTCATGGGTGGACAGGGAATACAGGAGGGGGCTGTGGGGCCTCTGTGTTGCAAAATGTTGTTTCCTGCCTTCACCACATGGGGGCTGATCTTCAGGAAGTCCAGGACCCAGTTCCACAGGGCGGGATTCAGACCCAGGGCCCCGAGCTTAATGATGAGCTTGGAGGGTACTATTTTGAATACTTCGCTATAGTCAATGAACAGCATTCTGACGTAGGTATTCCTCTTGTCCAGATGCGATAGGGCAGTGTGCAGTACGATTTCATCGTCTGTGGATCTATTAGGGCAGTAAGCAAATTGGGTCTAGGTGGGTCTAGGGTGTCAGGTAAGGTAGAGGCGATATGATCCTTAGCTAGCCTCTCAAAGCACTTCATGATGACAGAAGTGAGTGCTACGGGGCCATTGTCATTTAGTTCAGTTACCTTTGCTTTCTTGGGTATAAGAACAATGGTGGACATCTTGAAGAAAGTGTGGACAGCAGACTGGGATAGGGAGAGCTTGAATATGTCCACAAACACTTCAGCCAGCTGGTCTGTGCATGCTCTTAGGACGCAGCCTTGTGAGGGTTAACAAGATTAAATGTCTTACTCACGTTGGCCACGAAGAGCGAGAGACCACAGTCCTTAGGAGCAGGCTGCGTCAGTGGCACTGTGTTAGCCTCAAAGCGGGCGAAGAAGGTGTTTAGCTTGTCTGCGGGTAAGATGTCAGTGTCTGCGACGTGGATGGGTTTCCCTTTGTAATCCGTGATTATCTGTAGACCATGCCACATACCTCTCATGTCTGAGCCGTTGAATTGCGACTCCACTTTGTCTCTATATTGACTTTTTGCCTGTTTGATTAGGTTACAGAGGGAATATCTACACTGTTTCTATTCAACCATATTCCCAGTCACCTTGCCATGGTTAAATGTGATGGTTCACGCTTTCAGTTTTGTGTGAATGCTGCCATCTTCCACGGTTTCTGGTATGGGTAGGTTTTAATAGTGGGAACAACATCCCCTATACACTTCCTGATGAACTCAGTCACCGTGTCCGTGTAAGTGTCAATGTTGTGCTTAGAGGCTACCCGGAACATATCCCAGTCCGCATGATCAAAACAATCTTGAAGCATGCATTCCGATTGGTCAGACCAGCGTTAAATAGACCTTAGCACCGGCACTTCCTGTTTGAGTTTCTGGCTATAGGAATGGAGGAGCAAAATAGAGTCGTGATCTGATTTGCTGAAGGAAGGGCGGGGGAGGGCTTTGTAGCCATCTTGAAAAGGCAAGTAGCAGTGGTCTGTTTTTCCTAAGTGAGTACTACAGTCAATGTGTTGATAAAACTTTGGTAGCGTTTTCCTTAATTTGCTTTGTTAAAATCACCAGATATAAATGCGACCTCAGGATATGTGGTTTCCAGTTTGCATAAAATCCAGTGTAATTCATTGAGGGCCGACCATTGTATCAGCTTGAGGGGGAATATACACGGCTGTGACTATAACCGAAGATATATTTATCATGGGAGGTAATACAGTCACCATTTGATTGTGAGGCATTCTAGGTCAGGTGAACAAAAGGACTTTAGTTCCTGTATGTTATCACAATCACACCATGAGTAGTTAATCATGAAATATACACCCCCGCCTTTCTTCTTCGTGGAGAGTTCTTTATTTCTGTATGTGCAATGAACTGAGAACCCAGCTGGCTGTATACAGTGTGGCAAAAAAGTATTTAGTCAGCCACCAATTGTGCAAGTTCTCCCACTTAAAAAGATGAGAGGCCTGTAATTTTCATCATAGGTACACTTCAACTATGACAGACAAAATGAGAAAAAAATATCCAGAAAATCACATTGTAGGATTTTTAATTAATTAATTTGCAAATTATCTCAATACTTTGTTATATACCCTTTGTTGGCAATGACAGTGTCACGCCTTGGTCACTGTATCTTGTGTTTTTGTTATATGTTTGGGTAGGCCAGGGTGTGACATGGGTTTATATGTTGTATTTCGTATTAGGGTTTGTATTAATTGGGAGTGTGTATTATTAGGGGTGTGTCTAGTTAGGCTTGGCTGCCTGAGGCGATTCCTAATTGGAGTCAGCTGATTCTAGTTGTCTCGGATTGGGAACCGTATTTAGGTAGCCTGAGTGCGCGTTGTATTTCGTGGGTGATTGTACCTGTCTTAGTGTTAGTCACCAGATGGGCTGTATTAGTTTCATTCGTTTGTTGTTTTCTTCTTCGTTATTTCATGTACTGTATTAGCTTCATTAAAAGTCATGAGTAACCTACACGCTGCATTTCGGTCTGACTTTCTACAAACAACAGACGAAGATCATTACAGACAGAGGTCAAACGTTTTCTGTTCTTCCGAAGAGGAGAGGCGAAAAGGATCAGAGGACCAATATGCGGCGTGGTAAGTGTCCATGGTTTTTTTTTATTCGTAAACGTACACATGAACAACTGACTACAAAAAATAAGAAATGTGAAAAACCCCAAACAGTCCTATCTGGTGCAAAACACAGAGACAGGAACAATCACCCACAAACACACAGTGAAACCCAGGCTACCTAAGTATGATTCTCAATCAGAGACAACTAGTGACACCTGCCTCTGATTGAGAACCATACTAGGCCGAAACATAGAAATACCACAAAACATAGAAAAACAAACATAGACTGTCCACCCAACTCACGCCCTGACCATACTAAAATAAATACAAAACCATGGAAATAAATGTCAGAACGTGACAGGACAGTATATCCCAGTCCCTGATGTCTCTCTGGAAGGATATCCTCACCCTGAGCTCTTCTATTTTCATGTCCAGAGACTGAACATTAGCAAGTAATTTACTCGAAAGAAGTGGATGCTGTGCCTGCCTCCTGAGTCGGACTAGAAGTCCACTCCGAATACCTCTTCTCCACCGTTGGCATCTCGGAGCAGCCTCTGGGATAGGTTAAATTGCCGTGGGGGGTACAATGCACTTAAAAATTGGAGGAATTGGTGTCTAGGGCATTTCAGACAGTTTCTAGGAGACCTTTTTACTGAAGAATGTGTCTGTTTTTTATGATTGTGTTTTGCTTTTCATGTATTGTTGTGTATCATTACATGTTTTCTATTGAGTATATGAATGTGTAGCTTAATGTGTATTGTATTTTAATGTGTGTTGTGGTGCTGTACAGGGCTCATCTGGAAAAGAGACCTTGGTCTCAGCCTTGACTCCCTGTCAACATTTTAAATAACAAGTCACATAGACAAAGATGTTGTGATATTGGGAAGTATGTCTGTTAGAAAATATGATTAGCGTTTTTAAAATAAAATAATTAACTGTACTAGTTGTTCAGGCTCTGGTCTTGTCCCATCTTGATTACTGTGGGGTAAAATGGTCAAAGAAAGATCTACCAAAGCTGCAACTCGCTTGAAACAGAGCAGCACGCTTTGCTCTTAACTGCACACACAGAACTAACACCATCAACAGCATTTTATTTTATTTTTTTTACCTTTATTTAACCAGGCAAGTCAGTTAAGAACATATTCTTATTTTCAATGACGGCCTGGGAACAGTGGGTTAACTGCCTGTTCAGGGGCAGAACGACACATTTGTACCTTGTCAGCTCAGGGGTTTGAACTAGTAACCTTCCGGTTACTAGTCCAACGCTCTAACCACTAGGCTACTCTGCCGCCCCATGCATGCCAGTCTTTCCTGGTTGAGAGTTGATGAGAGATTAACTGCATCTCTTCTAGTTTTATGAGAAATATTACTGTGGTGAAAATTCCAGATTGTCTTCATAATTAAATAACATTCAGGTCAGACACCCATAAGACATGCAACCAGAGGTCTAGTTACAGTCCCCAAGTTCAAGTTCAAAACGAATTCACAGAAACGCACAGTATTATACAGAGCCATGATCGCATGGAACTCCCATCTCCAATTACTCAAGCAAACAGCAAAATTACCTTTACAAAACCAATTAAACAACATCTCATGGAACAGCAGGGATTGTGAGGGGACAGACACTAACACACACACACATTCTAACATACATCATTTTTTAGTTGTATAGTTTGTTGTATTGTTTGTATATCGTTATATTTTATTTGTGTTACTGTCTTTGACTATCAGTGTATCAGTGTTTTGTTACTTGTGATCTTTAGTTGTTTTTGTGGACCCCAGGAAGACTAGCTGCTGCTTCTGTAAAAGCTAATGGGGATCCTAGTAAAGAAATAGGCCCATGGGGATACGGTAAATAGATTTGCAACTTGTGAGCTTGCAATCTGCGAGGAGAAATGGATCTTTCAGCAGTCTGTCTGTCTGTCTGTCTAATAATCTACCTTTATAAACAATGCATCCCACTAGGCACAGGCGTCAGTTCAATGTCTAGTTTTGGTTGAGTTGTCAACTAATGTGAGTTCAACATTAAATCAACAAAAAGTGTCACCATGTCATTGGATTTAGGTTCAACGTTGTATGAAAAAGTCCCTTATGTTGATTACTTTTTGCAAATGCAATCAGTTTTCCACGTTGAATCAACGTCACATAGATTTTTTTTGGTTGAAATTACTTGATTCAGACCAGTTTTTGCCCAGTGGGTTGACATTGGTTAAGACCTGTGGTTATTTTGCATTGAGGCTACAATACCTTTAATTTGTGACGCCTTTGATTAAGCTCTGAAGGTAGAATTCTCAGAATTTGGCTGCTGCTTTTGTCATAAGGTGGGTGTAGCTGGTGCATGAAGTCAGGCGCAGGTGAGCAGAATGAGTGAGCAACGTACTTTACTCAAAATAAAGGCACAAGATAACAATACACTCGACCAACAATAAACGGTAATCAATTACGCACAGGTGAAAACAGCACATGTCGAAAACCAGCCATAACATACCAAATGAACATAGAAACAATCACACACAAAACATGGGGGAAACAGAGGGTAAATACATTAACATGTAATTGGGGAATGAAACCAGGTGTGTAGAAAACAAAGACAAAACAAATGTAAAATGAAAGGTGGATCAGCGATGGCTAGAAGACCGGTGACGTCGACCGCCGAACGCCGCCTGAACAAGGAGAGGGACCGACTTCGGCTGAAGTCGTGACAGCTTTCCTGTACGTGTCGGTGTGTATTGGCATCTACCTTTATTCCAATTCAGTCTAGGGAGAGGTGGTGTCCCAATACCAGAGAGCAGATGCACTGGGCCCAGCTGCACTGAGACAGATTGACACTGGTAGAACAGGACCACTGTTTGCTTTTTTAACTCCACCACATAGTTGGCAAAGGAGACAGAAAGAGGGAAAACAAACAGTAGACCCGATTTAACAGTGAACAAAGCAACAAGAGAATGCTCTTACCATCAGCCCAATGCTCTCCTGCACAGCTGTACTCTCACCAGCATCAGACACAGCCACTCTGTGCTCAGTCACTTTTTGAACAAGTGGATTCCAAAGAGGGTATAATTCATGCTTCTCCTCCAAAGATGTGCACTGGAAGAATGGGAGCAAAAAGAGGACAGACCTTAAATGTATATTTGGACAAAGGTCTGCAACTTCTGCATGTGTCCCAGAGCTATCTGGCTCATAGTTTTTACGAAGACTTTGTCTTCCTGCTGGAAAATCCTGTTTAACCTCTGAGCTGGTCAGTTGATGGAAGACTAGCTTCAAGCTGAAGGAAACAGGGTTGAGCTGGCTATAAGCTGGTTGAAATATGCTTTAACTGGCCAGGTTGGTATGGTAATACAATTGCTTGAGCTGATATTGACATTGGCATTGATGTTTATTTATTCTGCTACAGAAAACGAATATATGGTGGACATATATATTTTTTACAGAATATAAACATAGCCTATCCATGATTTTCATACACAAATGAACATGGAACATTTTAAGGTAGACTCAGCAAAATGTCATTGCCACGAGCAGCACCACAAATATTGCGATGATCGAGATGCAAGACTTCGCTCCCACACAGTCACAGACAGTATCTACGCATGTGCATGGGTTCGCTTCACGCTGTTTGAGTGTGGTAGGTATGAGACCAAAACAGTATTTAGAATTTATTAGTCACATGCACAGGGTCACAGATGTAATTGTAGGGTACAGTTACATTCTTAAGCTCCAATGGTACAGGTCAAACCGAAGTGAATGAAACAATAATACAAATAAAAATAATAATATACACAGTACCAGTCAAGTTTGGACACACCTATTCATTCACAGCAAAGCTGTTATCAATGCAAAGGTAGCCTTTGGTGGCTACCCTTTTGAAGAATCTCTAATATAAAATATATTTGTATTTGTTTCAGACGTTTTTGGTTACTTCATGATTCCATATGTGTTTTTTCATAGTTTTGATGTCTTCACCATTATACTACAATGTAGAAAATAGTAAAAATGTTAGGTGTGTGTCCAAGCTTTTGACTGGCATTCTACATATTTACAACTGTAAATATCATTG
Source organism: Oncorhynchus gorbuscha (assembly GCF_021184085.1). Taxonomy (NCBI): domain Eukaryota; kingdom Metazoa; phylum Chordata; class Actinopteri; order Salmoniformes; family Salmonidae; genus Oncorhynchus; species Oncorhynchus gorbuscha. Next base: position 82,110,126 of record NC_060178.1, on the reverse strand, counting down.
GGGGTGGGAGCAGGGAAGATGTCCATTGAGAAGGGGGTGGGGGGAAATGTCCATAGGTGTATTAGCAGGGGGTGGGGGTAGGAAGTCTGGAGGACAGGAGGGGGACAGGGGAGCAGGTAGCTGACTAGTGGTGGCTGTTCTGCAGCCTAATGGTCTGGGGGTAGAAACTATTGGCCAGTCTGTCAGTTTCTGCCATGATGCTCTTATATTGCCTGCCTTTGAGTGATGGAAGCAGGGAGAACACGCAGTGGCTCGAGTGCCCTGTCTTCATAATAGAAATACCTATGTGAGAATGCTGTTTATTCACTACAGCTCAGTGTTCAACACCATTGTCCCCTCCAAACTCGTCACCATGCTAAGTACCCTGGGACTGAACATCTCACTCTGCAACTGGATCATGGACTTCCTGACAGGCCGAACAATGGTTGTGAGGGTAGGCCGAGCTCCATACCATCCAGGACCTCTATATCAGGCGATGTGAAGGGAAGGCCCGGAAAATCGTTACAGACTCCAGCCAGACTGTTCTATCTGCTTCCGCACGGCAAGCGGTACTGGTGCATCAAGTCTGACACCAACAGGCACCTGAACAGCTTCTATCCCCAAGCTACAAGACTGCTAAATAGCTAACAAAATGGCTACACAAACTATCTGAGCTGACACTTGTATTTTGTTTTATTATGCACAGTCACAGGGCTCTACACACTCACCCATAAAAACACTCCAACACACACACAAAGCTAGCTTTGAAGTTTACAGTGATGTTGACTAGGTCTGAGTTTCTCTGACAGCACATATTTAGAGCTAGCTAGCTAGATAGATCAATACTATTTAAATAATTAACACCCCCGTAGTGAAGCCTCCTGTTCTGGAGCCTCGGCTGCATATCAGACCCAAATGTAAGTATTTCCCAATTAAATAAAAATGAGTGTTCTCAAAACATTTACGCCTACCCCTAAGTGTGCTTTGCTTCACTGCGTCTGTCATCTATGAATCTTTGTAGGTAATTGCAACTAATTTTAGGGGTGCAACTGTAACGGCGTTCGTTTGTCGAAAGAGAGTCGGACCAAAATGCAGCGTGGGTGTTACTCATGTTCTTTAAGGAATGATCACGATACATGAAATAACTTATAAATACAAAACAACAAACGGAACGAGAAACCTATTACAGCCTATCTGGTGAATACTAACACAGAGACAGGAACAATTACCCACGAAATACACAGTGAAACCCAGGCTACCTAAATATGGTTCCCAATCAGAGACAACGAGAATCACCTGACTCTGATTGAGAACCGCCTCAGGCAGCCAAGCCTATGCTAGACACACCCCTAATCATGCCACAATCCCAATGCCTACAAAAAAAACAAGACAACACAATAAACCCATGTCACACCCTGGCCTGAACAAATAATTAAAGAAAACACAAAATACTAAGACCAAGGCGTGACAGAACCCCCCCCCCCCCTCCAAGGTGCGGACTCCCGGACGCACCTCAAAACCATAGGGGGGGTTCGGGTGGGCGTCTGTCCATGGTGGCAGATCCGGCTCGGGACGTGGACCCCACTCCATTAATGTCATAGTTCCTCCCCCTCGCGTCCTGGGATAATCCACCCTCGCCGCCGACCATGGCCTAATAGTCCTCACCCAGAACCCCACTGGACTGAGGGGCAGCTCGGGACTGAGGGGCAGCTCGGGACTGAGGGGCAGCTCGGGACTGAGGCGCAGCTCGGGACTGAGGCAGCTCGGGACTGAGGGGAGCTCGGGACAGAGGGGCAGCTCGGGACAGAGGGGCAGCTCGGGACTGAGGGGCAGCCCGGACTGCGGGGAAGCCCGGGACTGAGGGGAAGCCCGGGACTGAGGGGAAGCCCGGAACTGAGGGGAAGCCCAGTACTGAGGGGAAGCCCAGTACTGAGAGGAAGCCCAGTACTGAGAGGAAGCCCAGTCCTGAGATGAAGCTCAGGCAGGTAGTTGGCTCCGGCAGATCCTGGCTGGCTGGCGGATCTGGAAGAGTCTGGTTGACTGGCAGATCTGGAAGAGTCTGGTTGACTGGCACATCTGGAAGAGTCTGGTTGACTGCCAGATCTGGAAGAATCTGGTTGACTGGCAGATCTGGAAGATCATGGCTGACTGGCGGATCTAGCTGCTCTGGCTGCTCCATGCAGACTGACAGCTCTGGCTGCTCCATGTAGACTGGCAGCTCTGGCTGCTCCATGCAGATTGGCAGCTCTGGCTGCTCCATGCAGACTGGCAGCTCTGGCTGCTCCATGCAGACTGGCAGCTCTGGCTTCTCCATGCAGACTGGCAGCTCTGGCTGCTCCATGCAGACTGACAGCTCTGGCTGCTCCATGCAGACTGGCAGCTCTGGCTGCTCCATGCAGACTGGCAGCTCTGGCTGCTCCATGCAGTCTGACAGCTCAGGCTGCTCCATGCAGGCTGAAAGCTCTGGCTGCTCCATGCAGACTGGCAGCCCTGGCTGCTCCATGCAGTCTGGCAGCTCAGGCTGCTCCGAGCAGGCAGGAGGCTCCGGCAGTGCTGTAGAGGAGGAAGGCTCTGGAAGCGCTGAACAGGCGGGAGACTCCGACAGCGCAGGAGAGGAGGAAAACGCTGGCTGCGCTGAACAGGCGGGAGGCTCCGACAGCGCTAGAGAGAAGGATGGCTCTGGCTGTGCCGAACAGGCGAGGCGCACTGAAGGCCTAGTGCGTGGTGCTGGAACTGGTGGTACTGGATCGAGGACACGCACAGGAAGCCTGGTGCGGGGAGCTGCCACCGGCGGACTGGTGTTTGGACGTGGCTCTGGATAGACCGGACCGTGCAGGCGCACTGGAGCTCTTGAGCACCGAGCCTGCCCAACCTTACCTGGCTCGATGCCCACTCTAGCCCGGCCAATACGAAGAGCTGGTATGAACCGCACTGGGCTATGCACCCGCACTGGAAACACTGTGCGCTCCATAGCATAACACGGTGCCTGCTCGGTCTCTCTAGCCCCCCAGTAAGCACAGGGAGTTTGCGCAGGTCTCCTACCTGGCATAGCCATACTCCATGTGAGCCCCCCCAATACATTTTTGGGGCTGACTCTCAGGCTTCCATCCGCGTCGTCGTGCTGCCTCTTCATACCAGCGCCTCTCCGCTCTTACCGCCTCCAGTTCTTCTTTGGGGCATCGATATTCACCAGGCTGAGCCCAGGATCCTTTTCCATCCAATATCTCTTCCCAAGTCCAGAAGTCCTTTGATCGCTGCTCCTCACGATTAACAGGGAGAGTTGGCTCAGGTCTGACTCCTGACTCTGCCACTCTCTCCCTGAGCCCCCCCCCAACACATTTTTGGGGCTGACTCACGGGCTTTCTTCTGCGCCATCGTGATTGTCTCTCCAACTCCATTCTCCTATAACCCTCTTCGCACTGCTCCAGCGAATCCCAGGCGGGCTACGGCACTCTCTCTGGGTCAACCGCCCACCTGTCTATTTCCTCCCACGTCGTATACTCCATACTTCTGCTGTCCATAACGTCCTCCCTTTGCTGCTCCTGCTGTCGCTGCCTGTTACCACGCCACTCGGTCCGTGTGGTGGGTGATTCTGTTTGTTTGTCGAAAGAGAGTCGGACCAAAATGCAGCGTGGGTGTTACTCATGTTCTTTAATGAATGATCGCGATACATGAAATAACGTATAAATACAAAACAACAAACGGAACGAGAAACCTATTACAGCCTATCTGGTGAATACTAACACAGAGACAGGAACAATCACCCACGAAATACACAGTGAAACCCAGGCTACCTAAATATGGTTCCCAATCAGAGACAACGAGAATCACCTGACTCTGATTGAGAACCGCCTCAGGCAGCCAAGCCTATGCTAGACACACCCCTAATCAGCTACAATCCCAATGCCTACAAAAAAAACAATACGACAACACAATAAACCCATGTCACACCCTGGCCTGAACAAATAATTAAAGAAAACACAAAATACTAAGACCAAGGCTTGACAGCAACAGAGCTCAAGAATGAGAAGCATCATGCTTAGATGTAGTTCTCGTCAGATCCCTGTATTTTGGATGAATCGATGTCCTCCATATAGGGTTCTAGCATAGGAAAGAATATGGATAGGGGACACATATACAACCTACCTTTACTTGGCAATGTTAATAAAACAGCAGTGCATATTCTAACTGTGCTCAACAGTTGCACATTGTCATAGCTGTAATTGAGACATATTGAATCACTACCGATGGTCAGGTCAGTGAGAGCAAGAGAGGATGAAAGGCTCACTCCCTGACTGTGCTGCCCCTGTAGCAGATTATATTTTCTTCAGTGGGGCTCTGTCTGGAGGTCCCTCACAGCTGTCCACAATTCCTCCACCACTTATGCATGCCAATGATTAATTATTGATATGCCTGACCACTGTGTCCAAGCTGTCAGACTAAATGAGATTGTCACAAACGTTGTTGTAAGAATCGACCAAGGTGCAGTGTGGTTTGGGTTCATCATCTTTAAAACAATAAAGAGCAAAGAAACTAACGTGCAGCTTTGTCGTGCTCAAAGGCAACCATACAAAAACAATATCCCACAACCAACAGGTGGGAAAAAGCTGCCTAAGTATGATCCCCAATCAGAGACAACGATAGAAAGCTGCCTCTGATTGGGAACCATACCAGCCCAACCTAGAAATAAAGAAACTAGAATGCCCACCCTAGTCACACCCCGACCTAACCCAAAATAGAGAATACAGGATCTCTAAGGTCAGGGCGTGACAGTACCCCCCCCCCCCAAAGGTGCGGACTCCGGCCGCAAAATCTGACTCTATGGGGGAGGGTCCGGGTGGGCATCTAGCCCCGGTGTCGGCTCCGGTGCGGGACGTAGACCCCGCTCCGCTCGCGGATCCGCCCACTTCGGTGGGGACTCCGGTGCGGGGATCGTCGCCGGAAGCTCCGGACCATGGATCGTCGCCAGAGGAACCGGACCGTGGATCATCGCCGGGGACTCCGGACAGTGGATCGTCGCCGGAGGAACCGGACGTGGATCGTCGCCGGAGGAACCGGGCCGTGGATCGTCGCCGGACGCTCCGGCCCATAGATCGTCGCCGGAGGAACCGGACATGGATCGTCGCCGGAGGAATCGGACCGTGGATCGTCGCCGGGGACTCCGGACTGGGAACCCTCGCTGAAGGCTCCGGACTGGGAAGCCTCGCAGGAGGCTCTGGACTGGGAACCCTCGCAGGAGGCTCTGGACTAGGAACCCTCACTGGAGGCTCTGGACTGGGAACTATCACAGGAGGTTCTGGACCATGGATCCGCACTGGAGGCTCTGGGCCATGGATCATCACTGGAGGCTCCGGGGCCATGGATCATCACTGGAGGCTCCGGGCCATGGATCACGACTGGACGCCCCAGGTCATGGATCACGACTGGACGCCCCGGGCCATGGATCATCGCTGAAGACTCCGGACTGGGAACCATCGCTGGAGGCTCCGGACTGGGAACCGTCACTGGAGGCTCTGGACTGCAGACTGTCGCTGGAGGCTCTGGACAGCAGACCATCGCTGGAAGCCTGGTGCGTGGAGATGGCACAGGGAGTCCCCGGGCTGGGAGACGCACTGGAGGCCGGGTGCGTGGAGCCGGCACAGGACGTACCAAGGCTGGGGAGATGCACAGGAGGCCTGGTGTGTGGAGCCGGCACAGGGCGTACCGGGCTGGGGAGACGCACTGGAGGCCGGGTGCGTGGAGCCGGCACAGGACATACCGGGCTGAGGAGACGCACAGGAGGCCTAGTGCGTGGAGCTGGCACAACGTGTCCTGGACAGATGACAACCTTCGCACGGCAAGTACCGGACGTACCGGGCTGTGGAGGCGTACTGGAGACTCAGTGCGTAGAACCTGCACACATTGTACCGGAACGATAATACGCTCCTCAAAGCGAGTGCGGAGAGCTGGCACAAGACATACTGGGCTGTAGAGGCGCACTGGAGACACGTTGCGTGGAACCGGCACACATTGTCCCGGAACACTGACACTCCTCAAAGCGAGTGCGGAGAGCTGGCACAGGTGGCATCGGAAGGCTAACACGCTCCTCAGGGCGACTGTCTTGCCTCTCCAGCCAAACCAACAGCCTCTCTCATCACTCTCCTCAACTTTCGCCAACCAACCTTCACTCAATCTATCCCAATATTCCTCCTTGGTCTCTGACTCACCCCTCAACTCCGCCGACCACCCCGTGTTCCCCCCCAAAAATAGTTTTTGAGGCTGCTTCTAGGGCCTACGTCATGGTTGCGAACCCCGGTGTCATCGCTGTCCCTCCCTCGCTGCTTACGTCTGCTCCTATGGAAGGCGATTCTTTCCGGCCAGGATTTCCTCCCATGTCCAGGATCCCTTCCCATCCAATATATCCTCCCACATCCAGGATGTCTGCCCCTCCTGGGCACGCTGCTTGGTCTGTGGGTGGTGGGATCTTCTGTCACGAATGTTGTTGTAAGAATATAATATATGCCATTTAGCGGACGCTTTTCATCCAAAGCGACTTACAGTCATGTGTGCATACATTCTACGTATGGGTGGTCCCGGGAATCGAACCCACTACCCTGGCGTTACAAGTGCCATGCTCTACCAACTGAGCTACAGAAGGACCACATTGTGTACCGGTGCTCGACCAGTCGGCGAAAGCCAACAGCACCCATGACAGAGAACAGTTGACTGTCAAAGGCAATGAATTCCATTATCTTGGCTTTCATGGATTTCGCCTTTGAGTTGAAATGTTCTTACTCTTTCAAATGACTGCTCGACTTGTTGACTGCTCAATCCACACAATCCACACAGCAGACATTGTGTGGGCTAGGTTAGGAATGTTATGTTGAACGTGCAGTGCAACATTTTACGTGGCGTTATCACGCCATGTACCTACATTATATAGGTGTGCACAGTAGCTTTGACATTGTTTTTTAACAATCAGTGTTAAACTTGGTATCGGGCCGATACCGATGTTGGCATTTTTAGCTAACATCAGCCAATTCCGATATATCGTGCATCCCTAGTAATATCATTGGTATAACTATCATAGTTTCACATAGACGTGAAGACAATCTTGTTAAAGACTCGTTCATTGAAGTATTGATATTACTATAGAGGAATATTGCCTTGTCCTGGACAATCATCATGGATTCTTCTTGTGGGGCGGGTCCATGTCCATTTTGGCCAATCCTACGGCAGAATTCACTTTGGGCCTTGCTCCAAGCTCCAAGCTCTGATTCTGGCCCAGAAGTTTCTTCTCCTCCACATCCTCTGGGTTATAGATGCCCTCCTCCGCCACCACCTTCTCTATCTTCTCCATAAGCTGCCACAGCTGGGGGTGCTCCCCAAATATGTAGTTGCTGATGACAAAATACCGCATCTTGCACTTTTCCAGCACCCACTGCAGATCCTTCGCCTCTCGCTTGATGTGCCTCTCGATGGACATGTTCCTCAGCACATCTGCCCAGGTGAACACCACAGAATCGGACCAAGGAAAGGTTTGGAAAGGCACACACATGTCTATATAAGGTCACACAGTGCACACATTTCTGCAGCCTTCAAGGTCCCCAAGAACACAGTGGCCTCCGTCATTCTTAAATGGAAGAAATTTGGAACCACCAAGACACTTCCTAGAGCTGGCCGCCCGGCCAAACTGAGCAATCAGGGCAGAAGTGCCTTGGTCAGGGAGGTGACCAAGAACCTGATGGTTCCTCTGTAGAGATGGGAGAACCTTCCAGAAGGACAATCATCTCTGCAGCACTCCACCAATCAGGTCTTTATGGTATTATGGTAGAGTGGCCAGACTGAAGTCAATCCTCAGTAAAAGGCACATGACAGCCCACTTGGAGTTTGCCAAAAGGCATCTAAAAGACTCTCAGACCATGAGACACAAGATTCTCTGGTCTTATAAAACCAATATTGAACTCTTTGGCCAGACTGCCAAGCAGCACGTCTGGAGGAAATCTGACACCATCCCTACGGTGGAGCATGGTGGTGGCACCATCATGCTGTGAGGATGTTTTTCAGTGGCAGGGATTGGGAACTAGACAGGATCAAGGAAAAGATGAATGGAGCAAAGTACATAGAGATCCTTGATGAAAGCCTTCTCAAGAGCGCTCAGGACCTGAGCGCTCTTGAGAAGGCTTTCATCAGACTGGGGCAAAGGTTCACCTTTCAACAGGACAACCCTAAGCACACAGCCAAGACAACGCAGGAGTGGCTTTGGGACAAGTCTCTGAATGTCCTTGGGTGGCCCAGCCAGAGCTGGGACTTGAACACGATCAAACATCTTTGGATTGACCTAAAAATAGCTGTGACGTGACGCTCCCCATCCAACCTGACAAAGCTTGAAATGATCTGCAGAGAAGAATGCTCTCAAATACAAAGTTTGTACTGAATACTTGAGGCTAAAGGGTGCTTCAACAAAGTACTGATACTTACTTATGTAACTGTGATATTTCAGTATTATATGGAGTATTGTGTGTAGATTGATGGGAAAAAAACAAACATTTAATACATTTGAGATTAATAAAAATGTGGAAAAAGTCAAGGGATCTGAATAATTTTTGAATGCACTGTATGTTTGCACGTGTGTGGTCATGTGAAAATATACAGTATGCATTGGTCATTAGGAAAAGGAAAATATTAGTTGTAATTTCTTTGAAAGTTCAAAGATCAATGAACAGTGGGAAAATGCATTGCCATACTCTCATACCCCTGGATATTGTTTTTATTTTTTTAAACAATTTTTATGAGAAATGCTTGATGCTCATTTCTCATGCTCTGCTTCATGTCTGCACAATGGAATTATTAAAGAATGCTAGCTGGATAAACCAACAGAGGTTAAATCAGGGGGAATTTTTTAAACTTTTACTTTCTTTACTTGTCCAGTCATGTAGAAACAAAGGAAGCTGGCTCTTGATCCACAAGCAATTGGACTCCATAGCCTTTTTCACCGTGATGCAGCCATCTGAGTAAATTAATTCACAGAAGAAGCATCTCAGACGTATCAAGGTATGGGGGGAAATGATATGCATGATCTTTCCTTAAACAGTGTGAAACATAACAATATCAAGAATGTGAAACAACAATACCATTAGATACTGTGAACCATCAACATTCAGTAACAAAAATGTGGGTGTAACTGTAACAGATGTGATTGTACTTCGTTTGTAACTCTCTTGCGTTTTTATAGAAAGGAATGCCCAGCCAGCGGTCTCAGTTGGTGTTTATTCTGACGATAGACAAAGGGAAGAACATTAGATGTGCAGGACAACAGTGTGTCGATGGCTGTATATGTGTGATTTGTCGCTTGCATGTCAATATCAGACTGGGTATTTTGTAATCAAACATCTTAAGTAGTACTTTAAGTGTGTGTATGATGTTGGGCTGAAGCTACTGACCTGGAAACTCTCGACAATGAGCTTGTCATTGCGGATGTAAGCAATATCCCCACACTCTATGGCAGCCTTCATAGCTGGATTAAGTTCTTTCCATCTCTGGCATTGAAGAAGATCTTCGTTGATGTCATCCAACTTAGTGTCTGTTACAATGGAACTCTTTGTCAATTAGCTTTATTTTTCAAAGTGCTCTAAACAAAAATGCTATTAGTTGTGTTGTCAAGGTGAATTGTGCATGAGGAGATAACTGCATGCTGTCGGTGGTAGCACATTCAGGCAACCATCTTTATTTATTTTATACACTGACCATTTTAGAGATTTATGTAAATAATGTCATTCTTCTCTCCATGAAACAGGTAGATGTTGGACTAAGCACAATACCAGAGGTACTGTATTTCTACTCAAAGACTCCAGACATAGGTCAAATAAATACATGTTCTGATTTAATTTGCCTGGTATTCTGGAACCAATAGAATAGTCCCAGAAGTGAAAAAGCTAAATCAAGCTAAAATATTTGATTAATATTTGATTTATTAATATTTATGAAAAAGACCATGTGTCTTTGGTACACTGTATGGTATCACCTTGATGAACTGCGGAATAGAATCAACGCCTCAATACACACACATCAATCATCCACTGCAGAATGTTGAGGCAAGCTGGAGACATAGAGACCTCTACTGGCAAGAGTTTACAGCATATTAGGTATGGTATCACCTTGATGAACTGCTAAATAAAATCACACCTGAAAACTCAGTGGATAAAAGGTTACATTATATTAGGTTAGTAAACCTTTACATAGAGGGTCATTCAAAAAACGTTCAACATAGATGATTCTAAAAATATGATAAACTGTATAAAAAACATTTTTTGTATGTACTGTCTTGCTGTTTGCTTTGGCAAGAGCTGCACATGTGCTGCTCTATGTTAGGGTCTATGAATCCAATAGAGTAGTTGAAAATCAATTTAGCATTACCCCTGCTAATGCCTATGAGTGATAGAAAGCTTCTCAGTGCCATGCACCTGCGATTGCATCACATCTAAATGATCAATCAATCTGAGCTAATGCATTTTGAGACTTTTCTCCATGGCCCTTTGCCAAAATTGTCTTAGTTTTGTATGGAGAGGGAAATGTATTAATGATTATTGGATTGACAGTCAACCTTTTGATGGTTGTGTCCCCTGCACATTACTTAGCTTTATATGAACTCTCATAATTCACATTTTTTTTCACAGAGAGACTGCACTGAATGCATTAGTTACTTTCTAAAAATGTTCAACTGTTTCTCATTATTCTCATTAGAGATAACATGTACAATTGGAATTTCATACCTGAAATGCAATTTGCTTAATTGAAGCAAGATAGTAAAAATGTCTCACCAACCAACAAGCACAGCACAGTATGAGCACAAATGTGGCAACTATTTATGCAAATGAGTGCATTCATATCCAAAAGAATGATGAATTAGAATGATAGTCAGGCAGGTATTGTGATTCCAGATGCCAGTGTTGCATGGATAATTTAGAACAATCAACTCCATCACCCAGCCTCACCAGCCTTTCATAGTATGCTTTTGAGACGTGCCAACGAAATACATTTTTAACTAAACATGCAGGCCTATTCTTACTTCAGCAGCATCATACCTAAATAATATGTGTCAGACACTTGTCATCCTCACTGTTTTATCAACAAAAAAAATGCATTGTTTCGCAGAGATATTAGTTGAAACACAAAACAGCTTGTCAGGAGGTGTCTGGGGACATCAGATAGTGAAAGCTAGAATGAGGAGAGGAGATTATATGGCTATGGCTTCAAAAGATATTGTTCTCATAAATGCTGTATCGTGATCTTGTTAAAAGACCCACAAATCTAGCTAGCTAATAATGTACATTACTGTATATTTCAGACCAACCAATGACAGGTTCGTACGTCTTCTATTTCCCAGCATGCCTTGTGTCATAAAATTACACCCGCGGAAAGTCTCAAGATTGTAAGTATGGAGAAGTGTTTTTTAAAGCTATACAGTTTTAGTACATTCTTTATAAAAGTAACTGGCTGGATGACAGTCTTGGATCTGTTTGAAATTGTCGACACACTCAGTCGGAATATACTAGCTAAATTGCTTTGTTTTTAGCTAGCCAGCGTTAGTACTCATACCTTTTTGTCAAGTTGCTATGTATCATGGTACGATTTGCACTCACACGCTAGGAAGTTAGCTATTGTTAGCTACTTTGCTAGAACTCTTCGGACTCAAGGTTATGTGAATTTGCTAGCCGTCAAAGAAATACGTAAACGTTAATGTTACACCACAGACAGAATTGAGTTGTATAAATATTTGGTTACACTTTCGAGTTCTTGGTTTGAAGATACTATTTGGGCATGACATTTAGAGTATGCTATCTGGGGGAGACTGAATGACATTGGTGTTGGATTAGAACATGCTAATATTAACGTGGAATTGAAAGCGTTTTAGCAACAAATCAAACTATGTCGCATGCACCGAATTCAACAAGTGTAGACCTTACCGTGAAGTCCTTAACCAACAGTGCAGAAGAGTTAAGAAAATATTTACCAAATAAACTAAAGTAACATAACAATAACGAGGCTATATGCATACTTTCTGGCCCCCTTCTAATTTTCTTAATATTGTGGCTAGAGTCAAATACTATCTGTGGCACACATCAGAGTGAAATACTTTTAAAAGAAGAACACATTTCACGTCAGGATAGGCAACCGAAATTAATAATGAATGTATGTGTGTTATATTAAACAGAGGGAGTAAAATGTTGGCAAGCAATAAATGGCTGAATTATTATCCTTACACTTTCAAAAATACTAGTCGAATAAGACATGGGAGAGATGACACTTTTGTCAAAGAGATTTATTTATAGACTAATACAGATCAGTAGCGGATTTAGGTACTGGCGACATGGGCGGGTGCTTGAAGTTAGGGTTCGCCCAGTGCGCTATACAAGCTAGAACTCTTTCCGCTACTAAGATGAGTGAGACATAGGCTAAACTGACAATGGAGTGAAGAGCAGAAATCTCAACTAACAAGCAATGAAGAACGAGAGAGGGAGAATTCTGGCACAACACCGGTACGGCGTCAGTGTGCGGGGGTACAAAAGAGCGGTAATTTGTACATGTAGGTAGGGGTGAAGTGACTATGTATAGATAATAAACAGCAAGTAGCATCAGTGTACAAAACAAATGGGGGGTCAATAGTCCGTTGGCAATTTGAGTAATTGTTCAGCAGTCTTATGGCTTGGGGGTAGGGTAGAAGCCAAATAAGTACAGACTCAGTCAGGGAGAGGTTGAAAATGTCAGGTGAAGACACTTGCCAGTTGGTCCGCCCATGCTTTGAGTACACGTCCTGGTAATCCATCTGGCCACGCGGCTTTGTGAATGTTGGCCTGTTTAAAGGTCTTGCTCACATCGGCTATCGAGTGCGTTATCACACAGTCATCCAGAACAGCTGGTGCTCTCGTGCATGCGTTAGTGTTTCTTGCCTGAAGCGATCATAAAAGGCATTTAGTTTGTCTGGTAGGCTCACGTTACTGGTCAGCTCATGTCTGGGTTTCCCTTTGTAGTCCGTAATAGTTTTCAAGCCCTGTCACATCTGATGAGCGTCAGAGCCGGTGTAGTAGGATTCAATCTTAATCCTGTATTGATGCTTTGCTTGTTTGATGGTTCGTCTGAGGGCATAGCAGGATTTCTTATGGGTGTCCGGATAAGTGTTCCGCTCCTTGAAAGCGGCAGCTCTAGCCTTTAGCTTGATGCGGATGTTGCCTGTAATCCATGGCTTCTGGTTGCGATATGTATGTACGGTCACTGTGGGGATGATGTCATCAATGCACTTATTGATGAAGCCAATGACTGAGGTGGTATTATACTCAATGCCATTGGATGAATCCTGGAACATATTCCAGTCTGTGCTAGCGAAACAGTCCTGTAGCGTAGCATCCGCGTCATCTTACCACTTCTGTATTGAGTGAGTCTCTGGTACTTCCTGCTTTAGTTTTTGCTTGTAAGCAGGAATCTAGAGGATATAATTATGGTCATATTTGCCAAATATAGGGCTGGGGAGAGCTTTGTATGAAACTAATGTTTTTCTACAATCATGAAACTCTCATGGGCTCTGCAGAAATTGAGAGGACAGTGAGCAAAACATTGCATCCGGATCAGCCCAATTGTTTAATATTGTGTATTATTTTTTTCCTGACAACTTAAATCTATAATTCCCTTGCCCAACAATTTTCATGTCAAGCCCTGTGTAACATAAAAAAAAAATGTACTGCATGGATTACTGGTGCGATTGAATGCAGCATTGCTGTTTGGTGCATTCAAAATGTATTGTCGTTGAGTGGCCAGCCAAGTTGGCTTGGGCAGAGTACTGGGGTATTTGGAAATAGCCATGGGATGGTTTTCAATATCGTTGAAAAAGGAAAAAAAAAACGTTTTTCCTTGCATTTGGAAATTTAACAATTTAAGTAAATACCTGCAGTCAAATTGTGCAATACGTTAGGAGATAATAAAAAAAGTTTATTTTCATTTCACCGGTCATATTATTTTAAAGTATGAAGTTTCCAGAACAGTTGAGCCAGTCAAGTGTTTTTGTCAACAGCACAACGGAGAAAGCGGGAGCAGGTGAGTCCAGCTGTGTATTGACGGGTTGCATTTTACCTTGAAAGTTGTGTTTTTTGTGAGTGATCATGCATATATAGAGTGGGGCAAAAAGTATTTAGTCAGCCACCAATTGTGCAAGTTCTCCCACTTAAAGTTGAGAGGCCTGTAATGTTCATCATAGGTACACTTCAACTATGACAGACAAAATTAGGCAAAAAATCCAGAAAATCACATTGTAGGATTTTTTTAATGGATTTATTTGCAAATTATGGTGGAAAATAAGTATTTGGTCACCTACAAACAAGCAAGATTTCTGGCTCTCACAGACCTGTAACTTCTTCTTTAAGAGGCTCCTCTGTCCTCCACTCGTTACCTGTATTAATGGCACCTGTTTGAACTTGTTATCAGTATAAAAGACACCTGTCCAAAACCTCAAACAGTCACACTCCAAACTTCACTATGGCCAAGACCAAAGAGCTGTCAAAGGACACCAGAAACAACATTGCAGACCTGCACCCGGCTGGGAAGACTGAATCTGCAATAGGTAAGCAGCTTGGGTTGAACTGTGGGAGCAATTATTAGGAAATGGAAGACATACAAGACCACTGATAATCTCTCTTGATCTGGGGCTCCAAGCAAGATCTCACCCCGTGGGGTCAAAATGATCACAAGAACAGTGAGCAAAAATCCCAGAACCACACGGGGGGACCTAGTGAATGACCTGCAGAGAGCTGGGACCAAAGTATCAAAGCATACCATCAGTAACACACTACGCCACCAGGGACTCAAATCCTGCAGTGCCAGACGTGTCCCCCTGCTTAAGCCAGTACATGTCCAGGCCCCTCTGATGTTTGCTAGAGAGCATTTGGATGATCCAGAAGAAGATTGGGAGAATGTCATACGGTCAGATGAAACCAAAATAGAACTTTTTGGTAAAAACTCAACTCGTTGTGTTTGGAGGACAAAGAATGCTGAGTTGCATCCAAAGAACACCATACCTACTGTGAAGCATGGGGGTGGAAACATCATGCTTTGGGGATGTTTTTCTGCAAAGGGACCAGGACGACTGATCCGTGTAAAGGAAAGAAGGAATGGGGCCATGTATCGTGAGATTTTGAGTGAAAACCTCCTTCCGTCAGCAAGGGCATTGAAGATGAAACATGACTGGGTCTTTCAGCATGACAATGATCCCAAACACACACCCCGGGCAACGAAGGAGTGGCTTCGTAAGAAGCATTTGAACGCCCTGGAGTGGCCTAGCCAGTCTCTAGATCTCAACCCCATAGAAAATCTTTGGAGGGAGTTGAAAGATCTTCTCCTTTCCCCCTTCTGATGACCAGGTGGCGAATCGCATCTCTGCATGTCTGGCAGACATATCAGTGTGGATGACGGATCACCACCTCAAGCTGAACTTCGGCAAGACGGAGCTGCTCTTCCTCCCGGGGAAGGACTGCCCGTTCCATGATCTCGCCATCACGGTTGACAACTCCATTGTGTCCTCCTCCCAGAGTGCTAAGAACCTTGGCGTGATCCTGGACAACACCCTGTCGTTCTCAACTAACATCAAGGCGGTGGCCCGTTCCTGTAGGTTCATGCTCTACAACATCCGCAGAGTACGACCCTGCCTCACACAGGAAGCGGCGCAGGTCCTAATCCAGGCACTTGTCATCTCCCGTCTGGATTACTGCAACTCGCTGTTGGCTGGGCTCCCTGCCTGTGCCATTAAACCCCTACAACTCATCCAGAACGCCGCAGCCCGTCTAGTGTTCAACCTTCCCAAGTTCTCTCACGTCACCCCGCTCCTCCGCTCTCTCCACTGGCTTCCAGTTGAAGCTCGCATCCGCTACAAGACCATGGTGCTTGCCTACGGAGCTGTGAGGGGAACGGCACCTCAGTACCTCCAGGCTCTGATCAGGCCCTACACCCAAATAAGGGCACTGCGTTCATCCACCTCTGGCCTGCTCGCCTCCCTACCACTGAGGAAGTACAGTTCCCGCTCAGCCCAGTCAAAACTGTTCGCTGCTCTGGCTCCCCAATGGTGGAACAAACTCCCTCACGACGCCAGGACAGCGGAGTCAATCACCACCTTCCGGAGACACCTGAAACCCCACCTCTTTAAGGAATACCTAGGATAGGATAAAGTAATCCTTCTCACCCCCTCCCCCCCCTTAAAATATGTAGATGCACTATTGTAAAGTGGCTGTTCCACTGGATGTCATAAGGTGAATGCACCAATTTGTAAGTCGCTCTGGATAAGAGCGTCTGCTAAATGACTTAAATGTAATGTAAAATGTAAAAAGTCCGTGTTGCCCAGCAACAGCCCCAAAACATCACTGCTCTAGAGGAATGGGCCAAAATACCAGCAACAGTGTGTGAAAACCTTGTGAAGACTTACAGAAAACGTTTGACCTCTGTCATTGCCAACAAAGGGTATATAACAAGTATTGAGAAACTTTTGTTATTGACCAAATACTTATTTTCCACCATAATTTGCAAATTCATTAAAAATCCTACAATGTGATTTTCTGGATTTTTTTTTCTTCTCATTTTGTCTGTCATAGTTGAAGTGTACCTATGAGGAAAATTACAGGCCTCATCTTTTTAAGTGTGAGAACTTGCACAATTTGTGGCTGACTAAATACTTTTTTGCCCCACTGTAGTTTTCCTTCACAGAAAATACATTAGTGCAACACATTCGGCAGATGACAACAGAAGTGCAACAGTATTTGACTGTTAGCCACACAAGTAAATGAGCTTACAATGAAAAAGCAAGACATTTTTTTGCAAAAAACCTAGGTATGGCCATCCTATTTCTAATGTTTATCATAGCAATAATGTAAACAGCTTTGTTTCCTAATGTTTTGCTTAAAGTTTATCTTGCATTTCACCAAGAAAAGTAGGCTGGCTACACTGAGAAAAGGATGGAGAAAAGTCATGGTGGAAAAAGTACCCAATTGTCATACTTAAGTAATTTTCTATTAACATATCTTTACTTTTACTCAAGTAAAAGTGAGTCACCCAGTAAAATACTACTTTAGTAAAAATATTTGTTTTTAAATGTACTTAAGTATCAAAAGTAAATGTAATTGCTCAAATATACTTACAGTTGAAGTCGGAAGTTTATATACACCTTAGCCAAATACATTTAAATTAAGTTTTTCCCAATTCTTGACATTTAATCCTCGTAAAAATTCCCTGTTTTAGGTCAGTTAGGATGACCACTTTATTTTAAGAATGGGAAATGTCAGAATAATAGTAGTGATTTATTTGAGCTTTTATTTATTTCATCACATTCCCAGTGGGTCAGAAGTTTACATGCATTTGGTAGCAATGCCTTTAAGTTGATTAACTTGGGTCAAACGTTTTGGGTAGCCTTCCACAAGCTTCCCACAATAAGTTGGGTGAATTTTGACCCATTCCTCCTGACAAAGCTGGTGTAACTGAGTCAGGTTTGTAGGCCTCCTTGTTCGCACACGCTTATTCAGCTCTGCCCACACATTTTCTATAGGATTGAGGTCAGGGCTTTGTACATTGACTTTGTTGTCCTCAAGCCATTTTGCCACAACTTTGGAAGTATGCTTGGGGTCATTGTCCATTTGGAAGACCCATTTGCAACCAAGCTTTAACTTCCTGACTGATGTCTGGAGATGTTGCTTCAATATATCCATATAATTTCCTCATGATGCCTTCTATTTTGTGAAGTGCACCAGTCCCTCCTGCAGCAAAGCACCCCCACAACATGATGCTGCCACCCCCATTCTTCATGGTGGGATGGTGTTCTTTGGCGTGCAAGCCTCCCCTTTTTTTCCTCCAAACATAACAATGGTCATTATGGCCAAACAATTATATTTTTGTTTCATCAGACCAGAAGGTATTTCTCCAAAAAGTATGATCTTTGTCCCCATGTGCTGTTGCAAACAGTCATCTGGCTGTTTAATGGTGGTTTTGGAACAGTGGCTTCATCCTTGCTTAGTGGCCTTTCAGTTTATGTCAATATAGGACTCACTGCACTGTGGATATAGATACTTTTGTATCTGTTTCCTTCAGAATCTTCACAAGGTCCTTTGCTGTTGTTCTGGTATTGACTTACACTTTTTGCACCAAAGTATGTTCATCTCTAGGAGACAGAACGCGTCTCCTTTCCTGAGCAGTATGACAGCTGCGTGGTCCCATGGTGTTTATACTTGCATACTATTGTTTGTACAGATGAACGTGGTACCTTCAGGCATTTGGAAATTGCTCCCAAGGATGAACCAGACTTGTGGAGGGCTACAATTTTTTTTCTGAGGTCTTGGCTGATTTCTTTTGATTTTCCCATGATGTCAAACAAAGAGGCACTGAGTTTGAAGGTAGGCCTTGAAATACATTCACAGGTACACCTCCAATTGACTCAAATGATGTAAATTTGCCTATCAGAAGCTTCTGAAGCCATAACATTTGCTGGTATTTTCCAAGCTGTTTAAAGGCACAGTCAACTGGAATTGTGAAATAATCTGTCTGTAAACAATTGTTGGAAAAATTACTTGTGTCATGCACAGAGTAGATGTCCTAACCGACTTGCCAAAACTGTAGTGTGTTAACAAGGAATTTGTGGAGTGATTGAAAAACGAGTTTTAGTGACTCCAACCTAAGTGTATGTGAACTTCTGACTTCAACTGTAAGTATTAGAAGTAAACATATAAATCGTTTCATATTCCTTATATTAAGCAAACCAGACAGCACCATTTAATTGAATTTTTCTTTACGGGTAACCAGGGGCATACTCCAACACTCAGACATAATTTAATATGTGTTTAGTGCAGTCCTGGGCAAAGGCATACAGCCCCTGGCCTGATTCAATACGGCCTGCTGAATCATACTCGGATCACATAAATAATTTGGGATTAGTAAAATTTTGAAAAATGTATTTGTTATTCACATAAAAGGCCCAATGAATACTTGCCTTTGTGTAATGATTTAACTCCCACCGCTTGTGAACCATCTATTTTGAAGGCACGTATAAATAACTGCACGAGGACAGACAGTGACTGACCGGCTGACACATGCGTCACAGTTACAAATAATAGCTAGCTAGAAATTGTGCAAAAATGAGTTTTTCAAAGAAAAGGAAAGTAGACAGTGAATGTAGGGTGTTCCAGCAAGAGTGGGCATCGAAATATTTCTTACGAGGCATAACCCCAGACTTTCAAATTACAAAGGAGCTTGCTTCAGTGCGGTCAATGAAGAACACAACCACAGGGAAATATTAGTTGGAGGAGGTTAATAAGTGTGTGGCAAAGCTGGGACTGAGTTTTAAAAAGTTGTCCAGCGTGACCACTGATGGGTGCCCAAACTTGACAGGAAAAAATGTTGGCCTTTTGAAAAGGATACAAGATCAAGTTGCTGAGCTCAACCCAGATCAGAAAATTATTTCCTGCATTGGATTATTCATCAGGGGGTGCTCTGTAAATGTGTTGTGGATACAGTCACTAAAGTGGTGAACTTCATAAGAGCAAAATCTTTAAACCACATGCAGTTTGTCTCACTGTTGGAAGAGACCACGTCCGGTCCTGCAGATCTCCCCCTACCACACAAACATGAGATGGCTGAGTTTGGGGAAGGTGCTTAAAAGGGGGTGGGGCCTGATGTCGGTGCTTTCTGAGTTTTTGCATATGAAAGATAAAGAATGGTTGGCTGATTTTTTTATTTTTTATTATTATTTTTGTTTTTTCCTTCACTGTGGACATCATGGCCCTAATGAATGAACTGATTTCCAAACTACAAGGGAAGGGCCTTTTTGCATATCAGATGTACAGCCTTGTCAAAGCCTTCAAGGGAAAATTACTCCTCCTGTCCCACCATGTAGAAGCCAACAATCTCATTCACCTTCCGACACTACTAGTCGGTTCCCTATCAGATGACCAGCGGGAGAAGTATACATTGCTGTTGCGTGCTTTGGAACGGTGAGTTTTCTCATCATTTTGAGGATTTCAAAGTGTTGGAAAATGACATGCTGTTGGTTTCCTCTCCTTTCACCTTCAATGTGGATAACGCTTCCACTGACCTGCAACTTGAGCTTATCGATCTTCAGTCTGATGCAGTGCTTGGGGAACTATTCAAAACAATGTCACTGATGAAGTTCTATGTGTCTCTCGAACAAAACTTTCCAAAGATTAGGAGTCATGCTCAGAAGATGTTTGTACTGTTTGAGTCAATCTATGCATGTGAATAGACATGTTCAGTGACGAAATACACTGCTCAAAAAAATAAAGGGTACACTAAAATAACACATCCTAGATCTGAATGAATGAAATATTCTTATTAAATACTTTTTTTCTTTACATAGTTGAATGTGCTGACAACAATCACACAAATGATCAATGGAAATCAAATTTATCCAACTTTGATGTAATGTCCTTAAAACAAGTCAAAATGAGGCTCAGTAGTGTATGTTGCCTTCACGTATGACCTCCCTACAACGCCTGGGCATGCTCCTGATAAGGTGGCGGATGGTCTCCTGAGGGATCTCCTCCCAGACCTGGACTAAAGCATCCGGCAACTCCTGGACAGTCTGTGGTGCAACGTGGCATTGGTGGATGGAGCGAGACATGACGTCCCAGATGTGCTCAATTGGATTCAGGTCTGGGAAACGGGCGGGCCAGTCCATAGCATCAATGCCTTCCTCTTGCAGGAACTGCTGACACTCCAGCCACTCTTGCATTAGGAGGAACCCAGGGCCAACCGCACCAGCATATGGTCTCACAAGGGGTCTGAGGATCCTTCTGTAGCTCAGTTGGTAGAGCATGGCGCTTGTAACGCCAGGGTAGTGGGTTCGATCCCCGGGACCACCCATTCGTAGAATGTATGCACACATGACTGTAAGTCGCTTTGGATAAAAGCGTCTGCTAAATGGCATATATTAGGATCTCATATTCGGTACATTACATTTAAGTCATTTAGCAGACGCTCTTATCCAGAGCGACTTACAAATTGGTGCATTCACCTTATGACATCCAGTGGAACAGTCACTTTACAATAGTGCATCTAAATCTTAAAGGGGGGGGGGTGAGAGGGATTACTTATCCTATCCTAGGTATTCCTTAAAGAGGTGGGGTACCTAATGGCAGCCAGGCTACCTCTGGCGAGCACATGGAGGGCTGTGCGGCCCCCCCACACCATTTTTTACAATCTTTGTTTAACTAGGCAAGTCGGTTAAGAACAAATTCTTATTTTCAATGATGTCCTAGGAACTGCCTGTTCAGGGGCAGAACGACAGATTTGTACCTTGTCAGCTCAGGGATTTGAACTTGCAACCTTCCGGTTACTAGTCCAACGCTCTAACCACTAGGCTACTCTGCCACCATGACTGATCCACCGCCAAACCGGTCATGCTGGATGTTGCAGGCAGCAGAACGTTCTCCACGGCGTCTCCAGACTCTGTCATGTCTGTCACGTGCTCAGTGTGAACCTGCTTTCATCTGTGAAGAGCACAGGGTGCAAGTGGCGAATTTGCCAATCTTGGTGTTCTCTGGCAAATGCCAAACGTCCTGCACGGTGTTGGGCTGTAAGCACAAACTCCACCTGTGGACGTCGGGCCCTCATACCACCCTCATGGAGTCTGTTTCTGACCGTTTGAGCAGACACATGCATATTTATGGCCTGCTGGGGGTCATTTTGCAGGGTTCTGGCAGTGCTCCTCCTGCTCCTCCTTGCACAAAGGCGGAGGTAGCGGTCCTGCTGCTGGGTTGTTGCCCTCCTACGGCCTCCTCCACGTCTCCTGATGTACTGGCCTGTCTCCTGGTAGTGCCTCCATGCTCTAGACACTACGCTGACAGACACAGCATCCTGGATGAGCTGCACTACCTGAGCCACTTGTAGACTCCGTCTCATGCTACCACTTGAGTGAAAGCACCACCAGCATTCAAAAGTGACCAAAACATCAGCCAGGAAGCATATGAACCGGCGCCGCTAGAGATGGCTGCCTCGCTTCGCGTTCCTAGGAAACTATGCAGTTTTTTTTTTTTACGTGTTATTTCTTACATTAGTACCCCAGGTCATCCTAGGTTTCATTACATACAGTCGTGAAGAACTACTGAATATAAGATCAGCGTCAACTCACCATCAGTACGACCAAGAATATGATTTTCGCGACGCGGATCCTGTGTTCTGCCTTTCAAACAGGACAACGGAATGGATCCCATGCGGCGACCCAAAACGACTCCGAAAAAGAGGGAAACGAGGCGGTCTTCTGGTCAGACTCCGGAGACGGGCACATCGTGCACCACTCCCTAGCATTCTTCTCGCCAATGTCCAGTCTCTTGACAACAAGGTTGATGAAATCCGAGCAAGGGTAGCATTCCAGAGGGACATCAGAGACTGTAACGTTCATTGCTTCACGGAAACATGGCTCACTGGAGAGACTCTATCGGAGGCGTTGCAGCCAGCAGGTTTCTCCATGCATCGCGCCGACAGAAACAAACATCTTTCTGGTAAGAAGAGGGGCGGGGGCGTATGCCTTATGGCTAACTAGACATGGTGTGATGAAAGAAACCTACAGGAACTCAAATCATTCTGTTCACCTGATTTTAGAATTCCTCACAATCAAATGTCGACCACATTATCTACCAAGAGAATTCTCTTCGATTATAATCACAGCCGTATATATCCCCCCCAAGCAGACACATCGATGGCTCTGAACGAACTTTATGTAACTCTTTGCAAACTGGAAACCATTTATCCGGAGGCTGCATTCATTGTAGCTGGAGATTTTAAGAAGGCCTTATCTGAAAGCAAGACTCCCTACATTTTATCAGCATATCGATTGCGCAACCAGGGGTGGAAAAACCTTGGATCATTGTTACTCTAACTTCCGCGACGCATATAAGGCCCTGCCCCGCCCTCCTTTTGGAAAAGCTGACCACGACTCCATTTTGTTGATCCCTGCCTACAGACAGAAACTAAAAAAGAAGCTCCCACGCTGAGGTCTGTCCAACGCTGGTCCAACCAAGCTGACTCCACACTCCAAGACTGCTTCCATCACGTGGACTGGGATATGTTTCTTATTGCGTCAGATAACATTGACGAATACGCTGATTCGGTGTGCGAGTTCATTAGAACGTGCGTTGAAGATGTCGTTCCCATAGCAACGATTAAAACATTCCCTGACCAGAAACTGTGGATTGATGGCAGCATTCGCGTGAAACTGAAAGCGCGAACCACTGCTTTTAATCAGGGCAAGGTGACTGGTAACATGACCGAATACAAACAATGCAGCTATTCCCTCCGCAAGGCTATCAAACAAGCTACGCGTCAGTACAGAGACAAAGTAGAATCTCAATTCAACGGCTCAGACACGAGGCATGTGTACAGTCAATCACGGACTACAAGAAAACCAGCCCAGTCACGGACCAGGATGTCTTGCTCCCAGACAGACTAAATAACTTTTTTGCCCGCTTTGAGGACAATACAGTGCCACTGACACGGCCTGCAACGGAAACATGCGGACTCTCCTTCACTGCAGCCGAGGTGAGTAAGACATTTAAACGTGTTAACCCTCGCAAGGCTGCAGGCCCAGACGGCATCCCCAGCCGCGCCCTCAGAGCATGCGCAGACCAGCTGGCCGGTGTGTTTACGGACATATTCAATCAATCCCTATACCAGTCTGCTGTTCCCACATGCTTCAAGAGGGCCACTATTGTTCCTGTTCCCAAGAAAGCTAAGGTAACTGTGCTAAACGACTACCGCCCGTAGCACTCACTTCCGTCATCATGAAGTGCTTTGAGAGACTAGTCACGGACCATATCACCTCCACCCTACCTGACACCCTAGACCCACTCCAATTTGCTTACCGCCCAAATAGGTCCACAGACGATGCAATCTCAACCACACTGCACACTGCCCTAACCCATCTGGACAAGAGGAATACCTATGTGAGAATGCTGTTCATCGACTACAGCTCGGCATTCAACACCATAGTACCCTCCAAGCTGTGAGGGGAACGGCACCTCAGTACCTCCAGGCTCTGATCAGGCCCTACACCCAAACAAGGGCACTGCGTTCATCCACCTCTGGCCTGCTCGCCTCCCTACCACTGAGGAAGTACAGCTCCCGCTCAGCCCAGTCAAAACTGTTCGCTGCCCTGGCCCCCCAATGGTGGAACAAACTCCCTCACGACGCCAGGACAGCGGAGTCAATCACCACCTTCCGGAGACACCTGAAACCCCACCTCTTTAAGGAATACCTAGGATAGGATAAGTAATCCCTCTCACCCCCCCCCCCCCTAAGTTTTAGATGCACTATTGTTAAGTGACTGTCCCACTGGATGTCATAAGGTGAATGCACCAATTTGTAAGTCGCTCTGGATAAGAGCGTCTGCTAAATGACGTAAATGTAAATGTATCAAGCTCGAGACCCTGGGTCTCGACACCGCCCTGTGCAACTGGGTACTGGACTTCCTGACGGGCCGCCCCCCAGGTGGTGAGGGTAGGCACCAACATCTCAACCCCGCTGATCCTCAACACTGGGGCCCCACAACGGTGCGTTCTGAGCCCTCTCCTGTACTCCCTGTTCACCCACGACTGCGTGGCCACGCACGCCTCCAACTCAATCATCAAGTTTGCGGACGACACAACAGTGGTAGGCTTGATTACCAACAACGACGAGACGGCCTACAGGGGGGAGGTGAGGGCCCTCGGAGTGTGGTGTCAGGAAAATAACCTCACACTCAACGTCAACAAAACTAAGGAGATGATTGTGGACTTCAGGAAACAGCAGAGGGAACACCCCCCTATCCACATCGATGGAACAGTAGTGGAGAGGGTAGCAAGTTTTAAGTTCCTCGACATACACATCACAGACAAACTGAATTGGTCTACTCACACAGACAGCATCGTGAAGAAGGCGCAGCAGCGCCTCTTCAACCTCAGGAGGCTGAAGAAATTCGGCTTGACACCAAAAGCACTCACAAACTTCTACAGATGCACAATCGAGAGCATCCTGGCGGGCTGTATCACCGCCTGGTACGGGAACTGCTCCGCCCACAACCGTAAGGCTCTCCAGAGGGTAGTGAGGTCTGCACAACGCATCACCGGGGGCAAACTACCTGCCCTCCAGGACACCTATACCACCCAATGTCACAGGAAGGCCATAAAGATCATCAAGGACAACAACCACCCGAGCCACTGCCTGTTCACCCAGCTATCATCCAGAAGGCGAGGTCAGTACAGGTGCATCAAAGCTGGGACCGAGAGACTGAAAAACAGCTTCTATCTCAAGGCCATCAGACTGTTAAACAGCCACCACTAACATTGAGTGTCTGCTGCCAACACACTGACACTGACACTGACTCAACTCCAGCCACTTTAATAATGGGAATTGATGGGAAATGATGTAAAATATATCACTAGCCACTTTAAAAAATGCTACCTTATATAATGTTACATACCCTACATTTATTCATCTCATATGCATATGTATATACTGTACTCTATCATCCACTGCATCCTTATGTAATACATGTATCACTAACCACTAACTATGCCACTTTGTTTACATACTCATCTCATATGGTATCGAGTACAGTATATACATCTACTGTATCTTGCCTATGCTGCTCTGTACCATCACTCATTCATATATCTTTATGTACATATTCTTTATCCCCTTACACTGTGTATAAGACAGTAGTTTTGGAATTGTTAGTTAGATTACTTGTTGGTTATTACTGCATTGTCGGAACTAGAAGCACAAGCATTTCGTTACACTCGCATTAACATCTGCTAACCATGTGTATGTGACAAATAAAATTTGATTTGATAGGAACTGAGAAGTGGTCTGTGGTCATCACCTGCAGAACCACTCCTTTATTGGGGGTGTCTTGCTAATTGCATATAATTTCCACCTGTTGTCTATTCCATTTGCACAACAGCATGTGAAATGTATTGTCAATCAGTGTTGCTTCCTAAGTGGACAGTTTGATTTCACAGAAGTGTGATTGACTTGGAATTACATTGTGTTGTTTAAGTGTTCCCTTTATTTTTTTGAGCAGTGTATAACAAGTCAAGGCACAGATCATCTCTTACGGATTCTCACCTCAGCTATCCTGCGCATAACGACGTCAGAAACTACTGACTCTACTGCTCTAGTCAATGCCCATCAGAGATGTCACTGATTGAGTAGTTTAAATGTAATGTTGAGCTCTTGTTTTTGTGCATACCCATTAACAAGAGTTCTGTCTGTTTACTTTTCCCTCCATGTAGTTCATTGCATGTTTAATAATGAAAATACCTAACAAAAGGAGAACATGGATGTGGGTTATTTCTGCACCTTCCCAATTACACCATAGATCTGTGTATAATCACGAGATGATCATGCCTGCGCGCTAACAATGAGTCGTTTCCACACTACGTCAGATTTAGTCTTTTACAATTATGACATGTCACACTGTGCAATGTTACCAAATCATGATCTTGATATCAACCTGTACGATTTGCTTCAGTTTTGTCGTCATAACCTCGCATGCCAATCACAGAATATGTCAGCCGACGTAAGCTATGTCAACTGCAGCGGTGTATGTTCCATCAAAGCAGTGCAAGCCTCACTCTATGCATATCCGCGAGTGAAGTGAGTTTGAAAATGCTGGAAGTATGCGTCTTAGAAATAGTTTTCAGAAGTTTGCATACTTCATATGCCTGAACTCAGAAAGAAATGGTCACTGTGGAAGAACATTTATTTTGATTTGCCGATTTTGTGACTTTACAAAATCCCGTTAGGTAGCCTAATTTTAAGATGTCATGTAGTAGGCTGAACAAGATAATTAGGGCCGTGTTCCTATTGGTCAGTCACCGGGATCTGCTCATAACACCAACCACACTAGGGCATACACGATAAAGGCTTGACATTTCTGATGTTGCCAGAACTTTGTCGGAGCCTACGACCACACGTGTAGCTGTACTTAATCGGCAGACCTAGACCCTGTCACACTGAACAAGCCAAGTCATCCGACAACCATTTACTACCTAAGAGTTTGGGATGGCAAAATCGTGGCATAAGACCGCCAAAATCATAGCCGGCGGGCCTTAAGCGGTGCTTATAGCTGAGAACCTTTGGGATAAAACAGCATGTCTTGTTAATGCCTTAGATTCTGGAGAGCAAGCTAGCTAGCTAGCTAGCTATCTATGAGTTTCAGTTTGCATGTAGGTGTAGCCTTAACATTTACATGTCATCAGATGGTTTGTTGCTTGCCAGAAGCACGTCCTCCGCAGCATTTTACACTTTCCTTCCCTAAATTTAACTTGGTTACTTATTTTTCTCTGATTGTACACTGAAGTTCAGTGAGGATCTCTGAATGATCGATAAATGATTGAAATGGAAGGAGTATCAGACCACTGCAAATCTAAGAACAAGGAACAAGACCTGGCCTGATTTGGATACCCCAAGCTCTCCCAAAACTTTCAGCTCAAATCTACAAGGAAAACTTTCAGAAGACTGATCAGAGATGCAGCCAAGAGGCCCATGATCACTCTGGATGAACTGCAGAGATCTACAGCTGAGGTGGGAGACTCTGTCCATAGGACATCAATCAGTCGTATATTGCACAAATCTGGGCTTTATGGAAGAGTGGCAAGAAGAAAGCCATTTCTTAAAGATATCCATAAAAAGTGTCGTTTAAAGTTTGCCACAAGCCACCTGGGAGACACACCAAACATGTGGAAGAAGGTGCTCTGGTCAGATGAAACCAAAATTGAACTTTTTGGCAACAATGCAAAATGTTATGTTTGGGGTAAAAGCAACACCCTGAACACACCATCCCCACTGTCAAACATGGTGGTGACAGCATCATGGTTTGGGCCTGCTTTTTTTCTTCAGCAGGGACAGGGAAGATGGTCAAAATTGATGGGAAGATGGATGGAGCCAAATACAGGATCATTCTGGAAGAAAACCTGATGGAGTCAGCAAAAGACCTGAGACTGGGACGTAATTTTTTTTCTTCCAACAAGACAATGATCCAAAACATAAAGCAAAATCTACAATGGAATGGTTCAAAAATAAACATATCCAGGTGTTAGAATGGCCAAGTCAAAGTCCAGACCTGAATCCAATCGATAATCTGTGGAAAGAACTAAAAACTGCTGTTCACAAATGCTCTCCATCCAACCTCACTGAGCTCGAGCTGTTTTGCAAGGAGGAATGGGAAAAAATTTCAGTCTCTCGATGTGCAAAACTGATACACATACCCCAAGCGACTTACAGCTGTAATCGCAGCAAAAGTTGGCACTACAAAGTATTAACTTAAGGGGGCTGAATAATTTTGCACGCCCAATTTCTCAGTTTTTGATTTGTTAAAAAAGTTTGAAATATCCAATAAATGTCGTTCCACTTCATGATTGTGTCCCACTTGTTGTTGATTCTTCACAAAAAATACAGTTTTATATCTTTGTTTGAAGCCTGAAATGTGGCAAAAGGTCGCAAAGTTCAAGGGGGCTGAATACTTTCGCAAGGCACTGTAGCTACACTGCTAACTAACTACACAGAAGTTTGTTTTTACTATGTGCCGTTTCACATTGTGATTTTCCCTGTATAATTCCAGGTGTCAAAAACCTTCAATAAACAAGTCACCCACGTAGTCTTTAAAAATGGCCATCAAGCCACCTGGAATAAAGCCAAGAAGACTGGTGTGAAACTTGTGTCTGTCCTTTGGGTGGCCAGGTAAACCTCAAGCTTAATTTCTGTGTATATTCTTTATTTTCTTTAAAGTGCATGATCACAGCAATGGCAACAATGTATCTTCAATATACTTTGGTCTGGTGATGACAAGTTAGTGATATGGCCATTTTGTTTTTGCAATTATTACACCAGCCACAAGGTGTCACTGACTGACAAATAAAATAGTTGGGTTCTCTGTTATCCTATCACTCATGATGTTTTTGTTTATTAATGCAGATGTAAAGATGATGGTGAACATGTTAATGAAGAGTTGTGTCCGGCATTAAATGATGAAGTTAATCCAGCACTCAAGAAAAGGGTGGTAAGCAAATGTACAATTCTTTGTTTGGTTAAAATAATTACTGTACATAACTTTTCTTTGATCACTGTCTACTTGGCTGTCTGGAGTTAAACTATATTTATTTTATTTCTTAAAAATTGTAATGGTCGAGCAAGGACTTTTTGCCAAAGAACATGAATAATTTGTCTATTGGTTTAATACGTGTATTTATTGAAAGGGTCTTTAAAAGTTTTTTTATGAGATTAATCCAAATACAAAATAATATTATTTTCTTTCATACAGCATCGTTGTATGCAGCCAAGAGACACCCCTCAGAGGACCCCTGAGAATGACAGGCGCTTGAAAAAAAAACTGGATAAGATGATCAAAGACCTAGTGCCAAAATCACCTCTTAGTAAGAAATCTCTCCTCATGGCTGTCATTTTGTGCGTGGATGTGGTTTCATATTGAAATTTATTTCTGTATAGTTACAGATGTGTCCCCTTACATTATCGATGAAGAGAACGGAATAGTTTACAGTCCTTCTATGAAAAGGTCTGAGTCCATGGCACAGCGCCTGAAAGAAATGAGAGAAAAAAGGGAAAACCTCTCCCCGACAGGTATGTGTTACGTCTATGGCCAATTGTTTGAATTTTATAGTATGTTTAGCACCTACAAAACATGGGCCAGAGTCTGTGAAAGACATGAGATATGTGGCAACTCTAGTTAATGATTTCTCTCAGCTTCACAGATAAAATCTAGGTTATCACCTGAGCTCAAGCCTCCTCTTGGGAATACACCATCCCGCTCTTTTTTGCAACAACTGTGTAAGTACTTGGACATAAGATACATTGACGCTGTCATTTATATAATGCTATAAGTTTCAGTGTATTTTCTTATTCTCATAATGGCATATCTTTCCCTATGCAGATGAAGAACCGGATGAGGATTTTAATGTATCTGTTGGCTCAAATAAGACAGATGGAGAGGAGCAACATTTTGACACCATTGAAATACAGCACAAGAAAGACTTTCAGAAACCTTCGATGTCACCTTGCAGTGTTGTGCCAAGACAAAAGACAAGTCCGTTACCCAATTCACCGGCTAAAGAAAAAGCAAATAAACAAGACAAAAATCCTAAAAGGACCTCAATCAAAAGTGATGGCATCAAGAAACACAGGTCTTTAGAGAGTCCATGCCTGGATGACTTCCCGGAGGGTAGCAAGAGTGTGCAATCAGTGTTTACGTTTGACAGTTTTGTAGTGGGAAAGAATAGACGATCAACCAGCAGAAGTAACATGTCAAAAGTCACACCACCTGTTAGGAAAAGCAGAACACCACCGTCTCTTCCAGAAAGTAAGCCAACTGTTAATCTGGACATTTCTAGTCGCCATTCTTCTACAATTTTACCAGACAACCCCAATGTGCCTAATCAAACGTCCGTAAAGATGACCACACTGAAATCAAAAGTGAGCCAACGGAGAAAATCCTTGCTTCCTGCTTTGGCAAGATCTTGCACTGTCTCAAATTACTCTCATGCCTCCTGTGCATATGATGATGATGATGATGGCGTATTTGAGGACTTCTTCTCTACAGCTAACAACCCGCGGAGACAACAAAGTCTTCGTTTGCCCCGCTTGCCCTCAGAGTCA
Organism: Oncorhynchus gorbuscha; assembly: GCF_021184085.1. Classification (NCBI taxonomy): domain Eukaryota; kingdom Metazoa; phylum Chordata; class Actinopteri; order Salmoniformes; family Salmonidae; genus Oncorhynchus; species Oncorhynchus gorbuscha. The sequence continues at coordinate 82,079,487 of NC_060178.1, read as the reverse complement.
AATGTTCTTGTTCCCTTTGAACTGGAGCCTCAGCCTAGCCCTGGGAAGCGGAAGAGGGGCAACAGTGAAACCACAGGGTCTGACTCGGCCAGTGCCAAAAAGAGTAAACGTGGGGTGCCAAGTGTAAAAGAGTCCAGCAGTGTAAGCAGCATGTTGTCTCAACACGAGCACCCACACCAGGATACAAAAGGACTTGCATCCTCAGAGGACAATAATACAAAACAAACGGTGACTAAAAGAAGTGCACAAAGCACATTGCCATTCTCCAGAGTGCCTAAATACTCCACCAATGAACTGACTTGTGCCCCTGAGAAGCAGATCGCGTCAACAGATCCCACACAACTTTCAAAACCAAATTTGACAGCGGCCAAAAAATCACTATATAAGCACAAGGACAATAAAGGGAAAAGTAGCCCACGTTTGGAAAGTATGTGAATTCTAAAACCTAAATATTACAAGATGTTACCATGTCATCAATATAATCAATGCAATAGCATATAAGAGTGTTTTACTAATTAATATAACTGATCAACATAAAACACCTTAGACTCTCCAGTAGTAATAATGTGCTGTGAAATTGGTACTGTGGTCATTCATGGTTTCATTATCTATCCACATGAATGTTTACAATCTTTTCTCTGCAAGTGTCCCAAACTGGGGTTTTATCACAGCAACGGCACTTATTAGCCACATCAGAATTATTACCGTGATCAGTATTTTGTGAAGCAAAAGCTGAAAATATGTACTTTCATATTGGAAAATGTTTAGCCATGTAAGTTAATCATAGTGTGAATTTTTAAGTTTTAGTATAGCTGTGTCATTCCAGCACAATTGGAAAATTGATTAAATTAACTATTTTAATACTGATGTGACGGTACATTTTCTAATAAACAGATGTTAACCTTTCATTCCAGAATAACCTTACTGACAATATCTGTTCGCATGATAGCTGTAAACACACAAACACAAGTGAATCAGCATTCAGCAGGAAGAAAATGCACCTGTGTGTGTTGTTTTGTAACGTTTTCAACGTTTTCAGTTGTAGGCAGAGGAACTGCATATGCTGCAACAGCTGGTGTCACGGACACAATTTCTGACAATTTAAGCAAACAGAAAGGACAAGTCGATGTGGTGGAGAAGAGCATGGACAAAAACACAAAGGTAACCATTTAAGTTGCTGTTGTGGTGTTTGCTGTAATTGTTATAGCCCAGCATTTAAACAGACTATAAACATACAACAGCATTTTCAACAAAATGTTTTCTTAGATATTGATTAACCTGACAGTTTGTGAATTAAATATGAAACCTAAACTTTAAACTTGTCCTCTATCTCTTGGTAAAACCAAGCTGTGAAGGAACCGGCATCTTTTTGCCTTTGTGTTCCATTCCTTTTGAATACAGCTACTCAGAAAGTGCAGTACACGCATGAGTATTCATGGGTAGTCTTTGAAGCTGCTGCCACGGGGGCTCGGTCTGTGTAGTCTTCAGGGGTTCCTGTGTGTTACCTCCATGTTGGTAGCACAACATCCTTGTCTGTGAAGATGCACCTGGCTCAGTCTTTGTGTTCTCTCAACCTGAACAAAACTTCAGCTTTTAACACTATGGTGAAAATGTCTTTCATCTTCCCTAGGAACCTTGTTTGAATTCCCATGTGAACTGTATCACAGAATGCATAATATTCTTTCATCATTAAATGATCGAGATTAAATATTAGTTTAAATTAATTGTGATTTGACTATAACACTCATGTTACTTCTACCCCCAAATTAGTTTATTTTTAATTCCAGAAAATGGTTTACTTAGCAGGGTCTCGAAAACTGGCCACCTGTTTTACATCTGTGAAAGATGGTATTGGTTCTCTGTGCTAGGTTGCAGGTGCAACCTTCACAGAACAGCCCACGTAAGAAGAGCACTCATTATGAGGTTATGGAGTGCTTTGTTTGGATTAGACTCCATCCCCCTCAGCATCTGGACAAAGGTAGTCTTACCAAAAGTTGAAAGTAATGTGGAAGTGCAACAGCCATCACAGAAACCGCTTTTAGTCTCTTTGTTCTTTAGACAGTATCAAACATACCAAATTTAGACAATCTATGGTTTTGTAAAATAGTTTAGAGACATTACAGAATAGTGATTTTAATACTCACTAAAAGCAATTGTAAAATAACTCATATTTGGTGAAAAGTTGTTTGGGTTGATGAAGCATGGCATCTGATGTGTACTTTGTACCCTTAGCAGCTAGGGGAGTTGTCCTGTATGTGTATCATTCAGCATGTGTATGATGCCCTAAAGTAGAAATGAGTTAATTTTACCTGAGTACTTGGCTCTATACAATGGCATTGTGTATGTGTCCTTAAAGAACTTCAGGAAATATGTCATAACCACGTTATTCATAGCATGCAGCCTAACCATGTGATTGAAATGTTTCAATGCACTGCCTTTGCAAATTAACTCACTGTTGAGTTGTGACAAGTTGTTATCAGATTTTTGTACTCTCAAAGGTGATTTTTCAGTTATAATTGGCCATCCCAGACCCACAGATGGATTAGGACAAGGGCCTATGGAAGTTGACCTCTTTCACTGTATGAATAGGGCCTGAGTCATTTCAGTTTGCATAGACCGACCATCAAGGGGACCTTGTCATACCCAAAAGAATTTCCTTCATTTGTGTGAGGCACATTGAAATGGAGCCTGGTGCAACAGTTCACCAACTCTTTGTCTCATGTTTATTTAGTGTGGACCCATTCTTCAACTGCTGCAAGAACATGTCAATTGCATAAGTAAAGCCAAAAATTCCCCTTGAGGAACCATTAAAACATAGCTGCTGAAATTCCTTGTAGTTTGTTTCTTGTTGAATAAGTGAAAAGTGAATAGAACTGCTAGTGCTTTAGGGTTGTCCCCTCTAACAAAGTCCTCGTGCTACTGAAAGCATTGTTTTCCCCCCGATTAATACCTTTCTTTGGTATTAGCAGCAGCTGCGTTATTTTCCATGTCACTTAATCAGCATCATCACATTGGTGATGGTTTATGTCCACCTTAAAGATTAGTAACTTATTTCAGCACTGAGCTAAGGACAATCCTTTGTGATTAATGACACAAACCATGCCATGCTTGGTTGAATACGAATCCCTTTATGTGCATTCATATAGGGATTTTGGGTGTGTTATGAACTCAGCACAAAAATACACGTTCCTTTTTCAGGACCCTGTCTTTCAAAGATAATTCATAAAAATCTAAATAACTTCACAGATCTTCATTGTAAAGGGATTAAACACTGTTTCCTATGCTTGTTCAATGAACCATAAACAATTAATGAACATGCATTCGTGGAATGGTCATTAAGACACTAACAGCTTACAACGGTAGGCAATTAAGGTCATAGTTATGAAAACTTAGAACACTAAAGAGGCCTTTCTACTGACTATGAACACCAAAAGAAAGATGCCCAGGGTCCCTGCTCATCTATGTGAATGTGCCTTAGGCATGCTGCAAGGAGGCATGAGGACTGTAGATGTGGCCAGGGCAATAAATTGCAATGTCTGTACTGTGATACACCTAAGACAGCGCTACAGGGAGACAGGACGGACAGCTGATCATCCTCAGTGGCAGACCACGTGTAACAACACCTGCACAGGATCGGTACATCTGAACATCACCCATGCTGGACAGGTTCAGAATGGCAACAACAACTGTCCGAGTTATACGCACAACCCCTCCATCAGTCCTCCTACTGTCCGCAATCGGCTGAGAGGCTGGACTGAGGGCTTGTAGGCCTGTTGTAAAGCAGGTCCTCACCAGACATCACCGGCAACAACATCACCTATGGGCACAAACCCACCATCGCTGGACCAGACGGGACTGGCAAAAAGTGCTCTTCACTGACGAGTCGCAGTTTTGTCTCACCAGGGGTGATGGTCGGATTCGCTTTTATTGTGGAAGGAATGAGCGTTACACCGAGGCCTGTACTCTGGAGCGGGATTGATTTGGAGGTGGAGGGTCCATCATGTGGTACCCTTCCTGCAGGCTCATCCTGACATGACCCTCCAACATGACAATGCCACCAGCCATACTGTTAGTTCTGTGTGTGATTTCCTGTAAGACAGGAATGTCAGTGTTCTGCCATGGCCAGCGAAGAGCCCGGATCTCAATCCCATTGAGCACATCTGGGACCTGTTGGATCGGAGGATAAGGGCAAGGGCCATTCTCCCCAGAAATGTCCGGGAACTTGCAGGTGCCATGGTGCAAGAGTGGGGTAACATCTCACAGCAAGAACTGGCAAATCTGGTGCAGTCCATGAGATGGAGATGCACTGCAGTACTTAATGCTGCTGGTGGCCACACCAGATACTGACTGTTACTTTTGATTTTGACCCCCCCCCCCTTGTTCAGGGACACATTCAATTTCTGTTAGTCACATGTCTGTGGAACTTGTTCAGTTTGTCTGTAGTTGAATCTTGTTATATCCATACAAATATTTACACATGTTATGTTCGCTGAAAATAGATGCAGTTGACAGTGAGAGGACTCTCTTTTTTTGCTGAGTTTATTGGGTATGGTTGATCAAAAAGGTTATTTTGGCACGGAGGCTCTAGGTGTTCTTGTTGAAAACCTTCAAATGAAAAGCAAGGACTTCTCTATAATGGGTTTGGGCAAGGTGAATTATTTAGTATTTCTAACTAAGTTATTTATTTGAGTCATGACAGCCCTCGGATAAAATGTCAAGCCTCAGCTCCGTCAATATACTGTGTTAGCTTCTTCTCATCCTAATGCCTGTTTTAAACTACCTTGGCCCCTGCCGTATGCTGCCAGTTTCCAACCCCCGCATTGCTAATATGCAACAAGCAACCTTTTTATTAGTGATCACACTTGGCCACATATTGATGTCACGGACACCCTGTTATGCCTGTAAAGCAGTCATATATGGGGCTGTGTACTGGTGGGTTGTTTTGGCTGCCCTCTACTCAGGAGGCCTTCACCCCAGACTTCCTGCTCGGGGACTGGAGAGCGGTTCCTGACAGGAAAGAGCCTGGTCGCCCTGTCAGTCTCTCTTAACTGGCGCTCAGGTGTTCAGTGCTGATGGCCTGCTGTGTGGGGGACCACGGCACTGCATCAGTACATGATATGGATGGGACAGAACCACACTAACCTACAATTATATTTCAATACCGGTGCTCTCCAGCCTGTTTATCACTGTTCATGGCCTTGGGTTTCATTTCCTTTTCACACATCAAATATGCAGATATCTGGCATGTGGTGTTTTTTGTGTGAAAATGAGCGAGATACTGTTTACCTATCCAGAGCTGTAACACTGTGTTGCCCCTCAATATCAACCTTGGAAAGCAATAAGGAAACTATTGAAAACTGAAAGCCTTTATCAATGCTATTATCCCATGGTCATTTTTAGGTGTGTACTTTGTATTGAACCTCACTCCATGCTAATGTACTCTCAAGTGCATATAATTGGTTTACATTTGGTTGATTTTTCATTTCAGACTCTAAGGACGTTAGTTATGACAAGCATGCCCACCGAGTAAGTATATCCAGTTTTAGGACACATCCACCTTTTTGGACAGAGTAACATTTGATAGTGTCTTGTTGAATCCAATGCTTTGCCTTCTCAACCTACTAAACTAGGTATTTAGAAATCTCATTTCAGGTTTTCCTCTTTTCTCCTCTGGTTCTTCAGAAAGCAGCACACAGTGACCCAGGTGGTCAGAGCTCTGGGTGGGTTCTCAGTGGTGGCCCAGGTGTGTGAGAGCACTACCCACGTGGTGTCAGGGGGCCACCGGCGGACCCTCAACATTCTCCTGGGCATTGCCCGTGGCTGTTGGATTCTCTCTTTTGAGTGGGTATGTATGTTATTTGTGTGGGTCTTCGGCAACGTGAATTAGCTAATTTTAGATGGTTTGAGTGTTAGTTGAAGAACACAACACTGTTTAGCACACGTTGTACAGTAGATTGTACATTACACATGATTTTGCCATCCATAAACTCCACAGCTCAAAAATTCTGGCCAATGGTAAACTCTAGTAATTTTCCCCTCAACAGATTTTGTGGTGTTTGGAGCAAAGACAATGGATTCCAGAAGAACCATATGAACTTTCAGATCAGTTTCCAGCAGCATCTGTAAGTAACTGAAGATTCTGCTAATATTGTATACCATTCAAATCTAAATGCATAGCCCTTGGGGTCAAATTGGTTAAATATATGCTTTTATAATGAAATAGCCTGGTCAGTTTACCATCTTTTTGACTATCATAGACCTGGAATTCCAAACAGAAGGAAGTGGGTTGGAAACCTGCTAATTTTATTGCCATTCATTAATTTAAGGCGGTTGTTTTTTACTCCGGCATCCTGTGTCAGATGTGGATGTTGCCTCTTCCTGTCCTCCTCCATTCATGAATCTTTGTCCTGCATCTGTGAAGGGGAAGGGGTGTTTTGGTATAGAATATGTCTCATCACATTTCCTCTTGAAATCACACACAGTTCTGTTGTGGTGGCCATAACAATCCACACATTCCCTAAAGGCTTTTTTGATGGGGTCCAATCAGCATTTTTACCTGACACATACTCCATCTGTGCTAATTCCTCTGTCTTGTGGATTGTGTTGAGGTAAATAGCTTCCTGGCAGTTCCTGAAAAATGTCTGATATTTGCAGAAAATCTAACTGAATTGAAAGTTAAAGGCATTTTTAAAGCAGAGGCATATGACACATCAGACATTAAAACAAGTATTTTATGTTTTATGTTAAAGCAGAATGAAAACATAAGAACTGTAGGTTGTAGTTTCAACATGATTGGAATTAAGTTCTAAAGTCTATTTGTTTGCATTCCTGCCGTTGACAAAGACATTATCCATACTCCACATAGAAAAAGTCCCAAATAGACTAATCTTACTCATACCACAAGTCACTTAGAAGAATTAAGTGAAAATTAACTTGTGGTCCCGAATGTTCACAAAACAATGGGTGAAGTATATTGAATAAGTTATGACCATAAATCACATTTCTACAATAAAACAATTAAATTAGATTGATAAATATAAGCAGATATGCTCCATAGTACTGGATAACCTGTACAGATTGGAGTATGTAGTCTAAGTCAGGCAAAAAAGGTGGAAGTCGAAGTAATCATGGAAAAAGTTGAACACACTTTAGGATTTGCAATTGATATTACGTTTGCTTGAATAATTAGGTTAATTGACATTGATGACATGTTTTTAGTAACATGCCGATCAAAGTTATCACATTGATTTTAATACATTTTGTGAACCATCTATACATTTGAATTAAATAATTTACAGTGCCATCAGAAAGTGTTCACACCCCTTGACTTTTTCCACATTTTGTTGTCTTAGTGCGAATTTAATATGGATTAAATTGAGTTTTTGTGTCACTGGCCAACACACAATACTTCATGTCAAAATGGAATGATGTTTTTACAAATGAATTAGAAATGAAAAGCTGAAATGTCTTGTCAATAAGTATTCAATCCCATTGTTATGGCAAGCCTAAATAAGTTCAGAAGTAATAATGTGCTTAACAAGTCACATAAGTTGCAATAATAGTGTTTTAACATGATTTTTTTAATGACTATCATCTCTGTACCCCATTCATACAATTATCTGTAAGGACACTCAGTTGAGCAGTGAATTTCAAACCCATTCAACCACAAAGACCAGGGAGGTATGAGTACTTTCTGAAGACACTGAGTATGTACAATTCCTGTAAGGAAGAAAAGCTGTAGATTCATTACAGATTTCCTTTTCGCATGATGTTCATATTTGATATGTATGAAGTATTGTGCTTTGTACCCTAGTTTTTTTTGCTTTTAAAATTAGGGCTATTGTTACATTTTTATTTTACATTATAAATGTAACTTATTTTCCAATTCATTGTATCAAATGTTAATGGGGTGAAATATCGTTATTACAAAATTAACTTTGTCAACCTTGCAATGTGTTACACACTAACATTTCCCCTAGTAATGCTTATTAATAGAAAACAATACTGTTATCTCTACCACAGTTCCAGTTTGCCATAAATACAAGATTTCCAACGCGTCATCTTTTGACTGCCTTGTCCTGGTTGGTTATGCAGTCCAAAGCCCATATATTTAGTATAGATAGTTCATAGACTTTTCTGCTAGTCTTCACCTGTCCATTTTGTACAAAAGTTTTACAAAATAAAATAAAAAGACTTGTTGGAGCAAAGCTAATTGTTCCTTCCCTTGTGGAATGTTCGGAAGTGATGAGGTTGCTGTTATGGAGCACTTCGGTATGTTTGGTCTTTTTGTTTGTCTGTCTTGTCTGTGTAGTTGTTTCCCAGAGTGACAGAGCTCTGCTCTCCATTCTATACATGTCTGTGAGAGGCATGTCTCTGTCACAGCCTCAGAAGTCTACTGGTCTGATCATCATTGTGGTGGACTTCAGTGAGTAGCCTGAGCCTTTCCAATAGTACCATTTGATTCCATTGAATCGATTTGAGTTCTGGCCCTGCTGGAAAAATATTCCGTTCAAGTTGGAGGGGCCGCAGGCGTCAAACCACCAGCCTAGGAAAGCAGAAAATGAGATTGTCAGTCTGAGGGTTTTCAGTATGTGCATTGGGTGCATTGTCTATAAGGCAACAAGCCCAATGAGTAACTGTGCTTCTCCGTCTAACATTGATGCTTTGAATTATCACATTACAACAAACTTGCACACTTTTGTACCTCTTTGTTGAGTTAAATGGGAAGGTCTGGATAGTTATCACATGGAGTGCAAGCTAGTCTAGGTCATTCCCCCCGAGTGTCTGTCATCTTAGTCCTATTTCGTTAATATGCAGCTGGTTATCCCAAACAATTCCCTGAGGTGGAGGGATTCCTCTGTGCAAGACCTCTGAGGGGACCCTCTCATTTGGAGGAGACCCTCTCATATGTCAAGTAAGCAGACACCGATACTGAAGGAGTCCAAGTCTGGCCCCAAAGCAGTCCAAATGTCAGTAGCATGGAGCAGGACCTCCTATTCTGAGCTCCAAGAGAGGGAGGGGAAAAAAATCCTCAGTTCCCAGACTATTAATGTCAGCAGTTGCAGGGGCAGAATTCCCAAATGAACTCATCAGTGATTAACTCTGAGCTAATTTTGCTCAAGAACCTTGACCCCACGACAGAAAGAAAAAGCAAGAGGTCTTTTAACTTTCTTGCAGATTTCTGGGAGAAGTACCCAAGCTTGTAGGGGGGTCAAGTGGTGGGAATAATGAAGGGAATAATTGATCTTCTTAATAAAGGCCAGTGAAAACTGTAAGGTGATTTGCAAATGAACCTGTTCCTTACCTCCTGTGGTCAGTTGTGAGCATTTGCAAACACATTTGTCGTTGTCTGCATCTTTTGTGCTGAAATCACTTCCTGGCTGACCAAGGCTACTAATTTTGCCTGCTGTGCCACTGTAGCCTTTAAGGTGTATTCTGTGAAATGAAAACGGAGAAATACACTGTGAGGAGGAAGTACGTGATTGCCATTCCTCAAAAGACCCAAGTTTAGGGAATGACTTGGTGAATGTTTTTTTCAGCAGTGGTGGCAATTATTTTGTTTGTTGGTTCTCAAAGATGATCTTATAAAAAATAATGGCTCCATTTATCTTAGCCTAGTGGTTAGAGCGTTGGACTAGTAACCGGAAGGTTGCAAGTTCAAACCCCCGAGCTGACAAGGTACAAATCTGTCGTTCTGCCCCTGAACAGGCAGTTAACCCACTGTTCCTAGGCCGTCATTGAAAATAAGAATTAGTTCTTAACTGACTTGCCTAGTTAAATAAAAGTAAAAAAAAATATATATATATATATATAGTTTTAGTCTAAGTTTACAATAAACATTTTACCATCCCGAAAATTAAATATTATACACAGTACCAGTCAAAAGTTTGGACACACCAACTCATTCAACGGTTTTTATTGACTATTTTCTACGTTGTCGAACAATAGTGAAGACCTCAAAACTATGAAATAACACATATGGAATCATGTATTTCCCACATATGCTGAGCACTTTTTGGTTGCTTTTCATTCACTCTGCGGTCCAACTCATCCCAAACCATCTCAATTGGGTTGAGGTCAGGTGATTTGTGGAGGCCAGGTCATCTGATGCATGACTCCATCACTCTCCTTGTTTAAATAGCCCTTACACAGCCTTGAGGTGTGTTGGGTCATTGTCCTGTTGAAAAAGAAATGATAGTCCCACTAAGCTCAAACCAGATGAGTTGGCATATCGCTGCAGAATGCTGTGGTGCCTTGAATTCGAATAAATTACAGTGTCACCAGCAAAGCACCGTCACACCACCTCCATGCTTCACCGTGGGATCCACACATCTGTTCACCTACTCTGCATCTCACAAAGACACAGCGGTTGAATCCAAAAATCTCAAATTTTGACTCATCAGACAAAGAACAAATGTCCATTGGTCTAATGTCCATTGCACTTGTTTCTTGGCCCAAGCAAGTCTCTTCTTGTTATTGGTGTCCTTTAGTAGTGGTTTCTTTGCAGCAATTCAAACATGGCCTGTTTCATGCGGTCTCCTCTGAACAGTTGGTGTTGATGTGTTTGTTACTTGAACTTTGAAGCATTTATTTGGGCTGCAATTTCTGAGGCTGGTAACTCTAATGAACTTATCCTCTGCAGCAGAGGTAACTCGGTCTTCCTTTCCTGTGGCGTTCCTCATGCGAGACAGTTTCATAGCGCTTTTTGCGACTGCACTTGAAGAAACTTTAAAAGTTCTTGAAACGTTCCATATTGACTTCAGGTTTTAAAGTCATGATGAACTGTCATTTCTCTTTGCTTATTTAAGCTGTTCTTGCCATAATATGGACTTGGTCTTTTACCAAATAGGGCTATCTTGTGTATACCACCCCTACCTTGTCACAACTGATTGGCTCAAGCGCATTAAGAAGGAAAGATATTCCACAAATGAACTTTTAACAAGGCACACCTGTTAGTTGAAATGCATTCCAGGTGACTACCTCATGAAGCTGGTTGAGAGAATGCCTAGATTGTGCAAAGCTGTCAAGGCAAAGGGTGGAGACTTTGGAGAATCTCAAATATATTTTGATTCCATGTGTGTTATTTCACAGTTGTGATGTCTTCACTATTATTCTACAATTTAGAACATAGTAAAAATGAAGAGTAGCTGTGTCAACTTTCACTGGTGCTGTTGATTTATTATGAATCTTTTTACAATATAAGGGAAATGCTGGAATTGAGTCCGCCATGTATTCCTTACTCTGCTAGCAGTAAACTATGTACAGGAGAGGTTGTATTTGTAGATGTGTTTTCCTTTTTAGTTATTTTTACTGACTTTTTAAACTTTCTTGTGCTCCATGATAACCTAATAGGCTATGTCTACACACTAGTCATTTGGATGTTAAGTGACTCATGAAAGTTGCAGCAGGGTTTTCTGAAAGAAGTGCCCTGTAATGGTTTGGTTGTCATTCATTCTGTACAAAATGAGATATTGATGTTAATGCTGACCTCCATTGTTTTGTGGCCTCTCAATTCCATTGGATATACTTTGAGACTAAAGGAATTAACAGGAGTGTGCTTGAGTTGAGGTCTGCTGCTCAAATAGAAAGGAAGTATCGGCTCTCTCCTTGAAATCAGCTTATGTTCTAGCAGGCGCTGGTGATGTCTAGGGGTACAGATTGAAGGTTTAGAAGACTGATTCATTTTAGCCTTCTGTGTCACAGATCCGAAACATATTCTAGATGGCAACACATTTGTTTTGGACTGGTGACCCTTCCACCCCATTTTGTATTTATGTATATTTTCAGGCAAGTTAAATGTTTTGTTTGTCATTTGTTGATTTTCAAGAACATGACTTGCACACCATTTCATTATAATACTTTACTCAACATGTTTTGATATAGTAATGTTAATGGACTCTTATGCAGCTATGATATATTTCAGTCCACATCACAAAGTAATAAAAACTATCACCTATATTCAATGGTCCTCCACACACAGACTCCCCTAACATTGTTTTTATATTACATATGTAGCCTATATTTAGACACCACACATAGGAAACCTAGGCCTACCTGTAGTTTTCTGCTTCACTGCCTAGAGAGAACTGGTCATATAGTGAGAATCCTGTGTTTTCCTCCCAATCCATCATAAGTATCCTCAAGACGTATGGGTGCTGACTGGTCAGTATCGAAACAAACTCATTTCCCAACCAGTATTCACCTGAAGGGTTTCCAAAGCCCTTTGAAGGAACATAAAACAATGATTCACCTTTAGCATAATCACAATCACAGTTGAGTTGCATTCTGAGATATTTTAACAAAACATTTTTCACTCTTTGTTGACACTTGGCAGTGTTATCTAAGCTTTGTGCTGTGGAACTTGGATAATTTCCTCTAGCTCTCACCATTTTGTACTCTTTCCACGTACGGTGAAAGTCAACACGGCCATCAAATCGTTTTTGTAGTACCGTCCATCCACCCCCCTCTGTCTCCATGTCACAGTAAGCCTTCAAACAAAAAACATAGATTACTCCAGCTATAATAAATTCAGATTTTTGACTACACTGAGGGACTTACGACTTCAGCAGCAAACTTGACAAAAGCAGTGCACTCTCAGTCTAGTTGAATGGAATGGGAGGTTTCTTAAAACAAGTGATGTGCCAGAGTCTAACTCTAACCACTGAAAAGTATCTAAGGAGATCCCTACTTGAGCTCGGGCATGCACAAAACAAACCAAAGGCTGAGAACATTTGAATTTACTCTGAATTAAAGGATTGGCTGAAAAATTTAACTTATTTCTTAACAAGTCTCCATGTGATTGTACTTCTGATTTAAGGTTGGGAGCTTATAGCTTGAATAGGACCAATATTAACATAAGTTTAATTCTACCTTAATCTCCTGTGTAGTGTTGGAAAGGGTCAGTGAGTAGACTCCACTGTCTGTGTTTCCTGACTTGTAGACAGCAGCACAGTCTGGGTATGTGGTTGGTGTGTCCTGCATCATGGTAGGCTTGTTCCCTGCAAAAAGTGGAGCGCTGATCAAATTGATAATACAGCAAATTTGTACATGTACTTTAACATACAGTGCCTTCGGAAAGTATTCAGACCCCTTGACTTTTTCCACATTTTGTTATATCCTTATTTTAAAATAGATTTAAAAAATAAATAATCCTCAGCAATCTAGACACAATACCCCATAACGACAAAGCAAAAAAAACACTTTTTAGAATTTTTTTCACATTTCTTACAAATAAAATACTGATATCTTATTTACATAACTATTCAGACCCTTTGCTATGCGACTCACAATCGAGCTCAGGTGCATCCTGTTTCCATTGATCATCCTTGAGATGTTTATACAACTTCATTGGAGTCCACCTGTGGTAAATTCAATTGATTTGGAAAGGCACACACCTGTCTATATAAGGTCCCACAGTTGGCAATGCATGTCAGAGCATAAACCAAGCCATGGGGTCGAAGGAATTGTCCGTAGAGCTCCGAGACAGGATTGTGTCATGGCAGAGATCTGGGGAAGGGTACCAAAAAATGTCTGCCACATTGAAAGTCCCCAAAAACACAGTGGCGTCCATAACTCTTAAATTAAAGAAGTTTCGAACCACCAAGACTCTCCCTAGAGCTGGCCGCCCGACCAAACTAAGCAATTGAGGAAGAAGGGTCTTCGTCAGGGAGGTGACCAAGAACCCGATGGTCACTCTGACAGAGCTATAGAATTCCTCAGTGGAGATGGGACAACCATCTATGCAGCACTCCACCAATCAGGCTTTTATGGTAAAGTGGCCAGACACTTTACTTCTTAGTAAAAGGTACATGACCGCCCGCTTGGAGTTTGCCAAAAGGCACCTAAAGACTCTGGGGCAAAGGTTCACCTTCCAACAGGACAACAACCCCAAGCACACAGCCAAGACCATGCAGGAGTGGCTTCGGGACAATTCTCAATGTCCTGGAGTGGCCCAGCCAGAGCCCAGACTTGAACACAATCGAACAACTCTGGAGAGACCTGACAGAGCTTGAGATGGTCCGCAGAGAAGAATGGGAGAAACTCTCCAAATACAGGTGTGCCAAGCTTGTAGCGTCATACCCAAGACGACTTGGTTGTAATCGCTGCCAAAGATGCTTCAACAAAGTACTGAGTAAATGGTCTGAATACTTATGTAAATGTGATATTTCTGTTTTTTATTTTTAATAATTGATGAGGGGATAAAAGCAGGCTGTAACCTAACAAAATGTGGAAAAGTCAAGGGGTCTGAATACTTTGCGAAGGCACTGTAAATACATACTGGTATACTGTGACTTTTCAAAGGTTGATTTGATCAACAGTTGACAATCTATATTTTACTAAACTGTGGCTTATTAGTTATGCTACACAAATTGAATTGCCCATAGCATTCTGGTCTTAATCAGTGATGCCAATGTAGCCCCCTCCTAAGTCTACCAGACGCTGTCATAGTGTCACCCACCTCCACCTGTGGGGATAGAGATTGTGTTGATGAGGTTGTTGACGGTCTCAAGCAGCTCCTGTTGCTGCCGCTGCAGGGCAGAGTTGTTGGTGGTGGCCCGCAACAGCTGTTGTTCCAGCTCCTCGATGACAGCCGTCTGTCTCAGTACCAGTGTAGAGAGCTGCTCCTTCTCCTCCTTCAGCGTCTTCAGCTCCACCTGCCTCTGCTCCTCCATCTCCCCCACCCTCTTCTCCAGGTAGCTGGGGAGGAACAAGGGCAAGGTACACACTCAGCAACTCGCAGCAGAGCTGGTTGGCATTACAGGTCTTGTAGTATTTCATATCAAGTATCAAATTGTTTTATGGAAACAGAAGCCTACAATTGGGCAAAAATGTGTTTAACAGAAAACACAGGAAATATTAGCCTAAATATTTAGGCTACTGTCTAGTGTTTGTAGCCTTGTTTTAGTTGAAGCATGATTTTGAGATGGGGCACCTGAATGAAAGTGAAGTTTGTTAATGCAAACAAATATCCTTACCTGTTTTTGTCATTCAGCTTGGTTATTTCATTTGTTTGGAAAATGAGCTGTTTTTCCAACTTACTCGTTGATAGAGAGTTCTCAAGAAGCTGACGTTCGAGCCGAGTTGTATGATTTATTACCTAAAGATTACATAGACAATTCCCACAATTATTATATTTTAGATTAGATGGAGCTAGTAATTGCTGCAACCCCTTTACAGATTAAATTAAGTAAACACCATTTTGATTTGTCATTATGTTGAATATTTGGCAAGAACCAAATTAACAAGTCATTTTACTTCTGTAATTTCACAACCTGTCCTTGAGGTACTCTCTCAATTAGGGATGTGGTATGATTAAATGAAAACTTGGTCTTTCCTGGTTAGAAAAAATGTCAAATTGGTAATGGATTCTGACATCTCCCTGTTTTTCTCTTGAGTAATTTGTTTCACAAACAATTCCACAGTTCACTTCAATACTTTTGGATCAGCTACAGTTAAAAATAAATTGTGCACAGCCTGCCATCAGTTTAGTTTTTTCCCTCTCACTGAAAACATTTACAGTACACTAAATATTAATACAGGGCCTCAGTACACTTATCTTGTAATAGTAGCGCTTAACTTGATTACAATTTAAGTCCAAACTCGATTTGTAACAGTTCTATCTCACTTCATGTGCAAACACAGTTTTGTGGTTCGCTTCACTTTCTAAAGCGCACAATGTGCATAGGCCTAGATGGTCGGAAAAATCTGTTTCGTAACAGGAAAAAACAGAACAATCAAATTCCAATAAAGGACAGATATGTTTGAAAGGGGTCAGGGGATGTAGGGTCTACTGTGAAAGTGGCTGTATAATGTAATGAAAGTCTCCTAAACAGACGTATTGAACTCCTGGTTCTAAAAAGCCCCCTCTTATTTTCCAGTTTGAGGAACTGAACTCAGCAAAATCCTGTGCCAATTTGTTGTTTACATGAATGTTGGGTATGTGTCGGGCTACTATTGGACCTGGTGTTGGTGGCTTTGAACAGACGGATGTCTGATTATGACAAATTGATAGGCCCTTTCTTGTGGGAATACAATGCCGTTAATAACAGGAAATGCTGTGTAGTTCGTTCACAAAAGGTCAATGACTTTCTACAGCAAATCCTGGCCCTGTTGGACAGCATTTTATTTTTTTCATATTTTTCACATTTTTATAACTTTTGTTTGGTGTAGGCTATTGGGTTTTGAATGTTTTATTAATTTAGCATATTTTCAAAACTATATTAAGTAAAAGGTCCTCACCTGCGCCTCTACGTTGGTCAGCTTCCGTGTTTGTTCAACAGTCTGACTCAGCAGGTTGGTTCCGAACTCTATCATGGCTGCCGTGTGGTTGTGCACTGCATTCTGCTGGATCTGGAACATCTCTTGTTTCATGTTTTCCTGTATGTAGTTCTCCAGCTGCAGTAAGGATGAAGAAAAGTTGAAGGCAGGTTAGTGAGATGGTTTAAGTGATATACCATGATATTGGGCCTTTCCATGTTTTCTCAGCAATGGTAGAGGAGCTGGAAAAGGAGTGGTTATATTTCATACAGGGCATAACGATTGGAGCTTACTGCCTTGTCCCCTGGCAGAGTTATTGGGTCATTGCGATGGGTTCAAATTAATTGCCGTTTACCATATGGATGTCACAGTGAAAGTATAGGCTGTTCTTCTTTAGAATTACTATTTTTAAGCACTACCGCCTTGTCATGGAGTTCATGGCTTCCCCCTTGTGTCTGACCTAGAAATCTCTTGAGCGGTACAAGTGGGCAGAATTATCTGGTGACAGGCCAGGCAATTTTGACAACTGTTTAGATTACATGATGTTGAAGCCTCTATAAATTGGGGCAGGAAGTTGATGTGCTTCTGTTTTTCAGAGGGGTCAAAAATGGAAGACTGAGAATATTTTCCCAGCATCCCTGCTGATTCATATTTGATCTACACAAGGGATTAATAGCTTCCCGAAAATTAAAACATTTTTAATATGGTCATTTTTGATCATATCAAATTGTATCACTGTCAATGGGGACTGCACTGGAATGCCCTTTCAATGCCCTTTGGTTTAGTCATCGTGAAGGCAAACTCATAATTGTAACATTCCTACCTGTAGAAAAGTTTGAAATAAGATTTTTTCTCAATTGTCTGTCCCACACTGTATAATTTTCTTTAGAGCAAATAAGAGCTTTAAATAGGAGTCTTGTCCCCCTATCCAGTAGCCACTTGTCAAAATGAAACTGCCAGATTTAAAACAAACCCAATCATAAAGCTCTTTCCTGCATTGAGTTCCTGAGTGGCAATCAGGCCTGAAATTCTTGTAAACAGGATGGAAATGATGAGTGACGAGTTGCATCCTCTACGACACTGCGTCTTATACTGCAAGAGGATATTAGTAGCGTTAGTAGGCCTAGTCGTTCTGATCTTTGTTTGCGTAAACAATTAGGCTGTATACCCATCTGCCAAAAAGGTAAACTATTGGGACAATTTTAAAACGGGAAGTATATTTTGCTTTTTGCCATGACAAGTGCTGCAATCATTGCTAATTTTGTTTGTCTTCCTTTCTCCACTTCCATCTTGTCTGTGTTCCTGGTCACAGGCACGTGGAGGCTGGAAGAGTGTGTCATCGGAACTGCGAGCGGGACATTCCATTAACTGCAAATGTTCTAATCAGTTGTTTACTCCACTCCTGCCTCTATGTATTCCACAAGGAATTCTTGTTTGTACACCCACATGAAAAGCGTGACGGCAAAATGACATTTTATTTTACCGGCACGACAGCAAAGTTCCTTATCCTGTCTTCCAATTTTGAGAGTGAGGCAGTGCAAGATTGAGGTATTACCTCGGCTCTCACAAATTGTCTTTTCGTCAGTTGATGTACAATGATTTCCTCTGTCTTCGACTCGGTCTTACATGGGGAAGTTCAAAGGAAGACCTTTTTCCTCTGTTATTACGTATAATGCTGATATACCGACAAGCTGTAGTGTATGAAATTGACACTTCAGGAAATATTTCCTGTTTAAAGGGTCATTTCAGGTGTTTGTTTATTAGCATCGTATTAGGAAAATGTATACTTATATTTTGGATAAGACTTATATTTTGGATAAGTTAATTGTTAGTAGTAGTGATGTGCATATTACATAGCTTACTTTTTCCTTTACAATACCTCCAGAATTCTGGATGCGTTGAAATCAACCTAAATTTTACCAGGAGAGTCTCTTAACCTTTGCAGAGCTCCTATAGATTAGTTACGCTCACTTAATGTTTGTTTTTACATCAATCAATTAAGTATTTCAATTCTTTCCTTGATGGATATTAATGACAAAGTTCTAATCCTTCCGGGGATCCTCCTTGGAGGATAAAAGCCTGTGAGGCAGTAAATGCTTAACGAACTGAATGAAGGATCATTATGGAGTCTAAAGACTAGAGGTTCACTATTTGAACCACTTCATTTCTAGGTATTTAAACTCTTCCGGTGTGATGACATCTTATTAAACAGTAGCCCAATCACTGTCCTTAGCTGAAAAGTCGCTGTCTTTACCTTTAAAAGCTAAATTATGTTCAGTGCCAAATTCAAAGCATCAAAGCCTACATTATTCTAAATAAAGTGTTCTTAAGCAGTGACTCTGCTCTAATAAAACGGCAATGACAAAAGGTCTAGGGACCCCAATGCTTAGTAGCAGCTGAGCTGGTGGAATGATTCAGGCCAGGGTCTGTTTCTTTTGGTTTTGAGCTGTGTGATCAGGCAATGAGTTGTGCTTGTCTTGTCAGAGCTCTATAGACTTCATCATTAATCAAACTCTCTAAAGAGTGGGAAAGAATGTAGGGAGCCTGAGCCCATTCCTTTCACACAAGTGATGGCTCAGTAGTGCTGAAAGGGATGTGCAGATCCTTCATCTGGGCACCTGTGTAGAGGCTTTGTCACTACTCGGCCCTTCTCACCCACTCAGAGCCACCACAGCCCTGCTTCTGTGACACAGGCTACTTTCTCCCTACCTCGTCTCACATTCGCTTTCTTATTGCTCAAGACTGAATCCATGTGAAGATGCCCCCTTCAAATAGTAGGACAATGTCACAATTCACTTGCCTGCTTCATCACAAGGAACATTTTAAAAATCTGAATTAGTCTTTCAAAGCCTTCTTTGCAGTAACAAAGGTGACTGGAGTATAACGCGTCTGCACATCACTGAAAAGTTGGTGTGTATACTCATCTTTTCTGACGGGGTGGGAAATGAGACATTCCTATAGAAAGCAACTTCTTAATAATATTGTGCAGAGTGGGAAATCATGACACTACATAACATCACCTCTGCACAGTAGGCTACATAATGAGGTCAGTTTGTCCCCCACCCCCTTCTAAATTATACCTCTATACCAAAGGCTGCAAAAACTTGCGGTCTCTTTATCTCAAATTGACGTAACATGATGGCAGAGCAGCAGAACCATTCATTTAATTTTTAATCTCTGAAAGGTTCACAGCACCCAACGGGTTATCCGGAACCAAGTTCCTTGTTACGTTTTAAATGCAGGCACTACACCAGAGTGCACCTGGACATGCAAGTAATACAACATACAAATTGGAGGGATGTAAAATATCATACAAGATAGAGGGACCCCAAAAAAGTATAATACTATGGGAATAGGTGTGAGACGGCATTGAACACAGACCTGTTCTCCTAGTAGAGAAGCTGCTGTGTGACGTCAAGCAGAAGACTTTACCTTGAGGAGCCACTGTGTGTTGTTCTCAATGATGTTCTCCAGCTGCTCTAGCCTTTGGACCGACTCATCATACTCTGCCGGATCGTCCTTCTGGACCAGGTTGGTGTAGGTGCTGCTTGGGGTCTTGCAGTTGTCCTGCTCAGGCAGCAGGAAGGTGTAGCTGCACGGGCCATTTTGGATCTGGTACTGTCTCTTAGCAGCTGTTGGGTCTGGAGTTTTCCTGTAGCCTGCCCCCAGGGCCAGGCAGCTACTCAAGACCACCAGTAAGCCAACATAAAACATTTATAAGAATTAAAACAAAAATGTTTTGTAAAAATGTTACCCAAGCTCTCCTTTTGGGTCACTGCCTTTTCAGTTGAATGTTTTTCGAGGTTAAATATAGTTGTATTGCTATCCTCTGGAATATCGAAGTGCATACAGTCCAATTCTGCAGGTTCTTTTATAGGCAGGAGGAGGGGATACAGTCAGTGGGTATGCCGTGTAGATGGTGTCATTCCTAGACTGCACGTTTCCCCCTTTTTCACTAAGCCTCCAGCCTCTTGATTTCAGCTGCAGTTGGCCCTCTGGTTACTAGCTATGGGAGTAATGGCAAGGCCCCTCCCACTATATCCCTGTAGCCAGTCACTGTGAAGAGCTGCTAGGCTGGAAGAAGCAATGTGTAGACTCCACTTGTTACACACACACACAGGAGCAGATGCACTAATTAAACACTTCCCACCATATCCTCATCTTTGCCTGGGATAGAGCTTCATCAACAGGTCAGGGAGAAGGGTAGAGAGGATAAAACAACAATACCCATATTTGTGTTTTCTCACAAGCCGATGGCCGAACATCTATTCAGGATGCAGCTTCCTTCAAGTAAAGTCTGGAATTGCAATGTCCATCCTCAACCATGGTAAATATTTTTTTCCCCACGACAAAGCACAGACATTTGTTTAAGTGAGAATGTTAAAGGAAGGAGAGCCTTTTCTCTGTCACATCCCATTCCGATCTCTTTGCTCAGTCATAAAAAAACATTAGCTCTTATTTCCTGTCATTCTCCAACTCTGGGTTGTATCTGGATCTTGTTACACATGTAGGGGTGAGATCCAGTATGTTTACAGAAGGAGACGAGTATCTGGCTGGGGTTCTGGGGACATTAATAAAGCTCATCCTTCCACTTCATGTCATCATGATAAGATGCTAAATCTCAATTTTAATGTGACTTAAAATAGACTTATCTTGGCTTCACAGAGCCCTGTTGTCCAGATTGCCTGCCCCCCCCCCCCCCCCCCTGTGGGAATGAAGTAAAGGTTCTTCATCTAGTCCTTTTCATAAAGTATATTTTCTTCCATCCTCTGATCCTGGCAACTGTAGACGGGCAGCTGGGGAACCATCAGAATCAAACTACACAGTAGCCATGTCTGAAGCTACGGTATTGTAGCCTGAATATTAGCTTATTGTGCTGTAGTTAACTTTTGATTACAATCTTCAGTGGTGCCTGGCTGTCGCCAGACCACGTTCCCCTCACGATTTTCCCACCTTTGATTTTAGAGGATGTTTCAGGTCAGGGCGGCTGTGTTCCCTGCATCCTGTCTCAATCCTTCTCAGACTATCATGGAGTAGCATGAGGAAAAAACGGCCCCAAATAGCCTAGTCATTTGAGCCCAGACCTAGGTTCAAATCATATTTAAAAACAAAAGTGGAGCCTTTTTGTCCATACTGATACAATATTGTGATTATTCAGGAGTTCAAGCATGGTTTGATAATTATTTATTCTTAGGGAGGGGGTATAGGCAATACATTTAGCTGGAAAACTGTCTTCCAAGGAGACTTGTGCCTCTTGAGGAAAGCAGACACTTAAATTTCATAAGTGCCAACAAAGCTCCGGAATGTTAATGGTTTGTCTGCTGTTCATCAAGATGTCCAACTGACACACTTGGCAAACATAACTAGTTTACATTAACCTTTGGCTTAAATGGATGAGAGGTCAAGTTGGGTCGGTGCAAGGTGAGGGTCACACATTAAAAGTCCAATGCAGCTGTTTTTATTTCAATATCTAATCATTTCAGAGTAACAATTAAGTACCTTACTGTGATGTTTTTGTTTTTGACTATTGTAATCGAAAACAAATAGCTTCTTAGCGAAGGGCAATTTAGCTAGGACTGTCTGGGAGTGGTCAGAGTTGGGAGGGGAAACTGAAAACTAGCTGTTATTAGCAGAGAGGTTTGGAACCAGGTAGGCCAAAACATCCCACCAAAACAGGTAGAAATTTCAAGTGGTCTTTTTCAAACCGCTCTCACAGTAAAAGGACATTATAATTTTCACGTTATTCCAAACTCGGTGTGGAATTGTATATAAAACACAAGAATATCACATTTTTGATATTCCTAGTTTATGGCTTTTTGTAAAAAACCAACATAAATAAGTTTAATGTCAAAACTACTAATAAGGCTGCTTATCGCTCAGTTTATACAATTTAACATCAAACATAAGATTTATGGAGAGTGTATTGCATTTATTATCTTCAAGATAATGAGCCAGCCTGTGATGTATAGTGAAGGTGTTTTTCAGTCATTGTCTATTCCAATGATGTGACCTATATCAAACAGCTGATATCACACACGGAGGTGGTCTGTACAGGAAGTGAGTCCGCTTGGAGGATGTTTAGTCTTAAACCCCAGGGATGTTTCTCAATCATGATCATCTTCCTATTGCTCCACTGGCTTCATTCTTAATTTCCTTTAACACTGAAGCTGAACATATTTCACCTCTGAGTGAAACTGCTTGAGTCTCTCTTAGGTGTCCGCATGCATTCCATCTGAAACAGTACGGAACAGTTTGCATATATTACGCCAACGTTTTAGCCTTCATTCAGCAAGGTTTTTTTTTCAGATTTGTATTTTTTTGTAAAGTGTTAGTCTTATTTTTAGTAAGTTGAAATAAAGGTATCCCAGAAATGTTCCAAACGCACTAAAAGGTTATGTCTCCAATTGTGTGCGTAAATTTGGTTACATCCCTGTTCGTGAATAATCCATCCACCGGACATGTTGCATATAAGGAAGCTGATTAAATGGGATGATCATTACACAGGTGCACCTTGTGCTGGGGACAATAAAAGGCCAATCTAAAATGTGCAGTTTTGTCACAACTTGACATCTGTGGCATTATGTTTTCAGGGAGCCTGCAATTAGTATGCTGACTGCAGGAATGTCCACCAGAGCTGTTGCCAGATAATTTAATGTTAATTTCTCTACCATAAGCCTCCTCCAACATCGTTTTAGAGAATTTGGCTGTATGTCCAACCGGGAAAAAAAACATTCTGATTGGCTGGGCCTGGCTCCCCAGTGGGTGGGCCTTTCCCTCCTAGGGCCCACCCATGGCTGCGCCCCTGCCCAGTTATTTGAAATCCATAGATTAGGGCCTAATGAATTTATTTAAATTGACTGATTTTCCTTTTATGAATTGAAAAATTGTTGCATTTATATATTTGTTTAGTATAGATGTAAAATTGCGCAACCTAAGCGCTCCTCTACAAAAAAAATCAGAATTAATGACCGTTATCTTGAGTTATCTATTAATTCAGACTTTTTAGGTAGTGTATACTGGCTATGGCATCTCAAAATTGACAAGCGGTACTATTGACACTTTTTTTTCTTTTTCTTTCAAGTGAAGGTCAAAGGAATGCGGGCACACTTTCACCTAGCCAAACCGAAGAATGTGGAAGCCTTTTGAGTGACAGTTTTGTGATCAAAATTATCAACATAGCCAAAGGTCTTACATTATTCCAAAGGTTCTTTAGTCTTGTCTCCTTTTAGGTATATTCTGTCTATTTCTAAGCATCAGTTCCTATTACAATGCATTGACCATCATCATATAGGCCTACATACTAACCAACATACTCCGTTATTGATGCGATCCATGAATGCATTGCATTTGCCTTCTACTCACACTCTCTCTTTAGTCCCAGCACACACAAGAAGCTGAACTACAGGAAGTGAAGTAATGTAATAGAATGTGAAGGAAATGCGGCAAGTTTTAGTCAGATGACCACAGAGGAAGGCTGTTCATTCCAGAAACACAGAACATGGAATGGTTCAGGTGTTCTGGTTGAATCGCTACACCATTAGATGTGTGGGCGTGGATGTTTGTCTGTCAGTCGTTTCATGTCGGGAGGAAGAGCATCAGGGGGAAGGAAGTGTCACACAATGACCTAGCCTCTCTTTTTTGCCGGAATTGACATTCAAAACCCAATCTGCTTCATGCCCCTTTGTGGATGCTACAAGGTTCTATAGACACAATAGGCTACATCTGGTGTATAGTGTAGAGCAGTGGTTCCCAAATGTTTTATTGTCCCATACCCCTTCAAACATTCAACCTCCAGCTGCGTACCCTCTCCAGCACCAGGGTCAGCGCACTCTCAAATGTTGTTTTTTTGCCATCATTGTAAGCCTGCCACACACACACTGTACGATACATTTATTAAACATAAGAATCAGTGTGTTTCTGTCACAACCTGGTTCGTGGGAAGTGACAAAGAGCTCTTATAGGACCAGGGCACAAATAATAATATAATCAATAATTTCTCATTTTATTTAGCCCTCTAACATATAACACTTTATTTGTTAATCGAAAATTGTGAATAATTCACCACAGGTTAATGAGAAGGGTGTGCTTGAAAGGATGTACATAACTCTGCAATGTTGGGTTGTATTGGAGAGTCTGTCTTAAATCATTTTCCACACACAGTCTGTGCCTGTATTTAGTTTTCATGCTAGTGAGGGCCGAGAATCCACTCTCACATATTTTTCAAGACAGGATACTCTGAGCGCAGCCCAATCCAGAAATCTGGCAGTGGCTTCTGATTTAAATACAATTTTCACAGAACCGCTTGTTGAAATTTTGATGAGGCTCTCGTGTTCAGATATTGGTAAGTGGACAGGAGGCAGGGCATGAAAGGTATAATAAATTCAGTTGTTTGTCATCCGTTTCGAGAAGGTACCTGCGTAATTGTGTACCAAACTCACTCAGGTGCATCGCGATATCACATTTGACATTGTCCATAAACTTGAGTTTATTTGATGGAAAGACCTGTGTGTTGTCCTTGTTAATGCAGACACGGGAGAGCTCAAACTTCTTAAATCATAGCCTCAATTTTGTCCCACACATTGAATATAGTTGCGGAGAGTCCCTGTAATCCTAGATTCAGATCATTCAGGCGATTTAAAAAATTTCAAATAAATAAACACCCAGATAGGCCAGTCGTGTGTGAAACTCGTCATCATGTAGGCGGTCAGACAAGTGAAAATTATGCTCAGTAAAGAATACTTTAAGCTCGTCTTCAATTTTAAAAAAGTGTGTCAATACTTTGCCCCTTGATAACCAGCGCACTTCTGTATGTTGTAAAAGCGTTACATGGTCGCTGCCCATATCATTGCATAGTGGAGAAAATACAGTGCTGTGAAAAAGTATTTGCCCCCTTTCTGATTTCTTATTTTTTTGCACATTTGTCACACACACTTAAATGTTTCAGATGATCCAAATGTTTTAAATATTACACAAAGATAAACTGCATTTTGTGTTTACTTGGGTTAAGTGATAATTGTTTTAAGGGAAAAAATATATCCAAACCTTCATGGCCCTATGTGATAAAGTAATTGCCCCCCCCTTGTTAAATCATGAATTTACTGTGGTTAATCACATTTTTTGGAAAGCTGAGTTCAATTTCACTAGCCACACCCAGGCCTGATTACTGCCAGACCTGTTGAATCAAGAAATCACTTAAATACAACCTGTCTGACAAAGTGAAGTAGGCCAAAAGATCTCAAAAGGCAAGACATCATGCCGCGATCCAAGGAAAGGAACAGATGAGAAACAAAGTAATTTACATCTATCAGTCTGGAAAAGGGTTACAAAGCCATTTCTAAAGTTTTGGGACTCCAGCTAATCACGGTGAGAGCCATTATCCACAAATGGAGAAAATTTGGAACAGTGGTGAACCTTCCCAGGAGTGGCCGGCCTACCAAAATTACCCCAAGAGCGCAGCGACGACTCATCCAAGAGGTCACAAAAGAACCCACAACAACATCTAAAGAACTGCAGGCCTCCGTTAAGGTCAGTGCTCATGACTCAACCATAAGAAAGAGACTGGGCAAAAATGGCATCCATGGCAGAGTTCCAAGGTGAAAACCACTGCTGACCAAAAAGAACATAAAGGCTCATCTCACTGTTGGCAAAAAACATCTTGATTATCCCCAAGACTTTTGGGGAAATATTCTGTGGACTGACGAGACAAAAGTTGAACTGTTTGGAAGGACTGCGTCCCGTTACATCTGGCATAAAAGTAACACAGCATTTCAGAAAAAGAACATCATACCAACAGTCAAATATGGTGGTGGTAGTGTGATGGTCTGGGGCTGCTTTGCTGCTTCAGGACCTAGATGACTTGCTGTGATTGATGGAACCATGAATTCTGCTCTCTACCAAAAAATCCTGAAGGAGAATGTCCGGCCATCAGTTTGTGACCTCAAGCTGAAGTGCACTTGGGTTCTGCAGCAGGACAATGATCCAAAACACACCAGCATGTCCACCTCCTGAATGGCTTAAAAAAGAGAATGGGGGGTTTGGAGTGGCCTAGTCAAAGTCCGGACTTGAATCCGATTGAGATGCTGTGGCGTGACCTTAAAAAGGTGGTTCATGCTTGAAAACCCTCCAATGTGGCTGAATTAAAACAATTCTGCAAAGAAGAATGGGCCAAAAAGTCCTCCACAGCGATGTGAAAGACTCAATGCCAGTTATTGCAAACGCTTGATTGCAGTTGTTGCTGCTGAGGGTGGCACAACCAGTTATGTTTAGGGGGCAATTACTTTGTCACATAGGGCCATGAAGATTCGGATAGCTTTTTTCCCTCAAATAAAATCATCACTTAAACTGCATTTTGTGTTATCTTTGTATAATATTTTAATTTGTTTGATCTGAAACATTTGCGTAACGGACATATACCAGGAGCTGTCCCAGGCCCGCCGCCACGTCTGTTGACTCATCCAGCTGTAACGCATAGAATTCACTAGCTTGTATGCAAAGCAGTCATTTTTTCAAAACATCTCCTGCCATGTTACTGATGCATCGTGAAACAGTGTTGTTTGATGAAGAAATTGTCTGTGTAGTTCTTTTTTGCATTTTCCCTCAGCATTGTCCCAGCCATATCCACTGCAGCAGGAAGAATTAAGAACCTCCACAATAGTATGGTGCTTGCCTGTCCGAGCCACTCGGTAGCTCACCATATAAGACGCTTCTAGCCCCTTCTTATTAATGGTATCCGTTGCTTTTATACATGTCTTACTACTCGAAAGTCATCTTAATTCTCACTCAACTCCTGTGGCTTATTTTTCAAATTGGCATGTTTTTGTTTCTAAATGTCCGCGCAAGAGTGAAGGTTTCATTGAGTGATGAGATAGTACTTTTGCAAATATAATGCACTGTAACTGAGGAAAGGCACTACTCCCAATCTAAGTGAACCCCAAATCAATGTAGTTCTCATCATATTTGCACCTTTTCGATGGTCTAATGTCTATTGTTCGGTGCTTTCCCGGGTAAGGGGGCAGCAGCTCTTCGGCTGCATCAGTTTCACAACTGTCAGTGTCCATGCTAGCTGGGCTAACAACAAGTGTAGAATTAAGGGTCCTAGCATTGATTGTGCTCGTGGAAGCGGAACAGCTTGTGTCGTCAACAGGATGTTACTACCAGTAGAGCTGGTATGTGTCTCTATGGATTCGGGCCTTTTTTTAACCATTTATCAATTTTCGAGCAAACTGAAGGAGCAGCAGCTACGTTTGGCTACATACGGACCGTTAGTGGAATTCCCATGAGAGAGTAACGGTTAATGTGATTGGATGTTAATTATTTTACTAGGCTATCTGTATTTGACATTGTGTTGTTGCTTAGATGATTTAAATGTATTTTTGGCAGTGAAACGAGGCTACTCAGGTGAGAGTAAATGTATAGCCCCGTTGGAAAATATGAATGGACTGTTTGAATATGTGAATAGAAATAAAACTATTTCTTTTTCTTTTTTAAATGTGAATCACATTTATATTTGGCGTACTCCTGACAGCATTGCACGTACCCCAGTTTGGGAATACCTGGTATAGAGGATATGTTTTTGTTAATTCAATAGTAGTTTGTTCTTGGGACACATTTTAAGATCATTAAAGACTATTTATTTTCAAAGATGCAAAACTGCTCCACAATCGCCCAGTGTGGCAGCCCACTGCTCCAACCTCTCCCACCTGTATATGAATCTTTCGGAAGGGGTTGGGATAAAGCGGAAGTCAAATTTTGGTTGGACCTAAGTGGCACTGAAATGCTCAAATCAACCTACATTGTTTTACATGTCGATGTTAGGTAACCTTGTTGAATGTGATGTTATGAAAATGTTTTGAGCATAATATTAAACGTTTTCAAGAGCCTAGCACAAGCTTAGAGATGTGGCCGCAGCCATATTGAAACAACGTTATGGGAATTGATAGTTTATAAAAAACAGAAAGAACTTATTTACATAACTATTCAGACCCTTGGCTATGAAACTCGAAATTGGGCATTGTGTTTCCATTGATAATCCTTGATGCTTTTACAGATTGATTGGAGTCCATGTGGTAAATTCAATTGATTGGACATGATTTGGAAAGGCACACACCTGTCTATATAAGGTCCCACAGTTGACAATGCATGTCAGAGCATAAACCAAGCCATGGGGTCGAAGAAACTGTCCGTAGAGCCCAGAGACAGGATTGTGTCGAGGCACAGATCTGGGGAAGGGCATTGAAGGTCCCCAAGAACACCGTGGCCTCCATCATTCTTAAATGGAAGAAGTTTGGAACCACTAACACTCTTTCTAGAGCTGGCCTCCCAGCCAAACTGAGCAATCAGGAGAGAAGGACCTTGGTCAGGGAGGTGACCAAGAACCTGATGGTTACTGACAGTGCTTCATAGTTCCTCTGTGGAGATGGTTGTCCTTCTGGAAGATTCTCCCATCTCTGCAGCAATCTATCATTCAGGCCTTTTTATGGTAGAGTGGCCAGAAAATCCGCTTGGATTTTGCCAAAATGCACCTAAAGGACTCAGACCATGAGAAACAAGATTCTTAGGTCTAATGTTTCCAAGACTGAACTATTTCGCCTGAATGAGAAGCATCACGTCCAGAGGAAACCTGGCACCATTCCAACAGTGAAGCATGGTGGTGGCAGCATCATGTTGTGGGATGTTTTTCAGCGGCAGGGATTGGAAAATAGTCTGGATCGAGACAAAGATGAATGGAGCAAAGTATAGAGATACATGATGAAAACTTGCTTCAGAGCACTCTGACTGGGGTGATGGTTTACAATCCAACAGGACAATGACCCTAAGCACACGGCCAAGACACCGCAGGAGTGGCTTCGGGACAAGTCTCTGAATGTTCTTGAATTGCTCAGCCAGAGCCCGGACTTGAACACGATCGAACATATCTGGAGAGACCTGAAATTGGCTATGCAGCGACGCTCCCCATCCAACCTGACAGAACTTGAAAGGATCTACAGAAAAAAATGGGAGAAACTCCCCACATACAGGTGTGCCAAGCTTGTAGCATCATACCCAAAAAGACTCAAGGCTGTAATCGCTGCCAAAGGAACGTCAATAAAGTACTGAGGAAAAGGTCTGAATACTCATGTAAATGTGATATTTTTTTATATAAATTCGCAAAAATGTCTAAAAACCTGTTCGTTTTTTGCCATTATAGTGTATTGTGTGTAGATTGATCGGGGGGGGGGAAATATTTTAATCAATTTTAGAATAAGGCTATAACGTAACAATGTGGAAAAAGTCAAGGGGTCAGAATACTTTCCGAATGCACTGTATATAATATCTTTTTTGAAAAATGTGACATGGCCGGAGGCCCATGGGCCTATAGTATTTTGTTTAGATTTTTGGCTAAATGTTTGTTATACTACTCATGAGCCATTGCCTGACCAGTGGGCAACGGCCAGCCC
This sequence comes from Oncorhynchus gorbuscha, assembly GCF_021184085.1. NCBI lineage: Eukaryota > Metazoa > Chordata > Actinopteri > Salmoniformes > Salmonidae > Oncorhynchus > Oncorhynchus gorbuscha. The sequence continues at coordinate 82,049,794 of NC_060178.1, read as the reverse complement.
CCCTACCAAGATGGACCAGCCCGGTTTTCTGAGCTGAGGTTACTCAACCTCACATTCAAAGTCAAGCGCGGCACCGGGAAAGATACCTGCTCTGACTCGTCATCAGTTAGTCTGCCAAGATCATTGATCGTAAAAAAAAGTGTGAATCGTGACTATAAACGTAGGAGCACATTCTACGTTATCACCTCACTCAAAACTTCCGATTTTTGTGGCGGCTAAAACCATGATTTGGTCAACCGGTAAAGTGCATTATGATTTCTCTAATGAAAGTGTCTGCCCTGCCGCTGTGCTTGTTTCGCTGGGGTATCCTGCTGTGATGAGCGAACACTGTCCTCGCTGCCCCATGCATTTCAGAGAGATGCATCAGATCGTATAACATTTCAAAATGCAATTGGTGGAAAAAGTACTCAATTGTCATACTTGAGTAAAAGTAAAGATACCTTAATTAATAGAAAGTGAATCAAGTTCGTCACCCAATAAAATACTAGAGGAAAAGTCAAAGAATTTGGTTTTAAATATACATAAGTATCAAAAGTAAATGGAATTGCTAAAATGTACTTAAGTATCAAAAGTATAAACCATTTCAAATTCTTATATTAAGCAAACCAGATGGCACCATTTAACTTTTTATTTTTAAATTTATGGATAGCCAGGGACACACTCCAACACTGACATAATTCACAAACAAAGCATTTGTTTGAATCCATCAGATCAGAGGCAGGAGGGATTTTTTTATTTTTTTTATTTCATCAGGTTGGCTAGTTAAGAACATTTGCAACTGCGACCTGGCAAAGATAAAGCAAAGCAAGTGTGACACAGACAACAACACAGAGTTACACATGGAGTAAACAATAAACAAGCCAATGACACAGTAGGAAAAAAAGTCTATATACAGAATGTGCAAAAGGCATGAGGAGGTAGGCAATAAATAGGCCATAGGAGCGAATAATTACAATTTAGCAGATTAACACTGGAGTGATAAATGAGCATATGATGATATGCAAGTAGAGATACTGGTGTGCAAAAGAGCAGAAAAGTAAATAAAATAAAAACAGTATGGGGATGAGGTAGGTAGATTGGGTGGGCTATTTACAGATGGACTATGTACAGCTGCAGCGATCGGTTAGCTGCTCAGATAGCAGATGTTTAAAGTTGGTGAGGGAAATGAAAGTCTCCAACTTCAGCGATTTTTGCAATTCGTTCCAGTCACTGGCAGCAGAGAACTGGAAGGAAAGGCAGCCAAATGAGGTGTTGGCTTTGGGGATGATCAGTGAGATAGAACTGCTGGAACGTGTGCTACGGGGGGGGGTGTTGTTAGTGTGACCAGTGAGCTGAGATAAGGCGGAGCTTTACCTAGCATGGACTTGTAGATGACCTTGAGCCAGTGGGTCTGGCGACGAATATGTAGCGAGGGCCAGCCGACTAGAGCATACAGGTCGCAGTGGTGGGTGGTATAAGGTGATTTGGTAACAAAACGGATGACACTGTGATAGACTGCATCCAGTTTGCTGAGTAGAGTGTTGGACGCTATTTTGTAGAGGACATCGCCGAAGTCGAGGATCGGAAGGATAGTCAGTTTTACGAGGGTAAATTTGGCGGCGTGAGTGTAGGAGGCTTTGTCGCGAAATAGAAAGCCGATTCTTCTAGATTTGATTTTTGGAGATGTTTAATATGAGTCTGGAAGGAGAGTTTACAGTCTAACCAGACACCAAGATATTTATAGATATCCACATATTCTAGGTCAGAACCGTCCAGGGTGGTGATGCTACTCGGGCGGACAGGTGGGGGCAGTGAAAGGTTGAAAAGCATGCATTTGGTTTTACTAGCATTTTAAGAGCAGTTGGAGGCCACGGAAGGAGTTGTTGTATGGCATTGATGCTCGTTTGGAGGTTAGTTAGCACAGTTTCCAAAGAAGGGCCAGAAGCATACAAAATGGTGTCGTCTGTATAGAGGTGGATCAGGGAATCGCCCACAGCAAGACGACATCATTGATATATACAAAGAAAAGAGTCGGCCCAAGAATTTAACCCTGTGGCACCCCCATAGAAACTGCCAGAGGTCCGGACAACATGCCCTCCGATTTTGACACACTGAACTCCGTCTGCAAAGTAGTTGGTGAACCAGGCGAGGCATTCGTTTAAAAAACCAAGGCTATTGAGTCTGCCGATAAGAATACGGTGATTGACAGAGTCGAAAGCCTTGGCCAGGTCGATGAAGACGGCTGCACAGTACTGTCTTTTATCGATGGCGGTTATGATATCGTTTAGTACCTTGAGCGTGGCTGTGGTGCACCCGTGACCGGCTCGGAAGCCAGATTGTGCAGCGGAAAAGGTACCGTGGGATTCGAAATGGTCAGTGATCTGTTTATTAACTTGGCTTTCGAAGACTTTAGATAGGCAGTGCAGGATGGATATAGGTCTGGGATGACTGGCAGCTTTCCGATTTTTAGGGATCTCGGACGATACGAAAGAGGTTGAACAGGCTGGTAAGGGGTTGCAACAGGCTGGTATAGGGGTTGCAACAATGGCGGCGGATAGTTTTAGAAAAGAGAGGGTCCAGATTGTCTAGCCCAGCTGATTTTATGGGTCCAGGTTTTGCAGCTTTTTTAGAACCTCTGCGATCTGGATTTCGGTGAAGGAGAAGCTGGGGGAGGCGGGGCTGTTGGCCAGGGTTGGAGTAGCCAGGAGGAAGGCATGGCCAGCCGTTGAGAAATGCTTCTTGAAATTTTCGATTATCATGGATTTATCAGTGGTGACCGTGTTACCTAGCCTCAGTGCAGTGGACAGCTGGGAGGAGGTGCTCTTGTTCTCCATGGACTTTACAGTGTCCCGAAACCTTTTGGAGTTAGAGCTACAGGATTCAAATTTCTGCTTGAAGACGCAAGCCTTTGACTGTGTGTATTGGTTCCTGACTTCCCTTAACTGTTGCATATCGTGGGGACTATTCGATGCTATTGCAGTCCGCCACAGGATGTTTTTCTGCTGGTCAAGGGCAGTCCGGTCTGGAGTGAACCAAGAGCAATATCTGTTCTTCGTTCTGCATTTTTTGAACGGGACATGCTTATCTAAGATGGTGAGGAAGTTACTTTTAAAGAATGACCAGGCATCCTCAACTGACGGGATGAGGTCAATATCCTTCCAGGATACCCGGGCCAGGTCGATTAGAAAGGCCTGCTTGCAGAAGTGTTTTTGGGAGCGTTTGACAGTGATGAGGGGTGGTCGTTTGACCGCGGGCCCAAAGCGGATACAGGCAATCAGGCAGCGATCGCCGAGATCCTGATTGAAAACAGCAGAGGTGTATTTGGAGGGCAAGTCAGGATAATGTCTATGAGGGTGCCCATGTTGACAGATTTAGGGTTGTACCTGGTGGGTTCCTTGATGATTTGTGTGAGATTGAGGGCATCTTGATTAGATTGTAGGACTGCCGGGGTGTTAAGCATATCCCAGTTTAGGTCGCCTAACAGAACGAACTCTGAAGCTAGATGGGGGGGGGGCGATCAATTCACAAATGGTGTCCAGGGCACAGCTGGGAGCGGAGGGGGGTGATAGCAGGCGGCAACAGTGAGAGACTTATTTCTGGAGAGATACATTTTTTAAATTAGAAGTTCAAACTGTTTTGGTATAGACCTGTAAAGTATGACAGAACTTTGCAGGCTATCTCTGCAGTAGATTGCAACTCCTCCCCCTTTGGCAGTTCTATCTTGACGGAAAATGTTGTAGCTGGGTATGGAAATCTCAGAATTGTTGGTGGCCTTCCTAATCCAGGATTCAGACACGGCAAGGACACCAGGGTTGGCAGAGTTTGCTAAAGCCGTGAGTAAAACAAACTTAGGGAGGAGGCTTCTGATGTTGACATGCATGAAACCAAGGTTCAACAAATGAGGGTGCCTGGGGACAAGCAGGGCCTGGGTTTACCTCCACATCACCCGAGGAACAGAGGAGGAGTAGGATGAGGGTACGGCTCAAGGCTATCAAAACTGGTCGCCTAGGGGACAAAGAATAAAAGGATCAGGTTTCTGGGCGTGGTAGATTAGATTCAGGGCATAATGTGCAGACTGGTATGGTGGGGTGCGGGCACAGCGGAGGTAAGCCGCTGTACAGACAATGACAACAGAAACACTGTATGAAATGTGGCTAAAATATAAACTTAACATGCAACAATTTCAAAGATTTTACTGAGTTACAGTTCATATAAGCAAATCAGTCAATTGAAATAAATTCATTAGGCATTAATCTATGGATTTCACATGAATGGGAATACAGATATGCAACTGTTGGTTACAGATACTTTTGAAAATGTATTTGTCACATACACATGGTTAGCAGATGTTAATGCGAGTGTAGCGAAATGCTTGCGCTTCTAGTTCCGACCATGCAGTGATAACCAACAAGTAATCTAACTAACAATTTCAAAACTACTGTCTTATACACAGTGTAAGGGGATAAGGAATATGTACATAAGGATATATGAATGAGTGATGGTACAGAGCAGCATACAGTAGATGGTATCTAGTACAGTATATACATATGAGATGAGTGTGTAGACAAAGTAAACAAAGTGGCATAGTTAAAGTGGCTAGTGATACATGTATTACATAAGGATGCAGTCGATGATGTAGAGTACAGTATATACGTATGCATATGAGATGAATAATGTAGGTAAGTAACATTATATAAGGTAGCATTGTTTAAAGTGGCTAGTGATATATTTACATTTCCCATCAATTCCCATTATTAAAGTGGCTGGAGTTGGGTCAGTGTCAATGACAGTGTGTTGGCAGCAGCCTCTCAATGTTAGTGGTGGCTGTTTGACAGTCTGATGGCCTTGAGATAGAAGCTGTTTTTCAGTCTCTCGGTCCCAGCTTTGATGCACCTGTACTGACCTCGCCTTCTGGATGATAGCGGGGTGAACAGGCAGTGGTTCGGGTGGTTGATGTCCTTGATGATCTTTATGTCCTTCCTGTAACATCGGGTGGTGTAGGTATCCTGGAGGGCAGGTAGTTTGCCCCCGGCGATGCGTTGTGTAGTGCTCACTACCCTCTGGAGAGCCTTATGGTTGAGGGCGGAGCAGTTGCCGTACCAGGCGGTGATACAGCCCGCCAGGATGCTCTCGATTGTGCATCTGTAGAAGTTTGTGAGTGCTTTTGGTGACAAGCCGAATTTCTTCAGCCTCCTGAGGTTGAAGAGGCGCTGCTGCGCCTTCTTCACGACGCTGTCAGTGTGAGTGGACCAATTCAGTTTGTCTGTGATGTGTATGTCGAGGAACTTAAAACTTGCTACCCTCTCCACTACTGTTCCATCGATGTGGATAGGGGGGTGTTCCCTCTGCTGTTTCCTGAAGTCCACAATCATCTCCTTAGTTTTGTTGACGTTGAGTGTGAGGTTATTTTCCTGACACCACACTCCGAGGGCCCTCACCTCCTCCCTGTAGGCCGTCTCGTCGTTGTTGGTAATCAAGCCTACCACTGTTGTGTCGTCCGCAAACTTGATGATTGAGTTGGAGGCGTGCGTGGCCACGCAGTCGTGGGTGAACAGGGAGTACAGGAGAGGGCTCAGAACGCACCCTTGTGGGGCCCCCGTGTTGAGGATCAGCGGGGAGGAGATGTTGTTGCCTACCCTCACCACCTGGGGGCGGCCCGTCAGGAAGTCCAGTACCGAGTTGCACAGGGCGGGGTCGAGACCCAGGGTCTCGAGCTTGATGACGAGCTTGGAGGGTACTATGGTGTTGAATGCCGAGCTGTAGTCGATGAACAGCATTCTCACATAGGTATTCCTCTTGTCCAGGTGGGTTAGGGCAGTGTGCAGTGTGGTTGAGATTGCATCGTCTGTGGACCTATTTGGGCGGTAAGCAAATTGGAGTGGGTCTAGGGTGTCCGGTAGGGTGGAGGTGATATGGTCCTTGACTAGTCTCTCAAAGCACTTCATGATGACGGAAGTGAGTGCTACGGGGCGTTAGTCGTTTAGCTCAGTTACCTTAGATTTCTTGGGAACAGGAACAATGGTGGCCCTCTTGAAGCATGTGGGAACAGCACACTCGTATAGGGATTGATTGAATATGTCCGTAAACACACCGGCCAGCTGGTCTGCGCATGCTCTGAGGGCGCGGCTGGGGATGCCGTCTGGGCCTGCAGCCTTGCGAGGGTTAACACGTTTAAATGTCTTACTCACCTCGGCTGCAGTGAAGGAGAGACCGCATGTTTTCGTTGCAGGCCGTGTCAGTGGCACTGTATTGTCCTCAAAGCGGGCAAAAAAAGTTATTTAGTCTGCCTGGGAGCAAGACATCCTGGTCCGTGACTGGGCTGGGTTTCTTCTTGTAGTCCGTGATTGACTGTAGACCCTGCCACATGCCTCTTGTGTTTGAGCAATTGAATTGAGATTCCACTTTGTCTCTGTACTGACGCTTAGCTTGTTTAATAGCCTTGCGGAGGGAATAGCTGCATTGTTTATATTCGGACATGTTACCAGACACCTTGCTCTGATTAAAAGCAGTGGTTCGCGCTTTCAGTTTCACACGAATGCTGCCATCAATCCACGGTTTCTGGTTTGGGAATGTTTTTATCGTTGCTATGGGAACGACATCTTCGACGCACATTCTAATGAACTCGCACACCGAATCAGCGTATTCATCAATATTTTCATCTGACGCAATACGAAACATGTCCCAGTCCACGTGATGGAAGCAGTCTTGGAGTGTAGAGTCAGCTTGGTCTGACCAGCGTTGGACAGACCTCAGCGTGGGAGCCTCTTGTTTTAGCTTCTGCCTGTAGGCAGGGATCAGCAAAATGGAGTCGTGGTCAGCTTTCCCGAAAGGGGGGCGGGGCAGGGCCTTATATGCGTCCCGGAAGTTAGAGTAACAATGATCCAAGGTTTTACCACCCCTGGTTGTGCAATCGATATGCTGATAAAATTTAGGGAGTCTTGTTTTCAGATTAGCTTTGTTAAAATCCCCAGCTACAATGAATGCAGACTCCGGATAAATGGTTTCCAGTTTGCAAAGGGTTAAATAAAGTTCGTTCAGAGCCATCGATGTGTCTGCTTGGGGGGGGATATATACGGCTGTGATTATAATCGAAGAGAATTCTCTTGGAAGATAATGCGGTCTACATTTGATTGTGAGGAATTCTAAATCAGGTGAACAGAAGGATTTGAGTTCCTGTATGTTTCCTTCATCACACCATGTCCCGTTAGTCATGAGGCATACGCCCCCGCCACTCTTCTTACCAGAGAGATGTTTGTTTCTGTCGGCGCGATGCGTGGAGAAACCCGTTGGCTGCACCGCATCGGATAGCGTCTTCCCAGTAAGCCATGTTTCCGTGAAGCAGAGAACGTTGCAGTCTCTGATGTCCCTCTGGAATGCCACCCTTGCTCGGATTTCGTCAACCTTGTTGTCAAGAGCCTGGACATTGGCAAGAAGAATGCTGGGAAGTGGTGCGCGATGTGCCCTTTTTCGGAGTCTGACCAGAACACCGCCTCGTTTTTTCTCTTTTTCGGAGTCGTTTTTTTGGGTCGCTGCATGCGATCCATTCCGTTGTCCTGTTTGTAAGGCAGAACACAGGATCCGCGTCGCGGAAAACATATTTTTGGTCGTACTGATGGTGAGTTGACACTGATCTTATATTCAGTCTCTGTGCATTTACATTTCTATCGATAAAATGCCATTGTGTTTGTTGTCCGTAACTTATGAATGCCCACACCATAACATTTACATTTAAGTCACCGCCACCATGGGGCACTCTGTTCACAACGTTGAAATCAGCAAACCGCTCACCCACGCAAAGCCATACACCTGGACTGTGGTTGTGAAGCTGGTTGGACATAATGCTGAATTCTCTAAAACAATGGAGGCAGCTAATAGTAAAGAAATTAATATTAAATTATCTGGCAAAGCTCTGGTGGATATTCCTGCAGTCACCATGCCAATTGCACGCTCCGTCAACTTGAGACATTTGTGGCATTGTGTTGTGACAAAACTGCACATTTCAGTGGCATTTTATTGCCCCCAGCACAACGTGGTATATAATAATCATATTGTTTCATCAAATTCTTGATACGCCACACCAGTCAGGTGGATGGATTACCTTGGAAAAGGGGAAATGCTCACTAAAAGGGATGTAATCAAATTTGTGCGCAAAAGTTGAGAGAAACATGATTTTTGTGGGTATGGAAAATGTCTGATCTTTTATTTCAGCTCATGAAACTTGGGACCAAAACGTTCCGTGTTGTGTTTATATTTTTGTTCAATGTATTTACAAATTCAAGGTGTTTTTCTGCCCTCTCCTTGTGAAAAGAGAACACTGCAACACACTTGAGTTGTGACAACTAATGGTCAGGCAAATGCACAATACATATACAAAATGTACATTTCTGAATAACTACTCATTTAGCTATATTAAGATGAGCACTTTTATAACACAGCTGCAAACAACTCCATCACATCTAAGACCCTATCATGTCTCTCCTCCCAGATCTGCCGTCTACAGCAGCACCTGTCTGCAGGGGAGCACCAGCAGGACCTCTTCTTGGGTCAGCCTGCAATGTTTGTCTCCCGAAACACCCAGCCCCCCACCCACAGCCTGGTGGAGCTCATCCAGCTATGTGGGGGCACAGTCTGCAAAACAGTCCGGCAGACAGGCCTCTGCATAGGGGAGTACAACGGCAAGAGACCAGAAGGGAGCAGGATTCTCTCCGAGCAGTGGGTGCTGGGTAAGATGTCAGCCCAGTGTTAATTGATGTGTAGTCCTTTTACTCTCCATCCCATATACAGGTTGAAAATGTAGATTACATTTACATTTACATTTAAGTCTTTTAGCAGACGCTCATCACTGATAAGCACTTACATTGGAACACAGTGGCTGTACAGAGCAGGCACTGGGTCACCGCTTTACTGCGATGTATGGGATTCAAGTTCTAAGCCGGAGCATCACCCGCAACAAGATGCCCCCATCCTTCCCGCAAATTGGGTTACATTTGCACATTGTAGTGTTGTCTCAGTAAGGGGAGTGCTGTAAATCAAGAGCACTCGATGTGTTCAGAAAGATGAGAAGTCGAAATGTATAAATACGTCTTTGTCACACAAGCAAACCACACACCCATGAATCCAAATGTGCACTTCACATTTCCAACTCATGTCATTTACAGCATCGAAATGTATGATCGCAATGATGCTTTACAAGAAGAATATTGCGTCATACCCCAGGTTATTCTGAACAAAATGGGCTATGTTCTGTGTTGTGAAGAAAATGGCCATGGAAGTCTCACCTGAATGCACTCATGACATTCCATATGCACCAAAATTGTATTGTTCTCTGAAGTACCTTGGGAAAGCCTAACACTGCAAGGTCATATTTTATAACTTCACTAGTCATGTTGGCAATAGAATAAGCTTTCAAATGATGCCCACCTGACCCAGATTGCGATTTGTGATGGGCTGGTTTTGGATTGCATAACAACAGTAATTGCGTGAAGGTGGGGTGCATGGCTGCATTCCAGACAAAACTGCTCATTCAGTTCCTCAATGGAACAGCTAGGAGAGCTCCAGAAAACATCGAATAACAGTTGAAGGCTCTTTTTTTGTTATAAAAGTGCATTGAAATTACTTAGGAACTGTGCACACTTTGAATAGCTGTATAGCCACTTGGAGACACCTCTCACTCAAACCCTTGACATTTTCAGTTTCTCATGTTGCACCTACCCCGAATATTTGTATTATGTTACTAAATGTTGTGATTTGTTTTTTTGATTGTGTGGTGTTACATTTGGCTTCAGCATAGAATATTTATGTAAATTTAAGTTTTTACCCTCTGTGTCATTGTTTCTTTAACAATGGTATTCATTGACTTCCTTTTTCCTCTAGATTGTATCACACATCTCAAGCAACTTCCATATGAGAAGTATGACTTGGAATGGAAGTCCCGGTAATATGAAGTTGGACTTAAACATGGAGAACACACATGGAAATCGTTCTGGCTATTTTTCTCCCTTGAATGTGAATTGACTTTCTACTGTTATTGCATTCTATTTAATAAAACTTTTACCTTGTCAGAATGTTCTCATCGCAGCATAACTTTGCAGGTTTTTATTTGATATAGACTGAAGTATAAGGACATCTCTATTTGTGATTATTTGTCACAAAACTAGTCATGTCAGTCCATCCACTCATCACAGTTCCAATTCAAAGATGAGTATTGTCAAAGCAGTGCTTTAATGTCATAGGAGTTTACTATGCATCAAAGATAGCTGGTTATACGACACAAACTGATCTGGGACCAGGATAGTGCTTATACAGTGTCTATTTAACAATTCACTTAGTAATTTAATGTCAAGTTATACTGGATAGCACAGGTCACACACTTGTCAGGTTTCATCAGACTCACACTACTATCTAAATAACTTTAAAACTCAGCCTTAGTTTTTGGCAGATCTTTCTTTACTGTTGCTGGCATCTGGCACTGACACCAGGGTTAGTTCAAGGCCGGGTCCTTGGGACAACCTTACCCTAACCTTAAAGGCCCAGTGCAGCCAAAAAAATGCGATTCCCTGTTTATTTTATTTCCACAGTGAGGTTAGAATAATATTGTGGAAATTATAATGCCCTTTTAGTGTAAGAGTTGTTTGAAAAGACAGCCTGAAATGTCAGCCTGTTTTGGTGGGTATAGTTTTTGCCTGCCTGGGGAATTAGTTACAAATAACAGTTACAAACCTCTCAGCCAATAACATAATTTTTCATTTTCTCCTCCCCACTCAGACCCCTCCCAGACAGACATCTTGCAAAATTATTGCTAAGACGCTATTTTATTTACCATGTTTAATTTAAAACAATCACAGTAAGGTACTTAATTGTTACCCAGAAATTATTTGAAATTGAATTTTTTTTTAAATGTCTGCATTGGAACCTTAAACGTTTTAAATGTCAACTTAAATGATGTCAGATGGGATGTCTCAAGTATCCCGTTTAGACTTTTCCCTGACACCAGCACATTAGCAACTGTCATCCACTCTTACCAACCACCAATCTCAGAACTCTTCTTTAAACCAATCAGCGTGCACAATGTTGGCAAGTGGCTTACGCCTCCATCACACCAACAGTATCATTGCATTTTGGCACACCAGAAGTACATTAATATCCAATGGAATGCTCCGTTTGCAGTGCGTTCTGTGTGGTGCATATGTTGGATGTTATCGAAGTATGCATCAAATTGAATAATTCGTCAGCTTGACAGAAAAGGTAGCAGAAGGTGAATGTTGGACTTATGTTGCAAAAGCTCTGTAGGTGTGATCGAGGCGTTCGGTCAGATAGCATGACCTCAGTCTACACTGATTCCGCATTTATGTGGTAGTTGGAACTAGGAAACTGACATTTCCAACTTGCCAAATGGTTGTAGTTATACAGGTGCCACTGCCACCTTCAACCAGTTAGCAAGTCGGACATTTGAGTTTCCTCGTTTCGAGTAGTGCATGATGATGATGAGGGGCGAGCGTAGCATAGGAGTGACGCCATCTGACATGACACTAGAGGTGCGTTCAGTTTGCTACTTTGCGGAACGGGTTTGTACTGTATGACAAGTTTCCCCAAAACGTTCTTGTACTTTCTTAATAGACTTTCAACTTGATCACACCTACAGCATCATTGCGCAAATTGGTACGCAACAGCAAGCTGGCTACAGCATACAATTTGATAAATACAAGGTAAGTGCCACACAGAATGCACTGCACCTGCCTCTGCAACGCAATGCTGGAAGGCAAACACCTTGATCACACCTACCGTGTCTGGGCGCAAAATAGTATGCAGCATCACTTGGATATGCCTGCAACAGAAGTTCAACATTCACGTTCTGCTACCATTTCTATGCATAGTTTGATGCAAAAAATATATATAAATCCAACATATGCATCACAGAACATACTGCAACTGCCTCTGCAACACAATGATTGTACTAGTGTACAAAAATGCAATGATGCTGTTGGTGTGATCATGTGTAGTACTTCTGGTGTACCAAAACCCTGTCCGTGTAAACAAGACATTTGAAGTACGTTTGCTCCCGTTTGGTGGGTGTGGCTTCAAGCAATGAAATACGTATTTAAAGGGAAGTAGCGATGCTGGCAGCATCCTACTACAACCCTTCTGGTGTTTCAACTGGTTGTTCTCTACTGCAGCGTGCACCCAGGTACGGGTGAAGTTTAGGGTATAGAAGCCCCAAGGACCCCAGATATCATGAATCATTATTAAACATGGATATAATTTCAATACCCAGTGCTATGCGGGATCATTGGGATGTCCCGACCTTAACCCCTACTTTATCCATTTAAAATTCAATTTAAAATGTTAACTTCAGTGGAGTAGAGACGTCCCAATGATACCGGATAGCACGGACCAATCGCAATTGCGTCTTCCCTCCTCAAACCACATTGGATGAGAGAGCCAGAAGTCCTGCCCCTCCGACCTACTCCTCCAATGGGGTTTGAGGAGGCGAGGAGAATGTGATTGAGATTTCCCCATTGAGTCCATGAGCAGGCTTGTGTGTGACTTTGGTAGAGGTAGTTTTTGAACTAAAACTTCACTGTTGACCGAGGAGAATGTAAATGCTAAGCATGTAGTAATGATTTACCACTGCTGTTTTAACCGTGGTTTTGTACGAAACCATTCGTTTGGTTCATGTGCCGGTTGAACAGTGTTTAGCGGCAAAGTAAGTCAGCTTCGCTAGCTAGGTAAAGTTAGCTGGCTATCGGAGATTCGATGTCGTTTGCTGGTTGTTACATTGAGCTGTTGCGATATTCATAACGTTGACATGTGGTGTTACTATGTGGCCGTTGTATAAGCTATATTTGCAACTTCTCATCCTAGCTTACTTTCATCCGGAAATAGTCAACCGAGAAGTGAACGTGCATATCTTATAGTTATAGCTAGTTGAACTAGCTAGAAGTGTGTAGTACAGAATGCTGCTCTCCCTGGTTGTGCACACATACTCGTTGCGGTACTGGTTTCCTGCAGTGGTAATGTTAGGCACAGCTCCGGTTTATGTGCTGTCATGGGGTGCATGTCGTGTGCTTACCGCTGTCCTCCCATCAAGACTATACCGCAGGATGGACGACCACCTCTATAACATATACCAGAGCCTCGTCCTATTTTTCTTCGAAAACTATACCGGGGTGGAGGTGAGTATACGTGCATTTAATTTTAAACACTCACATTAAACTGTTAGGTCCTAAATGGAATTGCATGCAACCTGTATTGCCTTCTGGCTTGCTATACGATAGCTGATTGCACGTGGGGAATCCTCACTGTAGTCAACCTAACATGAAAATGATCGGTTAAGCCATACGAGTTGTAGAATTTAGGTGCGCGCATACACTGCACATTATGGTATCACGCGGAATATGCTTGAAAGGAGAGAATCTCCGATCAATGAACCTCTTCTGAACATATTTAGTGTTGCCAGTGAATTGTATGATGACGTGATGTTTACACCCAGTTACTTGATTCAAAAAGTGAGGTGAATTTGTATCGACTTTATTCCCCGAGGTAAAAAAGTTAAGTTCGATATTCGACTGATAATCGCGCTTTCAAACCACCTGAGCCACAGACTCCAAATAAGTGTCATGATGTTGGAAAAGTTGCGCCCACATTGCACAGGTCTTATTTTCACGATGTAGACATTAATTTGCTTTCCAAAGCTAATAAAGCATGTGGAAATGTGAGCAGCGTTTTGTATTCCAAGTTGTATTAGTTACGGAGCGTGAACAAAGTACAAACTTTTTTACCCTCAAATTTCAATAGCTCCTTGGTCATGTGAAATACTTATTTCAAACAAGGTTCAGAATGTCCACTTACTGCTCTTCTATATTGCACACCCTTTAGTTTGTCAATTTATCTCACAAGATTTTACATGAATTTTTCCAAGTGTAAAGTTTCAATAGCTCCAAGGTCATGTGACTTCAAACAAGGTTCAGAATGTCCACTGAGTGGGCCTACATATTGCACACCCTTTAGTTTATCAATTTTTATCTCGCATGGTTTTACATGAATTTTTCAAAATGTAGAATTTCAATAGCTCCTTGCTCATGTGACCTAATGTCCGCTGACTACCCTTCTATATTGCACACTGCTTCTACACCTGCATTGCTTGCTGTTTGGGGTTTTAGGCTGGGTTTCTGTACAGCACTTTGAGATATCAGCTGATGTACGAAGGGCTATATAAATAAATTTGATTTGATTTGGTCTTGTTTGTGTACTGTAAAATCACGAGGTGTAACGTACATTTTTCATATTTTAAAATTTGCATTAGCTCCTTGGTCATGTCAATTACACACCTAAGAAGCATGCAGTGGATATACACCCGTATTGCAAAACATCGAGTCATGCATCTTCTATATTGTTGTACATTATTATTAGTTTGACAATTAGGGGGTTCAGTCAGTGTTTACCCTTTAATATTTATCTACCATAATTGGTTGTTCAAAGTACCCAGTTTTTTTGTGTTTTTTTTTCACGGTATTTAACTTCTTGCGTCGAGCCATCCCGGATCCGGTATTGTGACTACAGCCTAAAACTCATTACCATAACGCAACGTTAACTATTCATGAAAATCGCAAATGAAATGAAATGAATCTATTTCCTCTCAAGCTTAGCCTTTTGTTAACAACACTCATCTCAGATTTTCAAAATATGCTTCTCAACCATTGCAAAACATGCTTCTCAACCATTGCAAAACAAGCATTTGTGTAACAGTATTGATGGCTAACGTAGCATTTAGCGTAGCATTTAGCGTTAGCATTCAGCATGCAACATTTTCCACAAAACCATAAAAGCATTCCAACAAAATCATTTACCTTTGAAGAACTTAAGATGTTTTCAATGAGGAGACTCAGATAGCAAATGTTCAGTTTTTCCTGAAAGATTATTTGTTTAGGACAAATTGCTCAGTTTTCTGCGTTACGTTTAGGTACGAAAAAAACCTGTATCCAGGATTGTGTAAATCTATCAGCAAGCTCATTAGCATAACACAATGTTAACTATTCATGAAAATCGCAAATGAAATGAAATTAATCTATTTGCTCTCAAGCTTAGCCTTTTGTTAACACTGTCATCTCAGATTTTCAAAATATGCTTCTCAACCATTGCAAAACAAGCATTTGTGTAACCGTATTGATGGCTAATGTACCATTTAGCATTAGCATTCAGCATGCAACATTTTCCACAAAAACCATAAAAGCATTCAAATAAAATCATTTACCTTTGAAGAACTTAAATGTAAATGTAAATGTA
Source organism: Oncorhynchus gorbuscha (assembly GCF_021184085.1). Classification (NCBI taxonomy): domain Eukaryota; kingdom Metazoa; phylum Chordata; class Actinopteri; order Salmoniformes; family Salmonidae; genus Oncorhynchus; species Oncorhynchus gorbuscha. Next base: position 82,034,533 of record NC_060178.1, on the reverse strand, counting down.
AACTTCAGATGTTTTCAATGAGGAGACTCTGTTAGATAGCAAATGTTCCGTTTTTACAAAAAATATTATTTGTCGACTAATCGCTCCGTTTTGTTCATTGCGTTTGGGTAAGAAAAAAATAATAAGTCATTAAAACGCAAACTTTTTTCCAAATTAACTCCATATTATCGACAGAAACATGGCAAACGATGTTTAGAATCAATCCTCAAGGTGTTTTTCACATATCTATCGACGATAAAATCCATCGTGGCAGTTTACTTTCAATTCTGAAGAAATGGAACGCGCATGGACGTACAGATTACGCACACCGGGCGGGACACCAGGTAAATGTAGTCTCTTATGGTCAATCTTCAAATGATGTGCCTACAAACACTGTCACAATGCTGCAGACTCCTCGGGGAATAGACAGAAAGCGCAGGCTCATTCCTGGCGCATTCACAGCCATATAAGGAGACATTGGAACACAGCGGCTTCAGAATCCGGGGCATTTCCTGTATGAAACTTCATCTTAGTTTTGCCTGTTGCATTAGTTCTGGGGCACGCACAGATAATATCTTTGCCGTTTTGGAGATGTCAAAGTTGTCTTTCCAAGGCTGTCAATTCCATGCATAGTCGAGCATCTTTTAGTGACAAAATATTGCGCTTAAAACGGGCACGTCTTTTTATCCAATAATGACACAGCGCCCCCATAGGTTCAACAGGTTAACAGTGGTACACAATAGGAGAGAGACAGATAATATCTCCTTTCGTCGTTAATATCAACCATAAAGGAAAAGGGCAAAGTACGAGAGTCATGCTATTAATTGTCCAAAGCAGGGACGGAGAGTGAGCTAGTGAGGTAGACTGCAGTGGGTTTGCTGGTCAAGACATATACTGAACATGTAACTGCAGTAATTGTGGCCAGTAAATCAATGAATAAAAATATAATATTGACAAATTAAACAAATTGTAGACCTTTAATCTTTTCCAGCATGTCAACAGACACTTAACTTCAATTAAGTATGAAACATTTCACAGTGTTAACTTTCTCTTTATCCCTGGTTGATGTACATTTCAGAGCCTCTTCAGTGTGGATGGGGTATAGCATACATTTTCAACAACAGACTGCACTTCCAGTTTGTTCTTTACTCTGAACTCTTGTCTTCATTCCTAGGCACAGCACATGGAGCCTCAGTTGGTATGCAAAACATTCAATCAAAACAAAACACGTTATAAATAATATCAAATATTAGCCATAAATTGTCTCACATGCCGTCACTATTGTCAAAGATTATAAACATGTTAAATGAAGTTACTAACCCAGTCAGTCTTTGGGCCACATCCAGGTTCTTTGTCAGTGGCACACATGAAGCAGTTGTTGGCTTTGTTGAACTCTAGACATGAACTGAACATATGGCTGTCCCATGCAACTACATAAAAATAAAGAATTTACTTTGAATTAAATGTCATTTACATACCAGACATTTTTTGTATATCCTCAGCCATTTCTTTTCGCAGTTGCTCCATGTGTTTTTGAAGGTTCCATATCAATTTGGGTGGGGATGTTGGAAGTTCTGTGCAACTTCCTTGGCCATCTACACCAAAAAAATACATTTTTACCTAATTGTCACATAACAGCTAACCATTCATTATTGGAAATATAACTATCAAACCTGCATTTCAAAGACCCCACAGCTGAAGGTGTCCTGCTGCATGGAGTTATTTCCCTTCCTTTACACTTTTTCCACCCAGTTGTCTTTTCCATGGCAGGATCTTGTCACTTTGAAGTGTTCTCTTTTATGTAAAAATAATGGAATTATGATTAGTTATAGGAAAATGAATACACAAGCCACATTTGAATGCTGTTTTCCTTATCACTAAAATCTAGTAATTTATAAGCAGAGGTCATTTCCTTTATGCCCCGTTCTACACGCAGCCTAAATTATAGGCACGGAACCATTTACAGGACAGTAAAAGTCGCATATAGGATCCAACAATATCACAGAGTGAATAAATGTACAGTCGTGGCCAAAAGTTTTGAGAATGATATATTAATTTTCAGTCTGCTGCCTCAGTTTGTATGATGGCAATTTGCATATACTCGAGAATGTTATGAAGAGTGATCAGATGAATTGCAATTAATTGCAAAGTCCCTCTTCATCACGGACAAACTGAATTGGTCCAGCCACACAGACGGCATCGTGAAGAAGGCGCAGCAGCACCTCTTCAACCTCAGGAGGTGAAGAAATTCAGCTTGTCACCAAAAGCACTCACAAACTTCTACAGATGCACAATCGAGAGCATCCTGTAGGGCTGTATCACCGCCTGGTACGGCAACTGCTCCGCCCACAACCGTAAGGCTCTCCAGCGGGTAGTGAGGTCTGCACAACGCATCACCGGGAACAAACTACCTGCCCTCCAGGACACCTATACCACCCGATGTCACAGGAAGGCCATAAAGATCAACAAGGACAACAACCACCCGAGCCACTGCCTGTTCACCCCGCTATCATCCAGATGGCAAGGTCAGTACAGGTGCATCAAAGCAGGGACCAAGAGAAGCTGTTTTTCAGTCTTTCTAAAAGCCATCAGACGGTTAAACAGCCACCACTAACATTGAGTGGCTGCTGCCAACACACTGACTCAACTCCAGCCACTTTAATAATGGAAATTGATGTAAAACTATCACTAGCCACTTTAAACCATGCTACTTAATATGCTTACATACCCTACATTACTCATCTCATATGTATATACTGTACTCTATACCATCTACTCCATCTCACCTATGCCATTCTGTACCATCACTCATTCTTATATCTTTATGTACATATTCTTTATCCCTTTACACTTGTGTATATAAGGTAGTAGTTTTTGGAATTGTTCGGTTAGATTACTCGTTGGTTATTACTGCATTGTCGGAACGAAAAGCACAAGCATTTCGCTACACTCGCATTAACATCTGCTAACCATGTTTGTGACAAATAGATTTGATTTGAATCCCCCAAAAATTCCACTGCATTTCAGCCCTGCCACAAAAGGACCAGCTGACATCATGTCAGTGGTTCTCTCGTTAACATAGGTGTGAGTGTTGACGAGGACAAGGCTGGAGATCACTCTGTCATGCTGATTGAGTTCAAATAACAGACTGGAAGCTTCAAAGCGAGGGTGGTGCTTGGGATCATTGTTCTTCCTCGGTCAATCATTGTTACCTAAAAGGAAACACGTGCCATCATCGTTGCTTTGCTCAAAAAGGGCTTCACAGGCAATCAACCATTTATCGGATCATCAAGAACTTCAAGGAGAGCGGTTCAATTGTGAAGGCTTCTGGGCGCCCAAGAAAGTTCAGAAAGCGCCAAGACCGTCTCCTAAAAAGTTGATTCAGCTGCAGGATCGGGGCACCACTAGTACAGAGCTTGCTCAGGAATGGCAGCAGGCAGGTGTGAGTGCATCTGCACAGCCAGTGAGGTGAAGACGTTGAGGATGGCCTGGTGTCAAGAATGGCAGCAAAGAGGAAAAATATCAGGGACAGACTGATATTATGCAAAAGGTACAGGGATTGGACTGCTGAGCACCGGGGTACTGTGATTCTCTCTGAATCCCTTTCCGATTGTTTGGGTCATCCGGACAAAAGCTTGTCCGGAGAAGACAAGGTGAGTGCTACCATCAGTCCTGTGTCATGCCAACAGTAAAGCATCCTGATACTATTCATGTGTGGGGTTGCTTCTCAGCCAAGGGAGTGGGCTCACTCACAATTTTGCCTAAGAACACAGCCATAAATAAAGAATGGTATCAACACATCCCCCGAGAACAACTTCTCCCAACCATCCAGGAACAGGTTGGTGACGAACAATGCCTTTTCCAGCATGATGGAGCACCTTGCCATAAGGCAAAAGTGATAACTAAGTGTCTTGGGGAACAAAACATCAATATTTTGGTTCCATGGCCAGGAAACTCCCCAGACCTTAATCCCATTGAGAACTTGTGGTCAATCCTCAAGACGCTGGTGGACAAACAAAACCCCACATTCTGACAGACTCCAAGCATTGATTATGCAAGAATGGGTTGCCATCAGTCAGGATTAGGCCCAGAAGTTAATTGACAGCATGCCAGGACAGATTGCAGAGATGTTAAAAGAAGGGTCAACACTGTAAATATTGACTTTTTGCATCAACTTCATGTAATTGTCAATAAAAGCCTTTGACACTTATGAAATGCTTGTAATTATACTTCAGTATTCCATAGTAACATCTGACAAAAATATCTAAAGACACTGAAGCAGCAAACTTTGGAAATTAATATTTGTGTCATTCTCAAAACATTTGGCCACGACTGTAAAGCGTTTGTAGACTAAGAAAAAAATATTAAATGAAGGTTTCATCAGTACCTGCTTAAAGAAAGTCATATCACAAAGATCAGATGACAGTGCCCAACAAATCTATGACAATAGAACGAATTGTAAGCACCAAAGTGTTTGTCAAAACAATATCTGAAAATGTCAGTTGATGAACATAATACTTTATGTAATTTATTTATGTAATTTATGATACGCTGTTGAGGAATATTCCATGTACCAACACTACGTGTAGGACGGACATAAGACGTTCCCACATACAGTATTTTTTTCACCTTTATTCAACCAGGTAAGCCAGTTGAGAACAAGTTCTCATTTACAACTGCGACCTGGCTAAGATAAAGCAAAGCAGTGTGACACAAACAGCAGTTACACATGGAATAAACAAATGTACAGTCAACACAGTACAAAAGTCTATATCCAATGTGTGCAAATTAAGATTAGGGAGGTGAGGCAATAAATAGGCCTAAGTGGCGAAATACAATTTCGCAAATAAACACGAGTGAGATGTGCAAGTAGAGCTATTGTGGTGCAAAGGGGCAAAAAATATATAAAGAAATGTGGGGATGAGGTAGTTGGATGGGCTATTTATAGATGGACTACGTACAGGTGCAATGATCTGTTAGCTGCTCTGACAGCTGATGCTTAAAGATAGTGAGGTTCAAACCGTGCCAGGCGGTTGCCGTACCAGGCGGTGATACAGCCCGACAGGATGCTCTCGATTGTGCATCTGTAAAAGTTCACAACGCTGTCTGTGTGGGACCAATTCGGTTTGTCTGTGATGTGTACGCAGAGGATCTTAACTGACTACCCTCTCCACTACAGTCCCATCAATGAGGATAGGGGGGTGCTCCCTCTGCTGTTTCCTGAAGTCCACAATCATCTCCTTTTTTTTTGACGTTGAGTGTGAGGTTAGGCCGTCTCGCCATTGTTGGTAATTGTTACGAATGGGTAGGAAACAGGAGGTGTGTCTTCTGATTGATGATTGGTGACTGATTGGGGAGTGATGATTTTCACCTGTGAGGGAGAAGGAGAGAAAAGAACACAGGATACATACACACACACACAGGATACTGGTATCCATAACACTCCCACCCTAAAAAGAGCAACCCTAGGGATTGCGACTACAGTATTTCAATGAATAACCCACAAGATCAACAACAAAGTCAACCTCACAAAACATACAAAAATCATTACACACGAGACAAAGCATCCGCAAACACATTTTCAGAACCCTTTTTGTGGCGGATCTCCAAATTATAATTTTGTACTATCAGCACCCAATGAAAAACTAAGGGGTTATGGTCAGTATATACAATCACTGGTAGGGCACTGGAACCAATATATACTTCAAAGTATTGCAGAGGCAACAATAAAGCAAGAGCTTCTTGTTCTATTGTTGCATAGTTTGTTTGACATTATTGGCGACAGCGTAGCCTAGTGGTCAGAGCGTTGGACTAGTTACCGGAAGGTTGCAAGTTCAAACCGCCGTGCTGACGAGGTACAAATATGTCGTTCTGCCCCTGAACAGGCAGTTAACCCACTGTTCCTAGGCTATCATTGAAAATAAGAATTTGTTCTTAACTGACTTGCCTAGTTAAATAAAAGTAAAATAAATACAAATTTAATTTACGGGAAAAATAACAAACAGGATGATCCACTCCACTCTTGTCCTGCTGCAGTAGAACAGCACCAGCCCCTCTGGCACTAGCATCTACCTCAAGCTTGAACGGTTGTTCAAAATCCAGAGCAGCAAGTACAGGGGTACTACATGAGTGCTTTCACAGATTCAAAAGCTCTCTTACAATCAGGGGACCACACAAATGATTTAGCCGGACTGAGCAAATCGGTCAATGGAGCAACGACCGCAGATACATTTTTACAGAAGCTACAGTAGTAGCCAACCATCCCTAAAAAGCGGCGTAGCTCTCGTTTGGTGGTAGGTGCAGGGAATGCAGTTATATCCAAGACCTTGGCATCAACAGGGCGCACCTGTCCATGGCCAACCTCTTTACCGAGATTGGTAACAGTAGCCTTCCCAAACTCACACTTTGCCAAGTTCAGGGATAGAGAAGCAGCTGCCAACCGTTCACATACTACCCTTAGAGAGTCAACATGATCTGACCTCTCAGACAAATAAATCCCTAGGTCATCAAGGTATGCATTACAATTAGGAACACCAGCTAATACGGAGTTAACCAGTCGTTGGAAAGTGGCTGGTGCATTTCGCATCCCAAAAGATATGACTGAGTACTGTAGGAAGTTGTCTGGGGTCACAAACGCAGAAATCTCAGAAGCACGTGAAGTTAACGGAACCTGCCAGTAACCTTTTAAGAGGTCCAACTTAGTTACATACTTAGCAGCACCAATAGTGTCGATACAGTCGTCCAGTCTGGGTAACGGGTACAAATCTGGCATTGTGACAGAATTTACCTTTCGATAATCTGTACATAACCTGGACGTACCATCAGGTTTAGGAACCAGAATGAAAGGAGAACTCAAAGGGCTTGAACTTGGCGTAGCCAGGTCATTCTCCAACAAATATCTCACCTCATCCCTCATTATCTTCCTCTTGGAAGCGTTGATATGATATGGGTGTTGCTTGATAGGTGTAGCATTTCCAACATTAATGTCATGTTCCAACACGTTTGTGCGAGTAGGAACATCATTAAAGAGACATGGAAAACTGTGTAGTAGCCTCACAATATCATTGGCCTGTCCATCCGTTAAATGAACCAGACCTGACTGGATAGACAGCAGCATTTCTGAGTTGGGCAATCTAACACACTGCTGCTGAGTATTGCGCAACTCTTTTTGAACTATCTAACTGTGTGATGGGTCGGGTGTGGTAAGCTTTCAACATGTTAATGTGACACACACGAGATTGGCGTTGTCTATCAGGAGTTTGAAGCACATAGTCAGTTTCACTTTTCTTTTCAATTAAATAAGGACCAGAGAAACGAGCTGACAGTGAAGATCCTGGAACAGGTAATAACACCAGTACTTGGTCACCTGGCTGTAGTGGATGAGAAACAGCCTCTTTATCATAGTGTCTTTTCATGCTCCTCTGTGAGGAAGACAGAGCTGCCTTTGCGAGAGCACAAGCTTGGTGTAGGCGCTCACGAAAGCGACTACCGTAGTCCAACACATTCTCATCTCCTGTACACAACTCTTGGGACAAGAACTGTTCTTTAAGGACTTTCATTGGTCCTCTCACTGTGTGACCAAACACTAGTTCAGCCGGGCTGAAACCTAGGGACTCCTGCACAGTTTCACGAGCAGCAAACAAAACTAGAGGAACTCCCTCATCCCAATCTTTCTCAAACAATATCTACGTAGCATAGACTTCAGTGTCTGATGCCATCTTTCAAGCGCACCCTGAGACTCTGGGTGATAGGCGCTTGACACACGGTGCGTAATTGACAAGGATTTTAACACCTGCTTGAAGAGCTTGGATAGGAAATTGGTACCTTGATCGCTTTGTACCACCTTAGGTAACCCGAATGTCGTGAAGAATTTTATTAAGGCTTTACTCACTACCGGGGCTGTAATCCTTCGCAGAAGAATGGCCTCGGGGTATCTTGTAGCCATACACATAATCGTTAACAAAAACTGGTTACCCGAGTTTTGTCTTCGGTAACGGTCCGACACAATCAACCACCACATGCTCGAATGGTTCAACCAATGACAGGTATGGGACAAAGAGGAGCGGGAGGAATAACCTGATTTGGTTTTCCTGTTATCTGACATGTGAGGCATGTCCGACAACTGAGCCACATCTTGTTTTAAACCTGGCCAAAAGAAGTGTCGAAGGATCCGATCATAAGTCTTTGTGATTCCTAAATGACCAGACCACTGGTGATCATGAACAAGGGATAATACATTTTGTCGAAAGGCTGTCGGAATCAAGATTTGGTAAACAGCATTCCAATCTCTACCCGCGTCAACATGGGAATTCCATTTACGCACAAGGAGATTACCATCAATGAAGTAAGACACGTTCTTCTTCTTTACATCTTCCAATGAGACAACACTAGAAAAACATTTAGCAAGCTTGTTGTCAACGTTTTGGTTAGCAATCAGCTGCTCACGAGTGACTGGTTATCAGCAATAAGTTCAACGTTCTTTGATTCTTTCCTGGGCTGTTTGTCAGAGTTGATCAGCTTCTCAGAGGTATCACACAATCCATCCTCTTGATCAACCTCTTTGAACAGAACAGTGTTCGACAAATCTCTCTCGTCACCTTGTCGTGCCTGAGACTTTCAAACTACAGTTACCCTGAGGCACCTGTTTTGTTGCAGACCTCACAACCATACGAATTAGACCAACACCTGTTGGCGGCTTGGCACGAAGAGGCATCCCTTGTTTGCGTTTAAGCATGAAGCAATCATTAATCATATGTCCCACTTTATGACAATAGAAACAGGGACGCTCATTCTTCTGGCGTGCTTGATATACTTCTGCTGGCCGACTAGGGCTAAATGTAGGAAACTCAGTGGCTCTACTCTCAGTATGAGCCGAAAATACACTCTGCGTCAACACAAACTCGTCTGCCAACACAGACGCTTCTGCCAGGGAGGATACTTTCTGTTCGTTTTGGTAAACTACAATGCGTTCGGGTAAGCAATTTTAAACTCTTCCAACAAGATTAACTCCCGGAGAGAGTTGAAATCAGTTACCTTACTAGCAGCATGCCATTTATCAAACAGATTTCCCTTGTCTCTAGCAAATTCCACATAAGTCTTACTAGAAGACTTTCTATGAGACCTAAATCTCTGTCAGTATGCCTCAGGCACAAGCTCATAGGCACGAAGAACAGTAGCTTTGACCACTTCATAATTCAAACTGTCCTCCAGAGGTAGCGCTGACAAAACCTCTTGAGTCTCTCGCCTAATTTGGGCTCTCTCTTCCGCCTGCAGTTGGAACTGTGCTAAACGGACATCCCTCCTGGCATCACCGTTTGTCCCGTTTTGATCCACTCTCCCCACTGTCAATGTGGCTGGTGTTTTAGCCTCGCCCTCATTATCAGACACCAATGGGCTTACAGGAGCAGCAACATCCCCTACAGGGGTAGTAGGCTCAGGCAGCGGTAACACAAGCACCTGCTCTTCCAACAATGCATTTAACACTAGCTGTTTAACCTCTGCCTTAACTAAACTCTGCGGCATCGATATTGAATAATGGTCAGCCAAGGTCATTAAATCAACTCTACGACATTTATCAAAAATCTCCCACGAAGGGTTATCCAAAAAGGACTTCAACTCAAAAGTAGACATCTTTACCTACTTCACAAGAGCCAACGAAAATAGCAAACACTAATGCTACCTCAGCTATAATGTTCAACACTGAACTATACCACTAAAACAATCTGCATGAGCTGCATGGGTGTCATTAAAGACAAATCCCGGTCGAGTCCCCACTTATGTTACGAATCCCTTTTGGCCCGACAGTCTAGGGGGGATGGTAATGAGACCCGTAACATAACTCAGGCAAATTTATAATAGAGACAAAGTAAAAGTGTGAACGAAATAACCGGGACAACTGAAATCTACCATCAAACTCAGGGTTTATTGTAAAACACACGGTAACGGGGGGAGCAGGAAAGGGGGCTGAGCTGGACCCAAGGAAAGAAACAATAAGTATTCAAAAACACCCCTAAGCCAGACTAGCCTACTTTAACAACAGCTAACTAACTAACCAAAATACAGTGGGTGGTCCGCCCAGTTCTAACTAGTGTATTTAACAAAGTCTACCTACGGGTAGTGTATGCCCATGGGCGACTTGTCTTGGTTTCCCCTTTTCCCACCAGCAAACAAACACCATAACCAAAAACAGTACTCACAGGTGAGGACAAAGTGCTATGGAGGTGCTCAAACAAAAGAGAGGATAATACACAAAGAGAGAGTAAAACACAGAGACCTACAGACATGGCATTTACAGAGATTGAGCTCTACTGACAGCAAACAACTGACAGGGTTTTTAAACCAAGGGAAGGAGGTGTGTCTTCTGATGAGTGTATTGGTGACTGATTGGGGAGTGATGATTTTCACCTGTGAGGGGAGAAGGAGTGAAAAGAACACAGGATATACACACACACACACACACACACACACACACACACACACACACACACACAGGATACTGGTATCCGTAACAGTAATCAATCAGCAAACTTGATGATTGAGTTGGAGGCGTGCATGGCCACGCAGTCATGGGTGAACAGGGAGTACATGAGAGGGCTCAGAACGCACCCTTGTGGGGCCACTGTATTGAGGATCAGCGGGGTGGAGATGTTGTTACCTACTCTCACCACCTCGGGGCGGCCCGTCAGGAAGTCCAGTACCCAGTTGCACATGGCGGGGTCTCGAGCTCGATGACGAGTTTGGAGGGTACTATGGTGTTAAATGCTGAGCTGTAGTCGATGAACTGCATTCTCACAGGTATTTCTCTTGTACAGATGGGTTAGGGCAGTGTGGTTGCGATTGCGTCGTCTGTGGACCTATTGGGGCGGTAAGCATATTGGAGTGGGTCTAGGGTGTCAGGTAGGGTGAAGGTGATATGGTCCTTGACTAGTGTCATGATGTTGGCCTGGAGGATAGGTTTATTCGAGTCATAAATACCTCTTCCCCCCCCCTTTCCTCTCCACCCTACTGAGGATACATCTAAAAAAAATTGGTTCACATAGAGATTCTGGGAACATCAGTAGGTGGGGGACAATGAACTATATTCTGGTAAACTGAACAATTGAACATATGCGGTGGTACTTAATGAATATGATGTCAGTTCGGTTGTCATCTGAGACATTCTCATCAATGATCAGATGACATAAACTCTACAGTGGAAAGTCTACACATCAGAGTTATCGGATTCACATGGAATTGTTCAATTTAAATGTTTGAATATGAAATTATTTGTGATGGGATGATGTGATTTTAGCTTCTAAAATGAGATTTGGATTTTCATAAGATAGGGCTGCTCAATCAGTGACCCGCCTCTGTGAATGGACATGGGTTATAAAACTTTTCAAACATGCCCTCTTCTCCCTTCCTATATAAAGCCTTGATGTCAACATAACTTCCTGTTCCGAGGATGTGAGGACCGATGTCAGAATGGTTCAGATAATAACTACAGAATGAAGCCAACATCCGCATGAGCTTTGGTTGCGAATGGTATGAACTTTGAACTCTTATTCGCGATAGAAGTGATACCTCCTAGCCGTTGAGTTAGCGACCGCAGCTGCAAACGCAGGTTATGAAGGAACAGACAGAGTATCCCATCTACCACACAACAACGTTACTACAACATATCCAATTGACCACCATAGATATTCTTCAAAGGACTCGGTTTGGCAACACGGTCTTCCATCTACCACCAACCTACTGAAGCGCAGCTCAGAGTAAATATTTATTGCATTTTCCTTTTCCAAATGGGCGGTAATTTAGAATGCATTTACGATAGCACTATATTTCCGATAGCACAGATTTTTTTCCTTTGTTCCTCAGTCTCCTGCTCTTTCACTCAACCCAGCCCCTTTTCCTGTGTGTAACAAGCTGTCATATCTGTTCCACCCGCTAGGGACATTATCCTTTATGACGTAATTTGTAATCAAGTTATGACTTAATTATGTATGTGTGTGATTAGTTAGGTATTTAGTAAATAACTGATTTAAACCCCATTTTTGTATTGCTGACAATTCAAATTGTTAGCCAGGGTTCTTGCAGATAACCAAGAATTGACAACTTTCAGATGAGACTGAAGTAAGGTTTTGGTAGCGGGCCATGTCAGTGGCACTGTATTGTCCTCAAAGCGAGCAAAAAAGTTTATTTAGTCTGTCTGGGAGCAAGACATCCTGGTCTGCGTAGGGGCTGGTTTTCTTTTTGTAATCCGCGATTGACTGTAAACCCTGCCACATACCTCTGAGCTGTTGAATTGCGACTCTACTTTGTCTCTATACTGACGCTTAGCTTGTTTGATTGCCTTGCGGGGGGAGAAGATACACTGTTTATATTCGGTCATGTTTCCGGTCACTTTGCCCTGGTTAAAAGCAGTGGTTCGTGCTTTCAGTTTCGCACAAATGCTGCCATCAATCCATGGTTTCTGGTTTGGCAATGTTTTAATCGTTGCTGTGGGTATAACATCGCCGATGCACTTTCTAATGAACTCGCTCACCGAATCAGTCTTGAAGTGTGGAATCAGATTGGTCGGACCAGTGTTGAACAGGCCTGAGCGCGGGAGCTTCTTGTTTTAGTCTCTGCCTGTAGGCTGGAAGCAACAAAATGGTGTTGTGGTCAGCTTTTCCAAAAGGAGTGCAGGGGAGGGCCTTATATGCGTCGTAGAAGTAAGAATAACAATGATCCAGGGTTTTAATCAGCCCTGGTTGCACAATCGATATGCTGATACAATTTAGGGAGTCAGATTAGCCTTGTTAAAATCCCCAACTACAATGAATGCAGCCTCAGGATATGTGGTTTCCAGTTTACATAGTCAGAAAGTTAGTTCAGGGCCATCGATGTGTCTGCTTGGGGGGGGAATATATAAGTCTGTGATTATAATCGAAGAGAATTCCCTTGGTAGATAATGGGGTCGACATTTGATTGTGAGGAATTCTAAGTCAGGTTAACAGAAGGACTTGAGTTCCTGTATGTTGTTATGATCACACCACATCTCGTTAATCATAAGGCATACCCCCCCCCGCCCCTCTTGTTACCAGAAAGATGCTTGTTTCTGTCGGCGCGATGCCTGAAGAAACCAGCTGGCTGCACCAACTCCGATAGCGTCTCTCGAGTGAGCCATGTTTCTGTGAAGCAAAGAACGTTAGTCTCTATCTCGCTGGAATGCTATCCTTGCTCGGATTTCATCAACCTTGTTGTCAAGAGACTGGACATTAGCGAATAGTATGCTAGGGAGTGGTGCGCGATGTGCCCGTCTCCGGAGCCTGACCAGAAGACCACTTCGTTTGCCCCTTTTATGGCGTGGTTGTTTTGGGTCGCCAGCTGGGTTCCGATCCATTGTCCTGGGTGGAAGGCAAAACACAGGATCCTCTTCGGTAAAGTCATATTCCTGGTCTTAATGATGGTGAGTTGACGTTGCTCTTATATTCAATAGTTCCTCCTGACTGTATGTAATGAAACCTAAGATTACCTGGGGTACCAATGTAAGAAATAACACATAAAAAAAACTAAATACTGCATAGTTTCCTAGGAACGCGAAGCGAGGTGGCCATCTCTGTCGGCGCTCTAACACTGGTCGACGGTTGCAGTGGTGTGGGTAGTATATGGGGCTTTGTTGATGAAATGGATGGCACTGTGATAGACTGCATCCAATTTGCTGAGTAGAGTGTTGGAGGTTATTTTGTAAATGACATCGCCGAAGTCGAGGATCGTCAGTTCTACGGGGGTTAGTTTGGCAGCATGAGTGAAGGATGCTTTGTTGCGAAATAGGAATCTTTTTCTAGATTTTATTTTGGATTGGAGTTGTGTAATATGAGTCTGGAAGGAGAGTTTACAGTCTAATCTAGGTATTTGTAGTTGTCCACATAGTCAGAACCGTCCAGAGTAGTGATGATAGATGGGTGGGCAGATGCGGGCAGCGATCGGTTGAAGAGCATGCATTTAGTTCCATTTAAGAGCAGTTGGAGGCCACGGAAGGAGAGTTGTTTGGCATTGAAGCTCGTTTGGAGGTTAGTTTGACACAGTTTCCAAGAAGGGCCAGAAGTGTACAGAATGGTGTCGTTTGCGTGGAGGTGGATTAGAGAATCACCAGCCGCAAGAGCTACATCATTGATGTATACAGAGAAGATAGTCGGCCCGGGAATTGAACCCTGTGGCATCCCCAGAAATTCTGGCAGAGGTCCGGACAACAGGCACTCCAATTTGACACACTGAACTTTGTCTGAGAAGTAGTTGGTGAACCAGGCGAGGAAATCATTTGAGAAATTAAGGCTGCTCAGTCTGCCGATAAGAATGCTATGATTGACAGATTCGAAAGCCTTGGGCTGGTCGACGTATACGGCTGCACAGTATTGTTTTTTGTCGATGGCGATTATGATATCGTTTAAGATCTTGAGCGTGGCTGAGGTGCACGCATGACCAGCTTGGAAGCCATAGCATAGCGGAGAAGGTACGGTGGGATTCGAAATGGTCTGATCTGTTCGTTAACTTTGCTTTCGAAGACCTTAGAAAGGCAGGGTAGGATAGATATAGGTCTGTAACAGTTTGGGTCTAGAGTGCTTCCCCCTTTGAAGAGGGGGATGACCGCTGCAGCTTTCCAATCTTTGGGTATCTCAGACGATACGAAAGAGGTTCAACAGGCTAGTATTAGGGGTTGCAGCAATTGCGGCGGATAATTTTAGAAAGAGGGTCCTGATTGTCTAGCCCAGCTGATTTGTAGGTGTCCAGATTTTGCAGATCTTTCAGAACATCAGCTATATGGATTTGGGTGAAGGAGAAATGGGGGGAGTTTGGGCGAGTTGCTGTGGGGGGTGCAGAGCTGTTGACCGGGGTAGGGGTAGCCAGGTGGTAACCAAGCCCAGCCTTAGAAAAATGCTTATTGAAATTCTCAATAATTGTAGAATTATCGGTGGTGACAGTTTCCTAACCTCAGTGCAGTGGGCAGCTGGGAGGAGGTGCTTTTATTTTCCATGGACCTACGTATCCCAGATCTTTTTGGAGTTTGTGCTACATGATGTACATTTCTGTTTGAAAAGCTAGCCTTAGCTTTCCTAAATGCATGTGTATATTAGTTCCTAACTTCTCTGAAAAGTTGCATATTGTAGGGGCTATTCGATGCTAATGCAGTACTCCACATGTATTTGTGCTGGTCAAGGGCTGTCCGGTCTGGAGTGAACCAAGGGCTATATCTGTTCCTGGGTCTACATTTTTTTTGAATGGGGCATGCTTATTTAAGGTGGTGAGGAAAGCACTTTTAAAGAATAACCAGACATCCTCTGATGGAATGAGGTCAATATCTTTCCAGGATACCCGGGACAGGTCGATGAGAAAGCCCTGCTCGCTGAAGTGTTTTAGGGAGCGTTTGACTGTGACGAGGGGTGGTTGTTTGACACCGGACCCATTATTGACGCAGGACATGAGGCAGTGATCGCTGAGATCCTGGTTGAAGACAGCGGAGGTGTATTTAGAGGACAGGTTGGTCAGGATGATATCTATGAGGGTTTACGAGTTTACGGATTTGGGTTTGTACCTGGTAGGTTCCATGATAATTTGGGTGAGATTGAGGGCATCTAGTTTAGATTGTAGGACGGCCGAGGTGTTAAGCATGTCCCAGTTTAGGTCACCTAACAGCATGAGCTCTGAAGATAGTTGGGGGGGCAATTAATTCACATATGGTTGTCCTGGGTGCAGCTGGGGGCTGAGGGGGGTCTGTAACAAGTAGCAACAGTGAGAGACTTATTTCTGTAAAGGTGGATTTTTAAAAGTAGAAGCTCGAACTGTTTGGGCACAGACCTGGATAGCATGACAGAACTCTGCAGGCTGTCTCTGCAGTAGATTGCAACTCCACCCCCTTTGGCAGTTCTTATCTGGTAAACTGCTACTATGTGTCAAGAAAAGAGCCCCAATTAGGTGTTGGTGTACTCCAGTAAAAAAGGGTTGGTTTAGATTAAAAACTACTGCCCTGTGTCCCCGTTCATAGGGGCATGAGACTAGTCAGTGGTAGAATTGAGTTGGCACTTTATTGGCCCAAACCCCTTAGACCCACAAGGTTGGGGTTACTCATGGACAGTAATTAGTAATACATTTTTTGTTACATTGATGCATTGTGTCTTCTAACTGTTCAAGAATAGGATCCAAAGTGTTAGGAAGTATTTGTTCCCATAAATACAAAGGAGGATGTATCTCCTCATACCTCTGGCACTTTAGTCATATTGCCAGACTGCACCACAGAGCTAATCAGGAGAGAATACATACAGGTCAACGGTGCCAATTGAAAGTCAAGGGGTGTGTCTGTGCCTTTTGGATTACTCTCTCTTTAGAGAACCCCTGTGGTTCAAGTCTGCTCTGCGCTTGTCTGAAAGGGACAGAGCCAGCAGCAAAGAGTTTTTCACAGTATGTCATAAAAATGTATTACACTTATGAATGTATGTAAAATGCTAATATGTATTAGATCCAGTACAATGGAATAACTAGGACCTGAATTTGAATGCAACGTGTTCAGATTCCTCCTTCTCTTTCTGTCCAGCAGGGTCAACCAAAAACACTTGGCCTGATGGTTCATACAGATACTGGGGAAGCAATATAGAATGTATTGATCCCTTAAATGATTTTATTATTAAATGACCCGTATCACAACCCTCATAGCTCTTCACAAAAATGTACCTAAATCAATTTTGGAAAAAGGATTTTACTCACAAAAGATGTACGATTTTATTTTCCCAATTAGAAATAGTAGGCCATGCATCAACTATTTATATCAGAAAAGCTAACCCTCAAATGCAATATCACATTTTCTAAGTTGTCTGCAGGTGGCTTGTTGTGAATGCACTCAAATATCAAGTCATTATCAGGTTATGTAAACTGCGTTCTAATTGTCAACGTAGAAGGATTTGTCTTAATGTACACTATATAAAAGTGATGCTATAAAAATGATTCTTTCACATTATCAAGCTCACTGTGACTGACAAATCACTGCCTATTACTGTGATTAAAAAGAGAATATGAAACACTGTTTTCATGAGGCCTACCTGAGCCCCTTCCTTTAGCACCTCTCCTGTCCTTGATCCAGTCCACATACAGCCATTTGCGGATCTTTTCAGTGTCCATGTGGACGATAGTTATTGCGAGGATGAAACATTTGTTGACTTAAGTTTTTTAATTTACATTTTTGAACACCCATGTAAAATGAAGGCCTGCAAAGCATACAGATTTAAGTATAATAGCATGAGGTGAAAGTAGACAAACATCAGTGTGCAATATGAAGGGATAGTCAGTGGACATTCTGAACCTTGTTTGATGTCGCTAGGTCACATGACCAAGGAGCTATTGAAATTCTACATTTTGAAAAATTTGTATAACACCATGTGATAGAAAAATGGACAAACTAAAGGGTGTGCAATGTGTGTCTATGCCATCGGGTTAGCTTCGACCAGTTTTTAAAGTTATTGGAGTTATGGTTAAAGAGCTATTGACATTTGAAAAATGTGATTTGTCACTATGTTGACGGTCCCTAACTGCTGTTGGTGGACGTAAGGAAAACTACAGGCAACTACAGGCAACTATCTTTCAAATATCCAACCTGAAACTGTCTTTACCTCGGTACTTTATTCACCCTTATTTTGTTTCGCTTTGTAAACAACACGCGGTAGTTCGGTTAGACCATCTTTAGTGATTGAGATTGCACTTAACTATGATTGCAATTGGATGTCATGACATACGTTAGGTCAAGAATAGTCTTGCTACAAAGAAACATCAAACTACTTTATAAAGGCACGGGTCTGATTTTAAAATCATATTCGGATTAGTATAGCCACAATTGGAATTTCTAATCATATCCTATTGTCAAATATCATCATGTATAATATTTGAATGTTTTTTTTTTTTTTTATTGAAGAGCTGATTCAAATAGATTGCCAATACAAGTCATTACTGGGTTAGTTTCATCTCATATTCTAAAAAATATGTATCCCGTATTTGAGACTCGGTGAAAGTTTAACATACTCTTTCAAATACGGTATGTACCATTTTGAAAATACACATCGCATTCGTAATAATGGCATTTATCCCATATTGGAGACTCGATGAAAGGACCTTTTCAAGTATTTTGTCAGCTAACTCAGTGTATTTATGTTGTACAACTACTCAATCACATTCTATTTAAATCCCTTTATGCATCAGCAGTTGACACAAAGTGCTTATATGGATAGATACCATCCTTAAACCCCAAAGCGCAAGTAATGCCTATGTAGAAGCAGTGGCTAGGAATAACTCCCATCGAAAGGCAGTAACCTAGGAAGACAGCGCAAAAACAGGCTCCGAGGAGTGGCCAGTCCTCTTCTGACTTGGCGGAGTGGAGATTTATAAGAGTACATGGCCATTAAGGCCAGATTATTCTTCAAGATTTTCTAACATTCATAGATGACTAGCAGGGTCTAATAATAGTAATAATAATAATAATAATAATAATAATACCAGTGGTTAAAGAGGGTGCAACAGGTCAGCACCTTTGGGAGTAACTGTCGGTTGGCTTTTCATAGCTGAGCATTCAGAGGTGGAGAGAGGTAGAAACGGCAGGTCCGGGACAAAGTAGCACATCCAGTGAACAGGTCAGGGTTCCAACTACTCCACTATATGTTATGCACTAGAAACATGCTTATTTTACTATTTTGGAAATGCACCCCTCCAAACATACTTGCATCACATAAGCGATAATAGCATTCATCCCTATTAGACTCAATTAAAAATACTGTTTCAAATACATGAATCAATTGATTTCACTTAAGATAGGAGTAGTTGTAATACTTTTATGTACTAAAATCATTTATACTGTACCCTTTTGAAAATGCACCTCCAAACTACTTACACTACATGACAAAAGGTATGTGGATACCTGCTTGTCGATCATCTCATTAAGAAATCATGGACATTAATAGGGAGTTGGTCCCCTTTGCTGCTAAAACAGCCTCCACTATTCTAGGAAGGCTTTCCACTAGATGTTGGAACATTGCTGCAGGGACTTGCTTCACTTCAGCCACGAGCATTAGTGAGGTTAGACACTGATGTTGGGAGATCAGGCCTGGGTCACATTTGGCTTTCCAATTCATCCCCAGGGTTTAAGAAGGGGTTGAGGTCAGGGCTCAGTGCAGGCCAGTCAAGTTCTTCCACACCGATCTCTACAAACAATTTCTTTATGGGCCTCGCTTTGTGCATGGGGCATTGTCATTCTGAAACAGGAAAGGGCCTTCCCCAAACTGTTTTCACAACGTTTGAAGCACAGAATTGTCTAGTATGTCATTGTATGCTATATCGTAAGATTTCCTGTCACTGGAACTAAGGGGCCTAGCTAGCGGAACCCCTCGACAACATTCCGCGGAAAAGGCAGCGCGAAATTCAAAAATATTTTGGGGAAATATTTAACTTTCACACATTAACAAGTCCAATACGGCAAATGAAAGAAACTTCTTGTTAATCTACCCACCGTGTCCAATTTAAAAAATGCTTTACAGCGAAAGCACAATGATATGATGATTGTTAGATCACCGCCAAGTAAAAAAAAAACACAGCCATTTTTCCAGCCAAAGATAGGAGTCACAAAAAGCAGAAATAGAGAGAAAATGAATCACTAACCTTTGATCTTCATCAGATGACACTCATAGGACATCATGTTACACAATATATGTATGTTCGATAATGTGCATATTTATATCTGAAAACCTGTTTACATTGGCGCCTTAAGTGCAGTAATGTTTTGATTTCAAAACCTCCAGTGATTTTGCAGAAATACTCATAATAAACATAATAAACATTGATAAAAGATACAATTGTTATTCACAGAATTAAAGATAGACTTCTCCTTAATGCAAATGCTGTGTCAGATTTCAAGAAAACTTTACGGAAAAAGCATAATCTGAGAACAGCGCTCAGTGCCCAGGGTGGCAGGGTAGCCTAGTGGTTAGAGCGTTGGACCGGAAGGTTGCAAGTTCAAACCCCTGAGCTGACATGGTACAAATCTGTCATTCTGCCCCAGAACAGGCAGTTAACCCCCGCAGTTAACCCACTGTTCCTAGGCCGTCTTTGAAAATAAGAATTTAAATAAAGGTAAAATTTTAAAAAAGAGATCTGCCTTTTTTGGAGTCAACAGAAGTTAGAAATAACACAATATTCACTTACGTTTGGGACAGAGTAGGAGGCAGTTCACTCTGGGCATGATATTCATCCAAAAGTGAAAATGCTGCCCCCTATCCCAAAAGCATTAACCCACTGTTCCTATCCAGTCAATAAAAAAAAATACAAATCTTGAAATCGGCCCTAATTAATCGTCCATTCCAATTAATCGGTCGACCTCTGAGAAGAGTAGCCCCTATCTGCAAAAGCAGGGTGTCTGCGGAAAGCTGAGTATCTTGGCTATCTGTGCCTTAAAATTGTTGGTGTGACTGCCGATGATCTCATTTCAAGATTGCTGCTACCTACTTTCCGTTTAGGGTTGCGAAGCATAAACTAAATTAACACGGAATACGTTGCTTCACACCGAAATCCGGGACTCCAGAGATCATGAGGATGTCTTATTTGTCCGTCTGTGACCTACCGCTTTTGACCACCAGCCCCGAGTCCAAATGTTTATTTTACACTAGGGCTGGGCGATATGGCCAAAATATTATGGTATTTTTTTCAAGTTGAACAGTATTTTATGTTTTTGATGAATAAAAGTTCTACATTTGCTTTGAGTAGTGCGTGACCCTAGGCAACACATATTATAAATTATTTAAATGGCTTTCTCCATTCTGATTGTTTTACACTGTTCAATTCAACTTCAACCTAAAATAATTTCCTGCATTTCCATAAAGGTCTGCATTTCCTGCACTCACTGCCACGATATGGGCAAAAAAACTAGGCCTTATTTTTAACCAAATGTTGCGATTTAGATCAAACCAGTTGGGTAAACTGTTGGAATCTTGGAAATAGAATGTTTATTCTAATTCTATAATTAGAATACTAATAATAGTGGGCACTTTGAATACAGTGTTTGACATGACAATTAATAAAAATGGATGGATGAGTTATTGTGACAGAGTAGGAACCAAAGTGATGTTCAGTGTTTCCTAGGGGACCCTATAATCTTTGGCTACATTAAATCTTTATTCGTGTAGCCAATATGGTCACGCTTCGCCTATTTCTCTTTGATTTTGAAGATACTGTTGCACAAACATGCTGATTTAGGCCTCCACCAGCACTGGTATCAGGCTGTATTAGCTAGATACATTTGCCCTGACTTTTAGCCAGCTGACTAGCGATTAGCATTAGTGGCTAACACGATTTAGCTTAACTTGCTAAGACAGTACAAACTAGCTGTCTGCTGATGTAAGAAACACAAACTAATATTGTAATTATAGAACGCTTGTGGATTTATATTAAGGTTAAAGTGGAAACAACTCTGTTGCATGTGCTACATTGACCATTACACATTTAACAAACATTCAAGTATTGTTATAGAAGGTAAAGTAAAAACCCAAACCAGTCCGTGCATCAATACCGGTATAGTAAAATACGGTATACCGCCCAGGCCTATTTTACACAATGTTTTCACCAAACAACTAACAAAGCTTTGATTTGGTCTGTTTGAGCTATTGTTACATGGGTGTTATGAAATTAATCCTTCCTTAGGTTGGTAGGAACAAATCTAGTCTATTGCCAATGTTATCTGATTTATGTATGACTTTCTGTTTGTCATTATGCCCTTATGTCTTTTAGGCCTAGTAAAACAGTGTTCATTCTTCTTTAGATTGTTATTTATGGAGATGTGCCAAAGAAAAAAGAGAATGTAGTCTACCTTTCCAACCATCAATGCACAGGTGAGCTGTTCCTTTTCAACAAAATGCTTAACTAATTCATTTCTGTTCATTCTGAGTGAGAATAATTTGTTAGTTTGGCACATGATGCAGTTGGACTAAAACCCTTGCTTTCTCTTGTCTTGTCATACAGCAGACTGGATCATTGCTGACATGTTAGCCATTAGGCAGAAAGCACTTGGCCATGTGAGATACGTCCTAAAAGATGGGCTGAAATGGCTCCCATTATACGGATGGTATTTCTCTCAGGTAATATATTTATCTAAAAGTTTTGGACTGTTAGATTCTATAATATATATTGTGCTTATTGGTAAGAGTGATTTAAGCCTATTTGGTATCATTTTTTAAATCAAATGTTCATTTTTAGCATGGAGGTGTCTACGTGAAGCGAAGCTCAAAGTTTGACGAGAAGGCAATGAAAAAGAAGCTCTTGTCACAAGCAGTGTTGGGAACACCAGTAAGTATTTAAGGAGCACACTGGCACAAACTGTCTGATTTGGGAATGTTATTTACTCCCGAAAGCATTTTTGGTGATAAGCATGTTATTTCTTGCATCGCAGCCAATAACTTTTTACATGGCTGCCAACAAAACTAATGTTTAATACTATCACTTCATTCAATGGATTCTATTGATGGGCTGTGAGGGTGTCTGTGAAATACCATAAAAGTGCTCTTACTTTATCCCAATTTGTCATTCTTTGAAGAGCGTTGCTATTCTAAAATACACATGAAACCAACTGAAATTAATATTTATAAAGGCCATTTTGGTCACTGGCATATCCGTTCTAAATGTTTCCCTGTGCCTAGTCTATATCAGGAAGGACAGCTGTTGCCAAATAACTTCTTCCCAGGACACTAAGATCCACAGCTTGTTGTTTGAGCTTCTGGGCTACCCTTTGTCCCTGGGCTTCTGTGCTAGCATTTTGTCATGATTTTCTGACTAGTCTAGTCTTCATGGCACCCAGGTTTTCATATGGGCATGGGTACAGTTTATTCGGAAAGTATTAAGACCTTTTTCCACATTAGGTATGTTACTGCCTTTTCCTCATCAAGCTACACACAATACTCCATAAATGGCAAAGCGAAAACAGGTTTCTAGAAATTTTAGCAAATTTCTAGCAAAAAATGAAAACAGCTTATTTGCATAAGTATTCTGATCCTTTGAATTGGGACTCAAAATGGATCTCAGGTGCATCCTGTTTTTGTTGATCATCATTGAGATGTTTCAAGAACTTGACTGGAGTCCACCTTTGGTAAATTAAATTGATTGGACATGATTTGGAAATGCACACATCTGTCTACATAAGGTCCCACAGTTGACCGTGCATGTCTGAGCAAAAACCAAGCCATGAGGTTGAAGGAATAGTCTGTACAGCTCCGACAGGATTGTGTCGAGGCACATATCTGGGGAAGCGTAGCAAAACATTTCTGCAGCATTGAAGGTCCCCAAGAACACTGGCCTGCATCATTCTTAAATTGAAGAAGTTAGGAACCGTCAAGACTCTTCCTAGAGCTGGCCACCTGCCCAAACTGGGCAATCGGGGGAGAAGGGCCTTGGTCAGAGAGGTGACCAAGAACCCGATGGCTACTCTGAAAGGGCTCTAGATTGACAACCATCTCCAGAGGCATTCTGGAAGGTTATCCCATCTCTGCAGCACTCACCCAATCAGGCCTTTTATGGTAGTGGCCAGACGGAAGCCACTCAGTAGAAGGCACATGACAGCCCGTTTGGCGTTTGCTAAAAGGCACCTAAATGTCTCTGACCATAAGAAACAAAATTCTCTTGTCTGATACAATCAAGATTGAACTTGGCCTGAATGCCAAGCGTCACGTCTGGAGGAATCCTGTCACCATCCCTACGGTGAAGCATGGTGTGGCAGCATCATGCTGTGGGGATGTTTTTCAGTGGCAGGGACTGGGAGACTAGTCTGGATTGAGGGAAAGATGAACATCGCAAAATATAGAGCTCCTTAATGAAAGCCTGCTCCAGAGTGTTCAGGACCTCAGACTGGGGCCAAGGTTAACCTTCTAACAGGACAACGACCTTAAGTACATGGTCAAGACAACGCAGGAGTGGCTTCGGGACAAGTTTCTGAATGTGTTTGAGTGGCCAGAGCCCGGACTTGAAACCGATTGAACATCTCTGGAGAGACCTGAAAATAGCTGTTCAGCGACGCTCCCCATCCAACCTGACAGAGGATCTGCAGGTGTACCAAGCTAGTAGCGTGATACCCAAGAAGACTCGAGGCTGTAATCCCTGCCTAAGGTCCTTCAACAAAGTGCTGAGTAAAGGGTCTCAACACTTGTGATATTTTGCTTTGTCATTATGGGGTATTGTGTGTAGATTAATACATTTTAGATTAAGGCTGTAACAAAGTAGAAAAAGTCAAGTGCTCTGAATACTTTCCGAATGCGCTCTATGTAGAAACATAGTCTTAGACTACTAACCTTGCGAGTAATGATGTGCTGATCTCCCCTGCAAGACTTCACTTGCTGTAACTTAAACCCCTGTTTGTTTTGATTTTGGTGCAGATGTATCTTGTCATCTTCCCAGAAGGAACCCGATACAACCCTGAACTCAAGAAGATGATCAGCGACAGTCAGGATTTTGCCACTAAAGAAGGTGCTCTTTCATACTTTAACATTAATTTATAAATTCCGAGCTAGTGTATTCTTTCATGACTAATCATAAAGCTTTGGGGAGGATTAACGAATGGGGGTCATGTAGGGGTACTGCATTGGAATGGGTACTTCACCTTATTCCCCTCCCATGCTTAATGGATTCCTTATCCCACATTGAAAGTGATTGTTGTAGCACTGCTTTCTTTTTCAACCTTTAAACTCTGAAACTCAGCAACTTCCCATTGGCCATGTTCAGTGGCAGAATACAGAGGGGTACTCAATCCCAAACATTTTTTAAACTGTATAATGGTTTTTGGGTAATAAGGTATTTGGTAACAAGGGTTTTAACAAATACAACTTGCAACTTCAGTCAGTGCATTGCTGGTTCAGTGCTAAGAGCTTGGCAGCTTGAACCAGTGAGCTCCTTTTAATTAAATATTCCAGAGGCTGTAGCTTATAAATTGGGCTAAAGGTTCATTTGTGATTACAAAAGTATGTTACTGCTGACTTATAAGTGATTTATGTTGCTAGACCTAATTAGCAAGAGAAAGTTGAAAGGTTTGAACTGGCTTCTTGTTTATGACCTTTTCTTTCAGAAAGCAGGATTTTTTTTCGTTTGGTAGTCGACTACCACACTACATGGCCAAATGTATGTGGACACCTGCTTGTCGAAAATCTCATTCCAAAATCTTGGGCATTAATATGGAGTTGGTCCCCCTAACTGATATATAAGCCTCCCCACTTCTGGAATTGCTTTCCAGTAGATGTTGGAACATTGCTGCGGGACCTTGCTTCCATTCAGCCACAAGCATTAGTGAGGTTGTCTACTGATGTTGGGCGACTACGTCTGGCTCGCAGTCGGCGTTCCAATTTATTCCGAAAATGTTCGATGGGTTTGAGGTCAGGGCTCTGTGCAGGCCAGTCAAGTTCTTCCACACCCATCTCGACAAACCATTTATGTATTGACCTCACTTGGTGTACTGGGGCATTGTCATGCTGAAACAGGAAAGGGCCTTCCTCAAACTGTTGCCACAAAGTTGGAAGCACAGAATCGTCTATAATGTTATTGTATGTAGTAGCTATAAGATTTTCCTTCACTGGATCTAAGGGGCCAAGCCCGAACCATGAAAAACAGCCCCCAGATCATTATTCCTCCACCAAACTTTACGCTATGCATTGGGGCAGGTAGTGTTCTCCTGGCATCCGGCAAACCCAGATTTGTCAGTTGGACTGACAAATGGAGAAGCGTGATTCATAACTCCAGAGAACGCGCTTCCACTGCTCCTGCCGATGCTTGGCATTGCGCATGCTAATCTGAGCCTTGTGTGCGGCTGCTCGGCCATGGAAACCCATTTCATGAAGCTCACGATGAACAGTTATTGTGCTGACGTTGCTTCCAGGGGCAGTTTAGAACTCTGTAGTGAGTGTTGCAACTGAGGACAGACAATTTTTATGAGCTGAAGCTCTCGGTGGTCCCATTATGTGAGCTTTTGTGGCCTACCACTTCTCGGTGGAAACGTCTAGGAGCAATGTTTCAACATCACAATAACAGCACTTGATTAACTGACTTGTTGGCATCTTATCTCGGTGCCATGTTGAAAGTCACTGAGCTCTTTAGTAAGGCCATTCTACTGTCAATGTTTGTCTATGGAGATTGCATATGTGTGCTCTATTTTGCACACGTCAGCAACGGGTGTGGCTAAAATAGCCAAATCTACTAATTTGAAGGGGTGTCCACATACTACTTGTTTACTATAATGTACTTATTTTTCTATACTTAGCATTAGCTTAATTTTATTAATACTCTAAAGATCAAATGCCCTGTGCAGTCAAGTGATATTCCTGTGTTTTAATATTTCCACACTGGTTGGAATAATATTGTGAAAATGATAATGCCCTTAGTGTATGAACTGTTTAAAAAGACTGCCTGGAATTTCAGTCTGCTTTGGTGGAATAGCGTTTTGGCCTGCCTGGTGACCTTACCAGGCAGTTAATTAGTTAGTAGACCAGTAAGGGGCGGCAGGGTAGCCTAGTGGTTAGAGCGTTGGACTTGTAACGGAAGGTTGCAAGGTCAAATCCCCGAGCTGGCAATGTACAAATCTGCCGTTCTGCCCCTGAACAGGCAGTTAACCCACTGTTCCTAGGCCGTCATTGAAAATAAGAATTTGTTCTTAACTGACTTGCCTAGTAAAATAAAGGTTAAATTAAAAAGAACGAGAGTTCCAAACCTCTGCCAATAACAGCTAGTTTTCCTCTCGGACCACTCCCAGAATGTCCTAGCAAAATTATTGCTTGAGAAATTGCTCTTTGCTAAGAAGCTATTGTTTATTTTTTACCATTTTAATTTAAAACAATTAGGTACTTAGTTTTTACCCAGAAATTGTTTGATATTGAGAAACTGCTGCTGTGGGTCTTTTAGATCATAATCCCTTGTGTGAGCTGCTTCTGAAGTTAACATCACAGCCATATCACCATGAAATGGAATGCAATATATACCCAGTGTGGCACTCAAACTTGCGGTCTTATGTTTGCATAGCAACAGATTTAACTACACTGAAGAACAATATTAACGTAAAATGTTGGTCCATGTTTAATGAGTTGAAATAAAAGATCCCAGAAATCGTTTGTGCACAAAACGCTTATTTTTTCTGATGTTCTGCACAAATGTGTTTACATCCCTGTTAGTGAGCATATCTGCTTTGCCAAGATAATTCATCCATCTGACAGGTGTGGCTTTTCAAGAAGCTGAAACAGCATGGCCATTACGCAGATGCACCTTGTGCTGGGAACAATAAAAGGCCACTCTAAAATCTGCCGTACAGCACAATGTCTCAAGTTGAGGGAGCATGCAATTGGCGTGCTGACTGCAGCAATATCCGCGGCAAATAGTCTTTGTAGCAATTTGATTATATGTTCAGTAGTCTTATGGCTTGGGGGTAGAAGCTGTTTAGAAGCCTCTTGGACCTAGACTTGGTGCTCCGGTACCGCTTTCCGTGCGGTAGCAGAGAGAACAGTCTATGACTAGCGTGGCTGCAGTCTTGGACAATTTTTGGGGGGCCTTCCTCTGACACTGCCTGGTATAGAGGTCCTGAATGGCAGGAAGCTTAGCCCCAGTGATGTACTGAGCCATTAGCACTACCCTCTGTAGTGCCTTGCGGTCGGAGGCAGAGCAGTTGACATACCAGGGCAGGAGTACAGGAGGGGACTGAGCACACAACCCCGTGTTGAGGATCAGCGTGGAGGATGTGTTGTTCCCTACCCTTACCGCCTGGGTGCGTCCCGTCAGGAAGTCCAGGATCCAGTTGCAGAGCGAGGTATTTAATCCCAAGGTCCTTAGCTTAGTGATGAGCTTTGATTGCACTATGGTGTTGAATGCTGAGCTACTGTCAATGAACAGCATTCTCACACAAGTGTTCCTTTTGTCCAGTTGTGACAGTGCAGTGTGGAGTGGATCTGATGGGATGGTATGCAAATTGGAGTGGGTCTATAGTTTCTGGGATAATGATGTTGATGTGAGCCATGACCAGCCTTTCAAAGCACTTCATGGCTACAGACGTGAGTGCTATGGGTCGGTAATCATTTAGGCAGGTTACCTTGGTGGTTTTGGACACGGGGACTATGGTGGTCTGCTTAAAACATGTTGGTATTAAAGACTCGGACAGGGAGAGGTTAAAAATGTCAATGAAGTCACTTGCCAGTTGGTCAGCGCATGCTCGGAGTATACATCCTGGTAATCTGTCTGGCCCTGTGTCCTTGTGAATGTTGACCTGTTTAAAGGTCTTACTCACATCGACTGTGGAGAGCGTGATTACGTAGTCATCTGGAACAGCTGGTGCGCTCTTGCATGTTTCAGTGTTACTTGCCTCGACGTGAGCATAGAAATAATTTAGCTCGTGTCAATGGGTAGCTCTCGGCTGTGCTTCCCTTTGTAGTCTGTAATAGTTTGCAACCCCTGCCACATCCGACGAGCATCAGAGCCAGTGTAGTATGATTCGATCTTAGTCCTGTATTGACGCTTTGCCTGTTTGATGGTTCGTCGGAGGGCATAGCGGAATTTCTTATAAGCTTCCGGGTTAGAGTCCCGCTCCTTGAAAGCTGCAGCTCTACCTTTCAGCTCAGTGCGGATGTTGCCTGTAATCCATGGCTTCTCGTTGGGGTATGTACGTACAGTCACTGTGGGAGACAACGTCATCAATGCACTTATTGATGAAGCCGATAACTGATATGATGTACTCCTCAATGCCATTGGAGGAATCGCGGAACATATTCCAGTCTGTGCTAGCAAAAAAATCCTGTAGCTTAGCATCTGCTTCATCTGACCACTTTTTTTTCATTGATCTAGTCACTGTTGCTTCCTGCTTTAGTTTTTGCTTGTAAGCAGGAATTGGGACGATAGAATTATGATCAATTTAGCCAAATGGAGGGTGAGAGAGAGCTTGGTAAGCGTCTGTGTGTGGAGTAAAAGGGATTGCTAGTTTTTTTAAATTAATTTATTTCTCTCCTCTGGCTGCACATTTAACATGCTGATGGAAATTGGGTATAACCGATTTGTTTCCCTGCATTAAAGTCCTCGGCCACGAGGTAGTGGTCTACAGCTTATCATGTGATACTCTACCTCAAGTGAGCAAAACCTTGAGACTTCTTTAGATATGGTTATTTTCCAGCGATTGTGCATTGGCCAGTAGTATGGATGGCAAGGAAAGATTAGCCACTCGTCGGCAGATCCTCACAAGGCACCCTGATCTCTTTCCGCAATGTCTCTTTCTCCTGCGAATGACAGAGATGAGGGTCTGTTCGGGTGTCTGGAGTAAATCCCTCTCGTCCTTTTCGTTAGAGATTATTCGTCCAGTTCAAGGTGAGGAATCACTGTTCTGATTTCCAGAAGCTCTTTTCGGTCATAAGAGACGGTTGCAGCAACATTATGTACAAAATAAGTTACAAAAATGCAAATATACAAACAAAATCACACGGTTGGTTAAGAGCCCATGAAACGGCAGCCATCCTCCGGCGCCAATTCATATATGGTTTTAGATAATTGCTGGTCTCAAGTGCAGCTGACATTCTTTCTGATTTTAGTGATTACAGAGACTATATTCGTCACCTCTCAATTAAGTATGGGCTCGTTTGTCCATTGATCCTGCAATTTGTCCACTGTCTACCATTCAGATATATTACCTGATTATTTAAATGGAGTGCTGTATTGCTTTTAGCATTTATTGAAAGATCAGTTTGGAGATAATGGTACAATTATTACATTTTGTGGTAAATTATTATATTTACTGTACTTTTCATTTTCGTGAGCAAAATCTGAAAATACTCTGGATACATGAGAGGAATTTTCCTGGAAAATGTGGGTTAGGTGCAACATACCAACATCCCTGGGTCGCTCCTCTTTTCAGTTCTCTGCAGCTAGCAACTGGAACGAGCTGCAACATACTCAAACTGGACAGTTTTACCTCACAAAGACTCAATCATGGACACTTTGTGACAGTTGTGGCTGCTTTGTGTGTTGTATTGTCTCTTACCTTATTGATCTTTGTGCTGTTGACTGTGCCCAGTAATGTTTGTACCATGTTTTGTGTTTTGTGTTGTTACCATGCTGTGTTGTCCTTCTGTAGCTCAGTTGTTTTGTGTTGGGTTATCCACCACCCATACGTAGAATGTATGCACACATGACTGTAAGTCGCTTTGGATAAAAGCGTCTGCTAAATGGCATATATTATTATTATTATATTGTCATATGTTGCTGCCTTGCTATGTTGTCTTAATTCTCCCTTTGCTGTGTTGTCTCTCTTGTTGTGATGTGTTTGGTCCTATATTTATATTGTATTTTTTTTTATCCCAAGACCTCGTCCCTGCAGGAGGCCTTTTGGTAGGCCGTCATTGTAAATAAGAATTTGTTCTTGCCTAGTTAAATAAAATAAACAAACAAACTAGGGTTTGAGTGAGAGGACTGGTGTCTCCAAGTGGCCATGCACCTCTCCAAAGACTCAATCCAAAAACATCCATTATAAAACCGCAAACTGGGTCACTTGGGCATGATTCTAAAGCTAAGTTATGAAATACGATCTCAGGCAATTCAGAGAAAAACTGATTCTGTAATATTTGTGTGCGTAGAAAGGAGTCCAGTGCATGCAAATGTTATTCAGAATGAGCAGGCTAATTATGTTCAGAACAACCCAGGCTATGACATGATATCTTGTAACTGAATGTTGACACTATATACAGTTGAAGTCAGAAGTTTACATACACTTAGGTTGGAGTCATTAACTTGTTTTTCAACCACTCCGTAATTTTCTTGTTAACAAATTAGTTTTGGCAAGTCGATTTGGACATTACGTTGTGCATGACACACGTAATATTTCACATATAATTCACTGTATCACAAATCCAGTGGGTCAGAGGTTTACATACACTAAGTTGACTGTGCCTTTTTAAACAGCTTGGAAAATACCAGAAAATGATGTCATGGCTTTAGAAGCTTCTGGTGGGCTAATTAACATAATTTGAGTCAATTGGAGGTGTACCTGTGGATGTATTTCAAGGCCTACCTTCAAATTCAGTGCCTCTTTACTTGACATCATGGGAAAATCAAAATAAATCAGCCAAGACCTCAGGAAAAAGATTTAGGCCTCCACAAGTCTGGTTCATCCTTGGGAGCAATTTCCAAATGGCTGAATGTACCAGGTTCATCTGTACAAACAATAGCACGCAAGTATAAACACCATGCAGCCGTCAAACCGCTCAGGAAGGACGTGTTCTGTCTCCTAGAGATGAACGTACTTTGGTGCGAAAAGTGCAAATCAATCCCAGAACAGCAAAGGACCTTGTGAAGATGCTGGAGGAAACGGGTACAAAAGTATCTATATCCACAGTAAAAACATGTCTTATTTCGACATAACCTGAAAGGCCGCTCAGCAAGGAAGAAGCCACTGTTCCAAAACTGCCATTAAAAAAGGCAGACTACGGTTTGCAACTGCACATGGGGACAAATCGTACTTTTTGGATAAATGTCCTCTGGTCTGATGAAACAAAAATAGAGCTGTTTGGCCCCATAATGACCGTGGTTATGTTTGGGGGAGACCTGCAAGCCGAAGAACACCACCCCAACTGTGAAGCACGGGGGTGGCAGCATCATGTTGTGGGGGTGCTTTGCTGCAAGAGGCACTGGTGCAATTCAAAATGGATGGCACCATGAGGAGGAAAATTATGTGGATTTATTGAAGCAACATCTCAAGACATCAGTCAGGAAGTTAAACCTTGGTCGCAAGTGGGTCTTCCAAATGGACAATGACCCCAAGCATACTTCCAAAGTTGTGGCAAAATGGCATACGGACAACAAAGTCTAGGTATTGGAGTGGCCATCACAAAGCCCTGACCTCACTCCTATAAAACATTTGTGGGCATTACTGAAAAAGCATGTGTGAGCAAGGAGGCCTACAATCCTGACTCAGTTACACCAACTTTGTCAGGATGAATGGGCCCAAATTCAACCAATTTATTGTTGGAAACGTGTTGAAGGCTCTCAAACATTTGACCCAATTTAAATAATTTTAAAGGCAATGCTACCAAATACTAATTAAGTGTATATGAACTTCTGACCCACTGGGCATGTAATGACAGAAATAAAAGCTGAAATAAATCATTCTCTACTATTATTCTGACATTTCACATTCTTAAAATAGTGGTGATCCTAACTGACCTAAGACAATTTTTACTAGGATTAAATGTCAGGAATTGTGAAAAACTGAGTTTAAATGTAGTTGGCTAAGGTCTATGTGAACTTCTGACTTCAGCTGTATGACATGAGTTTAATGATTTGGAAATGTACAGTGCACATTTGGACTCACGGGTGTTTGGCTTGTATGACATCAAAGCAGTATTTATTATAATCCTCAATGTCTCAAATACTTTGAGTCCTCTTAATTTACAGCATTTCCCTCACTCAGACAAAACATTTGCAAAAGTTTCCCAATTACTGGGAGGGAGGAGGGGGACGACTACTTGTCAAGCTCAAGTTCAGAACAGCCGTCAATCAAAAACCATACAGCAATGTGAAGCACAGAGCCCGAGCTCTGATGTCATGTATAGCATTTTACTGTACAGCTACTACGTTCCAGTTGAGACCTATTAGTGCCCAAACCTGCCATTTTCAACATGTATACAGGTACGAGTGTAAAGGGCTACCACTGCATGTTGCCTGGTACATCAGAGTTAACCAATGCTCTCCTGTTTATTTCCCTCAGGGCTGGCTGCCTTAGACCATGTTCTGACCCCAAGAATGAAAGCCTCTCACGTTGCCATAGAGACCATGAGGGATCACCTGGATGCTGTTTATGATATCACCGTTGTGTATGAGGCAACACGGGGCAAAAGCAGTGATAGACAACCTGCCCCAACCATGCCAGGTATGAAGTTGTTCGAGACCATTTCGTTTTTTCAGGTATTAAAGGGGAACACTTTAGGAAGTAAAACTAAGCAAAGTGATGTTTTCAACCCACTAATACTAAACATGTGCAATTAACAATCTATATTTAATTTTTTGATCATCGACAAGGCTGTTTCAGAGTGATTGGGTTAAGTGTAGAAGACACATTTCAGAAGGCATTCAGTTGTACAACTGACTAGGTATCCCCCTTTCCCTTTATTTGAGCTAATGTCAGCACCATTTTAAATTTCAATAGTAATGACTGATGCCAGTGAGTCACTGGCAGGGATCATCAAATTGTCTGTGGCAGCCTTAAAGTATGGATCAAATCATCAAATTGTATTTGTCACATACACATGTTTAGCAGATGTTAATGCGAGCATAGCGAAATGCTTGTGCTTCTAGTTCCGACAATGCAGTGATAACCAACGACTAATCTAACCTAACAATTCCACAACTACTACCTTATACACACAAGTGTAAAGGGATAAAGAATATGTACATAAAGATATATGAATGAGTGATGGTATAGAACAGCAAAAGCAAGATGCAGTAGATGGTAGTGCCCAACTAAGGACCCTGGGATTAAACACCTCCCTTTGCAACTGGCCGTCCCCAGGTGGTAAGGGTAGGCAACAACATGTCGACAACGCTGACTCTCTGGGGTACCTCAGGGGTGTGTACTTAGTCCCCTCCTGCATTCCCTGTTCACCCACGACTGCGAGGCCGAACATGACTCCAACATCTGTAGCTCAGTTGGTAGAGCATGGCGCTTGTAACGCCAGGGTAGTGGGTTCAATCCCCGGGACCACCCATATGTAGAATGTATGCACACATGACTGTAAGTCGCTTTGGATAAAAGCGTCTGCTAAATGGCATTTATTATTATTATTATATTATCGTCAAGTTTGCTGATGACACAACACTGGTAGGCACGACACTGACGACACAACGATGAGACAGCCTATAGGAAGGAGGTCAGAGAACTGGCAGTGTGGTGCCAGGACAACAACGTCTCCCTCAACGTGAGCAAGACAAAGGAGCTGATTGAGGAGTACAGAAAAAGGCGGGCCGAACAAGCCCCCATTAACATCAACAGGGCTGTAGTGGAGCGGGTCGAGAGTTTCATGTTCCCTGGTGTCCACATCACCAACGATCTATCATGGTCCAAACACACCAAGACAATCGTGAAGAGGGCAAGACAAAACCTTATCCCCCTCAGGAGACTGAAGAGATTTGGCATGGGTCCCCAGATCCTCAAAAAGGTTCTATAGCTGCACCATCGAGAGCATCCTGACCAGTTGCACCACCGCCTGGTATGGCAACTGCTCAGCATCTGACCGCAAGGCTCTAGAGGGTAGTGCGTATGGCCCCAGTGATGTACTGGGGCCAAGCTTCCTGCAGTCCAGGACCTATCTTATAGGCGGTGTCAGAGGAAAGCCCATAAAATTGTCATACTCCAGCCTCCCATGTCATAGACTGTTCTCTCTGCTACCGCACGGCAAGCGGTACCAGCCAGTGAAAGTGCAGGGCGCAAATTCAAAACAACAACAACCTCATAATTAAAATTCCTCAAGCATACAAGTATTTTACACCATTTTAAAGATAAAATACTCGTTAATCCAGCAACAGTGTCTGATTTTCAAAATGCTTTACAGCGAAAGCACCACAAATGATTGTTAGGTCACCACCAACTCACAGAAACACAGCCATTTTTCCAGCCAAAGAGAGGAGTCACACCATGCACAGTTAAAATTAATCACTAACCTTTGATCTTCATCAATGACACTCCTAGAAGTTCATGGTACACAATACATGTATGTTTTGTTTGCTAAAGTGCATATTTATATCAAAAAATCAAATTTTACATTGGTGCGTTACGTTCAGTAGTTCAAAAACATGCAGTGATTGTGCAGAGAGCCACATCTATTTACATAAATACTCATTATAAATGTTGATGGAAATACAACTGTTATACATGCAATTAAAGATATACTTCTCCTTAATGCAACCGCTGTGTCAGATTTCAAAAAACCTTTACGGAAAAAGCAAACCATGCAATAATCTGAGTACAGCTTTAAGACAACAAAGCAGCCAAAAAGATATCCGCCATATTGGGAAGTCATATTAGTCATAAATAGCATTGTAAATATTCACTTACCTTTGATCTTCATCAGAATGCACTCCCAGGAATCCCAGTTCCACAATAAATCGATAATTTCATCATTATGTCCAAATAGCTTCTTTTGTTAGGGTGTTTTGTTTGGTAAAAAATCCAAAAGCGCGTTCAGGTCCCGTCGGACGAAAAGTTCAAAAAGTTCCGTTACAGCCCGTAGAAACTTGTCAAACTAATTATAGAATCAATCTTTAGGATGTTTTTAACATAAATCATCAATGAGGTTCCAACCTGAGAATTCCATTATTTATCTGTTATTTTACCAGGTAAATTGACTGAGAACACGTTCTCATTTGCAGCAAAAACCTGGGGAATAGTTACAGGAGAGAGGAGGGGGGATGAATGTTCCAATTGTAAACTGGGGATTATTAGGTGACCGTGATGGTTTGAGGGCCAGATTGGGAATTTAGCCAGGACACCGGGGTTAACACCCCTACTCTTACGATAAGTGCCATGGGATCTTTAATGACCTCAGAGTCAGGACACCCATTTAACTTCCCATCCGAAAGACTGCACCCAATCACTGCCCTGGGGCATTGGGAAAGTTTTTTTGAATCAGAGGAAAGAGTGCCTCCTGGCCCTCCAACACCACCATTGTCTGTAGAAAAGCAATGGAACGAGAGCTAACACTCATGACCGCACCTCAGAGCCTGTGGCAATCTGCCAGACACCTGGCTCAAACAGCCCTTCTGAGCCCCCACTTCACAGTAGAATCCTCAAATAAAATTCTAAAGACTGTTAACATTTATTGGAAGCCTTAACAAGTGCAACAACCAATGTCTCACTGTATCTACAATAGGGGCTGAGTTTTTAAAAAACTACAAGCTTCAGATTTCCCACTTCCTGGTTGGATTTTTCTCAGGTTTTCGCCTGCCATATGAGTTATGTTATACGTCAGACATCATTCAGTTTTAGAAACTTCAGAGTTTTCTATCCAATACTACTAATAATATGCATTTATTAACATCTGGGACGACAGTAGCAGGCAGTTTACTCTGGGCACCTTATTCATCCAAGCTACTCAATACTGCCCCCCTGTCACCAAGAAGTTTAACATCTTCTACCCGCAAGCCATAACACTGTTGCTAGTCACTGTTTATTATCTATGCATAGTCACTTCACCCCTACCTACAGTCGTGGCCAAAAGTTCTAAGAATGACACTCATATTCATTTCCACAATGTTTGCTGCCTCGGTGTCTTTAGATTTTTTGTCAGATGTTACTATGGAATACTGAAGTATAATTACAAATTTCATAAGTGTCAAAGGCTTTTATTGACAATTACATTAAGTTTATGCAAAGAGACAATATTTGCAGTGTTGACCCTTCTTTTTCAACACCTCTGCAATCTGTCCTGGCATGCTGTCAATTAACTTCTGGGCCCCATCCTGACTGATGGCAGCCCATTCTTGCATAATCAATGCTTGGATTTTGTCAGAATTTGTGGGTTTTTTGTTTGTCCACCTGACTTTTGAGGATTGACCACAAGCTGTTAATGTGATTAAGGTCTGGGGAGTTTCCTGGCCATGGAACCAAAATATTGATGTTTTGTTCCCCAAGACACTTAGTTATCACTTTTGCCTTATGGCAAGGTGCTCCATCATGCTGGAAAAGGCATTGTTCGTCACCAACCTGTTCCTGGATGGTTGGGAGAAGTTGTTCTCGGGGGATGTGTTGATACCATTCTTTATTTATGGCTGTGTTCTTAGGCAAAATTGTGAGTGAGCCCACTCCCTTGGCTGAGAAGCAACCCCACACATGAATAGTATCAGGATGCTTTACTGTTGGCATGACACAGGACTGATGGTAGTGCTCACCTTGTCTTCTCCGGACAAGCTTTTTTCCAGATGACCCAAGCAATCAGAAAGGGGATTCAACAGAGAATGACTTTATCCCAGTCCTCAACAGTCCAATCCCTGTACCTTTTGCAGAATATCAGTCTGTCCCTGCTGTTTTTCCTGGAGAGAAGTGGCATCTTTGCTGCCCTTCTTGACACCAGGCCATCCTCTAAAAGTCTACACCTCACTGGCCGTGCAGATGCACTCACACCTGCCTACTACCATTCCTGAGCAAGCTCTGTACTGGTGGTGCCCCGATCCCGCAGCTGAATCAACTTTTTAGGAGACGGTCCTGGCGCTTTCTGGACTTTCTTGGACGCCCTAAAGCCTTCTTCACAACAATTGAACAGCTCTTCTTGAATTTCTTGATGATCCGATAAATGGTTGATTTAGGTGAAATCTTACTGGCAGCAATCTCCTTGACTGTGAAGCCCTTTTTGTGCAAAGCAATGATGACGGTACGTGTTTCCTTGGAGGTAACCATGGTTGACAGCGGAAGAACAATGATTCCAAACACCATTCTCCTTTTGAAGCTTCCAGTCTGTTAATTGAACTTAATCAGCATGACAGAGTGATCTCCAGCCTTGTCCTCGTCAACACTCACACTTGTGTTAACGAGAGAATCGCCGACATGTCAGCTGGTCCTTTTGTGGCAGGGCTGAAATGCAGTGGAAATGTTTTTGGGGGATTTTGTTCATTTGCATGGCAAAGAGGGACTTTGCAATTAATTGTAATTCATCTGATCACTCTTCATAACATTCTGGAGTATATCATGGTACAGCAAATTTTGTGAAAAATAATATTTGTCATCCTCAACCTTTTGCCACGACTGTACAAATTACCTCTAACCTGTACCCCCCCCCACCCCACCGCACACTGACTTGGTACCGGTACCCCCTGTATATAGCCTCGTTATTATGTTTTATTTGTTTTATTATTTCTTACTTTAGTTCATTTGGTAAATATTTTCTTAACTCTTCTTGAACTGCACTGTTGGTTAAGGGCTTGTAAGTAAGCATTTCACGGTAATGTCTATACTTTTTGCATTTGGCGCATGTGACCAATAAAGTTTGATTTAATGAGTCTCTCAACTAAAGAAATGTATAAAACGACACGACACGGGGGTATATCTGACCTCCATCGAGGATGTGACAATGGTTAATCAAATCTCCCCGTTTCTGCCCATTTTCTTTTGCGCAGTTTTACAAGCCTTCTCATACAGCTGCAACTGTATATGCATTTGTAAATCAAGACCTTTCTTGAGTTGGCTCTGGGATGGTGCAACTGTTGATAATCTGAGTCTATGGTTGAGTGTGTAGGTATCCCAGAACTGTGGTGAGGGAAAAAAATATGTTCGGGGCCATGTAGGATGATTCACAATAATTGTTTGCCATAATGTAATTTTGGTAATGGCGAAACTGGTGAGAAATCCTTTGCATAAATTGCCCACGTTACTACAAATATTAATAGCTAATTATGAAAAATAAGATGCAGGATTTAAAAATATAAATATAATTTTTTAATGGCTATTAAAAAATACAAATCGAAGTGAGGGTGATTGAAATGCATTTGGCGCTTGATCTGATTCTTTTCTATGGGTGGCACTGTGTGCTCTTTTCGAAGGATGGATCCGGGGGGTTGGCGGAGGTCTGCCGGACATTGGGATGACAACCCAACTCGGGATGAGCTGGTGGAATTAGTGGGGACCAATTGGAGGTTTACTTAGTAGCAATGCAAATATGGTACAGCTATATAGACACTCAATCATCATGTTACTTTTTAATGGTACGTTTACAAACATAAGTTTCGATTCTATTGTCCAAACAGATCATCAAGGTAGATGGATTATTTTAAATATGTTATTGGACAAATATAAGGTCCAAATAATGATCCAAGCTTCTTTGAAAATATAAGAATTTATCAACTCTACAAGCCGCTCTAGACTATTATTATAGTGGGAGATTTTAAAGATGGTTTTAAACACCTATGGACCGTAAAAGAAATCGCACTACAAACTATCACCCTCGGGCACTTCAGGAAATCATGAACATCATGGATATATTGGAGGTAGTGGATATATGGAGGCTTAAATGAGAGGTCGACCAATTAATCAGAATAGCTGATTAACTTAGGGCCGATTTTGAAGTTTTCATAACAATCGAAAACCGGTTTTTGGGCCGCCAATTTTTTTTATATATATATATATATAAAAAAAGAATAATAATTATACCATTTTTTATTTAACTAGGCAAGTCAGTTTAGAACACACTTATTTACAATGACGGCCTAGGAACGGTGGGTCAGCTCGGGATCCAATCTTGCAACCTTACAGTTAACTAGTCCAACGCAATAGCAACCTGCCTCTTTCTCATTGCACTCCACAAGGAGACTGACTGCCTGTTACGCGAATGCAATAAGCCAAGGTAAGTTGCTAGCTAGCATTAAACTTATCTTAGAAAAAACAATCATAATCACTAGTTAACTTCACATGGTTGATATTACTAGATATTATCTGGCATGTCCTGCATTGCATATAATCTGACTGAGCAAACCAGTATCTGACTGAGCGGTGGTAGGCAGAAGCAGGTTCCTTAAACATTCATTCAAACAGCACTTTTGTGCGTTTTGCCAGCAGCTCTTCGTTTTGCGTCAAGCATCGCGCTGTTTATCACTTTAAGCCTATCAACTCCCGAGATGAGGCTGGTGTAACCGAAGTGAAATGGCTAGCTAGTTAGCGCTCGCTAATAGCGTTTCAAACATCACTCGCTCTGAGCCTTCTAGTAGTTGTTCCCCTTGCTCTGCATGGGTAACGCTGCTTCGATGGTGGCTGTTGTCGTTGTGTTGCTGGTTCGAGGCCAGGGAGGAGCGAGGAAAGGGACGGAAGCTATACTGTTACACTGGCAATACTAAAGTGCCTATAAGAACATCCAATAGTCAAAGGTATATGAAATACAAATGGTATAGAGGGAAATAGTCCTAATAATAACTACAATCTAAAACTTCTTACCTGGGAATATTGAAGACTCATGTTAAAAGGAACATTTACATTTAAGTCATTTAGCAGACGCTCTTATCCAGAGCGACTTACAAATTGGTGCATTCACCTTATGACATCCAGTAGAACAGTCACTTTACAATAGTGCATCTAAATCTTACAGGGGGGGGGGGGTGAGAAGGATTGCTTATCCTATCCTAGGTATTCCTTAAAGAGGTGGGGTTTCAGGTGTCTCCGGAAGGTGGTGATTGACTCCTGTCCTGGCGTCGTGATGGAGTTTGTTCCACCATTGGGGGGCCAGAGCAGCGAACAGTTTTGACTGGGCTGAGCGGGAACTGTACTTCCTCAGTGGTAGGGAGGCGAGCAGGCCAGAGGTGGATGAACGCAGTGCCCTTGTTTGGGTGTAGGGCCTGATCAGAGCCTGGAGGTACTGAGGTGCCGTTCCCCTCACAGCTCCGTAGGCAAGCACCATGGTCTTGTAACGGATGCGAGCTTCAACTGGAAGCCAGTGGAGAGAGCGGAGGAGCGGGGTGACGTGAGAGAACTTGGGAAGGTTGAACACCAGACAGGCTGCGGAGTTCTGGATGAGTTGTAGGGGTTTAATGGCACAGGCAGGGAGCCCAGCCAACAGCGAGTTGCAGTAATCCAGACGGGAGATGACAAGTGCCTGGATTAGGACCTGTGCCGCTTCCTGTGTGAGGCAGGGTCGTACTCTGCGGATGTTGTAGAGCATGAACCTGCAGGAACGGGCCACCGCCTTGATGTTAGTTGAGAACGACAGGGTGTTGTCCAGGATCACGCCAAGGTTCTTAGCGCTCTGGGAGGAGGACACAATGGAGTTGTCAACCGTGATGGCGAGATCATGGAACGGGCAGTCCTTCCCCGGGAAGAAGAGCAGCTCCGTCTTGCCGAGGTTCAGCTTGAGGTGGTGATCCGTCATCCACACTGATATGTCTGCCAGACATGCAGAGATGCGATTCGCCACCTGGTCATCAGAAGGGGGAAAGGAGAAGATTAATTGTGTGTCGTCTGCATAGCAATGATAAGAGAGACCATGTGAGGTTATGACAGAGCCAAGTGACTTGGTGTATAGCGAGAATAGGAGAGGGCCTAGAACAGAGCCCTGGGGGACACCAGTGGTGAGAGCGCGTGGTGAGGAGACAGATTCTCGCCACGCCACCTGGTAGGAGCGACCTGTCAGGTAGGACGCAATCCAAGCGTGGGCCGCGCCGGAGATGCCCAACTCGGAGAGGGTGGAGAGGAGGATCTGATGGTTCACAGTATCGAAGGCAGCCGATAGGTCTAGAAGGATGAGAGCAGAGGAGAGAGAGTTAGCTTTAGCAGTGCGGAGCGCCTCCGTGATACAGAGAAGAGCAGTCTCAGTTGAATGACTAGTCTTGAAACCTGACTGATTTGGATCAAGAAGGTCATTCAGAGAGAGATAGCGGGAGAGCTGGCCAAGGACGGCACGTTCAAGATTTTTGGAGAGAAAAGAAAGAAGGGATACTGGTCTGTAGTTGTTGACATCGGAGGGATCGAGTGTAGGTTTTTTCAGAAGGGGTGCAACTCTCGCTCTCTTGAAGACAGAAGGGACGTAGCCAGCGGTCAGGGATGAGTTGATGAGCGAGGTGAGGTAAGGGAGAAGGTCTCCGGAAATGGTCTGGAGAAGAGGGGAGGGGATAGGGTCAAGCGGGCAGGTTGTTGGGCGGCCGGCCATCACAAGACACGAGATTTCATCTGGAGAGAGAGGGGAGAAAGAGGTCAGAGCACAGGGTGGGGCAGTGTGAGCAGAACCAGCGGTGCCGTTTGACTTAGCAAACGAGGATCGGATGTCGTCGACCTTCTTTTCAAAATGGTTGACGAAGTCATCTGCAGAGAGGGGGGGGGGGAGGAGGATTCAGGAGGGAGGAGAAGGTGGCAAAGAGCTTCCTAGGGTTAGAGGCAGATGCTTGGAATTTAGAGTGGTAGAAAATGGCTTTAGCAGCAGAGACAGAGGAGGAAAATGTAGAGAGGAGGGAGTGAAAGGATGCCAGGTCCGCAGGGAGGCGAGTTTTCCTCCATTTCCGCTCGGCTGCCGGGAGCCCTGTTTAGAGTTTATTGGGTAAAAATACCAATATAAATGGTTGTTTTCATTTCATTGTTATTTGTTTTTGTCTATATTGCATTTGTTTTAGCCATAAGGGAATGCATTTACATATAGTTTCCGAGGCTTGGGTCCCAGGAAAAATCAGAGTTTCTAATTTTTCTCCCAGGCTGAAAAAGTTTAAGAACCCCTGGTCTGTGGTATTGAGTCGGAGTGAGGTTAGGTGCAGACCATGAAGTTGGCAACAACATGTAGTAATTCAAATATGAACTGTATAGTGCCAGGCTGTACAAATTAACTCCATAACCACTGGTTATTATTTTGATGTATAAAGGGATTTTTTAAATATTTGCTATGCTGTGTATTCACTAACTGTGTGAGTGATGTGACATTTTTATAGTATCTGTAACATATTTAATCTACAATTTAACTTCTTAAAGCGGCAATCAGCAGTTGAAATAATAACAAAGTGTTCTTCCTGCTCCTCTTTCGGTAAAAAGCTGAGGAATGGGGCTGAAGAAATAGGAATAATTTGAGTGATTACATGTCTTAAACATTACAGCAGGGTAGATTTACTAAATGAACTGGTTTTATTCAAACTCAAACCCTATATAAATGCCACTTGCGCTTTATGGAAGAGACGGCATGCGCAGGGATGGCACGCCATTCACCTCGTCCAATTCTCCCTTGTGTTCATAGGGTGAACTGGCGGTTAGCTGCCAGAGTGTATGCACTGCAAACAAAATCATAAAAGAAATTCTGATACTGAAACTAAATCATAATGTATTTATATTTAGCATGCCCTGTGTTTGGTTAGAATGAGATTTAATGAATCATGGCTGCGATTCAAATGCGTTACCATTTTGCCAAACAGCGCTTGTGATAATGGTCGTTATAGGTTACTGATTATATATGTTGAGCACTTACCCACTACTGTTAGCTTTTAAACAATGTATAATCAAGAAGAATTTCAGTAACCTCTTCTACCAAGAAATGACACGTCCAATACATCGCCATCAAGACACTGACAGGAACTGCTGACTGTATGTAATACAGCCACCATCCGCTGGGATTTTGTGCTGTATCCTCACCATTTCTCTCCTGTAGACTGAAAATTGACCAAGAAGCCCAAACATATATTTGACTAACACAATAATTTCAAACCTTGCTTACATTTGTATACGTTAACTTTTCTTTATATTATGTATGGGAATACTTGAACAGATTTCTTAAATTAAAATCACTTGGAGCAGATTTCCTGGTGTTTTTACTCTTTTATAAAGGTGGTTCTGATCCTGAATGCTGATTGGTTAAAACCACATTCCAGCCCGTGTTTATTCCACAAGTTACCACCAGCTAAATCTACGGCATTACATTTACATTACATTTAAGTCATTTAGCAGACGCTCTTATCCAGAGCGACTTACAAATTGGTGCATTCACCTTATGACATCCAGTGGAACAGCCACTTTACAATAGTGCATCTAAATATTTTAAGGGGGGGGGGGGGTGAGAAGGATTACTTTATCCTATCCTAAGTATTCCTTAAAGAGGTGGGGTTTCAGGTGTCTCCGGAAGGTGGTGATTGACTCCGCTGTCCTGGCGTCTTGAGGGAGTTTGTTCCACCATTGGGGAGCCAGAGCAGCGAACAGTTTTGACTGGGCTGAGCGGGAACTGTACTTCCTCAGTGGTAGGGAGGCGAGCAGGCCAGAGGTGGATGAACGCAGTGCCCTTGTTTGGGTGTAGGGCCTGATCAGAGCCTGGAGGTACTGAGGTGCCGTTCCCCTCACAGCTCCGTAGGCAAGCACCATGGTCTTGTAGCGGATGCGAGCTTCAACTGGAAGCCAGTGGAGAGAGCGGAGGAGCGGGGTGACGTGAGAGAACTTGGGAATTAAAATGCCTATTTACCTCATCTGACTTTGCAATCCACTGGCTCATCAGTCCAGCCAGGCAATTGTATTTATAAAGCCCTTCTTACATCAGCTGATGTCACAAAGTGCTGTTCAGAAACCCAGCCTTATTATTTATTAACTTGATCTCCACTGTAAAAAGCATCTAGACATCATCTCACATTTCGTTTAGACTAATATTTAGTTTTCAACAGCGGCGGTTAAAATAAACCTTGCTGTCTGCCTCTAACATTTGCAAGATTGTTTCAGTATTCAAATTCGATCTCCCGCTGTAATGTAATGAACATGTCAGGATGAGACAGACTGGCAGGCAGCATTTCTCAGCCTGTCGAAATCAGGAAACAGCCGGCAGCATTTTATGTATTTATATACAGTACCAGTCAAGAGTTTGGACACTTAATTATTCAAGGGTTTTAATTTATTTTGACTATTTACTAAGTGTTCAAAGCTGCCATCGAGGCAAAGGGTGGCTACTTTGAAGAATCTCACTTATCAAATGTATTTTGATTTAACACTTTTTTTGGTTAGTACATGATACCATATTTATTTCATAGTTTTGATGTATTCACTATTCTACAATGTAGAAAATAGTATTAAAAAACTGGAATGACTAGGTGCCAACTTTTGACTGGTACTGTATGTATACACACATTTTACTAGGCAAGTCAGTTAAGAACAAATTCTTATTTTCAATGACTGCCTAGGAACAGTGGGTTAACTGCCTGTTCAGGAGCAGAACTACAGATTTGTACCTTGTCAGCTCGAGGATTTGAACTTGCAACCTTTCTGTTACTAGTCCAACGCTCTAACCACTAGGCTACCCTAGGAAGTTTACATGCACTTAGGTTGGAGTCATTAAAACTAATTTTTCAACCACTCCACAAATTCCTTGTTAACAAACTATGGTTTTGGCAATTCTTTTAGGACATCTACTTCTAGCTTGACAAGTAATTTTTCCAACAATTGTTTACAGACAGATTATTTCACATGTAATTCACTGTAT
Source organism: Oncorhynchus gorbuscha (assembly GCF_021184085.1). Classification (NCBI taxonomy): domain Eukaryota; kingdom Metazoa; phylum Chordata; class Actinopteri; order Salmoniformes; family Salmonidae; genus Oncorhynchus; species Oncorhynchus gorbuscha. The sequence continues at coordinate 81,989,630 of NC_060178.1, read as the reverse complement.
CACAATTCCAGTGGGTCAGAAGTATACATACACTAAGTTGACTGCCTTTAAACAGCTTGGAAAATTCCTGAAACTGATGTTATGGCTTTAGAAGATTCTGATGTGCTGCAGGAGGTACTGGTGCACTTCACAAAATAGATGGCATCATGAGGAAATGTTGCTTCAATATATCCACATCATCTCCATACATCAGTCATGAAGTTAAAGCTTGGTCGCAAATGGGTCTTCCAAATGAACAATGACCCCACACATACTTCCAAAGTTGTGGCAAAATGGCTTGAGGACAAAGTCATGGTTTTAGAGTGGCAATCACAAAGCCCTGACCTCGATCATAGAGAATTTGTGATCAGAACTGAATTAGCGTGTGCGAGCAAGGGGGCCTACAATCCTGACTCTGTTATACACCAGCTCTTAGGAGGAATGGGCCAAAATTCACCCCTTATTGTGGGAAGCTTGTGGAAGGCTACCTAAAACGTTTGACCCAAGTTAAACAATTTAAAGGCAATGCTACCAAATACCAATTGAGTGTATGTAAACTTCTGACCCACTGGGAATGTGATGAAAGAAATAAAAGCTGAAATAAATCACTCTACTATTATTCTGACATTTCCCATTCTTAAAATAAAGTGGTCATCCTAACTGACCTAAAACAGGGAATTTTTACTTGGATTAAATGTCAGGAATTGTGAAAAACTGAGTTTAAATGTATTTGGCTACAGTGTATGTAAACTTCCGACTTCAATTGTATATACAGGGTCAGTTCCAATACCATATTTACATTGTGCAGTGATACTGGAGTGATGGAGGTAGATATGTATAGGGGTAAGGTGACTAGGCATCGGGATATAAGATAAACAGAGTAACAGCAGCTTGTAGGTGTGCGTGTGTGGAGAGTCAGTATAAAAGTATGTGCATATTATGTGTGAGTGAAGAGATGATGGTGTGTGTCGGGTCCTGTGAGTGTGCAATACTAAAAGGTCAATAAAGATCCAAGGTTAACTGTGTAGCTATTTTTCAGTCTTAGTCCTTGGGTATGTAAGCTGTTCAAGAGCCTGTTGGTGCCAGACTTGATGTAACGGTACCGCTTGCCATGTGGAAGCAGAGAGAATAGTCTATGGGTTGGGGTTGGAGTTAACGATTTTCCAAGCCTTCCTTTCACATCGCCTGATATTGATGTCCTGGATTGCAAGGAGCTCGGCCCAAGTGATATACTAGGCTGTCCGTACTATCCTCTGTAGAACCATGCAATCGAGGGCGGTGCTATTGCCATACCAGGCAGTGATGCACCCTGTCAAGATGCTCTCAATGGTACAGCTGTAGAACTTTTTGAGGATTTGAGAATCCATGCCAAACTTTTTCAACCTCCTGAGGGGGAAGAGGCGCGATCTTGTGTGTTTTGACCATTTGAAGTTTTTTGTGATTTGAACTTGAAGCTTTTGACCTGCTCCACTGCAGCCATGTTCAAATGTATTTATGAAGCCCTTTTTAAATCTGCAGATGTAAGAGTGCTTTATACAGAAAATGTCCGTTGGCTTTTCATAGCCAAGCATTCAGAAGTGGAGAGAGGTAGAGAGACTAAAACAGCAGGTTTGTTGGTGATCAGGCCTACCACCATCGAGTCGTCAGCAAACTTGATGGTGGTGTTGAAGTTGTGCGCAGCCACGTAGTTGTGGGTGAACAGGGTGTACAGGAGGGGGCTAAGCACACACCCCTGTGTTGAGGGTCAGCGTGGCGAAGGTGATGCCTTTCCTCACCATCTGGCATCGGCTCAGTCTCAACGTCAACAGTGAAGAGGCGACCCCGAGATGCTGGCCTTCTAGGCAGGGTTGCACAGAAAATAACAGACCAATAAAAAGAAAATAATTAAGATGGACAAAAGAACACAAACACTGGACAGAGGACTCCAGCATCCCGACAGTCACCTATTCACTGTTGACGTTTGGTGTTTTGCGGGTACTATTTAATGAAGCTACCAGTTGAGGACTTGGAGAGGCGTCTGTTTCTCAAACTAGACACTAATGTATTTGTCCTCTTGCTCGGTTGTGCACCGGGGTCTCCCACTCCTCTTTCTATTCTGGTTAGAGCCAGTTTGCATTGTTCTGTGAAGGGGAGTAATTACACAGCGTTGTATGAGATCTTCAGTTTCTTGGCAATTTCTTGCATGGAATAGCCTTCATTTCTCAAAAATAATAGTTTCAGAAGAAAGTTATTTGTTTCTGGACATTTTGAGCCTGTATTCGAACTGGTGCTCCAGATACTCAACTAGTCTAAAGGCCAGTTAAAGGGGTTAACATTTTTTTTTTTTCAATTTCGTGGTATCCAATTAGTTACTGTCTTGTCTCATCGCTGCAACTCCTGTACGGACTTGGGAGAGGCGAAGGTCGAGAGCCATGCGTCCTCCGAAATGCAACCCAACCAAGCTGCACTGCTTCTTGACACAGCGCACATCCAACCCGGAAGCCAGCTGCACCAATGTGTCGGAGGAAACACTATACCTAGCGACCTGGTCAGCGTGCACTGCGCCCGGTCCGCCACAGGAGTCGCTAGTGGGCGATGAGACGAGGATATCCCTGCCGGCCAAACCCTCCCTAACCCTGGGCCAATTGTGCGTCGCCCCATGAGCCTCCCGGTCGGCTGCGGCAGAGCCTGGATTCAAACCCAGAATCTCTGGTGGCACAGTTACCACTGCAATGCAGTGCCTTAGACCACTGCGCCACCTGGGAAGAAGGCCAGTTTTATTGCTTCCTTAATCAGCACAACCATTTTCAGCTGTGTTAACATAATTGTAAAAGGGTTTTCTAATGATCAATTAGCCTTCTAAAATGATAAACTTGGATTAGCTAACACAACGTGCCATTGGAACATAGGGGTGATGGTTGCTGGTAATGGGCCTCTGTACGCTTATGTATAAATTCCAAAAATCTGCTGTTTCCAGCTAATCAAATCAAATCAAATTTATTTATATAGCCCTTCGTACGTCAGCTGATATCTCAAAGTGCTGTACAGAAACCCAGCCTAAAACCCCAAACAGCAAACAATGCAGGTGTAAAAGCACGGTGGCTAGGAAAAACTCCCTAGAAAGGCCAAAACCTAGGAAGAAACCTAGAGAGGAACCGGGCTATGTGGGGTGGCCAGTCCTCTTCTGGCTGTGCCGGGTAGAGATTATAACAGAACATGACCAAGATGTTCAAATGTTCATAAATGACCAGCATGGTCAAATAATAATAAGGCAGAACAGTTGAAACTGGAGCAGCAGCACAGTCAGGTGGACTGAGGACAGCAAGGAGCCATCATGTCAGGTAGTCCTGGGGCACGGTCCTAGGGCTCAGGTCCTCCGAGAGAGAGAAAGAAAGAGAGAATTAGAGAGAGCATATGTGGGGTGGCCAGTCCTCTTCCGGCTGTGCCGGGTGGAGATTATAACAGAACGTGGCCAAGATGTTCAAATGTTCATAAATGACCAGCATGGTTGAATAATAGTAAGGCAGAACAGTTGAAACTGGAGCAGGAGCATGGCCAGGTGGACTGGGGACAGCAAGGAGTCCTCATGTCAGGTAGTCCTGGGACATGGTCCTAGGGCCCAGGCCAGTTGAAACTGGAGCAGCAGCATGGCCAGGTGGACTGGGGACAGCAAGGAGTCATCATGTCAGGTAGTCCTGGGGCATGGTTCTAGGGCTCAGGTCCTCCGAGAGAGAGAAAGAAAGAAAGAGAGAAGGAGAGAATTAGAGAACGCACACTTAGATTTACACAGGACACCGAATAGGACAGGAGAAGTACTCCAGATACAATAGTCATTTACAACATTAACAATGTCTACACTGTATTTCTGATCAATTTGATGTTATTTTAATGGACAAAAGAGTTGATTCTCTATCAAAAACAAGGACATTTCTAAGTGACCCCAAACTTTTGAACTGTAGTGTAGGTAGGAGCTACCTTCACAAGTGAATGTGAACAAGAGACATTGTGCAAATTAACAAAATGTTGATGCATGCTTGTTTGACGGAAGAACTGTACTGGCCCTGGAGCAGCATGTGTACAGCATGTGTACACACTGTGTAGAGTCTGGAATTGCTAGGGCAACGGGCTTGCCTGCTCTGCTCAGAAAAGAGGAGGGAGGAGCAGACCTGAGATTAGAAAAAACGCAAGGAAATCAAGATAGCAGTGGCCTATAAAAAACACAGCAGGCAGGGCTCTTGAGGATTCTATAGTTTCTTAAACTGGGCATTCAAATTATGATCAGATTATAGTGTTTTGGAAATTATGGGGGAAACCACCTGAGTGCAAATTGTAGTCGCTTAATTCCCTAATTTGGAGTTGGAGGATGGAAGAATTTAGGGTCACATCCATAATCTTCTGAACCTACATGGTGCCTCATAAACAACCTGTTGAACACACTTTTGATTTGATGGCTGACTACGTGGCCTTCGGCTCCTATGCTCTTCCTCGTGTTGTTCTGTCTCTCATTCATGTTTTCTCTGTTTGATAGAATTCCTGTGTAAGGAATCTCCCAGAGTTCACATCCACTTTGAACGTGTGGACATGAAGGAAATTCCTCTGGAGTCTGTGTTTTTCCGTGGGTGGCTGCACAAGCGATTTGAGATCAAGGACCAGTGGGTATCCTCATACTTACCCCCTCTCTCTAACCCTGTCTGACATTACGACACTGACCAACCTGCTATACACAATTTCCACGTGTAGGCCAAGGTTCAGTTCATGTTAGGAAAATGAATCAGAACTGTTGCCACCACTTCAAATGGTGGACTGCAATGTTAATTTTTAGGATGTTATAGCTGTTCTGTTTTGATTGCTCATTCAATCATATGAGTGCCCTGACTACACAATACAACTGTGCACAGAATATCCAGGTTTATGGGAAAATCCGATTGGAGGAGTCAGGACTTCTTGGTTATTCTCATTTGATGCCGTGAATTTTTCAACCATAATTTCTGGAAGATCTCGGAATTAGTGAATATTTGCAAACCTAGAACTGACAATTACAGTTATCAATTGGTATGATTGGCTAATTTTATACACAAACTGGGGATATGTGTTAACTCTAAAATGAACCTTCTCTTTATCCACAGGATGTTGACTGCTTTCTATGAGTCTGAGGATCCAGACAAAAAAGGCAAATTCCCTGGAGAAGGTCAAAGGTCCCATCTGAGTATTATGAAGACGTTGCCATCGCTGCTATTTTGGGGGGCTAACACTGCCAATGCTGATGACTGAGTCTGGCAGGAAACTCTATGTCCGAACCTGGGTGTATGGGACTCTGTTGGGATGGCTCTGGGTGAATGTTAGTCCATAGGAAGCTTGTGGTGGTCATCATGCCATTTGCTCTGGGTATGGAAAGACCTTGCCCTTTCACTCACCCATCAAGCAGGTGAGTGTGGGTTTTTTTCTTCAAACAAAGCACTTGTTGCTGTTAAGGTTTATGGGCTTCTACAATTCTGTCCAAATGTATGGCTCATTTCCTAACTAAACAGCTGTAAGAGAGATTGGGAGAGAGAAGCAGTTTTGTTTCTTGTGCTGCTTGTTTCTTGCTCTATTGTTGTGTGCATCAGAACTTGCATCCAGATAAGGTGAGAAAAATATAAATGGGGGATGTTGAAATGAGGCATATTTCTTTCTTGAATTTCCCCCTTTATCTCAGCCATAAAGTATGACTCGATAGATTTCTTCCCTAAACCCTTTAGGTCTGTTATATAATAAATGTAGCCAATTCTGTACATTTGCATGTCCAGTGTCCAGCATCCCTTTTCAACATGATGTAATCTTTCATTAGTTGACTAGAGTTAAGAGTTCAGCTCTCTGTTTGAGATGTAATGCTGCGCTCATGTGCTCTTGGAATTATTGACATCTCGGGACAGAGAAGCTCCCAGAATGTTCAGAACTGAGTTTACAACATCCAAAAACGTTCTTTGAGTTTCCAAGTAGTAAATAGGAGTGGGGAGTTCACATGTAACAATAACATATATCATACTCTGAGTCTGATCTTCCCAGTAAGCTGGCTTCGAGTTTACTATTCTAAGAAGCATGTGAACCCAGCATTAGAGAACAGATTTAATATTCAGTACTCGTTCAAAAAAAGAGTGATTAGTGTTTATCCAATTGATTGATATGTTCATGAGGGTGATGTAGGGTTTAGGTCTTTAGTGATGGTTACTTAGCCATACATGTTTAATGTTCTCTTTTTTTAATGCCAGGTTCCAAGGTGTCTGCTGTGTTTTTTACTTTTTGTTGCAAAAGTTCCACAAATTGTTGCCAAACTACATACAAGTGCAGGGGTATCGAATAGGTATTTTAGGTGGAGCAACACGTCTGCAATCAGGTCAATGTCCTGTCTGCTCTACCTGAAGAACCAATATTGTATTGTCTTTTGTAGTTTACTACAAAAGAGTGTACTACATTTTCATTAGATTTTCTAAAACTAATTCTGTTGGTACAGCTTGTTATTCAGAGGAAATTTTGTGTACACTGCCTTTATGCCATGTTATAGATTACACAAGGGGTATGGATAGCTATGTATTGAGAAGGCCAACTGTAGAGGATCCCTATATAGAATTAATATTTCTTTGTATACAAAGCCAACTGCATAATATGCATCACTATAACAAAAAAATACTATGCCCATTGTTTTTCATAATATAAACATTACTTTTTCCACTGTCACTTTACATGACTCTATTCTTAGCTTATTAATTAAAGGACTCTTCCGATAAGGATTTAATTAGGCAGTGGTAATAGCAACTGCCACGCCAAGGCCTCGCTTACTTATCCTTCCTTTAATAACAATGTGTAACGATAAAACAGTTAAAACGTTACTTCATTCAATTTGTTTAATTCTGTCAATTTGATTTTTAAAAAGCAAACAAGCTGATTGTAAATAATAAAACAATTATTGTAGAAACTATTGTGCCAATTGTCCACCTTCTGTAGGAGTTAGTCAGTCCTTGGCTTCACTTCTACTGAGGACAGCAAGTAATGACTGCACTGGGACTCCCTCTACTGGACAGCACTTGAACTGTTCTGCACACCACAGTTTATTAGTCTTTCTTCAGTTTTTTTAGTTTATTTTATTTAACCTTTATTTACCTAGGCAAGTCAGTTAAGAAACCATTCTTATTTACATTAATGGCCTACCTGGGTGACACTGGGCCAATTGTGCGCTGCTCTATGGGACTCTCAATCACGACTGGTTGTGATACACCCTGGAATTGAACTAGGGTCTTTAGTGACGCAGTGCCTTAGACTGCAGTGCCACAGTTCATGAGCTTTTAGTGGGCAGTAGTATATGCTGGAATATTTTTGTTTTAAAGCACTTGATTTTGAGAAACTTGTGGAATTTCTAAAGTAATGTTTTAATATTTGAAATGTTTTATGGTAAATAAAGTACCTCTTGGTGTTTCATCAAGCTAAGAGGAGTTTTTTTTATTTTTATGTCCATGTCTTTTTCATACACTGGCATAAAGCTTCAAGTCTCTATTTTATTCTGGTATTACTTGTCAGCATGATAATGTATCATGCTTTTGTATATCACTGGTCAAAAAATAAATCCTGGCTATCAAACGCACCCACATGCAGTGCTGTTCGAAATGTCTAACAAATGGCTTTGTATAAAAAGTTCAGAATCACAAATGTTACTATTCAGCTCGGTTCCAATGGTATATTGTTCACTTTGAAGTTTGTTTCAAGTCTACTTTGAAATTCAGGTATTTTCTTTAAAATTGTCAAATGTGTTTATTTTCTGATATGTACATGGATAGACTGTATTGCTGAAAATGTTGTAGTACTGGGACTTCTACCGCTGCCATTGCTACAGTTCAAACATTCCTAAAAAAAAATATGGAATGAAAATTGAAGGCTCTGAAGTTTATAATCTTTGCATGTTGATTGAATAGATTTTATTTTTTTTATGTTAATTTCACAATGTCCCTCTAAAACTATCTAATGTGCTGCTGAAAACGTTCAGAAGATTGTGCTGCTCTTATGCCTGACCTTTAATACTTGTTAATGCAGTGCAGCCAAAGAGACATACTTATGTACTTCGACCTTATGTACTCACCTTTACCCTATAGCACATAACTGAACCTGATCAGAAACCATAAACTTGTTCAGTGATGATTCAAACATGCTTGTGTTCATTTGTGTTTTTGAGACTTTAGTAATAAAGGAATGACATTCAAAATAATTTTGATTGAATTTCTTACTTTTTAGTTGGTTGAAAACTGGTTGAACGAGAAGGGTGCAGTCAATATCCTGAATATTCATCAGTCAACATAGTACCTGTTGGGTGATTGGTTGAGCCGTCTTGAGTGTGTGACTTCAGATGCTCTACAGAGCCATCTGTTTAGCTAGCTCGTGCCGCCGGTATGAGCAGTTAGCACCGTCTGAACGACTTGGGAAACCAGCTTCAGCTTCATCACCAAATTAATTGGGAAATAAATAAGTCTCACCAGCTAGCTACCAATTTATTTTGGTTTCACTGTCCGATCATTCAAAAAAACGACCCCTTGTTATTTTTAGCTTTCCACAAAGGTATGTGTTGTTTGACATGAGCAAGTTAACCCAAATGTATCAAATAGGCAGTGGTGATTTTAGCATGTAAATCTTGGTGGGGCAAAAAAATAAGTGGGATGCATGCCAGCAAAGCCACTAAACAATACATTAATTGCACTATAACATTGACAGTGTCCACAAACTGCCTACATAAAGCAGTCCCAACATCTTACCGCTGCTACACCTGGCTATCAGCGGAGCCTTATCTGGCAGCGAAACAGTTCAATTCAGCCTCATTTATTGCCTTTTTTTTTTAAACAGCTGATATGGATGACTTGTTTAAAGAAATGTGGTTTCTAATGAAAATGGAGATGTACAAACTATGGAATAAGGGGACAACAAGCGGATAAGAGGCAGTTCATAATTTTGTTTAAGCCATTAAGCGAGCCAGGACGGACGTAGTCAATATAACTATTTGTTTAGCACTTTTGAAATGTACAGCGACAGAATTCAGAACATGGGCCGTTCTTAGTGTTCTCCCTTTACACCAAGTCGGAACCGTAGGATAAATAAAGGGGGCATATAAGCAGACAATGACAGCTCTTACAATATTCGATGATTACATTTCTCTAAAACAAGCTATAGGCTACGTCCCCACCAAGTCAGAACAGTAAGTGAAATTAAGGTTAATGGACCAAATTATTAAGGTGAGGCACATGGACTAGTAACATCTTACTACACAACATACAGTTAGTATTACTTTCTTAGCGACAGTATACATATATCTCTGGCATATTACATAATTTATGCAGTGGCATACAATGCATTTTTGGTCTCACCTTGTGCTGTGCTCGCTTTGAGGACAATACAGTGCCACTGACACGGCAAGCTACCAAAACCTGTGGACTCTCCTTCACCTCAGCCAATGCGAGTAAAACATTTAAATGTGTTAACCATCGCAAGGCTGCCAGCCCAGACGGCATCCCTAGCCGCGTCCTCAGAGCATGTGCAGACCAGCTGGCTGGTGTGTTTCCGGACATATTCTATCAATTCCTATCCCTGTCTGCTGTTCCCACATGCTTCAAGAGGGCCACCATTGTTCCTGTTCCCAAGAAAGCTAAGGTAACTGAGCTAAACGACTATAGCACTCACTTCCGTCATCATGAAGTGCTTTGAGAGACTAGTCAAGGATCATATCACCTGCACCTTACCTGTCACCCTAGACTCACTCCAATCTGCTTACTGCCCCAATAGGTCCACAGACGATGCTATCACGCTGCACACTGCCCTATCCCATCTGGACAAGAGCAATACCTATGTAATAATGCAGTTCATCGACTACAGCTCAGCATTTAATACCATAGTACCCTCCAAACTCGTCATTAAAGTCTCGACCCCGCCCTGTGCAACTGGGTCCTGGACTTTCTGACGCCCCGCCCTCAGGTGGTAAGGGTAGGAAACAACATCTCCACCCTGCTGATCATCAACACCTGGGCGTTCGCAGCCCTCTCCTGTTCACCCATGACTAAGTGGCCATGCACGCCTCCAACTCGAATCAAGTTTGCAGACGACACTACAGTGGTAGGCTTGATTACCAACAATGATGAGACGGCCTACAGGGAGGAGGTGAGGGCCCTCAGAGTGTGGTGTCAGGAAGAAAACCTCGCACTCAACGTCAACAAAACAAAGGAGATGATCGTGGACTTCAGGAAACAGCAGAGGGAGCACCCCCCTATCCATATCGACTGGACAGTAGTGGAGAAGGTGGAAAGTTTTAAGTTCCTCTGCATACACATCACGGACAAACTGAAGTGGTCCACCCACACAGACAGCATGGTGAAGAAGGCACAACAGTGCCTCCTCAACCTCAGGAGGCTGAAGAAATTTGGCTTGTCACCAAAAACACTCAACCTTTACAGATGCACATCGAGAGCATCCTGACGGGCTGCTCCACCCACAACCGTAAGGCTCTCGAGAGGATAGTGAGGTCTGCAAAACGCATCACCGGGGGAAAACTATCTGCCCTCCAGGACACCTACACCCCACGATGTCACAGGAAGGCCAAAAAGATAATCAAGGACATCAACCACCCGAGCCACTGCCTATTCAACCCACTATCATCCAGAAGGCGAGGTCAGTACCGGTGCATCAAATCTGAGACCGAGAGACTGAAAAACAGCTTCTTTCTCAAGGCCATCAGACTGTTAAACAGCCATTACTAACATTGAGTGGCTGCTGTCAACATACTGACTCATCTCTAGCCACTTTAATAATTTTAAAAAATTGATATAATAAATGTATCACTAGTCACTTTAAACAATGCCACTTTATATAATATTTACATACCCTACATTACTCATCTCATATGTATATACTGTACTCTATACCATCTACTGCATCTTGCCTATGCCGTTCGGCCATCACTCATCCATATATTTATATGTACATATTCTTATTCATTCTTTTACACTTGTGTGTATAAGGTAGTTGTTGTGAAATTGTTAGATTACTTGTTCAATATTACTGCATGGTCGGAAAAAGAAGCACAAGCATTTCGCTACACTCGCATTAACATCAGCTAACCAGTTGTATGTGACCAATGAAAATTTGATTTGATTTGAATTAGCAAGGTGGCTCGGTGGTCCTTCTTGGGCAAATATTGTCATCAAAGACGGGCATTCTCTGGATTTAAGGTGCTTTCAAAACATCTGGGAACTCCGAAAAAACGAGGTTGAATCATGATGACGTCATTGATCTTCAGGTTGTAGCTCTGGAAAGAGGTTGGATTTACAATTCCGAGTTGGATGACTATTCAAAATGTATTTTCCCAGTCGGAGCTTGTTTATTCCCGACTTCCCAGTTGTCTTGAACTCACTGAAGTCAAGTTTTCGCAGTTCCGAGTTAACAGTTGATGTGAGCACGACATAAATCATGCTTCATCGACAACATGGCCAATGTTGAATGTTTATCATTTTAGACCTGGAAAAGAGCCCCTTAATCCCAGATTTGGGGGCACACAGCCTGAATAGCAGGCTAGTGATTTATTTGCAATGCTTGCAGTTTGTCACACTGATTCTTTCCAAACCACTCATTGTTGAATTTGCAATTTCCAACTTGTTGTGTAATGTTTATGGCCGATGAGCACCGATACGTTTTATCTATAATTTCTCTTCATTATTTCACTTCATATGACAAGGATTAAGAATGATTTTCCAGTAGATTGTCAACTTTATTCATGATGATGACTGCTAGCTAAGATTTTGAAGTATGATGTTGACATGATCAGTCCAATCAAAGCTACTGTACATATAACGTGATTTGACGCCATTTTATCTGTGGCCAATTACCTTGAGCCTTCTTGGATGGGCACTTCTAATGTAATTCTACGGCAGCACCCAAGGGGCTAGAATTTTCTAGCTCTACCCTTAGACTTGGCTGTGACAAAGTGTCCCCATGAGTGACACAACACTGAGCCAATCACGGCGCAACGCTCTGTATTTTCTGCTGGCTTGCCCCACCACCGCAGAAACCACTGCGCTAGGCTGTGTCATGACTTTGCCCTCTTTGGGTACAGCAAGCACCATCCCCTCTCTCTGCTACTACAACCAGGCTGCTGTGGTCAGAGAGAGGTCGTAAATTCCTGAGGAGAGGATCTCCTCATGGCCACACAGTATAGAGACAGTGAGTTTTCATAGAGAACAATGGAATTTCTTCCACCTCAAAAAACTTGAGGTCCGAACAATATTTATGTTCCGGAGAAGGTATAAAAGATCGGTGACGAATCCAGCTACGAACTGGTCCCTTTGTTACAACTTGGGGAAGCTCATGGGAGACGGTGTGGCCACATTACCATAACACTGTTTATATAATAGCCTCAGATATGAGGTTTACATCTAATTGTTGTATAAGATGAATGAGTGTGTATGATACTGTTTGTAAAATTGTGTAATGTGATTTCGGACTGGTTAATGAAGGAAACTCCAATTCCCTTTTGAGTTTAACTAAATCAGAGGACCGCCCATGAGCCCAGTTAGAGTCAGGCATCCTGGGGACAGCCCCTTTTCTGCAAATCCTGAATAAATTCTCAGGAGACCATGTTTTTCTCCATTACGAGGGGACAAAGGTTGCAGACCATTGCTGAATCTTTTAACCATACCACGTGGTTAAACTCTTAGACTATTGACACTGACAGAATAATAACAAGTCTTTGATATTAATTACTATTCTGCAGCTAGGAATTCGGTATCATTGAACACAAAGAACGACAACCGCAGAAACATCCATTCTACAACAACATTTTACATTTACATTTAAGTCATTTAGCAGACGCTCTTATCCAGAGCGACTTACAAATTGGTGCATTCACCTTAACATGAATGAATGTCGCTCTGAACTATCCCCTCTAACCATGATAGACAGAGAGAGAGAGAGAGAGAGAGAGAGAGAGAGAGAGAGAGAGAGAGAGAGAGAGAGAGAGAGAGAGAGAGAGAGAGAAATGGACAATTCTACAAAAGAAACAAACTTTTCAACAGCGATCAAGACGACACACTGAGCGTAAATATGTACATTGTTTGCAATTGTTCCCAAATGAGTGAGCGTTCATGTGCAAAGGATTAGTATTTAAATTGTTATTATTATCAACTCTGTAGTGACTTCTCAGGTGAACCCCACTCCCCCTTTTGTCTAAGAATGTATGCACGCATGACTGTTAGTCGCTTTGGATAAAAGCGTCTGCTAAATGGCATATATTATTATATATTATTATATTATAACAAGCCGCCATGCCGGTTTAGCCCACTAGGGCACATTCTCCTATCATTTCTTGTTACCATATTTAGTTTGTTTGTGTGTGCACTTCTGTGATTATTTAGTTAGTTAATAAATAAATGATTTAAGACAATTGATGTATGGATGACTCAGTGAAGACTGGGTTTGTGCAGATAACCAACAATTTACGACGTTTGGAATGAGACTAACGTGAGGTAAAGTAAATAATGAATTAATCAGAAGACTATTGATCAGATATGAAAATATCTGAAATGTTATATTAGGAAATTATAACTTTGTAATCTGAATATTTTCCTTGGTGCCCCGACTTCCTAGTTAATTACAGTTACATGATTAATCAGTTTGATCGCGTAATACTAATTACATAGAATCTTTGATAAAAACGATAAGTCTTCAGTTTAATGATAGCAAAGACACGACAGCTGAAACACCTGCATTTTGGAGCTGCCTTACTCAAGAAAACAAAAAAGAGACCATGTTTGTATGCGACTTTATTAACTCAATTATATATTTTTTTACATTGTTTGCAAACTGATATGTGACACGTATGAATGCCAAGATAACATGTAAAACAGGCAAGCCCCCCAAAAAAAGTTGTTTATTTTTTGGGCTAAAAATGTGGGGCTCAAAACAGTTGGGGTTGCCACTGCAAATAGGTCATGTGTCCACGATTAGTTAATAGCTACTACTTGGCCAGTGATCTAGCTAACTATATTAAAGCAATTAGCTCAATTCTGTGGTCAGTGGCTAAACTAAATTGAAAAGATTAAAAGATTTGTCCGAAAACAAACTAGTCGCCAGTTATTGTTGCCTGTGGTGTAATCATTTCTAACCAATTGGCTAATGTAGCCTCTGTGCCCATGAGCTCCCAAGTCTAGATAGCTGTGTCTTTTGGAATCCACGATTAGCTTGTTGGCTACTGCATGGCCAGTGTGAGCCAGCAGGCTACATTTCAGTCAGTAGCTATCCTTCTAAATGCGGTGGTCACAGTGGTGTAAAGTACTTAAGTAAAAAATACTTTAAAGTACTACTTAAGTAGTTAAGTAGTTCGTTGTGGTATCTGTACTTTACTATTTCTATTTTTGACTATTTTTCCTTCTACATTCCTACATTTACTCCATACATTTATCCTGACACCCAAAGTACTAGTTACATTTTGACAGGAAAATGGTCCAATTCACACACTAATCAAGAGAACATCCCTGGTCATCCCTACTGCCTGTGATCTGGCAGACTTAACTAAACTCAAATGCTTTGTTTGTAAATTACGTCTGAGTGCCCCTGACTATCTGTAAATAAAAAATTCAATTCCACCATCTGGTTTGCTTATTACGGTATAAGGACCTCTATACCAGGCGGTGTCAGAGGAAGACCCAAAAAATGGTCAAAGACTCCAGCCACCCTAGTCATAGACTGTTCCCTCTGCTACCGCACGGGAAGCGGTACCGTAGTGCAAAGTTTAGGTCCAAAATGCTTCTTAAAGCCTTCTACCCCCAAGCCATAAGACTCCTGAGCAGCTAATCAAATGACTACCCAGACTATTTGCATTGTCCCCTCCACCCCTCTGTTACACTGCTGCTACTCTCTGTTTATTATCTACGCATAGTCATTTTAACTCTACCTACATGTACATATTACCTCAATTACCTCAACTAACCTGTGCCCCCGCACATTGACTCTGTACCGGTACCCCCTGTATATAGCCTCACTACTCTTATTTTACTTCTGCTCTTTAATGATTTGTTATTTTTATTTACATTTATCTATTATTTACTTAACACTTATTTTTCTTAAAACTGCATTGTTGGTTAAGGGTTTGTAAGTAGGTATTTCACTGTAAGGTTGTATTCAGCGCATGTGACAAATACATTTTGATTTCATTTCATTTGAATCAGCTGTCACGGATCCCCTGGTCCTGATGCTCATTCTGTTCACCAGTTCTGGAGGTCTAAGTCACCAGATTTCTAGGCTTCACTGAACGGAATTCATCATCAACCCTTGACTGTCATATCTGATTACACACACCTGGTTCCCATTTCCCCTGATTAGTATGTTATATATGTGCCTTCTGTCTTTGTTGGTTATTGTTCCCATGTCCGTTGGTTGTGTGAGTACCTATGCGTTGGTGCAGCTGTTATGCTGAGACCATATGGCTACTGGTAATGCACAGGCCTGAGTAGCCTCGTTTCACTGCCAAAAATAAAATTAAAGCTTCTAGTGTTCAGCGAAACAACAACACTATGTCAAATACAGGGAGCCTAGTCAAATAATTAACAAACAATCACATTAACCGTTACTCTATCACAGGAACTGTAGCCAAACGTAGCTGCTGCTCATTCCGTTTGCTCGAAAATTGATAAATGGTTTTAAAAAATGCCCGCATCCATAGAGACACATACCAGCTCTACTGTTAGTAACATCCTGTTGACGACACAAGCTGTTCCGCTTCCACGAGCACAACCAATGCTAGCATCAGTAATTCTACACTTGTTGTTAGCCCAGCTAGCATGGACACTGACAGTTGTGAAACTGATGCAGCCAAAGAGCTGCTGCCCCCTTACCCGGGAAAGCACCGAACAACAGACAGGGACAATGGACCATCGAAGAGGTGCAAATATGATGAGAACTACCTTTATTTGGGGTTCACTTAGATTGGGAGTAGTGTTATCTGTGCAAAAGTACTATCTCACAACTCAATGAAACCTTCGCTCTTGTGCAGACATTTAGAAACAAAACATGCCAATTTGAAAAATAAGCCACAGGAGTTTTTGAGATTCGAGTAGTAAGACATGTATAAAAGCAACAGATACCATTAATAACAAGGGGCTAGAAGCGTCTTATATGGTGAGCTACCGAGTGGCTAGGACAGGCAAGCTCCATACTTATGTGGAGGATTTAATTCTTCCTGCTGTCGCAGATATGGCTGGGATGATGCTGAGGGAAAAGGCTAAAAAAAACTATACAGACAATTTCTTCATCAAACAACACTGTTTCACAACGCATCAGTGACATGTCAGGAGATGTTTTGAAACAATTGTCGCTTCGCATACAAGCCAGGGAATTCTATGCATTACAGCTAGATGAGTCAACAGATGTGGCGGGCCTGGCACAGCTCCTGGTATATGTCCGTTACATTTATGGAGGGTCAATTAAGGAAGACATCCTCTTCTGTAAACCACTGTAAACCAGGACAACATGAGAGGATATTTATTTAAGTATATTTAAGTATTAAGTATTGGACAGCTTTGTGACATCAAATGGACTTTGGTGGTCAAGATGCATTGGTATCTGTACTGATGGCAGCATCCACCGAGAGGCTCTTGCTGCCAAGGGAATGCCTGACTGCTTGAAAGACATTTTGGACACTACAGTGAAAATGGTTAACTTTGTTAAAGCAAGGCCCCTGAACTCTTGTGTATTTTCTGCAACATGCAATATTGGCAGCAAGCATGTAACGCTTTTACAACATACATTGTATAATTTTGTGTGTGCAAATTAACTAAAGCTTACAGACAATGTCAAATGTGATATAGCGAAGCACCTGAGTGAGTTTGGTGCGCAATTACGCAGGTACTTTCCCGAAACGGATGACACAAACAACTGGATTCATTTTCCCTTTCATGCCCTGCCTCCAGTTCACTTACCGATATCTGAACAAGAGAGCCTCATTGAAATTGCAAAACAGGTTCTGTGAAAATGGAATTGAATCAGAAGCCACTGCCAGATTTCTGGATAGGGCTGCGCTCAGAGTACCCTGCCTTGGCAAATTGCGCTGTTAAGACACTGATGCTCTTTGCAAACACATACCTATGTGAGAGTGGATTCTCAGCCCTCACTAGCATGAAAACTAAATACAGGCACAGACTGTGTGTGGAAATGTATTTAAGACAGACTCTCTCCAATACAACCCAACATTGCAGAATTATGTGCAGCCTTTCAAGAACACACTTCTCATGAACCTAGGATGAGTTATTCACAATATTCAATTACGTTTTATATGTAAGATGGCTAAATAAAGAGCAAAATTATTGATTATTATTATATTATTGCTAGAGCCCTGGTCCTAGGAACTCTTTGTCACATCCCGCGAGCCAGGTTGTGACAAAAACTCACACTCATTCTTATGTTTAATAAATGTATGGTCGTATACTGTGTGTGTGGCAGTCTTACAATGATGGGGGAAAAAACATTTGAGAGTGCGCTGACCCTGGTGCTAAAGGGGCTACACAGCTGGTGGTTGAATGTTTGAAGGGGTACGGTACTATTAAACGTTTGGGAACCACTGCATTTACACGTTCTGAGAAGCTTTATAATAAACTAGACAAAATAACTGTCTTTCAAACTAGATACTAATTAGTTCAAACAAGATCATTCCAAGAGTCTAAGTTTTAGTAGATTTTTTTGCCTTGGGCTTCAGGGCTTCCATATGTCTTTGTAGGAGGACTCTTATTTAGAAAATTAAATAAAACCAAGATTATGCTGCCAGCATAATATTCTGCTGCCAGGAGAACAGTAATTAAGTGATCGGTGAAAGTCCGAAGTGCATGCACAAGTTATGTGCTCACAACCATCTGCACCATTTCCTGTTCTCTCCAATTCCCCAATAGTGTGTGATTGCAGCCCACAATTTGGGGCGTTCCTTCATGTGGTTATTCCCCGACCCTTGAGCATCCCATTGGTTCCTGCATGAACACCCTCCCCTCGAGCATCCCATTGATTGGGTGGGCCTGAAGAAATTTGGGTGGGTAGAGAAACAGTTAACCTCTTGCAATTCTATACATAGACCTACATAGGGGCAACGAGAAAAATGTGCCATTTTATAGCTAATCTCATGCTATTCTACACATTTTGCCATGAGGCTGAGAGAACATTTAGCATTTTTAAAGTTAAATAAAGCTAAAATATAGGTGATAAAGTCACTATATGAGCTGTCTTGTTTGCTAAATTAACAAATGAAGTAGGCAGTGACATGGTGCATATAGCCATTGTTACACCCTGACCTTAGTTATCTTTGTTTTCTTTATTATTTTGGTTAGGTCAGGGTGTGACGAGGGTGGTATGTGTGTTTTTGTATTCTATGGGGTTTTGGTATGTCTAGGTATATGTAGGTCTATGGTGGCCTGAATTGGTTCCCAATCAGAGACAGCTGTTTATCGTTGTCTCTGATTGGGGATCCGATTTAGGTTGCCATTTTCCATTTTGGTTTTGTGGGTTATTGTCTATGTGTAGTTGCATGTCAGCACTCGGTTTAGCATAGCGTCATATTCATTTTGTTCGTTTTTTTAAGTGTTCTTCGTTAATTAAAGAAGAATGTATTCTTATCCCGCTGCGCCTTGGTCTCATCATTACAAAGAACATGACAGAATAACCCACCAAACCAGGACCAAGCAGCGTGAAAAGGAGGAACAGCGCTTAATGGGGAAATGGACCTGGGAGGAGATATTAGATGGAGCAGGACCCTGGACACAGCCGGGCGAGTATCGCCGTCCTAAGAAGGGGTTAGAGGCAGCTAAAGCGGAACGGCGATACTACGAGGATAAATACAGGAGAATAGAGGAACAGCGACGACATGAAGGTACACGGCTAGCACGGAAGCCTGAGAGGCAGCCCCAATAAATACAAAAAATTTTTTTGGGGGGGGAACAGGAGAAGATTGCATGAGTCAGATAGGAGACCTGAGCCAACTCCTCGTGGGGAGCGTGTAACTGGTCAGGCACCGTGTTATGCAGAGATGTGCAAGGTGTCTCCAGTGTGCTATTCTAGCCCGGTGCGCTCTATTCCAGCTCCTCGCATGTGCTGGGCTAGAATTGGCATCCAGCCAGGACTTATTGAGCCAGCTCTATGTTCTGGATCTCCAATGCGTCTCCACGGTCCAGTGTATCCTGTGCCTCCTCCTCATACTCGCCCTGAGGTGTGTGTCACCAGCCCAGTAACACCAGTGCCAACACCATGCACCAGGCTTCCCGTGTGCCTCCAGAGCCCAGTACGTCCTGTTCCTCCACCCCCACTCGCCTTGAGGTGCGTGTCCCCAGCCAGGTACCACCAGTTCCGGCACCACGCACCAGGCCTACAGTGCGCCTCCATGGTCCAGTACACCCTGTTCCTGCTCCTCGCACTCGCCCTGAGATGCGTGTCCCCAGCCCGCTACCACCAGTGCCGGCACCACGCACCAGGCCTACAGTGCGCCCTGTTTTAACAAGGTTTGCCTTGTTAAAAGTTCATTTGTGGAACTTCTTTCCTGCTTAATGAGTTTGAGCCAATCAATTGTGTTGTGACAAGGTGGGGGTGGTATACAGAAGATAGCCTTATTTGGAAAAAGACCAAGTCCATATTATGGTAAGAACAGCTAAAATAAGCAAAGAGAAACGACAGTCCATCATTACTTTAAGACATAAAGGTCAGTCAATCTGGAAAATTTCAAGAAGTTTTTAAGTTTCTTCAAGGCAGTCGCAAAGAACATCAAGCCCTATGATGAAACTGGCTCTCATGAGGACCCCCAGAGGAAAGGAAGATCCAGAGTTACCTCTGCGGCAGAGGATAAGTTAATTAATATAACTGAACGTCAGATTGCAGCCCAAATAAATGCTTCACAGAGTAACAGATACATCTCAATATCAACTGTTCAGAGAAGACTGCTTGAATCAGGCCTTCATGCAAAGAAACAACTACAAAAGGACACCAATAAGAAGAGACTTGCTTGGGCCAAGAAACACGAGCAGTGGACATTTGAGATTAATGGTTCCAACCGCCGTGTCTTTGTGAGACGCAGAGTAGGTGAACGGATGATCTCCACATATGTAGTTCCCACCGCGAAGCATGGAGGAAGTGTGATGGTGTGGGGGTGCTTTTCTGGTGACACTGACAGTGATTTATTTAGAATTAAAGGCACACTTAAAGCACTAAATAAACTTCAGTTGGTGCTAAATACGGCTGCTAGAATCCTGACTAGAACCAAAACATTTGATCATATTACTCTAGTGCTAGCCTCTCTACACTGGCTTCCTGTCAAAGCAAGGGCTGATTTCAAGGTTTTACTGCTAACCTACAAAGCATTACATGGGCTTGCTCCTACCTATCTCTCTGATTTGGTCCTGCCGTACATACCTACACGTACGCTAGGGTCACAAGATGCAGGCCTCCTAATTGGCCCTAGAATTTCTAAGCAAACAGCTGGAGGCAGGGCTTTCTCCTATAGAGCTCCATTTTTATGGAACGGTCTGCCTACTCATGTCAGAGACGCAAACTCGGTCTCAACCTTTAAGTCTTTACTGAAGACTCATCTCTTCAGTGGATCATATGATAGAGTGTAGTCTGGCCCAGGAGTGGAAAGGTGAACGGAAAGGCTCTGGAGCAACGAACCGCCCTTGCTGTCTCTGGCCGGTTCCCCTCTTTCCACTGAGATTCTCTGCCTCTAACCCTATTACAGGGGCTGAGTCACTGGCTTACTGGGGCTCTCTCATGCTGTCCCTGGAAGGGGTGCGTCACCTGAGTGGGTTGATTCACTGATGTGGTCATCCTGTCTGGGTTGGCGCCCCCCCCTTGGGTTGTGCCATGGCGGAGATCTTTGTGGGCTATACTTAGCCTTGTCTCAGGATGGTAAGTTGGTGGTTGAAGATATCCCTCTAGTGGTGTGGGGGCTGTGCTTTGGCAAAGTGGGTGGGGTTATATCCTTCCTGTTTGGCCCTGTCCGGGGGTGTTCTTGGATGGGGCCACAGTGTCTCCTGACCCCTCCTGTCTCAGCCTCCAGTATTTATGCTGCAGTAGTTTATGTGTCGGGGGGCTAGGGTCAGTTTGTTATATCTGGTGTACTTCTCCTGTCCTATCCGGTGTCCTGTGTGAATCTAAGTGTGCGTTCTCTAATTCTCTCTCTTTCTTTCTCTCTCTCGGAGGACCTGAGCCCTAGGACCATGCCCCAGGACTACCTGACATGATGACTCCTTGCTGTCCCCAGTCCACCTGGCCGTGCTGCTGCTCCAGTTTCAACTGACCTGAGCCCTAGGACCATGCCCCAGGACTACCTGACATGATGACTCCTTGCTGTCCCCAGTCCACCTGACCGTGCTGCTGCTCCAGTTTCAACTGTTCTGCCTTATTATTATACGACCATGCTGGTCATTTATGAACATTTGAACATCTTGGCCATGTTCTGTTATAATATCCACCCGGCACAGCCAGAAGAGGACTGGCCACCCCACATAGCCTGGTTCCTCTCTAGGTTTCTTCCTAGGTTTTGGCCTTTCTAGGGAGTTTTTCCTAGCCACCGTGCTTCTACCCCTGCATTGTTTGCTGTTTGGGGCTTTAGGCTGGGGTTTTGTACAGCACTTTGAGATATCAGCTGATGTACGAAGGGCTATATAAATAAATTTGATTTGATTTAACCAGCATGGCTACCACAACATTATGCAGTGATACACCATCCCATCTGTTTTGCACTTAGTGGGACTATCCTTTATTTTTCAACAAGAAAATGACCCAGACCACGAGAAACAAAATTATCTGGTCTGATCAAATCAAATCAAATCTTATTGGTCACACATACAGTATGGTTAGCAGATGTTTTTACGAGTGTAGCGAAATGCTTGTGCTTCTAGTTCTGACAGTGCAGCAATATCTAACATGTCAACAATTCCACAACAACTACCTAATACACAGAAATCTAAGTAAAAAATAAGAATATATACATATAAATATATGGTTGAGCGGCATAGTCAAGATGCAATTGACAGTAATATAATATAATATATGCCATCTTAGCAGACACTTTTATCCAAAGCGACTTACAGTCATGTGTGCATACATTCTACGTATGGGTGATCCCGGGAATCGAACCCACTACCCTGGCGTTACAAGCGCCATGCTCTACCAACTGAGCTACAGTCCCCCCCCAGTATATACATATGAGATGAGTAATATAAGATATGTAATTCTGGCCTGACGACTCCTTGCTGTCCCCAGTCCATCTGGCCGTGCTGCTGCTCCAGTTTCAACTGTTCTGCCTGCGGCTATGGAATCCTGACCTGTTCACCGGACATGCTACCTTGTACCAGACCTGCTGTTTAAAACTCTCAAGAGACAGAAGGAGCGGTAGAGATACTCTGAATGATTGGCTATGAAAAGCCAACTGACATCTACTCCTGAGGTGCTGACCTGTTGCACCCTCTACAACCACTGTGATTATTATTACCTGGCCCTGCTGGTCATCTATGAACATTTTAACATCTTGGCCATGTTCTGTTATAATCGACAACCCGGCACAGCCAGAAAAGGACTGGCCACCCCTCATAGCCTGTTTCTTCCTAGGTTCCAAGCCTTTCTAGGGAGTTTTTCCTAGCCACTGTGCTTCTACACCTGCATAGCTTGCTGTTTGGGGTTTTAGGCTGGGCTTCTGTACAGCACTTTGTGACATCAGCTGATGTAAGAAGGGCTATATAAATACATTTGATTTGATTTGATTTTAGCTTTATAAATACATTTGATTGAAATTGGATTGATTTAAACATTATTAAAGTGGCATTATTAAAGTGACTAGTGATCCATTTATTAAAGTGGCCAATGATTTCAAGTCTGTATGGAGGCAGTAGCCTCTCTGTGTTAGTGATGGCTGTTTAACAGTCTGATGGCCTTGAGATAAAAGCTATTGTTCAGTCTCTCGGTCCCAGCTTTGATGCACCTGTACTGACCTCGCCTTCTGGATGGTAGCAGGGTGAACAGTCAGTGGCTCGGGTGGTTGTTGTCCTTGATTATCTTTTTGGCCGTCAGGAAGCCCAGGACCAATTGCACAGGGCGGGGTTGAGACCCAGGGTACTTTGGTGTTGAATGCTAAGGTATAGTCAATGAGCTGCATTCTTACATAGGTATTCCTCTTGTCCAGATGGGATAGTGCAGTGTGATGGCGATTGCATCGTTTATGTGGACCTATTGGGGTGGGGGAGATATGAGTCTCCAGCTTCAGTGATTTTTGCAGTTTGTTCCAGTCATTGGCAGCAGAGAACTGGAAGGAAAGGTGGCCAAAGGAGGAATTGGCTTTGGGGGTGACCAGTGAAATATACCTGCTGGAGCGCATGTTACGGGTGGGTGCTGCGATGGTGACCAGTGAGCTGAGATGAGGCGGGATTTTACCTAGACTGAAAGATGACCTGGAGCCAGTGGGCTTGGCGACAAATATGAAGCGAGTGACAGCCAACGAGAGCATACAGGTTGCAGTGGTGGGTAGTATATGGGTCTTTGGTGACAAAACGGATGGCACTGTGATAGACTGCATCCAATTTGCTGAGTAGAGTGTTGGAGGCTATTTTGTAAATGACATCGCCAAAGTCAAGGATCAGTAGGATAGTCAGTTTTACGAGGGTATGTTTGGCAGCATGAGTGAAGGATAATTTGTTGAAAAATAGGAAGCCGATTCTAGATTTTATTTTGGACTGGAGATGCTTAATGTGAGTCTGAAAGGAAAGTTTACAGTCTAACCAGACACCTAGGTATTTGTAATTGTCCACATATTCAGAACCGTCCAGAGTAGTGATGCTGACGGGCGGTCAGGTGTCGGCAGCGAACAGTTGAAGAGCGTGCATTTAGTTTTACTTGCATTTAAGATCAGTTGGAGGCCATGGAAGGAGAGTTGTATGGCATTGAAGCTCGTCTGGAGGTTAGTTAACAGTGTCCAAAGAACGGCCAGAAGTATACAGAATGGTGTTGTCTGGATAGAAGTGGATCAGAGAATCACCAGCAGCAATGCGACATCAATGATATATACAGAGAAAAGTGTCAACTCGCGAATTTAATCCTGTGGCATCCCAATAGAGACTGCCAGAAGTCCGGACAACAGGCCGTCCGATTTGACACACTGAACAGCAGGGTAGGATAGATATAGTTCTGTAGCAGTTTGGGTCTAGAGTGTCTCCCCCTTTGAAGAGGTGGATGACCGCGGTAGCTTTCCAATCTTTGGGGATCTCAGACAATACGAAAGAGAGGTTGTAAAGGCTAGTAATAGGGGTTTCAACAATTGCGGCGGATCATTTTAGAAAGAGAGGATCCAGATTGTTTTGCCCGGCTGATTTGTTGGTGGCCAGATTTTGCAGCTTTTTCAGAACATCAGCTATCTGGATTTGGGTGAAGGGGAAATGGGGGAGGCTTGGGCAAGTTGCTGTGGGGGGTACAGGGCTGTTGACTGAGGTAGGGGTAGCCAGGTGGTAAGCATGGCCAGCCAAAGAGAAATGTTTATTGAAATTCTCAATTATCGTGGATTTATCGGTGGTGACAGTGTTTCCTAGCCTCAGTGCAGTGGGCAGCTGGGAGGAAGTGCTCTTATTCTCCATGGACTTTACAGTGTCCCAGAACTTTTTGGAGTTTGTGTTACAGGATGCAAATTTCTGTTTGAAAAAGCTAGCCTTTGCTTTCCTATCTGCGTGTGTATATTGGTTCCGAACTTCTCTGAAAAGTTGTATATCACGGGGGCTATTTGATGCTAATGCAGTACGCCACAGGATGTTTTTGTGCTGGTCAAGGGCAGTCAGGTCTGGAGTGAACCAAGGGCTATATCTGTTCCTGGTTCTACATTTTTTGAAAAGGACATGCTTATTTAAGATGGTGAGGAAAGCAATTTTAAAGAATAACCAGGCATCCTCTACTGACGGAATGAGGTCAATATCCATCCAGGATACCCAGGCCAGGTCGATTAGAAAGGCCTGCTCGCTGAAGTGCTTTAGGGAGCATTTGACAGTGACCGCAGACCCATTACAGACGCAGGCAATGAGACAGTGATCGCTGAGATCCTGGTTGAAGACAGCAGAGGTGTATTTGGAGGGCAGGTTGGTTAGGATGATATCTATGAGGGTGCCCGTGTTTACAGATTTAGGGTTGTACCTGGTAGTTTCATTGATCATTTGTGTGAGATTGAGGGCATCAAGCTTAGATTGTAGGATGGCCGGGGTGTTAAGCATGTCCCAGTTTAGGTCACCTAACAGCATGAGCTCTGAAGATAGTTGGGGGCAATCAATTCACATATGGTGTCAATCAATTCACATATGGTGTCAATCAATTCACATATGGTGTCCAAGGCACAGCTGGGGGCGGCCCATCAGGAAGTCCATGATCCAGTTGCAGAGGGAAGGGGTTTAGTCCCAGGGTCCTTATCTTAGTGATGAGCTTTGAGGGCACTATGGTGTTGAATGCTGAGCTGTCGTCAATGAATCTCACCTGTGGATCTGTTGGGGCGGTATGCAAGTTGAAGTGGGTCTAGGGTTTCTGGAATAATTGTGTTGATGTGAGCCATGACCAGCATTTCAAAACACTTCATAGCTACAGACGTCAGTGCTACGGGTCGGGAGTCATTTAGGCAGGTTACCTTGGTGTTCTTGGGCACAGGGGCTATGGTGGTCTGCTTGAAA
Source organism: Oncorhynchus gorbuscha (assembly GCF_021184085.1). Lineage (NCBI taxonomy): Eukaryota > Metazoa > Chordata > Actinopteri > Salmoniformes > Salmonidae > Oncorhynchus > Oncorhynchus gorbuscha. The sequence goes on along the minus strand of NC_060178.1, from coordinate 81,963,960 downwards.
CATGTTAGTATTACAGACCCAGTCGGGGACAGGTTGAAAATGTCAGTGAAGACACTTGCCAGTTGGTCAGCGCATGCTCGGAGTATATGTACTGATAATGCGTCTGGTCCTGCGGCCTTGTGAATGTTGACCTGTTTAAAGGTCTTACTCACATTGGCCAAGGAGAGTGTAATCACACAGTCATCCGGAACAGCTGATGCTCTCATGCATGCTTCAGTGTTGCTTGCCTCAAAGCAAACACTACCGTTGGTAGGATACAGGAAGGATACAGTGGGGCAAAAAAGTATTTAGTCAGCCACCAATTGTGCAAGTTCTCCCACTTAAAAAGATGAGAGAGGCCTGTAATTGTCATCATAGGTACTGCAACAATGACAGACAAAATTAGAAGAAAAAAATTGCATGGAAAAAAAAATCAAGAAAATCACATTGTAGGATTTTTAATGAATTTATTTGCAAATTATGGTGAAAATTCACCACCTTGGTATGACGCCCATGAATAAGATCTGATGCAACCAATTACCTTCAGAAGTCACATAATTAGTTAAATAAAGTCCACCTGTGTGCAATCTAAGTGTCACGTGATCTCAGTATATCTATACCTGTTCTGAAAGGCCCCAGAGTCTGCAACACAACTAAGCAAGCGGCACCATGAAGATCAAGGTGCTCTCCAAACAGGTCAGGGACAAAGTTGTGGAGAAATACAGATCAGGGTTGGGTTATAAAAAAATATAAGAAACTTTGAACATCCCACAGAGCACCATTATTAAAAAATGGAAAGAATATGGCATTACAACAAACCTGCCAAGAGAGGGCCGCCCACCAAAACTCACAAACTAGGCAAGAAGGGCATTATCAGAGAGGCAATAAAGAGACCAAAGATAACCCTGAAGAAGCTGCAAAGCTCCACAGCGGAGTTTGGAGTATCTGTCCATAGGACCATCTTAAGCCATACACTCCACAGAGCTTAGCTTTATGGAAGAGTGGCCATAAAAAGCCATTGCTTAAAGAAAAACATTGGTGTTCACCAAAAGGCATGTGGGAGACCCCCGGAACATAAGAAGAAAGAAGGTACTCTGATCAGATGAGACTAAAATTGTCTGGCGCAAACCCAATCACTCTTATCACCCTGAGAACACCATCCCCACAGTGAAGCATGGTGGTGGCAGCATCATGCTGTGGGCATGTTTTTCATTGGCAGCGACTGGGAAACTGGTCAGAATTGAAGGAATGATGCATAGTGCTAAATACAGGGAAATTATTGAGGGAAACCTGTTTCAGTCTTCCAGAGATTTGAAACTGGGACGGAGGTTCACCTTCCAGCAGGTAAATGACCCTAAGCATACTGCTAAAGCAACACTCGAGTGGTTTAAGAGGAAACATTTAAATGTCTTGGAATGGCCTAGTCAAAGCCCGGACCTCATTCCAATTGAGAATCTGTGGTATGACATAAAGATTGCTGTACACCAGTGGAACCTATCCAACTTGAAGGAGCTAGAGCAGTTCTGCCTTGAAGAATGGGCAAAGATCCCAGTGGCTAGATGTGCCAAGCTTATAGAGACATACCCCAAGAGACTTGCAACTATAATTGCTGCAAAAGGTGACTCTACAAAGTATTGACTTTCAGGGGGTGAAAGTTATGCACGCACACATTTTCAGTTTTTTTGTCTTATTCCCTGTTTGTATCACAATAAAAAAATTGCTTGTTCAAAGTGGTAGGCATGTCGTGTAAATCAAATGATACAAATCCATTTTAATTCCAGGTTGTAAGGCAACAAAATAGGAAAAATGCCAAGGGGGGTGAATACTTTTGCAAGCCACTGTAGCTATGCAGCGACGCTCCCCATCTAATTTGACAGAGCTTGAAAGGATCTGCAGAGAGGAATAGGAGAAACTCCCCAAATACAGGTGTGCCAAGCTTGTGGTGTCATACCCGTGAACACTCGAGGCTGTAATCGCTGCCAAAGGTGCTTCAAAAAAGTACTGAGTAAAGGGTCTGAATACTTATGTAATTGTGATGTTTCAGTTTCTAATGTTTAATACATGTGAAAAAATGTAAAAACAAAAAGGTTTTTGATTTGTCATTGTGGGGTACTGTGTGTAGAAAGATAAGAGGAAAAAAAATATGTCATATATTTTTGAATGAGGCTGTAATGTAATAAAATGTGGAAAAAGTCAAGGGGTCTGAATGCTTTCCGAATGCACTGTATACAATATCTTTCAAACGTTTGGGGCCCTTAGAAATGTCCTTGTTTTTGAAAGAAAATCACATTTTTTGTCCATTAATATAACATGAAATTGATCAGAAATACAGTGTAGGCATTGTTAATGTTGTAAATGATTATTGTAGCTGGAAACTGCAGATTTTTAATGTAATATCTACATAGGTGTACAGAGGCCCATTATCAGCAACCATCACTTCTGTGTTCCAATGGCAAATTGTGTTAGCTGATCCAAGTTTATTATTTTAAAGGGCTAATTGATCATTAGATAACCCTTTTGCAATTATGTTAGTGTAGAAGTGTGATTTTGTTCCCTTAGATTATGCACCAAGTTGCACACAAGGATCAATTCAAATAGGCCAGGTTAAGAGGGGATGTTAATAATTTGATAATAATAATAATAATTCAGTGTGTTTTTTAAATTTAATTACAGCTGCATAGAGCTAATGTTATTCTTTGGTGTACAAACACTTTTTCATATCAATATTGTACATACATGTAATTATAAAAGTATTGTATATTTTTGGGTTTGGCCCATCGGGGGTTATCTGTATTTCCGTACCCCCTTGTTGTTCTCTTTTGCCTGACCTTTGGCTGACAAGGTATGTTGTCCTTGGCCCCGGAATTGTTCAATATAAAATCATGGTAATGTTACACAATGTACTGTTATGCTACCATAAGTTTGTTACAATGTGGATAATATAAAGAATTATGTTAACAAGTTTCAAAAAGCTCGCTAACTAGGGTATCTATTGTAACTTGTGAGTACTTGGGACAGTGTTTGAGTGAGTGTGTGCTTGCACAGGTGCCTGAGAGCTAGGACTGCGCCAAGGGTTAACATAATGTGTGTTGTCTCTTCGTGTGCAGGTATGCCTTTTATTTTGGCCGAATCATGTTCTGTATCATTTTACTTGTATTGTATGGCGTGTTGTTGTGCACTGAATGTGTGCACGCAGCTCCTGTTATTTCCTTTTGGTGCTCTTTTGCCTGACCTTCAGCTAGCAAGGTGCCTGAGAGCTAGGACTGTGCCAAGGGTTAACATAATGTGGTCTCTTCGTGTGGAGGGCAAATAAAAAATAATTAAACTAGCAGACCTCCAGTTGTGGCAGGGTCCTAATTAAAAGTACACACTGCAGAACGAACCACGCTACATTAGCACAGCTGACAACAGTTCTGCTGATTAAATAAACAATAAAACTGGCCTTTTTTTAGACTAGTTGACTATCTGGAGCATCAGCATTTGTAGGTTCGATTACAGGCTCAAAATGGCCATAAACAAAGGATTTTCTTCTGAAACACGTCAGTCTATTCTTGTTCTGAGAAATGAAGGCTATTCCATGTGAGAAATTGCCAAGAAACTGAAGATCTCGTACAACGCTGTGTAATACTCCCTTCACAGAACAGCGCAAACTAGCACTAACCAGAATAGAAAGAGGAGTGGGAGGCCCCAGTGCACAACTGAGCAAGAGGACAAGTACATTAGAGCGTCTAGTTTGAGAAACATACGCCTCACATGTCCTCAACTGTCAGCTTCATTAAATAGTAAAATGTAATATATTTTGCGAGCTTTTATTTGGAAGTTTTCCTCATTACCATATGAAAGTGACGTCATCGTTAGTGCTGCTTGCAGAATAGTCGTGATCCCTTCCTACTGCCGAACAGTAAACATTGGGACCACAAGCGTCTACGCTTTCTAGCTAATTTGTTTTACGTTTAAATGAGCAAATACCAGGTAAGTTTATTATTTTCAAATCTGAGTAGTATGCAAACATATCAAGTGGTGTTTTGTCAAGTGTTGTGTACCTTTCTGTTCGCTAGCTAGCTATTATTTTGTAGCCTAACGTTGGACTAACTGAACGTTACTCTTTGCAGTCCAAGTACCCCACATGGTGTCTTTATCATTGAGTCAGTGCCACTTTGGTTTGTTTTTTGACAATAATTTCCCACTCCGGGTTAGGTGGACGTCATATTGTATTTGTATCTCCCCTTTTCTTTGGCCTAGTATATGGATCAGACAACGTCGTTTTTATTGATCTGTTTGTAAGCGTCAGCAGAGTAGGCTACCCTGTAGTTTGTCATATTACAAAACATTATGCTGTCTCCAGTCAGTGTGTAGTAGAATTGCATGAAATGTATTTGATAAACCTAATCTATGACACTACTCGCTCCATTGAACAGTCTTTTTTTCGAACAGTGATTGAGTTATTATTAGCCTAAATTATCACTATCCAATTATAATCATCACATTAGTAATAGTAGGATATTTTACATACGTCTGCAAATGCGAGGATTCGTGGAATTACTTTATTATAATGGTGCATGTTTATGTTGAAACGTTTACTTCCTCTATCTTGGTACCCACGCGCCGCCTATGTTAAGCAACTCTCGCCCAGACATTAGTTTGCAGCTTCTGGTTTAATTTCCAAAATAAATGTCTGGAGCTTGTTGTAGAACTGCATTCGATAATGCCGTTTATACCAGTAGATGCCATAGTATATATAGGCTTGGGCCTTCAACAAATTACTTGTGTGATAATGATAAAGAAACAGAAGAGCCTTGTCTAGAATAACCACCTGAGCTGCAAAATATAAAGTAAATAAGATTTAGGCCAGGCCTATTTTATTTATTTATATTTTGTATATTTTATTTCACCATTATTTAACCATGTAGGCCAGTTGAGAACAAGTTCTCATCTACAACTGCATCCTGGCCAAGATAAAGCAAAGCAGTGCGGCAAAAACACACGTACAGTCAATAACACAATAGAAAAAATCTATATACAGTGTGTGCAAATGTAGTAAGATTAGGGAGGTAAAGCAGTAAATAGGCCATAGTGGTGAAATAATTACAGTTTAGCATTAACACTGGAATGATAGATGTGCAGATGATGATGTGCAAGTAGAGATACTGGGGTGCAAAATAGCAAACATAAATAACAATATGGGGATGAGGTACTTGGGTGGGCTATTTACAGATGGGCTGTGTACAGGTGCAATGATCAGTAAGCTTCTCTGACAGCTGATTCTTAAAAGTTATTGAGGGAGATATAAGTCTCCAGCTTCAGTGATTTTTGCAATTCCTTCCAGTCATTGGCAGCAGAGAACTGGAAGGAAAGGGGGCCAAAAGAGGAGTTGGCTTTGGGGATGACCAGTGAAATATACCTGCTGGAGTGCGTGCTACGGGTGGGTGTTGCTATGGTGACCAGTGAGCTGAAATAAGGCAGGGCTTTACCTAGCAAAGACATAGATGACCTGGAGCCAGTGGATTTGGCGACGAATATGAAGCAAAGGCTAGCCAAAGAGAACATACAGGTCGCAGTGGTGGGCAGTGTATATGGGGCTTTGGTGACAAAACGGATGGCACTGTGATAGACCGAATCCAGTTTGCTGAGTAGAGTGTTGGAGACCATTTTGTAAATTACATTGCCGAAGTCAAGGATCGATAGGTGATAAGAGAATGATGTTCTCCAGGTACATCACCCAATTTAATTATATTACTCTGTCTGCAAACCAGAATTTGTAAGATCCTGGTCGAATGAAACAGACTGAGGACCAGCTAAATGGTCAAAAAGGTTTATTCACGGAACGTTCTGAAGTCAAGAATACAAATCAATTCATTTTTATACTGACTTCTCACGCCTACACATATGCACACACATACACACAAACATACGCACACACATACACACAAACATATGCACACACATGTCCTGCTACGCACACACTGTCTGTCTCACTTCCCAGCCGACAGAGATGGTGACTTTGTCCTTGAGATGTACTCCCCGTTCTCTCCCAAATCTCTAGTCAGGTCGGCACCAAGCTCAGACAGTCTGTGTTTAAAATACCAAAAAGGCATATTGTTTTACCCTAATTCTGACTAGGACTACACATTTATTGATTATGATTTCATACATTCTAATCAATTCCATACAATTATATGTTTCAGGGCAGAATATCGATAATCATTCAATTAACAGACAATTTTTACCTATCAGTAGGATAGTCAGTTTTACGAGGGTATCAAATCAAATCAAATCAAATTTTATTTGTCACATACACATGGTTAGCAGATGGTAATGCGAGTGTAGCGAAATGCTTGTGCTTCCAGTTCCGACAATGCAGTGATAACCAACAAGTAATCTAACTAACAATTCCAAAACTACTGTCTTATACACAGTGTAAGGGGATAAGGAACATGTACATAAGGATATATGAATGAGTGATGGTACAGAGCAGCATACAGTAGATGGTATCGAGTACAGTATATACATATGAGATGAGTGTGTAGACAAAGTAAACAAAGTGGCATAGTTAAAGTGGCTAGTGATACATGTGTTACATAAGGATGCAGTCGATGATGTAGAGTACAGTATATACATATGCATATGAGATGAATAATGTAGGGTGAGTAACATTCTATAAGGTAGCATTGTTTAAAGTGGCTAGTGATATATTTACATCATTTCCCATCAATTCCCATTATTAAAATGGCTGGAGTTGGGTCAGTGTCAATGACAGTGTGTTGGCAGCAGCCACTCAGTGTTAGTGGTGGCTGTTTAACAGTCTGATGGCCTTGAGATAGAAGCTGTTTTTCAGTCTCTCGGTCCCAGCTTTGATGCACCTGTACTGACCTCGCCTTCTGGATGATAGCGGGGTGAACAGGCAGTGGTTCGGGTGGTTGATGTCCTTGATGATCTTTATGGCCTTCCTGTAACAACGGGTGGTGTAGGTGTCCTGGAGGGCAGGTAGTTTGCCCCCGGTGATGCGTTGTGCAGTCCTCACTACCCTCTGGAGAGCCTTACGGTTGAGGGCGGAGCAGTTTGTTTGGCAGCATGAGTGAAGGAGGCTTTGTTGCAAAATAGGAAGCAGATTCTAGATTTAATTTTGTATTGGAGATGCTTAATGTGGGTTTGGAAGGAGAGTTTACAGTCTAACCAGACACCTAGGTATTTGTAATTGTCCACATATTCAGAACCGTCCAGAGTAGTGATGCTGGACGGGCGGGCAGGTGCCGGCAGTGATTGGTTGCATTTAGTTTTACTTGCATTTAAGAGCAGTTGGAGGCCACGGAAGGAGTGTTGTATGGTATTGAATCTCGTCTGGAGTAGAGGTCGACCGATACCGATTTATTGGAGGACCAAAAAAAAGCTGATACAGATTAATCGGCCAATTTTTATTTATTTATTTGTAATAATGACAATTACAACAATACTGAATGAACACTTATTTTAACTTAATATAATACATCAATAAAAATCCATTAAGCCTCATAAATAATGAAACATGTTCAATTTGGTTTAACCTCTTGGTCCTACCTGGCACGCAGGTGTCCCATCTAGAGCTCTGGAAATGCAAATGCGCTACGCTAAATGCTAATAGTATTAGTTAAAACTCAAACGTTCATTAAAATACACATGCAGGGTATTGAATTAAAGCTACACTCGTTGTGAATCCAGGCAACAAGTCAGATTTTTTAAATTATTTTCGGCAAAATCATGAGAAGCTATTATCTGATAGCATGTAACACCCCAAAAGACCCGCAGGGGACGTAAACAAAATAATTAGCATATTCTGCGCTACACAAACCGCACAATAAAATATAAAACATTCATTACCTTTGACCATCTTCTTTGTTGGCACTCCTAGATGTCCCATAATCACTATTGGGTCTTTTTTCCGATTAAATCGGTCCATATATAGCCTAGATATCGATCTATGAAGACTGTGTGATAAACGGAAAAAATAGCGTTTCATAACGTAACGTCATTTTTCTAAATTCAAAAAGTCAACGATAAACTTTCACAAAACACTTCGAAATACTTTTGTAATGCAACGTTAGGTATTAGTACACGTTAATAAGCGATAAAATTAATCAGGAGGCGATGTCAATTCTGTAGGTGTCTGTTTCGAAAAAATGTCTTTGAGAGAGCTCGACCAAAACATCCGGTCGAAGACCGGAGGGAATCGATTCCCTTGATTCGGTTAGACCAAGAATCAATTGCGAATCAAATGACAAGACTCTAGACAACGTGTGGAAGCTGTAGGCACTGCAACCTCAGCCTCATTTAATTCGATTCACTTTGAACAATTCCTTGAAGTTGCGGATGGCTATTTATTTCCATTTTCAGTGATCAGATATTCCTGCACTTTTCGATGAAACGCACGTTCTGTTATAGTCACAGCCGTGATTTAACCAGTTTTATAAACGTCTGAGTGTTTTCTATCCACACATACTAATCATATGCATATACTATATTCCTGGCCTGAGTAGCAGGGCGCTGAAATGTTGCGCGATTTTTAACAGAATGTTCGAAAAGGTAGAGGGTCGACTTAACAGGTTAAAGAATGCAAAAACAAAGTGTTGGAGAAGAAAGTAAAAGTGCAATTTGTGCCATGTAAGAAAGCTAACGTTTAAGTTCCTTGCTTAGAACATGAGAACATATGAAAGTTGGTGGTTCCTTTTAACATGAGACTTCAATATTCCAAGGTAAGAGGTTTTAGGTTGTAGTTAATATAGTATTTATAGGACTATTTCCCTCTATACCATTTGTATTTCATATACCTTTGACTATTGGATGTTCTTATAGGCACTTTAGTATTGCCAGTGTAACAGTATAGCTTCCGTCCCTCTCCTCGCCCCTACCTGGGCTCGAACCAGGAACACATCGACAACAGCCACCATCGAAGTAGCGTTACCCATGCAGAGCAAGGGGAACAACTACTCGAAGTCTCAGAGTGAGTGACGTTTGAAACGCTATTAGCGTGCACCCCGCTAACTAGCTAGCCATTTCACATCGGTTACACCAGCCTAATCTCGGGAGTTGATAAGCTTGAAGTCATAAACAGCTCAATGCTTGAAGCATTGCGAAGAGCTGCTGGAAAAACGCATGAAAGTGCTGTTTGAATGAATGCTTACGAGCCTGCTGCTGTCTACCACCGCTCAATCAGACTGCTCTATCAAATATCACATCATAGACTTAATTATAATATAATAACACACAAATATGAGCCTTTGGTCATTAATATGGTCGATTCCGGAAACTATCATTTCGAAAACAAAATGTTTATTATTTCAGTGAAATACGGAACTGTTTGGTATTTTATCTAACGGGTGGCATCCCTAAGTCTAAATATTCCTGTTACATTGTACAATCTTCAATGTTATGTCATAATTTCTTAAAATTCTGGCAAATTAGTTCGCAATGAGCCAGGCTGCCCAAACTGTTGCATATACCCTGACTGCGTGCAATGAACGCAAGAGAAGTGACACAATTTCACCTGTTTAATATTGCCTGCTAACCTGGATTTCTTTTAGCTAATTATGCAGGTTTAAAAATATATACTTCTGTGTATTTATTTTAAGAAAGGCTTTGGTGTTTATGGTTAGGTACAGTCGTGCAACGATTGTGCTTTTTTCGCAAATGCGCTTTTGTTAAATCATCCCCCTGCATTGCATCGATTATATGCAAAGCAGGACACGCTAAATAAACTAGTAATATCATCAACCATGTGTAGTTAACTAGTGATTAAAAATTATCAATTTTTTAATAAGATGCGTTTAATGCTAGCTAGCAACTTACCTTGGCTTCTTACTGCATTCGCGTAACAGGCAGGCTCCTCGTGGAGTGCAATGAGAGGCAGGTGGTTAGCGCGTTGGACTAGTTAACTGTAAGGTTGCAAGATTGAATCCTGGAGCTGACCGGGTACAAATCTGCCGTTCTGCCCCTGAACAAGGCAGTTAACCTACCGTTCCTAGTTAAGAATGTGTTCTTAACTGACTTGCCTAGTTAAATAAAGGCGTTTTTTTTTTAAATAACGATTTCCAATTGTTATAGAAACTTTAAATCGGCCCTAATTAATCAGCCATTATGATTAATCAGTCGACCTCTAGTCTGGAGGTTTGTTAACACAGTGTCCAAAGAAGGGCCAGAAGTATACAGAATGGTGTTGTCTGCGTAAAGGTGGATCAGAGAATCACCAGCAGCAAGAGCGTCATCATTGATCTATACAGTCTTTTCGGCGAAAGCAGAACATATCATTATGTTAGGTCAGCAACTAGTCACAGAAAGCATTCAGACATTTTCCAACCAAAGAGGTGTCACAAAAAGCAGAAATATAGATAAAATTAATCACTAACCTTTGACGATCTTCATCAGATGACACTCCCAGGACTCAATGTTACACAATACATGTATGTTTTGTTCGATCAAGTTCATATTTATATCCAAAAACCTCAGTTTACATTGGTGCCATGTTCAGAAATGCATGTTTTACATAGAATTAAAGATAAACTTGTTCTTAATGCAACCGATGTGCCAGATTTCAAAAAAGCTTTACGGCAAAAGCACAATATTCAATCATCTGAGAACAGCGTTCAGCCACAAAAGCAAGCCATACAGTTACCCATCAAATTGTGGAGGCAACAAAAGTCATAAATAGCATTATAAATATTAACTTACCTTTGCACTCCCAGGACTCCCACTTCCATAAGAAATGTTCAATTACGTCCATAATTATGTCCAAATACCTGCGTTTTGTTCACACATTTAGTTCACTATTCCAAAGGCACATTGCGCGAGCGCAGAATCCAGACAAAAAGTCAAGAGTTCCATTACAGTTTGTAGAAACATGTCAAACGATGTTTACAATCAATTCTTAGGCTCTTCTTTTAATAAATCTTCAATAATATTCCAACCGGACAATAGCGTATTCATTACAGAGGAAAAAGAGGGAACGGCACACCCGCGTGACCGCGCAGTAATCACCTGATTGGCCTCAGCCTAGTCCACTTGTTGGAACAGCTCTTATCCGACACCCTTCCGCAATAGAAGCATCAAACAACTTTCTAAAGACTGTTGACATCTGCTGGAAGCCTTGGGAAGTGCAATCTGGCCCCATAGACACAGCATATTGGATAGGTAATCACTTAAATGAAACTACAAAACTTCAGATTTCCCACTTCCTGGTTGGATTTGTCTCAGGTTTTTGCCTGCCATATGAGTTCTGTTATACTTCACAGACATCATTCAAACAGTTTTAGAAATTTCAGAGTGTTTTCTATCCAATACTAATAATAATATGCATATATTCGCATCTGGGACAGAGTAGCAGGCAGTTTACTCTGGGCACCTTATTCATCCAAGCTACTCAATACTGCCCCCCTGTCACCAAGACGTTAATGGTCATATAATTGCATACTTTATTTTTATAGTCGCGTGGGGCTATTTTGGTGATCATGTAACCTAATGAATCACACGTTTTCCAGTATTTGGGAGCACGGACTGTAGGCCTCATATTAGGCATTTCGACTGTTATATTAAGGAATTCCACTCTATATATGCTTGTTATAGCCATTTGCGTTGTACAACCCCATCACGCAGAGGCTATATCCATTTCAATAAATGAGACAAAACTAAATATTGATTAAGTCTTGGCTGTAACCTGTCCTGAGCGAAATAGCCAAGGGGTCCCAAATGGTCAAGACTATCTATAGCCTATTCTTATTGCGAGATCTTTTTTCCCTATCAGTCACTGACGTGCTGCTTCAACTATTTTTTTCACATTTATTTAGAGGCTGTATTTAGAGGCCTGTGAGCTTGTCTCTTTGTTTTATTTGATTTAACCTTTATTAAACTTGGCAAGTCCGTTAAGAACACATTATTATGTACAATGAAGGACTACTATGACGGCCTACTATATAATAAAAACAGTTCAACACAAATAGAGTTACAAAATGATTCCGCAAGACACCAGTACCCAAAATGAAGTACCCAAAATACTCTAAATTGCAATGCCTACAAGTTGAATGACTAATTTCTTTATTTGGATAGGCCTATATTAAACATTTAATTATTAAAGTGAACACGCATGCATTTCAATAAACAAATGGATAAGACTGTTCTATTCTCTTTGATTTGGTTCCTATTGCAACTCAGACAAATGACTGAATGGATGACATACTGACTAACTGAACTGAAGGATGAAAGTAAATGTTCAAATACGTTGGAATGATGAGTTGCACGCATCATGCATGCTCTACACTTTATTTGGCTAGTAGGCAAATAGGCCTACGTTAGGGTAAAATTACTATAAACGCATGACTCCAGAAGGTCATCTTCTGAGGCTGAGGGTTGCTTTTCCTCAAGGCGCATTGTGCTGTGGTGCTGCATGGAGTTCACAAGCTCTTCAACTGGGCAGCAGTGTCACAATGGGAGGAATGGCCTATACGTAGACTGCCTAAGCTCCACTGCAACATTTAACGTCGCTTTGGATAAGAGCGTCTGCTAAATGACTTAAATGTAATGTAAATGTAACCTCCAGTACTCTGCTGCCTGTGTCTGGAACGAATTGCAAAAATCGCTGAAGTTGGAGACTTTTATCTCCCTTACCAACTTCAAACATCTGCTATCTGAGCAGCTAACCGATCGCTGCAGCTGTACATAGTCTATTGGTAAATAGCCCACCCATTTTCACCTACCTCATCCCCATACTGTTTTTATTTATTTACTTTTCTGCTCTTTTGCACACCAATATCTCTACCTGTACATGACCATCTGATCATTTATCACTCCAGTGTTAATCTGCAAAATTGTAATTATTCGCCTACCTCCTCATGCCTTTTGCACACAATGTATATAGACTCCCCTTTTTTTCTACTGTGTTATTGACTTGTTAATTGTTTACTCCATGTGTAACTCTGTGTTGTCTGTTCACACTGCTATGCTTTATCTTGGCCATGTCGCAGTTGCAAATGAGAACTTGTTCTCAACTAGCCTACCTGGTTAAATAAAGGGGAAAAAAATAAATTCAATGTCCATATGTTCATGACCCGATTCATATAAATGATGTCAAATTATTTGAAATTCATATTAACTCCTACAGAATATGCTTTAGCAAGATTTTGAGTGATGAAATAAATATCAAAATATTATATAAAAAAATATTGAGTGGCAAAGACTCCAGTGGTCATAAATAATTCATATATTCACCAAACATCTATTATAATTCTGTGTTTCATTATTCCTGGTATATACTACTGGTTAGGATTTCAGACAGAGCCCAGAGAATGGGATGGTACAATACTGAATTAGTCATATTTTGATAAGGTGCATGGATGGGGATGTCCACTTCACCCAGCGACATGCCCATGCTGTGGAGATACACCTAGCGGACTGGAACTTAACTGTTGTAGGCATAATACATCTAGTGCTATCTAGACTTGTACTGGCAAACAAATCCATTACCATAGCTACCTAAATGTGAAGTCAACTCAACAGGAGTAATAGAGAATGGAGACTTTTAACTTGAAAACGTGCAGAATACCTTTTTCCGGGTTCCCTGACTTCTGTTTTTTTTGTTTTTATTCTGCGTTATGCTTGTTCGAGTAGCACTCCTAACAGACCGTTTGGTGTACGTTTTTTGTTGGTGAGATGAAACTGCCAAAACTCTGAAAGGTATTATTGTACATCAGAATTGCAACACAAGATTTGTTCAAGCCTAAAGGTCTATAATCATTACATGGTGTTTGTATGTTCACAGATTAAATTGCACATTTACATTCCTGTAATTTTAGCAGCAAAAATAAAACATCTGACTGGCTGGTGGACCAAAAATTAAATGTTAAATGTTAAATGTTATGACCTGGTGAGTGTCTGGGTTAGTTTTCATGCACAATCTTTCACTTGAGAAATACTACAGATGATCCATTATATAGACCAGATACTGTACTGGCCGTTATAAAAATTAAAAGATATGTCTTCAAAAATGGAAGGCAGTCGGGACCATTCTAGCCAATGAGAGGGCAGATGAACAATCTGATTTTGGACCCAGATATCCCTCGCTTTGACTCTTCCTCTCTAGAAAAACTGCTCCAATGCTAGGGCATCTTTTTTTCTTGATTTTCAAGCGAAGGGCTATCTGAGCACATTCTTTCGGTTCGCCTAGTCGAAGCCAGCCGAACCGAAATATGCGGAAGCCTTAAGAAGATTTATTGATGTGTCCCAATACTCCTGTTCCACAGCACTGCAATGGCAATTGACTGGCTTGGATTTGGCTATGCTGCAGCCATAGCCCTGGGGGGATTCATGGGGTACAAGAAAAAAGGTAGGAGTTTCCAGCGAAGCATTTCAAAATACACAAAGCAACATGAATTTGTCTCATTGACCTTGTAAAGTAATATATATATTTTTTTCTTTACTACAGGTAGTGTCATGTCACTGATAGCTGGGATATTGTTTGGCAGCATGGCTGCCTATGGGGCCTTAATGATTTCATATGACCCAACCAAGACTTTCTACTCCCTCGGTAAGTATGCCTGCTTTGCTGGGATGTGTAGGTCACCAAAAACCTGAATGAAATATTATAATTTATTATTTTAGGCCTTGACATGTCTTTAAATAGCATTTCATAAATGTATAAATCTGTATTTTTTTCAGTTGCCTCAGGAGCGTTGACAATAGTGATGGGAATGAGATTCAAGAAATCTGGGAAAATAATGCCAGCTGGCATCATGACAGGACTAAGGTGAGAATCACCAAATGTGCACTATACTCAGTATTGGTTACATTTAACTTATTTTCATTGTATTTTTGACTCTGTTGGAATGTTTCAAATTAATTAACGTGTACAATCAATGAAGTTATCATATCTGGTTTCTTTATTCAGTTTGCTGATGGTCCTGCGACTTCTCTTCATGGGCGTGATTGTAATGTGATTTGAACAACACAACTGTCTAAAGTGAGACTGAAAATATCACTGCAAGGGATGAAGTTCCATTTGCACATTGTTTGTGCTTGCCAAAATTGTTTTTGTAATGATTTATTCAATGAATATGGGAACAGAAATACAGTACCATTTACTACTTGATCTGAATAAATGTTATAGCACTGAAGGTGTGACTACTTACTTAGTTTGGCAATCATGTTTAGCTGCCTCACTGTAAATAACCTAATAAATGTTTGATATAAATGATTGAATAGCTCAGAACAGACATGTAGTGTTTAATTACAGCTGATATTTTGTTTAACAGCCTTTTTTGTGTATTATTGAAAAACAAATATTTGTTCTACTTGAACAATTTGGTCCTTACTCATACATGTTACAGATTATTCCAGACTGTCATTTCTTGTATCTAATATTCACTTCAACTCTTTACATTGTTTTCGATAAGCATCAGTGCTTGAAGTTGAACACCTCATACACAGTCTTTACATATAAGTCATCTGGTTGAGGCTTTCTCTTGCTGCCTGGCTGCAGGAACTTCTGAATGGCTGGTAGGCTTTTCATCCTCCCTTGAAAAGCCTGAAAAAAAAAAAAACATTTTTACCCAATCAAGAATTAATCAAATGAAGTATCTTATGGCTCTTTTGACCTTTATTTCAAATATGCTGCTGACTATGTCCTAATTATCTCTCCTTCCTCCCAAAGTGTGCCTGGGTTCACTTCCCTTAATCGATTTGAAAGGAAATGACAGTCAAATAAATATGCCTCCACCAATCCAATGTTTTTAGATTTGTGGGAAGTAGTGAATGAGGGCATACTTGAGATTATTGGGAAACACCCAGGGTGTTGCAGCAGTACAGTACGTTTAAAAATAGACAGGGTGTTGTAGCAGTACATTTGAAACAGTATGGCCAGACTTATGTTTATCTGTATGAAAATGTGCAGCAGGTATGCAATATTCATATGCTTTTTGGGTTATGTGAACCTGTAATATGTTTTGACGAGATGCACTTAAAATGTATCAAGACTTGTCTCAACTTATTTTGTCAAGAACAAAATACATTTGTAATAAACTTTACCTTAACAACAGGGAATTTGGAGAGAATTGTAGGAAATTTCTCCTCCAACATCAAGGTGATTTCAAGTAGCTGGACATCAGCACAGCTCAACTGATAACCCACCAGGTACTGGGAGCTAGCAAGAGCCTGTAAGAAATCAGTGCACACCCTCACATTAGACAATACATGAACTTGTACAGACGTGCCAACCTTTTCATTTAGCAGACATGGTATTTCGCAATGATAATAAAACTGCTTAGGTTCAGGTTACTTTAATGAGCTCTACCCTTCCTAGCATGCAGTACCTTTTCGAACACGGGAATGTAGCGGCTTGTAGCTTTCCTCTCAATGTCCTCCAGTTTAGTTTTCTTGGCGTCAGGTGAAATGAATGGCAACATCATTATCATTTCCATCAAGTCCCTCACACCTTCAGAATACATGTCAATCCTAAAGGTAAATCAAAACCAAACCCTTAGCAGAATTACCCCCCTTTTGTAAGAACAGCTACCATTATGCCTCTAACACAGCCAAACAAGTCAATAAAAGTTATGACATTAAAATTCATACATACATGACTCGTTCTTTTAGGTCATTTCCGTAAAGATTGTATTTCCCTGCTATGTAGTTTAGGATAGCCTTGGTTTGAACCAGCTTCATTCCATCAATTTCCACCAATGGAACTTGCTCAAACATGAGTGCTCCATCTGGGGGGGAGGGGGAAGGTCCAACAATTAAACACCCTTCAACACAATGAGCATGTTATCGGAGTTATTAACACCGTGAACAAACTTACCACTCAACAGCTTTACATATTCCTCGTGCTTTGTCATATTCACTTCTTCAAACTATGGATATAAAATGTATATTTTCAGAACGACATCAGTTTAGTGATCCATCTGTGTGCATCACCTGTAGGCCTGTCCACTATTTCACTTAGGGTAGGTCTACTTGAAAATGCAAGTCCTGTAAACAGCCCACAGCCACATTTGTTTTGTATTTGTTCAGCCTACTTACCTCAACTCCAGCAACTGCTAAAAGCCATCGAATTGACTCCATTTTCCCCCTGCCATTGAAATAAGTCAACACCACTTTTCCAGACATGGTGAAATTGAAGTTTACTACAAAAAGGAAACAACCACACTCCATTACACTTTCATGTGCAAATGCAGTAATGTTGTGTTTGATACATTGCATTAGATTTAGTGTATGCAGGCAAATCCCTGTCTGTTTGCTAAAAGTAATGACAGTGTCAAATAAATTACTGTGCATTTTAATCAGACTACTTAAACTTTTTTAAATTGAACTAGGCAAGTCAGTTTAGAACAAATTCTTATTTACAAAGACGGTCTATACTGGCCAAACCCAGACAACGCTGGGCCAATTGTGCACCGCCCTATGGGACTCCCAATCACAGTCGGTTGTTATACAGCCTCCTCAACTAGAACCTATAAAGTTGAGAGAAAAAAAGCCTACAAAACATATGGTTGTCTGTTTAATTATCAACCTACAATTTTAAGATAAGTTTAAGAAGTACTGACCTTGTGTGTCGGAGAGAAGTATGAACCTGTGTGAACACCAAAAAAGTTAACTTGCAAAGTTATGTAATGCCACACCTTTGGAACTCCTTCCGGACAATCTCAGGGCTGTTCAGACTGTTGTAGCTTTTAAACCTTTCCGCTTAGACTTTGATATTGTTATACACTGTATATTTGCTTTGTTTAAAAATATATATTTTTTTACTTTTATTTTATGAACTTTGAGATTATTCTTGTATAATAAAAAGTGCTTTACAAATGGCATAAATTATTATTATAATTAATGACGTAGCAGGTGGGGACGTCTCTTCTGCACTGTTCAACAAATCCAGTAAATGTGGAGGAGGAGTTAAGATGGAGTGTCGCCTTGTTAATGGTCAACACTAGTTACCACAGCCACAACGTATTAAACCCTGACTATTTCTACAATTTCTCTTTTTAAAATGAGATTTTAAACCTCAACCACACTGCTAATCTTATACATAACCATAATTTAAGAAAGTTACTCTGTGTCGTTTACTGTGGGACAAATGAAGCATAGTGGGCAGAACAAGCAAGGAGGTGTGCAAAGCCAAGCATGAGCTGGCGAGAGACTATTGGCGCCTTGTTCCGAAGTGCGCGTGTGAACAAACTCCATTCGACCCTGCACTCTTTCTAAACACTGCATTAAGTCTGTTACAAACACAGTGCGCTGAGTAGAGTATTGGAAGCTATTTTGTAGATGACATCGCCGAAGTTGAGGATCGGTAGGATAGTCCGTTTTACTAGGTTAAGTTTGGTGGCGTGAGTGTAGGAGGCTTTGTTGCGGAATAGAAAGCCGACTCTAGATTTGATTTTAGATTGGAGATGTTTGATATGAGTCTGGAAGGACAGTTTACAGTCTAGCCAGACACCTAGGTACTTATAGATATCCACATATTCTAGGTCGGAACCATCCAGGGTGGTGATGCTAGTCGGGCGTGTGGGTGCAGGCAGCGAATGGTTGAAAAGCATGCATTTGGTTTTACTAGCGTTTAAGAGCAGTTGGAGGCCACGGAAGGAGTGTTGTATGGCATTGAAGCTCGTTTGGAGGTTAGATAGCACAGTGTCCAAGGAAGGGCCAGAAGTATACAGAATGGTGTCGTCTGCGTAGAGGTGGATCAGGGAATCGCCCGCAGCAAGAGCAACATCATTGGTATACACAGAGAAAAGAGTCGGCCCGAGAATTTAACCCTGTTGCACCCCCATAGAGACTGCCAGAGGACCGGACAACATGCCCTCCGATTTGACACACTGAACTCTGTCTGCAAAGTAGTTGGTGAACCAGGCAAGGCAGTCATTAGAAAAACCGAGGCTACTGAGTCTGCCAATAAGAATATGGTGATTGACAGAGTCGAAAGCCTTGGCCAGGTCGATGCAGACGGCTGCACAGTACTGTCTTTTATCGATGGAGGTTATGATATCGTTTAGTACCTTGAGCGTGGCTGAGGTGCACCCGTGACCGGCTCGGAAACCAGATTGCACAGTGGAGAAGGTACGGTGGGATTCGAGATGGTCAGTTATCTGTTTGTTGACTTGGCTTTCGAAGACCTTAGATAGGCAGGGCAGGATGGATATAGGTCTGTAACAGTTTGGGTCCAGGGTGTCTCTCCCTTTGAAGAGGGGGATGACTGCGGCAGCTTTCCAATCCTTGGGGATCTCAGATGATATGAAAGAGAGGTTGAACAGGCTGGTAATAGGGGTTGCGACAATGGCGGCGGATAGTTTCAGAAATAGAGTGTCCTGATTGTCAAGCCCAGCTGATTTGTACGGGTCCAGTTTTTGCAGCTTTTTCAGAACATCTGCTATCTGGATTTGGGTAAAGGAGAAGCTGGGGAGGCTTGGGCGAGTAACTGCGGGGGGGGGGGGGGGTTGTTGGCCGAGTCTGGAGTAGCCACGAGGAAGGCATGGCCAGCCGTTGAGAAATGCTTGTTGGAGTTTTCGATTATCATGGATTTATCGGTGGTGACCGTGTTCCCTAGCCTCAGTGCAGTGGGCAGCTGGGGGGGGGGGGGGGGGGGTGCTCTTGTTCTCCATGGACTTTACAGTGTCCTAGAACTTTTTGGAGTTAGAGCTACAGGATGCCAATTTCTGCTTGAAAAAGCTGGCCTTAGCTTTCCTGATTGACTGCGTGTATTGGTTCCTGACTTCCCTGAACAGTTGCATATCGCGGGGAATTAGAATTCAGTATTTCAGTCTATGATCACCAGGTGAGTGTACAAAAATATCTGAAAGTAAATTGACACATGTACCAAAAAAAAAGATGTTGATGTATTTAAATCTGAAATATTGCCAGATTGGTTTTCAATATTGTAAATTGTAACGTATCCCTTGATGGTATTTGTTAGTTCGACGTTATTCATTGTATCATAAGACATACAATAAATATATATTCAACCACAAGGGTGTACGAATGAGCTATGATTATTTTTTAAATCATAATAGAGGACTAATAATATTTCAGTGTAGATAAGGGAAGGCCTGTTTAAAATGAAAATATGCCAGCCAGACAAGCCAGTGTATGAATAAAACATATTTGCATATTAATGGAGTGGAAATTAGCTGACTTTGGGATCTGTAAGGTAAGTAACAATGTGTGTGGTGGTGGGGGGGCATTGAAATTCTTTGATTTTTTACCCTGATGCCTGTTTATGAATAGGAATGCATTCTGCCTAATTGGTAACAAATATGATGTAGGATCCTACTACGGATTTTGTTTGTAAAATCCAGATTAAATATGTCTTCATGTTTATCAAATCTGAAGGCGATTGTGGGCTAAATCAATGGCAAACAGCTGAAATGTTTAGGGTTATTCATGATCTGTGGTTAAAACAGGCTGGGGTGTTTTCGGTTCGGTTTAGTCTTATGGTTTATGCGTAAGAACGCAACTGCACTGAAATGAATAGCCTGATTCAATGGGATTCTCCTGAGTGATACATGTTTTTTTCTGTTAAGCTGTTTGGTCTATGGTCTATGTACAGACCTTTAGAGAGTCTAACTTTTTGGTATTTTGCGGTTGGCATAGCTCTAAATTGCAGAGAATTTAATAAACCAACAACGTTTTCCTGTGATGTTTGAGGCTGAACAAGATCTTCGATAGGCTAGTGGGCCTAGATTGCTTTATATCATCTGGACCATTGATTTTCCTATGGCTAAGCAAACAAGTGGTAGCGTATGTTTTTTGCCTGTCTATAACAAGGGTTAGGCCTATATCCTCACTTACCCCCTCAATTCAAACCTTGCTTTTAACCATAAAACATCGCCACAGAAATGTATAGCCTAAGGATTGCATTGTGACAGTGATTGTGTCTGTTAATCCGGTAAACTGGGAAGTGGGGAAAAAACGGGGTCAAATCATGACATCAGGGATTTTTTAGGTCAGAGAAAGATGCCAGAGTTTCTGATTGGAATTCCGAGTTGGATGACCGTTTAAAACCAAAACAATCAGTCAGCCCATTTTTTCAGAGTTCCCAGTTGTCTTGAACGCACTGAAGTTGGAAGTCAGAGATTGCCGACTTCCGAGTTGTTTTGAATGCGCCACTAGAGATGTAGGCTACCTCTTCTTTTTACCTCCAACAAAGAAGCCCTTGTTGATGTGAGAAATAGGCATATCTACACAGTAATGGTGGATGGCTACGATATCAACTAGCCTAATAGGTTTTGAATTGAGGTCAAAGCCCTATTTTAGCAAAAACATTTTTGACCTCTGTCATTGCCAACAAAGGGTATATAACAAAGTATTGAGATAAACGTTTGTTATTGACCAAATACTTATTTTCCACCATAATTTGCAAATAAATTCATAAAAAATACTACAATGTGATTTTCTGGATTTTTTTCCTCATTTTGTCTGTCATAGTTGAAGTGTACCTATGATGAAAATTACAGGCCTCTCTCATATTTTTAAGTAGGAGAACTTGCACAATTGGTAGCTGACTAAATACTTTTTTGCCCCACTGTATATGGTAGATACATGGGGCTTGAACTATGTTTTTCTGAGCAAATTCTCTATTGAATTAACATATTTGCATAAACCTTGAATTAATTAATCTTTTTTTGGGTGATATGGGGGTTGGATAATATATTTTGACATTAGAAAGAAAACCATCTCCCGACTTCACTCCTTGACTTTTCAGTCGGTTGCTTCAACCTTACCACTCAAACAAGTCCGATGTCATGGTAATGTTGGCTAGCTAAACTCATTCGTAGAAACAATTAATTAGGTCTGTCATCTCGCGCCGAACTGCGCAAGTGCAGGCAGTCAACTCAAAGACACTCCTTCGGTGTAAAGTTGTTTTTGATGAAAAGGAAATCTTGTCAGTTTTTCACTTTCACAAGTGTGAGGTTCTGTGTTATGCACTATAGCCCATTACCATATCATATGTGATTGAATATTATCTGCTGTTGGCTTGTGTGGATGTATGTGTTATGCAACATAGCTGACTTGAGACATTGTTAACAGTTTCAGGGCCATGGGCCTTTCTCGTGATGGAAAAATACAGAATAATATAAAAAACAGGAACGGTGCAATGAGTTGCGGGGGACACAAACAGAACGTAGTGTAGGTAACAAATGGTCTTTTGTTAGATAACAGGAGCCAGGTGTGTGATAACTGTATCGCGAGTATGAGCGCACAGATATTCTACACAACATGCCTGACCTCTGAAGCGCCTAGGGGGCTGGGACTAGATCGTGCGCCAACAATCAACGATAGGCTGGGTGAGTTTAAACCACGCCCAGTCTCTACTCTGTGACAGGCCGGCTCGGAAGCAGGAACTACTTCTGTCAGAGTATATTATAATAACTTGGGTCAGGAACAAGTCAGTTCTCTGTTCTACCCTGCGTGGTTACAGCGAACCCGTATATACAACATTTGCATTTACCACTTATTGCTTAGCTAATAAAAAGTACATATAGTACACAATCGGTGACTCAGTGTTATATTTATCCCGATACCAGATTCGATTGACTAGTAATAACACAAGGTCGGAGTAATAACACGTTCAAGTACTTAAGACGTTGACTCGAATCTAGGTTGTGCTGTTAGATTGAGAAAATTAACTAAGGATGAATATTTGTGTTTAGAAGTCAAAATATCATAAACATTTTAAAATGTTTTTTTTTGGTCAAGGTTGGTAGTGTGTTTTAAGATCAATTGTAGAAATTGGCAGGTTTATTAGTGTGGCAACCCAATGGGAGGACTGGAGATGTGCATGTCAGCGTAGCATCATGGGTAAGATAATAATAATAAATGCCATTTAGCAGACGCTTTTATCCAAAGCGACTTACAGTCATGTGTGCATACATTCTACGTATGGGTGGTCCCGGGGATCGAACCCACTACCCTGGCGTTACAAGCGCCATGCTCTACCAACTGAGCTACAGAAGGACCAAGATAACACATACATTGTGAATAAACATTAAATCACATTTTCTCTGACGATTTCGCGCCTACATTTCCTCAAGAGATGTCATAACACGCCGTTTTTAAATGTTAACATTTCAAAACGTAACTACAATTCGTATGGGTCTTTCTCAATATTTAAAGCAATGGGCTAACTAAATCTTATTGAATGTGAGAACAAGTGAGCCTAGGCTAGATTTTGCACATGGAGTAATGAGTAGGGTTCTATTTTAAATGCATAAGTAATTTTAAACATTTTTTTATTTAAAAAAATTCTGCCTTCCAAATTAAACTAGTTTGAAAATTCAAACATATTTTATGGGAAAGATGTTTCTGGACGATGCTTTAACAAATTAAAGCAATTAACAAAATTAGAGAGTCTATCCACCAATGAGTTTATTGAATATAAAAAAACAGAATTGATGTCAAAGACAAGACCTTACAGCTTGTCCAAAAACAGTTATCAAGAAAAGAATGTGTCATTACAATACCACAAAACATTTTTTTTGCAATGGCATTTGGTAACTAGCAGTTATGTTTGTACAATTTGGCCCAGCAGATAAACCAAGTCAACAGTATGGCCTCTCGCTCTCTCAATAAATAAAAAAGAGCCATGTAATTCAATACAAAATAATATTAATGCTAATAGTGTTAGCAATTCTGCTTGAAATAAGAACAGTTGTTTAAAAAAAAAAATGAACAATGAATAAAATCTAAAAGAATGCATCAAATACAAGTGTTTTTCTGTATTGCATTACAGAATGTTTCATGAAAGAAAGCCACCAAGATAAATATATTAAGACAAAAACAAGACAAATCGGCAACATAAAAACAGGGTTCAGCCAAAATATCACAGTGATATTTGCAATATAAAATGCATAAAGACTGGATAGGTCATTTAAACATCATGGAGGCGTTTTACAAAATCTATGGAATAAACATTCTACAAAGGCAACAAAGGGGGTGAGAAAGCGATGCAATAAACAAACCTGGTAGGGAATTTGTCACCGAACAAAATTTTAAAATAAATCTATTGCATGTGATAACACCAACTTGTTGCTGAGTGCATTTAGCCATATAATACACATACATTGAAAATGTTGTACATTGAACAATATATACACAGAATAATACAAAACCAAGATTATTGCTGTATAACACATACATACTTTGATATGAAAAACTGATGTTTTCCTTTTATAGGGAAAAGAGAATATCAGGAATACAGACATCTGTACCAGGCCATAACACAAATGCCCCAAAGAGGCCACTAGCGGTGTCCATATTTGGCAGACCAGTCTGTGCGCCCATGGATGGCCTGTACTGGGGGGCGAGACCGTAGGCCAGATGTAGTCTTGGTGGGTGACGGCACATAGGAGGCACCCACCTTACTTCTGCTTGACGACCTCCAGGTTGCATAATCTGTGACAGCAGGGACAAGCCACATTATTAAATTACTACACAGCACTAAGCCTGGGTTGACAACTGTGCATTGAGACTACAAAGATCACTCACTTGATGCTGCTGAGTCCCCTATAGGTCCAAGTTGCACTCTTTGACCGGCAGAGTCAACCTCTTTTTTGAAATGGGATGGTACATATCCACTTGGAAGTGTATTTGAACCTGCGATTGGGCCATCAAAGATAAAAGGACATTTAAGTTACATTTTTGCTGTAAACACAGACAGAAATCACCCTAGTTTATAGCACAGCCCTGTTTAGTAAGGTGACAGGACGTTGGTCCCAACCCAAACCGTTACCATGAGTGTTTCTGCTAGGAAATGTCCCTCCTACAGGAATACTGCTGCTGCCCCAGAGGTTGCTTTCACTGTAGCCTTTGTTGGAATTTATTGCCATATTCTTTTTGGTACTTAAACCTGCAGGTGAGATACGAGAGATTAGGAAGTAGAAGTTGAGAAAGTTTGCAATGTAACTTAATTCACAACAAGCTGCCGCTTGTGGCTCAACAAGACTAAATCATCATGACTCAGCAACATTAACAAATCCTTAGATTATCATTGATAAATCAAGTGATGAAAATAATGTAGTTTCACCCCGATTTAAAAATAATAATTTGTCATTCTATATCAGAGCATGTACATGCATATGTCTCTGATTTGGTAGACAAATGGCAAATAAAGCAAGTTCAAAGTCTACTGATAAAAAAGGTTCAATGCCAAATAATGAGTGACCCCATTTTATGATATACATAAGCAGTAACTAGACGTTCTTTACTGAAAATATGAATTTGTAAAGGTGGTCATGTTTTTGTATTTTCTACCTGGTAGATATCTTGACTGCTTCAAGTAATGCTGTTTGGCAGAGGCTGTCCTCAAAGGCTCCTGGTAGGACATGGCCTTGTTCAGATTCAAAGGTGCATTGTCACCTGTCGACACCTGCCCCTTAACTTTGGGGTTGCTGACATCCAAAACATTTCCGTACCTGAAAGACAAAGCAGAAATACATAAAGCCTTTATCTGAAAATATCAAACTGATAACAAATGGGGACAGTCTCACCTGCTCAAAGTCTCCTCTCTTCGTTTTTCAGTAGGAAAGTTTGTTTTGCAGAGAACACTTAGAGAGGTCAACTCTGTGTCCTCAAAGTCCTCCCAGCAGTCACCCTTTAAAAGGCCTGAGCCATGGCCCCATCGCTGGCGTCCTCCACCCTTAGGTTTCACCTGATAGCTTAAGAAGTTGGCATTGTCAGCCTCCTGGGTCAACTGGAAAAAGGAAATAGTGTATTAACGAATAAGAAAAATGGTTCAATTACATTTAATCAACTTTGCATGCCTAGCCATTGAATTGTGGAAGAATTTAACAAGGTATTCTAAAATCTAATGACATGACTACACTGATGACAAACATTCGTGCTCAGCTATCCCTGGTTGATGACCGCAAACTCACCTGGCTCGGCAAGCTCTTATCAACAATGTAAGGTAAACGGGTCAGTGGGACTCTTGCAGTCTCCTCCTGCTTCACAATGCAGTTGGGCTGCTCTCGCAGCAGCTCCGTGTGCCTCTGGTATAATGGAACCAGGGTGGGGGCTCGCTCAAACTGTTGCAGGGGCCTGGACGAGGTGAAATGTGGATTTGGGGTCACTGACTGGGGAGGGGGCACTGGTTTGAGCAGCAGTGGTTGCTGCTGCTGTGATGGTTGTGGAGGTAGAGGACCAGGCTGAGGCCTGCCCTGCTCCAGGATCTGCTGAGGAGTGCCCAACGCCTGACCCACGTAGAAGTACGAGTACCTGAGGGCCTGCAAATGGACAATAAAATGATTGATTGGTTTCCATTGAGCCCTAAGCAGGATATATTAATCAGCCAACATGCCAATAAATGTTAGAATATCTACAATTGTTTAGCTATGCAAAAGCTAACATCTATTGGTGGGTGTTAAAATAACTATTCTACAGATGCATGCATGTTCATATGGATACATTCTCAACATTTATTTTAGTACAGTTTATAACAGAGATATGCCCCAGCCAGGGAAAGCTACCTGTGCAGAGGCTGGCCTCTTCTTAGGATCCCACTGGAGTAGGTCTTTCATGAGGTGGATGGCCTCTGTACTTGCGCTGGGGATCAGACTCCTTAGATTACTGGGGACACATTGAGGCCAGCGGAAATTCATGGCTAACGACAACTGGAAGCCCTCTGGCCAGTCATTCTAGGGGAAGTGGATTAAAGCCTATTATTGAAATGCTTAAATTTCACCATTCAGAAATAAAACAGAACGTTTAAAAAATGTTGTGACAAATTAAATTATTAATTTCAAAAGCATGTCACACAAGACCAATCACATCTTCAGTGAGGTTTGATTTATGCATTTAACAACACCATGAGACATTCTACATGAAGAGGTGAGGACAGTATAATTAATAGTCAGGTTGATATACTGGATTTAACAGCCCCAGAGAACAAGGCTACCTTCTTTGGAGTTCCCAAGACTTGGCAAATTTTGAAGATGGTGTCCACTTCACTGGAGCCTGGGAACAGAGGCCTGAGGGTGTAGAGCTCTGCCATAATGCAGCCAACAGCCCACTGGTCTATAGGAGAGCTGTAGGTGGTGGACCTCAGCAGCACCTCTGGAGCTCTGTACCTGGAGATCAAATCAAAGTTTGTCACATACACAGATTAGCAGATGTTAAAGCAGGTAAAGGGCAATGCCTTTGTTCCTAACTCCAGCAGTGCAGTAAATGTCTAACAGAACCATAGTAATACACAAATAATTCCCCCCTCCCCCCCCAAAAAGAAGAAACAAATATCAGAACTAGCAATGTCAGAGTCCGAGATATACTTGGGACGTATAGACAAATAGGGAAACCTTTACTTTTTCCACATTGTTACGTTACAGCCTTGTTTCAATCTACACACAATACCCCAAAATGACAAAGCAAAAACAGGTCATTAGAAATTGTCACAAATTCATTAAAAAAGGAAATATTACATTTACATAAGAATTCAGATCCTTTCCTCAGTACTTTGCTGAAGCACCTTTGGCAGCGATTACAGCCTCAAGTCTTCTTGGGTATGATGCTACAAGCTTGGCACAACTGTATTTGGGGTGTTTCTCCCATTCTTCTCAGCAGATCCTCTCAAGCTCTGCCAGGTCTCTCCAGAGATGTTCAATTGGTTTCAAATCCAGACTCTGGCTGGGCTACTCAAGGACATTCAGAAACTTGTCCCGAGGCCACTCAGGCGTTGCCTTGGCTGTGTGCTTAAGGTTGTTGTCCTGTTGGAAGGTGAACCTTCGCCCCAGTATGAGGTCCTGAGAACTCCGGAGCAGGTTTTCATCAAGGATCTCTGTACTTTGCTCCGTTCATCTTTCCCTCGATCCGAACTAGTCTCCCAGTCACTACCGCTGGATAATATCCCCACAGCATGCTGCCACCACTATGTTTCACCGTAGGGATGGTGCCGGGTTTCCACCAGACGTGACACTTGGCCTCGGCCACCCAAAGCGTTCAATCATGGTTTCATCAGACCAGAGAATCTTGTTTGAGGAGTGGCTTCCATCTGGCCACTGTCATAAAGGCCTGATTGATGGAGGGCTGCAGAGATTGTTGTCCTTCTAGAAGGTTCTCCCATCTCCACAGAGGAACTCTGTTACTCAGCTCTAGGAAGAGTCTTGGTCGGGTCTAAACTTCTTCCATTTAAGAATGATGGAGGTCACCGTGGGTATTGTGTGTAGGTTAATGGAGGGAAAAAAATATATTTAATAGATTTTAGAATAAGGCTGTACCGTAACAAAATGTGAAAAATGTCAAGGGGTCTGAATACTTTCCGAATGCACTGTACATAAAGTGAGTAATCAATTGGTTTAAATCAAATTCAAACAGTATAATTCTGCAGGAATGCTAATCTTATCTTTGTCTAACCACAGAAACAGTTTTTAGAATAGACATTACGTAAATATTAAAGTGAACAATGTTCAATTACTATACATAGAGCAGCAGTCTAAGGTCTCAACACAAGGAAGGGAGAAAGGCTTTATAGGCTGGTTGATGCTCCACGTGAGAAAATACAAGAGGAATAATTTTGTCACAAGCCAATAAATTCAGATTGATCAGTAAAACAGAACTTGATCAATCACAAAACGGTGTCAGACACATCATATGAAGGTAACAAAATGAACCATCTTGTTGAAACATAGTCTGTGTACGGCGGCCGAGATCTTATCTCACGGGCAAGCCCAAAGTCAGCTATTTTCACCAGCTCTGGTCCCATGCACAGAAGGTTCTCAGGTTTCATATCCCTGTGAAAAAATCCTGAGGGGAAAATCATACAGCAAGCATACAAAGTAACAAGTGTACCTCATTTATAGAAAATGTGCAACTAAAAAACATCTCCATGCTAGTGTATTATTCTGATAAGTGGATCATACCATGCTTATGAATAAATGCTAATCCCTGCAGTATCTGGAACATAATATTTCGCACAGCAGATTCAGGGAACAGCCGAGACCTGTAACATGATACAAATAACAATACATGAACCATGATTTTGACCTGACATACTGAGAAAATGTATCCCCAAAGCATTGAACCCATTTCAAATAGCCTATATTTAGGCTGTGAATATTTTTATTTTAATTTTTTTATTTTAAAGTTAGTTACCTGTCTTTCATTAGTTGATACAAGTTCTCCTTCATGTATTCAAACACAAAGTACAAATGGTCATTTTCCCGTACAACCTCCTTGAGTTTGACCACATTCGCATGGTTGAGTTTCTTCAAGGACTGAAAGAAGGAACAAATTAGATGGCACCTCAGCAATCAAGAACAGGCATAAAGAAATCACCTCAATCTGTATATCATCAAAAACAGCTCTGCAACACTCCATGTAAGACTTTGATACATAAAACGTCAACACATTCAAGGCCTCACACAAACCTGCCATACAACAAAACATTTTTGTTCAAAATCAAAACATGTTTTGACAATCAAAGCACTTCTCAGTGGCCACTGGCCAGGATGTCATCGTAAATAAGAATTAGTTCTTTATCGACTCACCTGGATAAATAAAAGGTCAGATTAAAAAATATATAATAACCTATATATCATCTTGGGTACAGTGTGGGAGACAACTGGTATTTCTAAAAGTGCAGCAATTAGTGATTGTTTATGCTTTTTAATGTTAAGGAAACCAGGGCAGCTCAACAATGACATGCCACTGGGGTCTGACAATCTGGATGGAAAATTACTGAGGATAATAGCACACGATATTGCCACATCTTCAAATGAAGCCTACTAGAAAGTGTGTGCCCTCGGGCCTGGAGGGAAGCTAAAGTCATTCCATTACCCAAGAATAGTAAATCCCCCTTTACTGGCTCAAATAGCCAACCAAGCAGCCTGTTGCCAACCCTTAGTAAACTTCGGGGGGAAAAAACAGTGTTGTTTGACCAGATACAATGCTATTTCACAGTAAACAAATTGACAGCAGACTTTCAGCAAGCTTATAGGGAAGGACACTGAACAAGCACAGCACTTACACAAATGACTGATGATTGGCTGAGAGAAATTGATGAAAAAAAGATTGCGTGGGCCGTCTTGTTAGACTTCAGTGCACCTTTTGACGTTATTGATCATAGTCTACTGCTGGGAAAACTTGTGTTATGGCTTTACACGCCCAGCTATAAATGTGGATAAACAGTTACTTGTCTAACAGAACACAGAGGGTGTTCTTTAATGGAAGTCTCTCAAATATAATCCAGGTAGAATCAGGAAAACCCCAGGGTAGCTGTTTAGGCACCTTGCTTTTTTCAATCTTTACTAATGACATGCCGCTGACTTTGGCAAAGCCAGTGTCTATGTATGGGGATGACAACACCATACACGTCAGTTACTACAGCAACTGAAATTACGGCAACATTTAAAGAGCTGCAGTTAGTTTCAGAGTGGGTGGTAAGGAATAAGTTAGCCCTAAATATTTCTAAACAGAAAAACATTTTATTTGGGACAAATCATTCACTAAACCCTAAACTAAATTGTGTAATTGAGAATGCAGAAATTGAGATGACTAAACTGCTTGGAGAAACCCTGGATTGTAAACGGTCATGGTCAAAACATATTGATACAACAGTAGCTAAGATGGGGAGATAATAAAGTGCTGCTCTGCCTTAACACTATCAACAAGGCAGGTCCTACAGGCCCTTTTTGTCACACCTTGACTACTGTTCAGTCGTGTGGTCAGGAGCCACAAAAAAACGACTTAGGAAAATTGCTGTCTGTCTGAACTACTGGCACACAGCTCAGACACCCATGCATACCCCACAAGAGGTCTCTTCACAGTCCAGAACAGACTATGGGAGGCGCACAGTACTACATAGAGCCATGACTACATGGAACTCTATTCCACATCAAGTAACTGATGCAAGCAGTAAAATTAGATTTAAAAACAGATTTTTAAAAATTAACACACCTCATGGAACAGCAGGGACTGTGAAGCAACACAAACATCGGCACAGCCAAATGCACACAGACAATAACATACACATGGATTTAGTACTGTAGATATGTGGTAGATTAGGGGCCTGAGGACACAAAGTGGGTTGTGAAATCTGTGAATGTATTGTAATGTTTGAAAATGGTATAAGCTGCGTTCATTTTGCTGGACCCCAGGAAGAGTAGCTGCTGCCTTGGCAGAAGCTAATGGGGATCCATAATAAATAAGTCACAGTAAACAGGTGAAGCAGGACTCAGTTTTCCCATGCACTGGACAGTATGGAGGCAACTTTCAGCATGCCATATTTTCTTAGTAGAAGGGAAAGTCATTATGGGTCTTGGTGGTGGCACATGCTATTTACAGCTGATATTCCAACTAAGATCGCTCAGGGGCTGGATTATTCTAATATGCTGCTATGCTTCTTTGGTACCAAGCTCTAAAGTAAGGAATGAATGTCTGGCACAGGATCTAGAGTTCAAATCCAAGGGCAGTTCACAGAAGAATAACCTTCTAGATTACTTGTGCTGGTTTCTGTGGTTCTAAGCAGCGGTGGAATTTAAATAGTCATACAAAAACTGTAACAGGTGAAACAGCTGTGGTAGGTTGTATGTATTATGTTTCCATGTTTTGGAATCAATAGGTGGAGCATTTTACCCACAAGCATCATATCTGGAAAGGAGCACTTACTATGACCTCACGAAGATTCATGCATTCTTCCCATGAGTAGAACTTTCTCTTCATTCTGAAACAAATTTGCAACCATTCAGGATTAGCTTAACTTAAAGGGATATTTTGGCAATGAAGACCTTTATCTACTTTCCCAGAGTCAGAAGAACTAATGGATACCATTTATGCTAAATAGCATTAGAGCAATGACTGGAAGTCTAAGGTATCTATCTACCAGCAATAGCGATAATGCTACTTAGCAACTTCCTTGGGAAGTAAAACTGGTACCCACAAGTTCATCTTACTCCAGGGAAGTAGATAAAGGGCTTCATCGTCAAAGGACTTTATTATAATTGTAATAAAAAGGACAGACATCATAGATCCTTTTGATTATAAAACATACTGGGACTCTTAATTGAAATAAGAAGTTTGAGTCATAAGAGATGAATACGTAGTGCGTAAAATGTATGATTGAAACCACCAAACATGTTCATAACATGTAGGCCTTCTCTATTTCAATCTCAAGAAGAGAAACAACCAACATCATGGATTTACACAGCTAATAATGGCTAGTCCAACATTACTATCTGTTCCAGCTGGCAGATAGCCGCTGATACGTTGGTAGTAAGGGATACTGCATGATTCTGGCATGTTCTACCTGCCCAGAGTCAGACGAACTTGTGGATAACATTTTTATATCTCTGCATGTATGGGTATGAAGTTAGTGGTAGTTTCACGAGCCAATCCTAACTAGCGTTAGCGCAATGACAAAGTCTACAGGTACAGTAGCGTTGCTTTTACAACCAACCTTTACTTGGCAATAGGCTACTTTCTCAATTCCCAACTTGGAAGCCACCTCTGTCTTCTAAACTTCCATGGCTAGTTGCAGGTGGTTTGTGGGAATTTAGAAAATGCTCTGTTAAATAAAATAAATGTTTTGCTCCATGGTCGAAAATTTGCTGCTTACCCTAAACACTACCTACATATCAACAGCTATCCGCCAGCTGGAACAGATAGTAATGTCATACTAGCCATTGATTTATTAGCTTGGATTTATGCTGCGCGTCTGCGGCTGACCCACACACTTCCTGTCAAAGCTATAAATAGAATCCAGAGGCTTTTATGGTGCCGCCCAAAGGGTACCGTACCCACCAAGAGATGCTTTTTTTATCAGCTAAATGGGTGGGCCTGGCAGTCATCTGTGCACTTTTATTTGTCTAATACATCTGTCAGCTTAACCACACGTACTGTGGGAGTGGCCACCTGCTAATGCCATTCCTAGCAAATCACACAAGCACCGGCAGCTCATTTTACAACACGGCTTAGCAGCTACAACCACTTGTAGGCTAAAGCTCTTCAATTTCGCTACCAGAGGATAATATGTAGCCTACACTGGCTACCATCCCTTCAAGGATGGACTGGATAGGCACACAGAGATCAGACATATTTTTTTCATAATAATAATATTTCAATGACAATGTGCCCTCCACTCACTTCTTAATGGCGACTAATTCCCCTGATTCCAGGCTGCGGCAGAGGATGACTGAGCCGTAGGTGCCATCCCCGAGCTGCCTGAGAGTGGTGTATCTATTCATGGCGCTGCCCTCGCCATTGCCTTAGTGAAGATCAGATCACTATGGCCAGGAGGAACACAGAGGTGGCAGGCTTGAAGCCCCCTGCATCTGTTGAGTGTAACCAGATTTTCCTGTGACAACAGCAGTGGACCACAGGCACAGCTGTAGGACTCATGTTGTCATGGGCTTCTTGCCTCTTCCTGAGGAAAAGGGATGGGATGTCATTAGAGGAAGCCATAAAACCAGCAATGAAATCACAGAGGGAAAATATACACTTGGTAAATGCTAACTACCGTTAGCACCTAATTTAGGGATGCAAATTTCGGTCAATTTTGCTGCCGACTAACCAACCCTCAGTAACCTTAACCGGCCAACAAATATTTTTTACCCAGCAAATACTATGCATGCATACAAGGAACGGCCACTTTAAATTAAGAGCTTAATGGAAACATGCAACCATAGCAAGTCTATCATCTTACAGTCAAAATGAGCATGTTGAGCATGCAAGCTAATAGAAGCTAATAAAACGTCATTTTCAAACATTTGCCAAAAGGCAATTCGCGGGAAAACGCGGTTCTAAACAGCGCACCTAACCTGAGCGGTTCCATGTGTCAAGAGATTAAAATCTGTTAGACATTTTGAAGGAGGAGGCATCTAATAGCAACAACTATGATTAGTTGCTAATATGACTAGGATTGTGCTTTTAGCCTCTGGACAAGGAAAGAAAGTTGACATGAAAAACAATAAAACGGTAAAGAAATGCTGGTTAAAGGCATGAGGAAGTCTCTAAAATAATTGCCTCCACGTTTCTGTGGATGGATTTTGGCAAGGCTACTTTGAATCAGGATAAAACTTTATTTGAACTAAAGTTTTTTTTTAAAGCCTCAAGCTCACATTGCATAGTGGTGGGTGACAGCCTGCCTTACCGTTGATTATAGCCTATGCGCTCGAATGGCAAATGGGAGGCGCGCTTTTTTTACGAGTTGAGATGAATAAATAAATAAAAAAACACTCGTTTTAATCGTGGCCATCACAACAGTTAAACACACGATTGAATTTATAATTTGTATTTTTTAGGCAATGACTAAGTCGGCTCTATATGCGCGTGTGATAAGATACATGACCACGAACGAAACGCACCAATGTCATTCCACAAAATTATGCAAATGAACTTGGACTGTTAAGCATGACAAGCCAAATGTATTTTCGTTAAAGGTTAACATATCTAGCGCCTATTGATGAAGACATCGGTTTTCTAAACGTAAACACGCATCGCTTGCGGTACGGTTTGGAAACATAAGGAATATCTTCCATATCAGCGAGAAATAATACATAGAAAACGAAAGGTTAAATTACTAGGGTTTAGTGTTACAGTAATTAGCTATCTACCATGCTTTGAACACCTTTTTATGCGAAGAAGGCCTCCAGAAACCAGTTGCTACTGAAAACTACTGTGGGCTGCAACTTTCGATAGGACACTACTAATTACGAGTACATACTTTGAGTCTAGCTATTTCATCACTAGCTAGCTAGTGACCTAACGTTACCAAAAGACATGCATAAGATGAAGTGTAAAAAAACAAAACTGTCTGGTAAGATTTTACCATAATGTCATGTTTACATAGTTAGCAGTACTGCTAGATAACTTACTGCTACAAGAAACAAAAAAAATACTGCAGCGAGCTAACGTTAACGCGTTGGTTAGCTCGCTAACGTTAGGCACACGATCAATCTTTGATTGCTGCTGATAATGACCAAAACTAAGAGTAAAAGATGCTCACCCACTCTGTTTCAACTCGATGAACAAAGCATCGCTGAACTCCAATAGTCAACCACCCTCACATAGGCCCATCACAACAAATCACAGCTGCACGACCACCAAGGCAAAGGGTGTAGCAGATTTGCGTATTCTTCTTCAGTGGTGTTTGGCAAACAATGTTATATTACCGCCACCTACTGGTATCATGGCATTCAAACATTTTGTTTGTGCATGCCACCACCTACTGTGCGGTAGTGTGTGGTCGATGAGATTAAATTGTGACACAAAAAGAGGGAAAGTGAAAAATGCACCACCAACTAACCCTACGTCATCAAATTATCATACACCAGACCTATGGCCTGGGAGGATGGGAGTCTTTCGTTCAACACACCTTGTAACTCTTGTGATTTATGTAACATTTCTGCAGTACAGTTGATAACCATGACAATGAATGCTAAGAAGCCAACCTTACTGAAGCACAAATTCATCCTATCATCCTCTACGCTCTTCACTGCCTCAGCATCGGACACCGTCTGTTGTACTCACCCTGCCAACCTCAACCTGCCTCACACAGGGCACTTCTGATCCCCAGCAACATGGCCACCCCCACAATTGACACATCCACCGATACTACAAATTCCTTTGTCCCATGCCCTCCTGCACACTTCTCACATCTGTAAAGTGGCTGTTCCACTGGATGTCATAAGGTGAATGCACCAATTTGTAAGTCGCTCTGGATAAGAGCGTCTGCTAAATGACTTAAATGTAAAATGTAAAAATGTAAATCTCAGAATCTCCCTCCTACAGACTGCTGCAACCTGACCATGAGCTTGACATCTAAAACACCTTAGTGGGTTCAGCACAAAAGCTGTCACATAATAACTGACATATCCTAACATGACTTTGTCAGGTAAAGACTCTACTTCATAACGACAGACAGTGTCTTCTCGGTTTAACCAGGTTGGCCACAGGTTCTGCGTCACACCAAACGGCGGGCGTCACGGACACAGCGAATCTTCCATTTCAGTTGCTCCACCTCAAGACTTAACTCCACCCCAGTAATCACTCCTTTCAAAGGTGCCTGCTCCGGACAGCAACACTAAAAAAAAAAAAAATCACATGCGCCGAATACAACAGGTTACAGTGAAATGTTTACTTACAAGCCCTTAACCAACAACTCAGTTAAGAAAATCCCTAAAAAAATTAAGATAATAAAAACAAATAATTAAAGAGGAGCAGTAAATAACAATAGAGGGGCTATATACAGGGGGTACCGGTACAGAGTCAATGTGTCAGTTACAAAGAACAGTTCTCTAACATTCTCTGATTGGTGCCCATCATCACTTTAAAACATTTCTTTAACCAGGCAAGTCTTAAGAACTAATTCTTATTTACAATGACGGCCTACCCCGGACAAGCCCTAACCCGGCTCCGCACTATGGGACTCCCAATCACGGCCGGTTGTGATACAGCCTGGAAGATGCCAATTGTTGTGGAAATTCTTTCACATGACAATCAAAGTCAATATTAAATGAATCACTCTTTATTGTCAGCAAGCTGAAGAGGTCAAAGTCAAACTTAAATGCATAAGTACCGGTCTAAAGTGAGGTCTAAAAAGGGCGTTCCTTTACATGGAGACTTATATACTGCCTTCTAAACCTACATACACGTTAATAATTGGATTGGATACCACATGTGACTGGCTCCGTCTCTATTTTAACTTAAATAACATATTCTGGGCGTTCTGCCAGATGCTGCCCCCCCCTCCTTTTTAATGTTCTACACTTGGTGCTTTCAAGACAACTGGGAAATCGGAAAAGAACGATGTCAAATCATGATGTCAGTGATCTTCAGCTCGGAGTAAAACAAAGATGTCCGAGTTTACGACTTGGAATTCCGAGTTGCGTGACCATTCAAACCGATTTTCCCAGTCGGAGTTCGTTTTTCACCAGAGTTCCCAGTTGTATATTAACGCAGTGAAGTCGGAGATTTCCGAGTTCCCAGTCGTTTTGAACACAGTATAAGTACTCAGCTGTTCGAGGCAAGTCGACGAAATGGCTGCATTTCTGCGATCTCTCAAATTTCCCCGATGTGTTGTCCGTTTTTCTGACCGTGATCTGTAGACCCTCATTTGAATACGTTTACGGACAACAGAAGACCACGATGGTAGCTCAATGTCGTTTGCTATGTCTAAGCCTTGCACATAGGCAGTTATCTAGCTAGATAGGCTAACGTAGCTAGCCAGCAAGTATGGTCACTAACGTCTACTGCTTTGCTGGTGGTTGCATGACCTGTCTCGTAAATACGACGGATACGAACTAACTCGCTAGTCACCTACCGATACTTAATGTATTGGTAAATTTAAAATGACCAGGCGTCAACAGATGAATATACATACTAGCTAACTGTTTGACAAATAGAACATGGCAATGGCATGCTAAACCCTGCTTGCTTCTTTAAGTAGCCAACTCCACGATTTACGACGGAGTTGAGGGCAACTGGTCTGGGCGGACTGGAGCTCCGACGTCACATACGTTTTTATAAACATGTAAAAAACGACGGATTTCAGCAACCGAATAATAGTCTGCATTTACACATGACAGTGTCCTCTGTGTAAATTAATGCTATTTCGTGCGGAAATACATAGTTTTTTAAATCACTTTTATGTGACATAGAAACTCCAGTCCGCCGCACCAATCCATCATAAATCGTGAAGTTGAGTTTGCAATTGTTTAGTGAACGTCAACTAGCTAGTGTCATGTTGGGGATAGGTGAAGCCAAGAACGGGTGCTTGTTTGTTTGCCAGCTAGCTAGCTATTGTGGTGCCAAATTTGTTTGAATAATAGTGCTGTAGTTAACTTGTGCATGTTTTGTTGTTGCATGCTCACACCTCAAAGTAATTTAAACATTGATCACTTTTTCCTTCCTTGAATATTGGTTGGGTGTGGTTTGTTTGCCTTGTCTAACTGCTTCACTTCCATAAACACAGCTTGTATTTGGGAGAATGGGTATCAATATTTGCTGATGATTTACGCCCTATTTGTTAAAACAATCAGACACTCCACGTTTGATAGTCTGCCATGTTTAGGCCTAGTTTAAAATATATATTTTTTAACAATACGTTTATTTGTATTTTTCTGCAGGCTGAAAGCATTATCAATTCTCGTGGCATTGTAGAAGATCATGAGGGAGATAATGAAGATTCTGACTCAAACCTCCAAGTAAGATGGCCTATACAAAGGTCTAAACAATTGTCTCAGGACTGCTCTGAGTGATAATGAGGAGTTTAATAAAAATCCATATTGGCAGTTTTTTTTGTTGCCACGATAGCATACCTATACACTCAGTTATGAACAAAGTTTACGAGATTGAGGGTTATTGCATTTTGTGTGTACACAGGGATTGACATTAAAGTCTGAAATGCACTTGTCAGGTATTTTTTTGGTTGCCTGAAGATCATGATCAATTAGCTATTTACACGCAGAATTGCCATATTATATTGCCTGCCTTTCACCTGCAACTAGGGGAAGAATCAGAAAGATCAGTACTGGAATTATTTTTTATGTAGTTATCAGTAAAAACATTCTCAGAGCAGGCTCAACTTGCCAGACTGCCTTAAATTGTCTGTCTTCCACTTAAACAATGGGGAGGACCCAGAAATATCAGTTCTAGGCTCCTGGAATTCTTTGCAGTATTCTATATATATATTTTTAACCACCTGCCCAATGGGGCAACCTCAGAGCATGCTAATCTTGCAAGACTGCTCAGTTCACTTAGGGAAACCATTAATGTCAATCACTTATACACCGTTGTTCATGTGACTAGGTGGAGCTCAATGTATTCAGGGCCCAATGGATGTCTGAACTGAAGCCCAACTCTGTGTCCAATGGGGGGAACAGAGGACTGTCGTCAAGAGCTGCAGACCTGAGAAGAAAACAGGAACTGGCCCGGGAGGAAAAAGTAAGCTGTTTTGTTAGAGCCATTTACACTGAACAAAAATATAAATGCAAAACATGTAGTGTTGGTCCAATCATGAGCTGAAATAAAATATCCCAGAAATGTTCCATATGCACTAAATGTATTTCTCTAAAATTTTGCACATACATTTGTTTACATCCCTGTTGGTGAGCATTTCTCCTTTGCCAAGATAATCCATCCACCTGACAGGTGTGGCATATCAACAAGCTGATTAAACTGCATGATCATTACACAGGTGCTGGGGACAATAAAAGACCACTCTAAAATGTGCAGTTTTGTCACACAACACAATGCCACAAATGTCTCAAGTTTTGAGGGAGTGTGTAATTAGCATGCTGACTGCAAGAATGTTCACCAGAGCTGTTCCCAGATAATTTTATGTTAATTTCTTGACCATAAGCCACCTCCAGCGTAGTTTTACAGAATTTGGCAGTACGTCCAACTAGCCTCACAACCGCAGACCACGTGTAACCATGCCAGCCCAGGACCTCCATATCCAGCTTCTTCACCTGTGGGATCGCCTGAGACCAGCCACCCAGACAGCTGATGAAACTGTACCGTTGTCACTGACTTCAGTGGGCAAATGCTCAGCTTCAATGGCCACTGGCACACTGAAGAAGTGTGCTCTTTACAGATGAATCCCGATACATTTTATTGATGGCAATTTGAATGTACAGCGATACCGTGATGCGGTCCTGAGGCCCATTGTCGTGCCATTCATCCGTCACCATCACCTCATGTTTCAGCATGATAAATCACGACCCCATGTCCAACGGATCTGTACACAATTCCTGGAAGCTGAAAATGTCCCAGTTCTTCCATGGCCTGCATACTCACCAGACATATCACACATTAAGCGTGTTTTGTGATGCACTGGATCGACGTGTACGACAGCGTGTTCCAGTTCCCGACAGTATCCAGCAACTTCGCATAGCCTTTGAAAAGGAGTGGGACAACATTCCAAAGCCACAATCAACAGCCTGATCAGCTCTATGCAAAGGAGATGTCGCAATGCATGAGGCAAATGATAGTCACACCAGATGCTGACTAGTTTTCTGATTCACACCCCTACCTATTTAAAAAAAAGTTATGTGACCACCAGATTCATATCTGTATTCCCAGTCTTGTGAAATCCATAGATTAGGGCCTAATTATTTTTTTTCAATTGACTGATTTCCTTATGAACTGTAACGCAGTAAAATCTTTGAAATTGTTGCATGATGAGTTTTATATTTTTACTGTCATATTACTTTTACACCATATTTTACTGCCTGCTATCAGCATCAACTTCACTATCGTTCTCAACGTTTGTTTCTTTGTCTTAGGCCAGAGAGTTGTTCCTAAAAGCTGTTGAGGAAGAAGAAAATGGAGCTGTTTATGAAGGTATGTCTCTGAGACGAGATCTGCTACACAAAATGAAATTTGTATTTTATGGTCAAAATGATTGACCTTTAAATGTATCGTTCACCCAAATTACAAAATGACACATTGGTTTCCTTAATCAGTAAGCAGTCTATGGACAAGGTATGACCGCAATCCATGCTTTGGTTTTATTTCCCTGCAACTGTTTCCAAATGCTAATATTTTAGCATTTGGAGCATATCTCATTCAAGTCATGGTACCATTTAGAATTTTTTGCACATCATGTTTAAATCATCTTAAAGTATGATTTTAAAAGTAATTATGATTTCAAATGTTAATATTGGTACCATGATTTGAATGGGATTATTGTGTGCCTATAGTTGGGATTGGGAATAATGGTTTTACACAAAATAACAGCTAAACTTTTTCCCCTCCCTAATTTCTAGCAATTAAGTACTATCGCAGGGCAATGCAGATTGTGCCTGACATTGAGTTTAAAATCAACTACAGTCGTTCTCCTGATCCAGATGGTGGGTAAGTCTTAATATGTTGGTATGCAGTAACACTACAATGACGACTACATACTGAAAGTGTCATGCCTCTTTTCCATACAAGTTCTACCATATGAATGATACTGCATATCTGTTTCCTAGCAATGAGAAGGACATGGATGGTGAAATAGAGGATCTACTGGCCTACTTCCATCAGCAGCTCACTCTGCAAGACAACTCTCTGAAGATATGTGTTCCTGAGGTGGAGATGACTCAGATGCACATCTCAGGTAGAGTTTCTACAATAGTTAGAAAGGAACAATCCCCACATTCAATAACATTACAGTTATGTTGGCAACTCTCATGCTACCACAGTGGTTTATTAAGATGCACCAGCATAAAATGTTTCAATCCCAATGGGATCTTGGTCAGGATTGGAACCACTCAATTAGTATACTTGATTTTCTGTCTGGTTTTACTGGATTTTCTGTCTGGCCTTTACACAAACGTTGATGGACTTCTATACATTACATCATCTCTCACTGTCAGTCTGTTCCTTTGGGTTTCTGTCCACAGCCCTGCCTCCAGAGGTCTTGATATACATATTCCGCTGGGTTGTGTCCAGTGATCTGGACCTGCGTGCCCTGGAGCAGCTCTCCCTAGTCTGTAGAGGCTTCTACATTTGTGCTAGGTCAGACCAGTCATTACAAATCCAACATATTTTAAATGTACTTGCCACAAACATGGTTTTGATTCATTTTAATTCATGCTGAACTTTCTAGTGCTGTGAAAGTGTCTATACACTGTATCAAAACAGGCTCCTGAATGATGTATTGTTTTTTTTAAATGAAACAGATTGTTATGCCCTTGGTGTTGATTTCTCCTCAGGGACCCAGAAATTTGGCGTTCGGCCTGTCTAAGAGTGTGGGGCCGGAGCTGTACCAAACTGGTACCCTTCAACTCCTGGAGGGAGATGTTTCTTGAGAGGCCACGTGTGCGCTTTGATGGTAAACACTAAGGAATATTACTTATTTATCATCCTTAGAGAAAGAAAAACCCTTCTGACATATGTGGATTTGTTTCATATACTTCTCAATTTTCTCAATACCAATGCACAATTGGCATGTCTAGCAAAGGTTGCATAGCTAAAAATAGATTGGTCCCATTTGATCAGATGCTTGTTATGTTTGGTAAATTCAATGTTGACTTTGCAGGTGTTTACATCAGCAAAACGGCATACATCCGTCAGGGAGAGGAGTCCCTTGATGGATTCTACAGGGCTTGGCACCAGGTGGAGTATTACAGGTCGGTGTTTCAGTCAGTCACTGGTGTCCTTATTATGACATGCTAATGACTGTACAGTCGGACAAGACTAGCTATACTGTTTGTGTCCC
This sequence comes from Oncorhynchus gorbuscha, assembly GCF_021184085.1. Lineage (NCBI taxonomy): Eukaryota > Metazoa > Chordata > Actinopteri > Salmoniformes > Salmonidae > Oncorhynchus > Oncorhynchus gorbuscha. Next base: position 81,921,845 of record NC_060178.1, on the reverse strand, counting down.
CAGATATCTGCGTTTCTTCCCTGATGGCCAAGTCATGATGCTGACCACGCCTGAGGACCCACTGGTCACCGTTCCTCGTCTGCGTAGTAGGAACACCAGGTATTTAAAATGCAACATACACTGGCATCCAAGTCTGGGTAACACATTTGAGGGCAATAGTGTGTTTTTAGATGGTCACAATAGTTGGATTTGTAACATTCATGGCTTTTCTTTTCCCTCTATACAGGGTGGAGTCCATTATGTGTGGTCATTACCGTCTGTCGCAGGACACAGACAATCAAACCAAAGTCTTTGTTGTTGTCTCCAAGAGAAAAGAGGAGGTGAGTGAGAGAAGTTACAGCATTGGACAGGGATTCATTGATGTGGGAAGGTATTTGCATATTTTGTTTTCCTGTTATTTATTTACCCCTTTTTCTCCCCAATTTCATGGTATCCAATTGGTAGTTAGTCTTGTCCCATCGCTGCAACTCCCATATGGACTCGGGAGAGGCGAAGGTTGAGAACCAGCTTAACCAGGAAGCCACCCACACCAATGTATTACAGGAAACACCGTACACCTGGCAACCGTGTCAGCATGTATTGTGCCCGGCCTGCCACAGGAGTCGCAATGGGACAAGAACATCCCTGTGGGCCACACCCTCCTCTAACCCGGACAATGCTGGGCCAATTGTGCACCACTTCATGGGTCTTCCGGTCACGGCCGGCTGCGACAGAGCCTGGACTCGAACCAGGATCTCTAGTGGCACAGCTAGTGATGCAGTGCCTTAGATCACTGCGCCACTCGGGATGCCCATTTGTTTTCCTGTTATACCTTAAACCCAACAAGATAGTCAGTTTCCTTACCTATTAACTGGTGCAGGACACAGGATAGGATAAAATACTTTTTGGACTCATCATTGTTCACAGATGATTGAAGAGTGCTTTGGCTGTCCAGTTCTTACTGTCACTTATCTCTGTGTGCGTGTTCTTTCTTGACAGAAGGTGGCAGAGTACCAGAGAAACTCTCGGTTTTGCCGGCGGAACCCAGCAGCACCCGAGACGGAGCACAGCTTTCACGTGGGACTGCAGCTGTCGTCTGGCGGGCGCCAGAGCTTCAACAAGCTGAATTGGATTCACCATTCCTGCCACATCAACTACAGGTAATACCACTGGGAAGTTAAGGTTTTGATTTGACACCATTCATTCAATGAATGTCATTGCAAGAGAGAAAAGTGATTGGGAATTGAACTTTTCACTGAGTTCTCAGGTGTATCCATCTCCTAAAGCAGCATAAATGTGATTTTATTGTTGTTTTTTTAGATCCACCGGAGAAACGGTTGTCACCGCCTTCGACTTGGACCAGATGTATGCATCTTTCTTCTTTGCACGTGTGAAAAGCTACACAGCATTTTCTGAACGCCCACTGTAGGGAAGCCTAGAGAGAAGAGATAAACGTCACCACCCAACAGTTTACACAACACTTAAACTAAATGCATATTTCTCTGCCTGTTGGCTTTGGGCTGAACTATGATTTTTAATGAATGTATACCAATCAACCTGCATCTGATTCTAAACTTATTGTGTGTGCCACATAGCCATTGTGTCTATGGCTGTCACAGAAAACAAAAAATATTCTACTGATTCTTCTTTTGAAGACTGGATAGTTGTCCAGTATGATGACATAAAATGTCAATAATAGATTTTTCACCCATTTCCAACAATGAATATTATGACATTGTTTTTGTTAATTCTCTAGTAATATATTTTCTCCCATATGGTAAATCAACTGGAATAAACAAAAGTGGGAACTGTGTAGTTTTTTTTTTATCACTATAAGGCCCACAACAAAAGCAGAATACTGACGGAGTTCCTCTTACCACACCCCCAATCGTAATACAACACTCTTCCCTGTCCCGAACACGCATTTAAATTATTTCATTCTAAATCACTTTTCTTGACCAGGGCACACATAATCAATCCACTTATTGCATATTCTAGGAACCCAGGGCTGAAATGGATTTAGAGTAAAACAAATTTGATTTACTATATATTTGTATCAGATTACAAAATGTCAAATATACAAATTGTAAAGGCTCTCTTTAGTGATATTTATCTAAATGGAATTGATGAAATGCACAACCTCAAATCAGCCTACCTCTCAGATGATAATGGTGAAATGAATGGTAAAATCTCGTCTTTTCACATGACCTTTTGATAGTGTGTCCTCATAAGCGTCAAATAACATTGCCATGTTTTCCAATCCTGTTGATTTTTTAAAAAATCTTCAGAACCATCATTCTTTATAACCAATGGATCAGTCTATTGAAAAGTATTCCCCCAGGTGATAGTTTGGTCACATACCAGGGAAAATTAGCATATAAGAACAGGAAGAAATCATCTAGGATTTGTGACATGACAATCCACACAAGCTTCAAATGATGTTTACTTATGGGGTGATACGTATGTATATTTAAATAATAGGCTTACTGTATGACAGCTGACTTAATAGGAAGGTGTGAAAGATGTGTATAGGGAATATCATTGTAAATGATAATTGCAATGGGGGTGATAAGATACTAGTGCTATTTATTTAGCTAGGCAAGTCACGTAAGAACAAGTTCTTATTTACAATGACAGCCTACCCTGGTTACTGAGGAAGCAGTACTGGCTTTGACTTGTTCTAGAACAATGCCTGAAATACATCACAGAAGATACAGACAAAACATTCAGGATTTTATTATTTCCAATCTAGGACATTACAAATGCAGCAGCTTCGAGACTGGCTTTACTTGCATTGTTAGAAAGCTGAGAACATTTTTTTACAGACTACTGTAGATGCACTACTGATCTTGCAGTCCATTCACAGATTGGGAGAACATGAGAATGTTGTCATGCTGTTTCATTTGATTCCATAATTCAAACAGCTAACATAGCACTTCCACTTTTCAGTATTATGTGGCTGTAAATGTCTTTCAAAGAGAGACATCTCTACAACATAATTTGGTGATTTGGCCCCTTTTGTAATTAAGGCATATGTGGACTACAATACAACACCATAATTAAGGGAAACAGTTAAACATGTACAAACATAAGTAGCAATATCTATTAAGGAAATGCTTTAGAGAAAATGAGTCACATTCAAACGTCATGGCTTGATGTAACTTGAAGCCTGATTCAATCTGAGTGAAAACAAGGAGGCAAACACTTGTGTAAGAGAGGTGTCGGTTTAAAACAGCATGAACCATGCACATATATACAAACAATATTAAATATGATACAGAATTGTGAGTTTAGTTTGTACATTAAATGTATTTATTATTTTATGCATTCCATGGAGTTGAGGTTGAAATTCAAAGAATACAGGTAGTACCAGTAATACTAGGGTGACCTTGGGTAAACAGATACTGAGAATGTGTCATACCAGATGCTGAATTCTGAGGGTGGAGTGGACACCTTTATCTACTTCATAAATTTTCAACACAATCCATGACATTCTCAATGTGATTTTTGCTGCATAATATGTTGCGATAAAGTAGGTCATAAATATACAAACTGGGAAACATTAAATAGAATCTAAATTGCTACTGTAGAGGAATGGTCTTGTGCAGTAGCTAGGGCTCTCAATCTCAGACACCCATAACTAAAATATTACGTAGTTGCATCTGTTCACGAGAGATTAAGGCTCTCATAAAATGTCTTCGTACATAAACTATTGTTACAACAACGGCAATATCTAAAGCAAGACCTAAAATATAAATGACAATTTCTAATATTTATCGTTCACAGAATTCATTGTTCTGATCAGTGCCATTTGATGCAAATACTTTCAAATCTGATCAACAACAGACAAAGCTATTATTGCAACTGGTTTTGAGCTATAGCTCTCCTGAGTCATGAATTTACGGTGCAGGCGAACCTCTCTAAGGAGAGTTTCCATACTCACTGGATAAAGTTACTTACTGGATACATTTGACACTGTGACAGCGTTCTCTATGCACCTGGTAGTTACTTGGCTCCAGACGACGAATACATAGATCATGTTAAATAGGAGTAATTCAACTTATCACACACATGCAGAAGAATCTGACCCTAGTAACATTCCAGGGATCATTTGAGAGTGAAAGTACAGTCTTCACAGGTGTTTACCTCATTGCTGTATCTAAAACTTTAAAAGGTGCTGGACACAATGATCTCATAGCTTATATGGAATAAAAAAAGCCACCAATCCGTAAAGCCATAATGCAAAATCTAAAAGAACTAGGGGGTTTGGGGCTCCCTCACTTTCAGAAATATTATTTGGCTGCAAACATTCATAATATCATGTTTTGGATTCAGCCTCTTGACTTTAACTCCAGGGTCAATTATACAATCTAAATCCTGTATGGCCACTTCAATAAGAGCTATCGTATGCTCTCCCCTACCAGCTCCATTTGCTACCTTCATTAAAGATTACCTGGTCAGACAAACTCTCAAGATATGGAATAACCTAAGGCTGAACCTAGATATTAGTGATATTCTTGCCTACTCACCTTTAGTTTTTAGGCTATTTCCACCATCCCTTGCAGACAAAGCTTTTGATATATGGAGACAAAATGGTGTGAAATCACTCAGTGACCTCTATAAAGATGGCACCTTTGCATTATTAAAATTTCTTTCAAATACATTCAATTTTCCAAATGCCCATTTCTTTAGATACTTACAAGCATGAGATTGACCCAATATATATATATCCCACACCATTTTGGGTGACATATTCAACACAACGCCAAAATTATGCCTATCCACTGTGTATTCAAAATTATGAACTTTTGGCACTCCATGCCTACAATCAGAGAAACTTGGGAACAGGATTTAGGATTTTAAATAAAAATATATAACTGTGAGCAGCAATGAACGGGGTTCACAGGATGACAGCAAGGACAAGATCAGTTGGATAACAAAGCAAGCACTCCATCATGTAGAAACAATATCTTTACGTGCAATCATGAGTCTAAATACAAAATATGGAGTGAATCTGACATATAGTTCATTAGAAGATGATTGGAGATGATTTTCAGCATTAGCGCTACATATGTAAAGAATTAGTTGTTAAAAGTTTCCTTGTTGTTTGAGATAAACACCAAATTCAGTGTGGAACGTCCATTATAGTGATTTCAAGTTGATAGGCCAAGGTGGAGTGGATTTACAGAATTGGGCACTGATAAATGCCTAAATTGGAATGCAGTGGCTGTACATTAACATGCTATACATGACATCAGAGCTCTCGCTCTGTGCTTCACAGCGCTGTATTGGTTTTGATGGACAGCCATTCTGAGCACCTCACACGAGGGATGGAAGTTGCCCCCATTCCCACAGCTAATTGGGCAACTGTTGCAAAAATATAAATTCTTAGTGAGGAAAATGCTGTAAACTAAGAGGACTGAGACATTGAGGATTATAATAAATACCGCTTTGATGTCATACAAGCAAGTGAAACACCCATGAGTCCAAATGTGCATGTCATATTTCCGTATAATAAAACTCATGTCAAATACAGTGTCAATGTTTATGATCACTATGTTTGGTGTACAGTTACAAGATAACACGGCGTCATACCCTTGGTTGTTCTGAACAGAATTACCCCGTTTGTCTATTGTGAAGAAAATTTTCCATGGTACACACACCTGAATGCACACGTCTCCTTTTTATGCACGTTTCCCCGAATTACATTGTGAAAGCATAACACTGAAATATCGTATTTTATAACTTAGCTAGTCATGTTGGCAATAGAACAGGATCCAAATAATGCCCACCTGACCCAGACTGTGATTTATAATGGACCGTTTTTGGATTACGTATACAAACAAGGGCACTGCATTCATCCACCTCTGGCCTGCTCGCCTCCCTACCACTGAGGAAGTACAGCTCCCGCTCAGCCCAGTCAAAACTGTTCGCTGCTCTGGCCCCCCCAATGGTGGAACAAACTCCCTCACGACGCCAGGACAGCGGAGTCAATCACCACCTTCCGGAGACACCTGAAACCCCACCTCTTTAAGGAATACCTAGGATAGGATAAGTAATCCCTCTCACCCCCCCCCCCTTTAAGATTTAGATGCACTATTGTAAAGTGACTGTTCCACTGGATGTCATAAGGTGAATGCACCAATTTGTAAGTCGCTCTGGATAAGAGCGTCTGCTAAATGACTTAAATGTCAAATGTAAAAACAGTAATTGTGTGAGGGGCGGGGTTGAATTGTTGTGTTCCAAACAAAACTACAAGTGAGCTTGGTCTAGTTCCTCAATGGCACAGCTAGGAGAGCTCAAAAAAGCACCACACAGTTGTTGACTCGTCTTTGAGTCATAAAAGTGCATTGAAATTACTTAGGAACAGTGCACATTTCGGACAGGTGTGTGGCCACCTGGAGATACCAGTTAGTTCTCTCACTCAAACCCTTGTAAAAATGTTTTGTCTTATGTTGCACCTACCCCACATTTTCCAGGAATACTCTTATCATGTTCCTGAACGTATCCAGAGTTTTTTCAGATTTTGTTATCAACAAATGAGGCAAAAAGTACAGTAAATGTCAAATGCCCAAAGTCTAGTGTAATGTCTGGATTCATATTTGTGTCGGGTGAACTGTTGTGACCTCACTTTTTGGTCTAATAATGTTCCCATAATCTCAAAACTGTACCCTTTCAATTGCTACCATGGTTATGCACATGCTTTTTTTTGGAATGCATCAACACTATTTTCTATGAGTCCAAAAACCACATTTGGAGTGAATATTACTTTTAGTTCATGAGATTTCTTTATGATTATTTTAAGCGTTGCATAGTCAAAAAAGTTAATTGTTAATCGTTTCCTTATTTTCTAAGATTTCAATGACAAACTTAACATGCTTCATCATGGTAATGTCTTTGATGACCCTAAACAGTTTCATGTTGATAGTCCATTGTGAAGAGGGTTTACAAAGGATTTAAATGGACAAGTGCAATTTGATTTCCTCTCTTAACCAATCCCTTAATGTAGTTTGAGAAAAGCTAAGATATGGGCCTACATACCACATTTGGAAAATCTATCCTGACAGACCTTATGGGTCCTTGAGGCAAATTTGTTCAGCATATGAGGGTTTAAGTGAGACTGCTTGTAATAGCGCCACCTTCAGGCCAATCAGTGCAATTATTTTTTACCACGTTACTTATGGCGTATTTCTGTGTGCCAAATTAGAAAAAAAGTTCCCAATCTATGCTCAAGTTATTTGCCCATGTCAAGGGGGAAAACAATCTAAGAATAACAATAGGTTTCACAGATTTTATGTGAACCCCTAATTAACAGTTGTGAAAAAACATTTTTTTTTAAAAGCCCTTTTATATGTACCAGTCATGTTGTTACACACAAGTTACAACACAAATGCCAAGCTGTCTAAGTTCTACTCCCAAGTTGACCCAAAATGTGAACAATGCCAACATACCTCTGCAACTTATGAAAATATGTTCTGGTTGTGTGAGTGTCCAAAACTAAAAAGCTATTGGGATGCTATTTCTAATGCAATGTCCAATATAAACACAAGTATCTATAAGTCCTGACCCACTAATATCTATCTGGGACAACTGTTGGTAGTTCTGGAATAGCAAAGGTGGAAGCAAATGCCTTGGTTTACACCTGTCTGATTGCAAGAAACCTGATTTTGACCCCGAGGAAAAAGCCAAACACACCATTTTACAATCAGTGGGTTAATAGTATGTTTGCAAAGTCTCACTTTGGAGAAAATGAAATGTACACAAAGTGGATCCACAACTTTATTTTATAAGACATGGCAAACTTTTCTTTCTTTTGTTGAAACCGAAACCGGTCAGATTGATTATGTACCTGAGTTTAGATTTGTACTAGTGTGTATATACTCATGACGGGAACCTCAATAAGAGGACACAAAGAAAAGAAGAAGAAGATTGGGAAGGGAGGGTGGGAATGATACGGACACATTGTGTAAAAAAGATCACTATCTATTACTGGTATGTTAGGTAATAATGCTCAGCCATAAGTGACAATCCTGTTTGTTTTTTTAAATCTTTCCTTTCTTGTATGCAAAGCCATTTTGGAACACAAATCAGTATCTAATTATTTATGTTGATATTCTACAGCTTGTGTATTTTAATGCATTTTTTTGAAGCAACTATTTTGCATACATATAAATGATTGTATGACCTTGTGGTCAAATAAAATATATTGAGAGAAAATATATTGAGAGAAAAAAACAGATATAGTACCTTTTACAAAACAGAATCCCCAAAATATATATTTTTCCCTCTTGGACAAGCATGTAGACAAGTGCATATGTTGTGAATTAAAACATAGAAAATAAGTTATTATTTCTGTATGGGTCAAGGTTGATTAAAGCTTTGTCCCCACCACACTGAAGACAGACAAAGTTGAACATCTTGTGCAGCATTAAAAGGAAGTGGGTCTCTGGGGTTACTGTGCTGTAGTTTACTCCCTATGCTATGCTTGTTTAGAAACTCTAATGAACTTTGATTCAATATGAATAATAACAGGTTGCGGTGTGCAAAATGTTAGGAATCTCTTTCAGATAAACATGTCTTGTCTTTTGTGAATTAAGTAGCTTAGACTCTTCTAATACATTTCTTCATTAGTAATCCTCATGAAGAAATGTTTTATCCCTTCTCTCCTAGCGACATTAAATACAGTAGATATGTCCTACAGTTAGGATTGTAACAGTATTCAAGATTCAGTCCCCCCTCACTTTCCTGTGTGTAATGGTTTCTGTGGGTGTCACCCCATTCACATGGCCATTCAATGAAGCAACAGAGCCATTCTGATGATACTCCTTCTTTTGTGAAACAAGGTGTTTCTTGTAAGTCTAAAAACAGAGGGAAAGAGTCAATATATTAGGATGTGCTACAAATCTGACACCCACCCCACCAAAATGACTGACAACAATGCACTGTTATATTTAACCCAGTCACCATCATGGCAATGTAAAATACTTCATAACACCATAATTCATTAATAATAATAACAATTACAGTATGTCTAATTAATGCAAGGGTTTTATATTTGCTCACCTGAATGTAGAAGTTTGAGAAAAGGGCAATAAGTGTGACGACATAGAATATCTGGAAATACAGCCACCCTCTGGGGAAATCACATGGCCAAATGACTGCACATATCGTCTGGGACATGGTCAAAAAGAACTGAATCTAGAGAGTAAATGAGACAAAACTCAAATGACCTGTTTGTAAACTAAGTGAATATCAAAAACACATGCAGAAATAATCCAAGACAGTTTTGGAACATCTCCAAAATACATATTTCTGTAACTTAGTGCACTTAAAACACTGCTCCATCCATGGAAAACATTGCCATTGCATACAGTGCAGAAGATTATAGGGATCAGAATACACATGCTACTTTCACTCTGTACCAATGGCCCAATGGTTCCTGTGGCCTTTGTTACATTCACGAAGACCCTGAGATTGGATGAACTATACACTGGATGATTACTATGGATGTGAAAGTCCATCTCTGAGGGTTTTAAACAATACATATGGAAATGCAGGCTCACCAGCTGTACTTGTGTGATGTATTTCTTCCACCATAGATAGGGCCGCAAGGCCGGGACAGCAGAGAGCCCATAGTAAGAGTACATCAGGACATGGATGAAGCTGTTCAGGGAGGCACCAAAGTAGGCTGAGGCAGAGACATAAGATAAGGAGTAAATGTTTCATCTACATTTGCAGTGTCAGAGACTATGGGGTAGATAATTATTCTACATTAGACATCAATTCATGAGAATGATTGGCATCTCATGCCTGTTTTCTAACTTTCTTTGCATAGATGATTAATATATTACTATTCTAGGACACTGTTTGCCACAGTGAGAGGGTAAAGAAATTACAAGGTGAGGGTACAGTATATCACAGCAAAAACATGCTGTGCAGTCCTGAAATAAAAGTAGGTTCAATTCACACTTAATTCTAACAATGGATCTACTTCACTTGAAGGTTTCTCAATCACAGAATCAAGTCAAGAAAAACATGTAATCAAAGACACCTGAATGGCTACTTAGAATAATATACCATGTACAGCGCATTCTGAAAGTATTCAGACACCTTGACTTTTCCCCCATTTTGTTAGGTTACAGCCTTGTTCTAAAATTGATTAAATTGCCCCCCCCCCCCTCAATCTGCACACAATACCCCATAATGAAAAAGCAAAAATAGGTTTAGACATTTTTGCAAGTTTATAATTTTTTATTTTTTTAAAACAGAAATATCACATTTACATAAGTATTCAGACCCTTTACTCAGTACTTGGTTGAAGCACCTTTGGCAGCGATTACAGCCTTGAGTCTTCTAGAGTATTACGCTACAAGTTTGGCACACCTGTATTTGGGGAGTTTCTCCCATTTTTCTCTGCAGATCCTCTCAAGCTCTGTCAGGTTGGATGGGTAGCGTTGCTGTACAGCTATTTTCAGGTCTCTCCAGAGATGTTCGATCAGATTCAAGTCCGGGCTCTGGCTGGGCCACTCAAGGACATTTAGAGACATGTGCCAAAGCCACTCCTGTGTTGTCTTGCTGTGTGCTGAGGATCATTGTCCTGTTGGAAGGTGAACCTTTGCCCCAGTCTGAGGTCCTGAGCACTCTGGAGCAGGTTTTCATCAAGGATCTCTCTGTACTTTGCTCCATTCATCTTTCCCTTGATCCTGACTAGTCTCCCAGTCCCTGCTGCTAAAAAACATCACAACAGCTGCTGCCACCACCACCATGCTTCACTGTAGTGATGGTGCTGGGTTTCCTCCAGACGTGACGCTTGGCATTCAGGCCAAAAAGTTAAATATTGGTTTCATCAGACCAGAGAATCTTGTTTCTCATGGTCAGAGAGTCTTTTGGTGTCTTTTGGCAAACTCCAAGCAGGCTGTTATGTGCCTTTTACTGAGGAGTGGCTTCTATCTGGCCACCCTACTATAAAGGCCTGATTGGTGGAGTGCTGCTGAGATGCTTGTCCTTCTGGAAGATTCTCCCATCTCTACAGAGGAACTCTGGAGCTCTGTCAGTTACCATTGGGTTCTTGGTCACCTCCCTGACCAAGGCCCTTCTCCCCCGATTCCGCAATTTGGCCGGGCGGACAACTCTAGGGAGAGTCTTGGTGGTTCCAAACTTCTTCCATTTAAGAATGATGGAGGCCACTATGTTCTTGGGGACCTTCAATGCTGCAGAAATGTTTTTCGTACCCTTGCCCAGATCTGTGCCTTCAACCTCATGGTTTGGTTTTTGCTCTGACATTCATTGTCAACTGTGGGAACTTATATAGACAGGTGTGTGCCTTTCCAAATAATGTCCAATCAATTGAATTTACCACAGGTGGACTCCAATCAAGTTGTAGAAACATCTCAAGGATGATCAATGGAAACAGGATGCACCGGAGATAAATTTAGAATTTCATGGCAAAGGGTCTGAATACTTATGTAAATTTGCAAACATTTCTATAAAACATGTTTTTTTTTATTTTTTATTAAGGGGTATTTTGTGTAGATTGATAAGGATATATATATATATATATATATATAGAACCCAATGGTAACTGACAGAGCTGGATAAATATATATATATAGAACCCAATGGTAACTGACAGAGCTGGATAAAAGCGTAGGTATATATATATATATATATATATATATACACACATATACATATACCTACCTACGCTTTTATCCATTGTAAAATAAGCCTGTAATGTAACAAAATGTGGAAAAAGTCAAGGGGTCTGAATGCACTGTATATATGCTACTTGTCCAAGCCTATTTCAGGAATTGTGTAGAAAAGGTTCACCTAAAGCTCAGTGGATTTGACTTTAGTGGTTCTGAATGATTCATTGTGTAAACTGACTTGCTTATCCCACTGTGTTGAGGATAGAAGGGGAATATTGTGTTAGAACACTCACAGTGACCACAGGGCACCCAGTTCATGACGAACCACCAGATGTTGAGCATGCTAGCATGGTGGTAGATGTGCAGAAACGTGATCTGATGGTTGTTCTTCCGTAGGATGAAGAAGAAGGTATCCATAAACTCTATGAGCTTGGAGAAGTAGTACCACCACAGCACATTTATGATCTGAAATTAGAAAAAAAGCAAAGAATAAGAGTCAAGCTTTCAGCCAATACAATACTTTTTCTAGTCGTTCACTTTCCTGCAAGGATATACTCAATACTCATACATTGCCAGATTTGTATTTCACCCTATGATGAATGGCCAGTGAAAATCATTTGACCAGTTGTGTTGAGGGACAAAAAAATGGTCATCTGTACTGAATTAATCTTGAAATCTCTATTAAGGACAATTAAAAAATATGATCATCCACTGCTGTGACGGCAGGGACACTTTTACAAGTTTTAATCACTGTAGAACAGGGATTCTTAAACTTTATCAGTTCGAGACCCAAATTAAAAATTGACTGTCCTCCCGTGACCCAAATCGTCCTCCAACAACCCAAATTAAGAAGAAATTGTGTGTGATTATATATGTATTCTCATAAATCACAACCCACAAACTCAGGGCCTACTTTGGGTCCCGACCCATAGTTTAAGAAACCCTGCTGTAGAACTGCAATCCAATCACACATTTCACTACTGATGACAGCAGCACAGATTAAATAGATGGGAAGCCACAGGGTCAGACAGCCAACTGGGCAAAAACTGGTTGAATCCACTTTGTCTCCATGTCATTTCAACCAAAAAAAATCTATGTGATAATGTTGAATCAATGTGGAAAACTGATTGGATTTGCAAAAAGTCATCAACATAAGGGCTTTTCATATTTTTTTCACCCAACTTTTGACCTAAATCCAATGACATGGTGACATTTGTTGGTGATTTCACACTGAATTCACGTTAGTTGACAACCAAAAGTAAATCAAAACTAGACGAACTGATGTCTGTGCCCAGTTGGTTATCTGTTAGAATTTGCAGGTACTGGCTGAGGTGAAATGTACCAGTAGAATTGGAAGCAACCAGGACAAGAAAATATCAATAAAAGTAGCTCAGTACATATTGATCTGGTAATTAGTTTGTCTTTGAAGTTTGTTGTCAAGCTATTATTTGCATCTCTGGTAGTGAGCCAAAGGGTATGGAAATATCACGAAGAGAATGACCGAAAGGGTGAAGTCAAGCTGGTGTCTGGTGACAATGCATTTCTCACCTCACATACTATACACATTTTGAATCTAACAGATTGTTTTATATTAAATTCTATATAATGTGAACAGAGGGGTTACATAGAATGAGACTGCTTTACCTTGGTATCGGTTTCTCCTGCACTGTGTGTGTCTTGGCAAAAGAAGTTATAATCCCCGTGCCACACAGCAGACACCATCTGGGGACAGAGAACAAGGTGATTTAGACAAACCTAGATCGTCATGTCTTTGGCATCTTCACACAGCTTGAATCACATTAATACCTCACTGCCCTTGTATTGTAATATCACATTTATTTCATTCTTGTATTGCAAGTGTCATAAGATTTTTTTTAAACAACAAAAAAAAAAAACACTTGCGACATCAATTTGCTTTCTCCCATACAAAATCTGATAGTAAACCTGTTAGAATTTACATTGGAATTTAGGATGCTAGCTTCACATACTTGCTGCAGGCGTGGACAGTGGGCAATATTATATCTGTGGGTCATTTTGTGTCTCCTCCTCTACATTTTAGTCTCATTTACCAGAGAGAATATCAGTACCCTTTTTGTTGCCACTGCAACATTGTGACTGCATTGTTTATTGTTGTTGAGCAGTCCAGTGATTCCAGTTACTAAATGGAGGCCTTGTTCACACATTTCATCTCATTTGGGATGGATGGAAATGGCTCTGCCTTTATCCACCACTGCCTTGAATAACTGACAAAAACAAAGGGTTAAATGTAACGAGTTTAATGTCCAGATTCAGGTTCAGCTTAAAGTGTATTATTTTAGCTGTGTTATGTGCTCAAACTCCAAGCACTACTCAGGGACAGAATTAACCCCCCCCCCCCTTTTTATGTTGTACTGAAAAAAAAAAAACATTTTCTGAAGAACATTCATCTTTCCCACAGGATTTTAGTGCATTTGAATCGAGACAGGACCCAGTCCAGAACAGGACGGTAAAAAAGCAGGGCAAAGCAGAGAGCTAATTATGTTGATGACTTCGAGGCATACAGTGATATTATCCGATGATTGCGGCACCAGGAGAGTGACTGCCCTGTATGTGCCCATGGGGATGAAAGTAGAATAAGGACAGGCCTGTGATTGGCAAATGTTGTGCTCCACTACTCAACTGGGTAATCTCGTACATGCAGAGGACACATCAAATAACACAAAAGTCTCAACACAGACACTAATCACTTCAACAATGACATTCTTATGCCTGCTGTTGTTTTAAATGTAATGCTGCATGCCCACTTTTACTATGTTAGCAAAACAATTATTCACAACAATATACTGCAGACTAGAATATTTTTCCTTGACTTATAATACACCATTTATCAGTACTACACTAAAACTAAATCTTCTTTATTCTTACTATGTAATTCAAAACGAAGGATATATGGGGTAAATGTCCATATACAGTACCAGTCAAAAGTTTGGACACCAGCTCATTCAAGCATTTTTCTTTGTTTTTATTATTCTCTACATTCACTAATGGTGAAGACATCACAAATATGAACTAACACAAATGGAATAATGTAGTAATCAAAAAAAATGTTAAACCAATGTTATTTTTATACTTTAGATTCATATGGCGGCGCACAATTGGCCCAGTGTAATCCGGGTTTGGCCAGGGACGGCCGTCATTTTAAATAAGAATTTGTTCTTAACTGACTTGCCTGTTAAATAAAATGTTAAATTCTTCAAAGTAGCCACCCTTTGCCTTGATGACAGCTTTGCACAATCTTGGCACTCTCTCAACCAGCTTCACCTGGAAGGCTATTCCAACAGTCTTGAGGGAGTTCCCACATATATTGAGCACTTGTTGTCTGCTTTTCCTTCACTCTGCGGTCAAACTCATCCCAAACCATCTCAATTGGGTTGAGGTCGGGTGATTGTGGAGGCCAGGTCCTCTGATGGAGCACTGCATCACTCTCCGTCTTGGTCAAATAGCCCCTACACAGACTGGAGGTGTTGGGCCATTGTCCTGCTGAAAAACAAATGATAGTGGGACTAAGTGCAAACCAGATGGGATGGCGTATCACTGCAGAATGCTGTGGTAGCCATGCTGGATAAGTGTGCCTTGGATTCGAAATAAATCACTGACAGTGTCACCAGAAAATGACCACCACACCATCACACCTCCTCCATGCTTCACGGTGGAAACCACACACGTGGAGATCATCCATTCACCTACTCTGCGTCTCACAAAGACAAGTCGGTTGGAACCAAAAATCTCAAATTTGGACTCATCAGACAAAAGGACAGATTTCCACCAGTCTAATGTCCATTGATTGTGTTTCTTGTCCCAAGCAAGTCTCCTTAGTATTGTTGTCCTTTAGTAATGGTTTCTTTGCAGCAATTCTACCACGAAGGCCTGATTCACGCAGTCTCCTCTGAATGGTGTTGAGATGGGTCTGTTACTTGAACTCTGGGAAGCATTTATTTGGATTGCAATTTCTGAGGCTGGTAACTCTAATGAACTTATCCTCTGCAGCAGATGTAACTGGGTCTTCCTTTCCTGTGGCGGTCCTCATGAGAGCCAGTTTCATGGTTTTTTAGAGCTTGATGGTTTTTGCGACTGCACTTGATGAAACTTAAAGTAATGATGGACTGTTGTTGCTCTTTGCTTATTTGAGCAGTTCTTGCCATAATATGGATTTGGTCTTTTACCAGATAGCCCTATCTTCTGTATACCCTCCTAGCTTGTCACAACACAACTGATTGGCTCAAACGCATTAAGAAGGAAAGGAATTCCACAAATGAACTTTTAACAAGGCACACCAGTTAATTGAAACGCATTCTAGGTGACTGCCTCATGAAGCTGGTTGAGAGAATTCCAAGAGTGTGCAAAGCTGTCATCAAGGCAAAGGGTGGCTAGTTTGAAGAATCTCAAATATGTTTTGATTTGTTTAACACATGATTCAATGTGTTATTTCATAGTCTTCACTATTATTCTCTCTTTATGTGTATTCAGACCTTGAAGTTCAGCATGATGATGGCATTCTAATTACCCGCTATTCGTTTGGGGTGGAGATCGATTTCATGAAGGTTTTTTTTTCACCATTATTTAACCAGGTAGGCCAGCTGAGAACAAGCTTTCATTTACAACTGCAACCTGGCCAAGATAGAGCAAAGCAGTGCGACACAAAGAACACAGAAGGAGTGTTGTATGGCATTGAAGCTCATCTGGAGGTTTGTTAACACAGTGTCCAAAGAAGAGACAGAAGTGTTCAGAATGGTGTTGTCTGTGTAGAGGTGGATCAGAGAATCACCAGCAGCAAGAGCGACATCAATGATATTTTCAGAGAAAAGAGTCAGCCCGAGAATTGATCCCTGTGGCTCCCCCATAGAGACTGCTAAAGGTCCGGACAACAGGCCCTCCGATTTGACACACTGAACTCTGTCTGAGAAGTAGTTGGTGAACCAGTCGAGGCAGT
The DNA here is from genome assembly GCF_021184085.1 of Oncorhynchus gorbuscha. NCBI lineage: Eukaryota > Metazoa > Chordata > Actinopteri > Salmoniformes > Salmonidae > Oncorhynchus > Oncorhynchus gorbuscha. Next base: position 81,905,249 of record NC_060178.1, on the reverse strand, counting down.
CATTTGAGAAGCCAAGGCTATTGAGTCTGCAGATAAGAATACGGTGATTGACAGAGTCGAAAGCCTTGGCCGGGTCGATGAAGACGGCTGCACAGTACAGTCTTCTATCGATGGTGGTTATGATATCGTTTAGGACCATGAGCGTGGGTGAGGTGCACACATGACCAGCTCGGAAACCAGATTTGCATAACGGAGAAGGTACGGTGGGATTCAAAATGGTCGGTGATCTGTTTGTTAACTTGGCTTTTGGATACCTTAGAGAAGCAGAGTAGAATAGATATAGGTCTGTAACAGTTTGGGTATAGAGTGTCACCCCCTTTGAAGAGGGGGATGACCGCTGCAGCTTTCCAATCTTTAGGGATCTCAGACGATACGAAAGAGAGGTTGAACAGGCTAGTAATAGGGGTGGCAACAATTGCAGCAGATAATTTTAGAAAGAGAGGGTCCAGATTGTCTAGCCCAGCTAATTTATAGGGGTCCAGATTTTACAGCTCTTTCAGAACATCAGCTATCTGATGGATTGGGATGAAGGAGAAATGGGGGAGGGAGGCTTGGGTAAGTTGCTCTTGGGGGTGTAGAGCTGTTGACCAGTGTAGAGGTAGCCAGGTGAAAAGCATGGTCAGCCGTAGAAAAATGCTTATTGAAATTCTTGATTATCGTAGATTTATCGGTGGTCACAGTGTTTCCTAGCCTCAGTGCAGTGGCAGCTGGGAGGAGGTGCTCTTAATCTCCATGGACTTTACAGTGTCCCAGAACTTTTTGGAGTTTGTGCTACAGGATGCAAATTTCTGTTTGTAAAAGCTAGCCTTTGCTTTCCTAAATGCCTGTGTATATTTGTTTTTAACTTCCCTGAAAAGTTGCATATCGCGGGGGCTATTTGATTCTAATGCAGTAAGCCACAGGATGTTTTTGTGCTGGTCAAGGGCAGTCAGGTCTGGAGTGAACCAAGGGCTATATCTGTTCTTAGTTCTGCATTTTTTGAATGGGGCGTGCTTGTTTAAGATGGTGAGGAAAGCACTTTTAAAGAGCAACCAGGCATCCTCTACTTACGGAAAGAGGTCAACATCCTTACAGGATACCCGGGCCAGGTCGATTAGAAAGGCCTGTTCGCTGAAGTGCTTTAGGGAGCGTTTGACAGTGATGAGGGGTGGTCGTTTGACCGCAGACCCATTATGGACGCAGGCAATGAGTGATCGCTGAGATCCTGGTAGAAAACAGCAGATATGTATTTAGAGGGCAGGTTGGTCAGGATGATATCGATGAGGGTGCCCGTGTTTACGAATTTAGGGTTGTACCTGGTAGGTTCCATGATAATTTGTGTGTGATTGAGGGCATCTCGCTTAGATTGTAGGACGGCTGAGTTTAGGTCATCTAACAGTACGAACTCTGAAGATAAACGGGGGACAATTAATTCACATATGGTGTGCAGGGCACAGCTTGGGGCTGAGGGGGGTCTATAACAAGTGGCAACAGTGAGAGACTTATTTCTGGAAAGGTGGATTTTTAAAAGTAGTAGCTCAAACTTTTTTGGGCACAGACCTCAATAGCATGACAGAACTCTGCAGGCTAACTCCACCCCCTTTGGCAGTTCTATCTTGGTGGAAAATGTTGTAGTTGAGGATGGAAATTTCTGAATTTTTGGTGGCCTTCCTAAGCCAGGATTCAGACACGGCTAGGACATCAGTGGTGGCGCAGTGTGCTAAAGCAGTGAATAAAACTTAGAGAAGAGGCTTCTGATGTTAACATGCATGAAACCACGGCTTTTACGGTTATAATCAACAAATGATAGCGCCTGGGGGATAGGAATGGAACTGGGGGCTACAGGGCCTGGGTTAACCTCTACACCTGAGGAACAGAGGAGTAGGATAAGGCTAAAGGCTATAAGAACTGGTTGTCTAGGGCGTTGGGGACAGGGAATAAAATGAGCATATTTCTGGGCGTGGTAGAATAGATTCAAGGTGTAATGTACAGACAAGGGTATGGTAGAATGTGAGTACAGTGGAGGTAAACCTAGGCATTGAGTGACGATGAGAGAGGTTTCATCTCTGGAGGGACAAGTGTGTGGTGGAGGTGTGTCTACAGATTTGCACTATTATGTCCTGGACTTAATTCCCTAATTAAGTATTTAAGTCCACTACCGTTACAATCCAAGAAACCACGAATAAGGTCCAGCAACCTGTCGGTTCCAAGTGGAAAAAGCATGTACTTTATTTATCTTATGATCCTTCTGTAGCTCAGTTGGTAGAGCATGGCGCTTGTAACGCCAGGGTAGTGGGTTCGATTCCCGGGACCACCCATACGTAGAAAAAAAAAAAGCGTCTGCTAAATGGCATATATTATATTATATATTATTTCTCCCGATAGGAATAACGCAATTCTTTATGCACTGTAATTTACATTTTGATACGAGTAGGTAAATTAGTAATCCATTTGGATAAGGGAATTGAAAAGCATTTTTTTTATGACATTAACATTCATTGACACTAATTAAATTGTTCTGGAGCTGAGTGCAGACCAACCCATAACAGTTTGAACCCGACGCATGGCGCAATACTTTGCCGTGTCATCACACAGATCAATGGTTAGTGCAGACAATAGACGAGAGTATAGCCTACTATTGTATACTATTTTCTTCTATTATAATTCTATGTCAAATCAAATGTTATTTTTCACATCTGCCGAATACAACTGGTGCAGACTTTACAGTGAAACGCTTGCTTACGAGCCTTTCCCAACAACGCAGAGTTTAAAAATAAAAATAGTAACACAAGAAGAATAAATCTACACAAGAATGGAGCTTTCAACAGGGAGTACCAGATCAATGTGCAGAGGTATGAGGTATTTGAAGTAGATACTGTATGTACACGAAGGAAGGGTAAAGTGACTAGGCATCAGAATAGATAATAATAAGAGTAAAATAAAGAACTGAGTAGCAGCAGCAAATTATGAGTGTAAAAGTGCATGTGTGTGTATGTGTGATTTTGGTGTGTCTTTGCATGTTGTGTGTGTGTGTGTGTGTGTGTGTGTGTGTGTGTGTGTGTGTGTGTGTGTGTGTGTGTGTGTGTGTGTGTGTGTGTGTGTGTGTGTGTGTGTGTGTGTGTGTGTGTGTGTGTGTGTGTGTGTGTGTGTGTGTGGGTGAATGTAAACTAACCGTCCAAAATTATCATGGGTTGAAAAACTGAATGTGGCCATTTTCAGAATTAATCAAACCAGTTCTTTTTTTGTGTGTAAAGGCTCTACAAATGCATTTTTTATGATTCATAAATACATTCCTAACCTTAAATAATATACAAGATCAGAATATTTTTAAATCTAACAATTGTTTCTGAAACTGAGACAAATATGCATACATTTAGATGGCTTTCTCTCATTGTTGCCTAATATTCTGAACCCGTTCTCTCTATATATTCTAGTGAGTCTGTTGACAATTCTTAAAAGGTACACTGTATTTAAAGGAATAACTTAAGATAAATGTACTGAAAACGCTATTGAATGTAATGCTGTTATGGTCTAATGGTCTAATGTTGTTATGGTCTAATGTTGTTATGGTCTAATGGTCTAATGTTGTTATCGTAGAATGTATGCACACATGACTGTAAGTCGCTTTGGATAAAAGCGTCTGCTAAATGGCATATATTAAAACTCCACAACAAAATCTGTTGGCCAGCAAGTTGGAGGGTTTTCAGCGGTTTAATAAAATGTATTCACAGCGTGCAAGGTAGCCACACCTGCAGAATGAGTTACGCGACTGAATAAGGTAAGTCTGAAAACCAAAAATACTGAGAAAGCATAAGAAATGCATGTGTAGGAAAGGTGTGCGTAGGAAAGGCGCACATTTCCTAAGTCAGCCCCTTGGTTGTTTGCTATTCAGTATGGTTATTTTAAGAAACATCACATTGTGAAAATGCTATTTCTAAGTGCCAGGTGACAACAACAAGCAACAACTTAGTATTTAAAAAAAAAATTTCGTGGTATCCAATTGGTAGCTACAGTGCGTCCTCCGAAACACAACCCAACCCACACTGCTTTTTGACACGATGCCCACTTAACCCAGAAGCCAGCTAAACATATGTGATGGAGGAAACACTGTGCCCTTGGCGACCGTGTCAGAGTGCACCTGCTGGCCAAACCCTCCCCTAAACCGAAAGACGCTGGGACAATTGTGCACCTCCCCATGGGTCTCCCGTTCGCGGCTGGCAGAGCCTGGACTCGAACCCAGAATCTCTAGTGGCATAGCTAGCACTGCGATGCAGTGTCTTAGACCACTACGCCACTCGGGACACCTAAATACATCGGATTTAAATTGGGTGGCATTGATTTCAGAGGACTAAAAGCAGGGGTAATGTCAGAATCAGCAAGTTTAATTATTTACACAGCATAGGCACAGCCAATCTTTTTATGTAATGCAAACCAAATTGGGCCAATTTGGCCACGGTGGTATGAACGGAAAAGACTTTAGACTTAGACAGGTGGAGAACAGACTTTGTCCCTCATTTGTATAACTACAGTGCATTCGGAAAGTATTCATACCCATGTACTTTTTCCACATTTTGTTAGGTTACATCCTTATTCTAAAATTGGTTAAATAGTCCCCCCCCAATCTCAGGCCAAATAGTTCAATCTTGGTTTCATCAGACCAGAGAATCTTGTTTCTCATGGTCTGAGAGTCTTTAGGTACCTTTTGGCAAACTCCAAGTGGGCTGTCGTGTGCATTTTACTGAGGAGTGGCTTGCTTCTGGCCACTCTACCATAAAGGCCTGATTGGTGGAGTTCTGCAGAGATGATTGTCTTTCTGGAAGTTTCTCCCATCTCCACAGAATAACTCTGGAGCTCTGTCAGAGGGACCATCTGGAGGAAACCTGGCACCATCCCAAGGTGAAGCATGGTGGTGGCAGCATCATGATGTGGGGATGTTTTTCAGCATCTGGGAGACTAGTCAGGATCCAGGGAAAGATGAATGGAGCAAAGTACAGAGAGATCCTTGATGAAAACCTGCTCCAGAGCTCTCAGGACCTCAGACTGGCACAAAAGTTCACCTTCCAAGAGGAAGGCACACAGCCAAGACAACGCAGGAGTGGCTTCGGGACAGGTCCCTGAATGTACTTGAGTGGCCCAGCCAGAGCCCGTACTTGAGTGGCCCAGCCAGAGCCCATATCTAACATCTCTGGAAAGATCTGAAAATAACTGTGCAGGGACGCTCCCCATGCGACCTGACAGACCTTGAGGATTTGCAGAGAATAATAGAAAAAAACTCCCCAAATGCATGTGTGCCAAGCATGTAGCGTCATACCAAAGAAAAGGCTGTAATCGCAGCCAAAGGTGCTTCATCAAAGTACTGACTAAAGGGTCTGAATACTTATGTAAATGTGATATTTCTGTTTTTTATATTTGATAAATTTGCTAAAATTTTACATTTAAAAAAATGTTTTTGCTTTGTCATTATGGGGTATTGTGTGTGTGTAGATTGATGGGGGGGGACGGGACTATTTAATCCATTTTAGAATAAGGCTGTAACATAAAACAAAATGTGGAACAATTCAAAGGGTCTGAATACACTGTATATCTGAATACACTGAATATCATGACATTTCGAGGCTGATTACACTACAGAAAGTATTGGCGATAATGAGATCAACTACTAGCATAGACATCCACAGAGGATACAGACAGTTTATCAGTACATCATGTCAACCATTTCAGAATTAGAAGTTACAACTTCAACTTTCTAATAATAGCAGCAGGTTTTCAGAAACAATTGAGGGCTGTGTTGATGTTGGGTGAGAGATTTGTTTGTGTTAACAATGATCCTGTCAGAGACCAGCTGTGCCCCACCCACTCCCCCACAAGCATTGTCTTCTGGGGTGGCTTCAGTGCAAGACACCATTTTTGTCTAATCAGAATCGCAATTTCCCTAATCCTCACAGAATCCTTCAACAAAATTAGCCAAATAAAACAATCATTTAGACACGCCTACCAGTCACCCGATCCTCTCACTTCCCCTTATCCGCCTACAGTGTTGCATTGCGATGATACCAACACCTCCTTCGGATGTCTATCAGTTCAGATCAGGAGTAGCCTGCCTACCTCATAGAACATATAGAAGGACAAGATCGTGAGGCCCAGATTGTAGACCAAGAGGAGACCCCGGCAAGACACCGGCTGTCTGTGTCTCATGTACTTGGGCCCCATCCATACGATCAGCAGGTACATGACTGTTAGTGCAAAGGTTGGAGGGTAGTTGTCCAGAAGCAGCCATCCCTGTACCCGCTCATCTGAAATACATGGACAGAACAACCTGATCTAACAGTGTAAGATGCTCCTTCTTTTCTGCACGCTATTCCCATATTTACTGTATTTCCTTTCCAGTGAGATAGAGAGCATAGAGAGGAGTAGTTACATTGCAGGATAGGCATATTGGTTGAAGGGGGTAAAAGGATACAATACAGTTTGAGTGAGAATTGGCTGTGACTACAAAGCATGTTCGTTTAACTCCAGGAAAGGTTGCTCTAGAATCATGGTGGTGCAAAAAGACCTGGTGTATTCCACTGCATGTATTAACACACAATGCAAACATTTCGTGAGGAGATAGTGTCATAATTAATTGTATGTTAATAATTAAGCATTTATTCATATGATAATTCCTAAACTGTCATTTAAAATTGCGTAATGAAACAGTAATAACACTTACCTCTGGGACCCATCCATGAGTCTATGTACATGTTTAGTTTATAATTAAAAGTCTCCATTTCTGACCTAAATAGACAGATGAAAGAGGAGAGAGTACCAAGTCACACATTGCAGCTCATCGCCAGAGCCATAGTTATACATTCTGAAAGACCTGAAATGTATGGTAAACTACCACTTTAGTATAAATAAAATACCATATTCAAGCAGCACTGCTGGAATGTGACTGAGTAAATCAGCGTACCTGTGTTGACAAAATATGTTTATCTTAAATTACACACAGCAGCTTACGGGAAACCAAAGCTTGGTTCATTGTACCAGAGGTACGATCATTTGGCACAACCAACTTTGGACTGAAAGAACACGCAAAGATGCTAGTCTGCTTTCTGCTTAGGCAAGCTATAAAGTCCATTTCAGAAGGTTAAGATTTAAGCGATAGACCGACTACGGGCCCAATGCAATTGGCAGTCAATGTGACAAAAGTGTAATGCATTGCCATTCATAAGACGATAACGTCAAGTTCATCAAAAGCTATAGAATCTGGTTACTTTTTGACCACTCTTAGATATTTTTCATCATTCGGATATTTCCTTTATAATTATTATGGTGCTGGAGTAGCTGTTCAAGCAGTCCCAAACGGATACAAATACAAACATCAACATTTAAATTACTCTTGCAAGATCATTTATGGGTCAGAGGTTAATAATGACCTCTCTTCATTGTAAGTGATACTTGCATTTATTACTGACTTGTCTCCAAATGTTGTCTTTTAATCTAAACAGCACCTAAACATCTTGTATAAAGTTCGCTAATAAAATCAAAGCAAAAAGTAAATAAAACAGAGAGCATCATAGCCTAATAGCGCATCAACTTATAGCAGGAAAGTTGGATAGCCTATGTCTGCTGTGCTGGATCAGGATGTAGTTGACCATAACCTCACTACTGTTTAAATGTAGCCGTGTAGCCAAAGCCTGTATTACTATTACAATGTTGTCGTTAACAAAAAGTACAATTTTGTCTAAATCAGCTGCCCAAATCCGGACACATATGGCAAATAACAATCGCAATCGTTCGCATCAGAGGCCACCACCTAATCATCAATTGTTTTACATAGCCTAGCTAGAGGACCTAGTTGGTGAGACATGAACTATGAAACCGCTTCTTAAATTATATTATCAAATGTATCAATTATGTAAATATTGTTAGCATATCCACAACTCAATGAAAACGAAGACCATCTTATTCCAAACCACATTCCAGCTCATGAAACGTACCCCTGGAAGATGCGTAGCCTTGGCTGACGGGTCCTAAGCACAAATGTGGAGACTCGTCAGTCAGTGAAACAGCGGGTGAAACACAGGGCGCGTCGAGCAGATCACTTTTGTCAGGTCAACGCCTTGTGAAGTGTGTTGCATTGTGGGAATAAAAATGTTCCGATTTCCGACTACAGATGACGACTGCATGAACTTTACAAAAATCATGTGATCAAAGGTCATGAAGTTATGACTTCAGTCGACTGCACATTTCTGCAGTTGCTCTTCGCCACTTTATCATGCAGTCATCACCTGCATTATGGGAGGCTCTATTGTCAACCAATCATTAGGGTGTTCTTTTTTGACCCATGCAAGACTTGACTGAAACAGGAACTAACTTTGCCGCAATTCATGCATAGAGTGGATATGTACAATTGAATATGACATTTGACGCTCGATTCAATTCCAAGGGATTTATTGGCATGGGAAACATGTTTACATTGCCAAAGCAAGTGGAATAGATAATAAACAATCTGAAATCAACAGTAAACATTACACTCACAAAAGTGTCAAAATAGAGACATGTCAAATGTTATATTACTGGCAAATAATTTAAGTACAAAAGGGACAACAAATAGACAGACTTTCAGTCTCTCTCACATCAAATGAATAGTACAATGTACACGCATACACTCGCCAGCCAGTTTATTAGCTACACCACCAATTTCACAAAAATGTATGGCTCCTACAGACAGTGGGTCACATGGCCATGGCTTGCTATATAAAGCGGGCATACAAGCATCAAGGCATTCAGTTACTGTTCAATTGAAGTTAAAAGGGGCAAAACGAGTGACCTAAACAACTTTGAGCGTGGTATGATCGTTGGTGACGGGCGCGCCGGATCCAGTATCTCAGAAACGGCCGCCCATCTGGGATTTTCATGGCAGTGTCTTGGGGTTTACTGAGAATGGAGCGACAAACAAAAAGCATCCAGTCAGTGGCAATCCTGTAAGCGAAAACAGCTCGTTGATGAGAAAGGTCAAAGAAGAATGGCAAGAATCGTGGAAGCTAACAGGTGGGCCATAAACAGACAATTAACGGCGCGGTACAACAGTGGTGTGCAGAACGGCATCTCAGAAGGCACAACTCGTCGATCCTTGTCACGGATGGGCTGTTGCAGCAGACGACCACACCGGGTTCCACTCCTACCAGCTAAAAACAAGAAGAAGCGGCTACAGTGGGCACATGATCACCAACACTGGACAATTGAGGAGCGGAAAAACATTGCCTGGAACATGGCAGCGCACGTTTACTGTGAACAGTTAGTTTCAGACAGTGGTCTAGTAGGCTACTGTGGCTATTTCATCATAATGTAGGCTTTCCAGAGAGGCCTACCATCAAAAACTACAGAGAAAATGCATCCCATAACATTTTAACATGGACATAGCTTTTCTATAATTCAGCCTACAGTAGCAGCCAATGTGTGGTGTTCAATTTAGGTCTACATTCCATGAGACTTTTGAGAGAAAAAACATGCAGGGCTTGACATTAACCTGTTTATCCACTTCTCCTCCAGACAAGGAGGAGACTGAAAATGTTGTTGTGGTGTTTGATACAAGAAATAACTTCACAAAATAAAATGTGTTATTATTCCCATAGCATTGTCAGACAAATTATGCTACCTTCTGCCTATTGGCTACTTAATTTATTCAAGCATGTCTCAAAATACAACACTGCCACTTTAAGACAAAAAAGCTATTTACCCCACTCTTTCAAAGATGTCTAGAAATGTACATGTTTTGTGCTCTTGTAGGAAGCCATATCTGCCCCATTGCTCACTACAAATGATCTATAACTGGACTAATAACTCACCAACTATCAAAGGATATGAACAAATGTGCCCACATGGCTACATGCAGCTCTCACTTTGATCTCAAAACAAGCCATCTACTCACTACCGCTCATGCAGTAAAGGAAGTACAGCTGAAATTTTGAATGGCACAGATCGATCTATGGCAATGGCCTATTTGCATATAGGCCTATTACAGCTCTGATTGGTTATGTCGCACCGGTCTGTGTATAGAGTATGGGCTGAGTCGTGTGTCAATCTAGTAGAATCCTACTCTGATCCATTCTGCCTACAACATCTCTTGCATAGTTAGTTTTGCATAGTTAATTTTGTGTAGGTATGTTGCATTAAAATTGGCTAATGTTGCGTTGATTCGATCACAAATCCTACTGTAAAGTGAAATGTTGATTGTGTTAACTAAGGGAGAAAACTAGAAAGTTGAGTGAACTTCAAGCTATGCTTCTCTGCACAGGCTGATATGTATTCTGCACGCAGTCCAGGGGGAACAATGCCAGTTTAGAGGGAACATTGCTGACATGTTGCACTGCGCTTTGCTGTTGGAAAACCTACTTTCGACTGTGGCAGATGCACCTGCCATGTTTTCACTCTTCGATTTTCGTCTGCAGTCTGTTGCTTTCGCCTTACTCAAACGAGCCTATGTTTTTTTTTCCATGACCTATGTGCAATGCAAGGAAGTGAAGACTCTTCCATCACAAACGGAATCTCTTCGCCAAACCCCTTCCCACCTTCGGCGAATTTCACCCGTGTTTATAATGGCCAAAAAGCAATTTTTGGTTTTCATGAATTTTACAATACAGCCAAGTTTGACTTTGTGGCTGTTGAATCTAATGGAAACCATGTATCATCTGCACATGGGTTTGAAAATCACCGCACCAGTTTAAACACTGCCTAATCCGAATTCTTCAAAAAATCAATGACGAAAATCACACATAATTCTACATTACCAACGACAGATTCTCCCCGTGTCATCTGTCGACGAGAGTCTGACAACGAGAAATTAGCCAGAAAGTGATTTCACCATCTGCTGATGTTGGCGTGCCACAGAGAGACATGTTCATTATAAATGCCCAAATGCACATTTACACATGCCAAAGACCTATTCTTTTTTAGACTATTTGTTTATTTAATAATATGTGTGCACTATTTTACGTGTAACTTTATTTGCCAATGACGGTTGCGCGACATTTTTTAAATGCAGAATCCGGGGAATTGTCCTATGTACGGACAAGGTTACTCTTGGTTTTTTTTTTAAAAAATCCTGGATTTATAAAAAGTAACAAGAAAATGAAACAAATAGCCTCTGCCCCAAGACATTGGCCGATCATGTGCAGAGATGTCACCCCATTCACATATCGTCAGTGGAAACCAATCAAATCACTGCATCACTCATGGGCTATGCAGAGCAGAGCTCAGTAGCAGCTGGTATGGCAATAGGGTCTGGCCATAGAGAACGATGGAGGCTTTTTCGCGATTGAGTGCTTCCACCACTTTAATGTAGTCAACTGGGAGGGACTTCCAACGTCATTGGCTGACCCCGTTGGAGTCAACCGGGTCATCATGAGGGATCAGCCAATCGTGAATAAGAAAATCAACTACTTTATGGAAATAGCCTCAATGGCTCGGCAGGTAGCCTAGTGGCTAGAGCATTGGGCCAGTGACCAAAAGGTTACCCGATCACATCCCTGAGCTGACAAGGTAAAGATATGTTGTTCTTCCCCTGAACAAGGCAGTTAACCCACTGTTCCCCGGTAGGTCGCCATTGTAAACAATAATTTGTTCTTAACTGACTTGCCTAGTTTTAAAAAATGTTTTATGTTGTCACAGCTGCTTCGTGCTCACCAGTTTGTAGTCCAAAACCCCAGAAAAGAGTCACTCCTGGTTTGTTCAGCTATTCCTATATTGAAAGAAAAGGGTTTTGGGATAAATGCAAAAGAAAAAAGGGCTGAGTTTAACACAGGCTTAGGAGATCATATACGTTTTGTTCTATGAGATAATATCAGTCAGATAATTCATCAAGGTCATTTTATGTGCTTTTTGATTACATAAATGCTTAATAAAAAATAAAAATGAAGTGATGTTAGCTGATGAAGATTATCTCATATAACAAAACATCAGATCTCCTTAACCTGTGTTTACCACATACCTTATTTGGGGTGTTTATGCAAAATAAACTACAGAGAACTCAGGAGTTAGTGCCTACAAAAATATGCCATTACCATTGCTCTCTATAATTGCGTAAATACAAAGAGGATTCCTCTATCTATCTCTATGGGTCTGGCTCCAGCAGAGATCTGTATAGCCTGATCTATCTTGTATCACCCATTCAATGGTGAGAGATTCTTGCACAAGCAACCATTGACAATTTAGTGATGGGCATTCCAACTCTTTTCAGTGAGCCGGCTCGTTCGGCTCAGCTCACCAAAAAGAGCCGCCAAAAAGAGCCGTCTCGTTTGACTCCAAAACAGTTCTTTAAAATGATTATATATATATTTTTCAAGTCAAACAGTTTGCGATAGTTTCACTATGATTGGTGTTAAAACAATTCTAATTAAATTATTATATGAAATCATACTCTACCTTAACCACAATGTATTTAAAAATGCATTGGTTTGTTATGAAAAAGAATGCCATTAAACATTTGTATTTAAAGTATAACCTTTTAAACAAAGTGCATATAAATCTAACCATTCAAAATTAATACAATCTGAACAGCATAATAGAATATTGCACCATATCAAAGAAAAATAAATAACAATTTGCAAAACTGCAGCATCCCACAAATTGAAATAACGGTAAAAAAGAAGGATGTTATTACACATGTGCATTTAAAATATAACTTTTTAAATTGTATATAAACAAAGTGCATATAGATGTAACAATTCAAAATGTATTCAATCTGAACAACATAAAATAATATTGCACCTAATCAAAGAAATGCAACTGTTCAGGGAAGTCAGGAACCAATACACGCAGTCAGTCAGGAAAGCAAAGGCCAGCTTTTTCAAGCAGAAATGTACATCCTGTAGCTCCAACTCCAAAAACTTCTGGGACACTGTAAAGTCCATGGAGAACAAGAGCACCTCCTCCCAGCTGCCCACTGCACTGAGGCTAGGTAACACGGTCACCACCGATAAATGCATGATAATCGAAAACTTCAAAAAAGCATTTCTCAACGGCTGGCCATGCCTTCCTCCTGGCTACTCCAACCTCGGCCAACAGCTCCGCCCCCCTCCTTGTTCTGAAAGAGCTGCAAAACCCGGACCCATACATATCAGCTGGGCTTGACAATCTGGACCCTCTATTTCGGAAACTATCCTCCGCCATTGTCGCAACCCCTATTACCAGCCTGTTCAACCTCTCTTTCATATCGTCTGAGATCCCCAAGGATTGGAAAGCTGCCGCGGTCATCCCCCTCTTCAAAGGAGGAGACACCCTGGACCCAAACTGTTACAGATCTATATCCTTCCTGCCATGCCCATCTAAGATCTTCGAAAGCCAAGTCAACAAACAGATCACTGACCATGTCGAATCCCACCGTACCTTCTCCGCTGTGCAATCTGGTTTCCGAGCCGGTCACGGGTGCACCTCAGCCACGCTCAAGGTACTAAACGATATAACCGCCATCGATAAAAGACAGTACTGTGCAGCCGTCTTCATCGACCTGGCCAAGGCCAAGGCTTTCGACTCTGTCAATCACCATATTCTTATCTGCAGACTCAGTAGCTTCGGTTTTTCTAATGACTGCCTTGCCTGGTTCACCAACTACTTTGCAGACAGTGTTCGGTGTGTCAAATCGGAGGGCATGTTGTCCGGTCCTCTGGCAGTCTCTGTGGGGGTGCCACAGGGTTCAATTCTCGGGCCGACTCTTTCTCTGTATATACCAATGATGTTGCTCTTGCTGTGGGCGATTCCCTGATCCACCTCTATGCAGACGACACCATTCTGTATACTTCTGGACCTTCCTTGGACACTGTGCTATCGAACCTCCAAATGAGCTTCAATGCCATACAACACTCGTTCCGTGGCCTCCAACTGCTCTTAACCGCTAGTAAAACCAAATGCATGCTTTTCAACCGTTCACTGCCTGCACCCGCACGCACGCCCGACTAGCATCACCACCCTGGATGGTTCCGACCTAGAATATGTGGACATCTATAAGTATCTAGGTGTCTGGCTAGACTGTAAACTCTCCTTCCAGACTCATATCAAACATCTCCAATCTAAAATCAAATCTAGAGTCGGCTTTCTATTTCGCAACAAAGCCTCCTTCACTCACACCGCCAAACTTACCCTAGTAAAACTGACTATCCTACCGATCCTCGACTTTGGCGATGTCATCTACAAAATAGCTTCCAATGCTCTACTCAGCAAACTGGATGCAGTTTATCACAGTGCCATCCGTTTTGTTACTAAAGCACCTTATACTACCCACCACTGCGACCTGTATGCTCTCGTCGGCTGGCCCTCGCTACATATTCGTCGCCAGACCCACTGGCTCCAGGTCATCTACAAGTCCATGCTAGGTAAAGCTCCGCCTTATCTCAGTTTACTGGTCACGATGGCAACACCCACCCGTAGCACGCGCTCCAGCAGGTGTATCTCACTGATCATCCCTAAAGCCAATGCCTCATTTGGCCACCTTTCCTTCCAGTTCTCTGCTGCCTGTGACTGGAACGAATTGCAAAAATCGCTGAAGTTGGAGACTTATCTCCCTCACCAGCTTTAAACATCTGCTATCTAAGCAGCTAACCGATCGCTGCAGCTGTACATAGTCCACCGGTAGATAGCCCACCCAATTTACCTACCTCATCCCCATACTGTTTTTATTTATTTACTTTTCTGCTCTTTTGCACACCAGTATCTCTTCCTGCACATGACCATCTGATCATTTATCACTCCAGTGTTAATCTGCTAAATTGTAATTATTCACCTACCTCCTCATGCCTTTTGCACCCAATGTATATAGACTTTCTTTTTTTCCTACTGTGTTATTGACTTGTTTATTGTTTACTCCATGTGTAACTCTGTGTTGTTGTCTGTTCACACTGCTATGCTTTATCTTGGCCAGGTCACAGTTGTAAATGAGAACTTGTTCTCAACTAGCCTACCTGGTTAAATAAAGGTGAAATAAATAAAAAAATTCAGGGCGGGATACAAATGTAAAATGTTCTTTGTATAAAATAAATCACTGCACTTGACTCACACAGCCTCAGTCACTTACTCACCTTGTCCACCGTGTTTGTGCCTCTCTGTGACATAAGCTAAACATCTAGGTGGCTAGCTCATCATGTCTCAGTCTAAACTGTACACTCAAAAATACAGAAAGGAGTGGGAATTAAACCCTGAATTCAAAGCCTGGTTGAAGCCGTTTATTGGAGATGATACACTGGCATACTGCCTGTTTTGTATGGCTGATTTCTACGCCAAACTTAGTGATGTAAAAAAACACATGACAACTCGAAAACATACT
The DNA here is from genome assembly GCF_021184085.1 of Oncorhynchus gorbuscha. Lineage (NCBI taxonomy): Eukaryota > Metazoa > Chordata > Actinopteri > Salmoniformes > Salmonidae > Oncorhynchus > Oncorhynchus gorbuscha. The sequence goes on along the minus strand of NC_060178.1, from coordinate 81,889,972 downwards.
CAAATGGCAAAGCCCTATAACAGTTCCACCCAAAACAGGCTGCCATTTATGGTTAAAAATTGACTCTGCAAAAAAGGCTGAGGCCACCATGACATTAGCTATCGCTGAACACTGTTCCATGCTGGCATGTGATCACATTGGAGAAGCATGTAGAGCTGCTTTCTCAGACTCCACTGCTGCTACCCACTTCAAAGTGCACAGAAATTATTAATGGTGTTCTAGCACCATACTTTCTGAAAAAGTTGGTTGCAAATGTGGGTGACCAGCGTTTCAGCCTCCTCCTCGATGAGTCTACGGATGTAAGTGTTTCTAAATACCTGGAGGTTGTGATAAGGTACTTTAGTGTGTCGTGGAAATTTCCTCTATTTACCAAATCATGGGAGCAAACCACACACACACGTTAGAGTTAGTTATCAAAGTCCATCTTTAATTATATGAGCTCTATCACAATCCTGTGACTCTCAGGCAATTCAGTGTCTAACCATGAAATCTCTGAGAGCCCCCCTGCATTGCAACTGCCATCCTTTAATAGCAAAGAACACACATAGTCAGACAGCATAGACATAATAAATCGTTCAGCTTTGTCTCCTTACTCAAACCCCAGAACCATAAACCAATCCTCCATATCAACAGGCATATATCAAATTGTCATTTAGATACAACCAACTCTAAATACAACCAATCCTGGACAAGCTCACGGAGACACACTGAACTGGCACACAGACATTGTGGAGTCAAGAGATATGTTTACACATGATGACACGTTGACCTCTCCCCTCTCTGTGGCCCATGCAACTTAGTCTTGACATAGAACAGATAACTGCAACCCCGCCACAGTATTATACAAAAATACCATTCTGTTGAGAAGTAACTTACACACATTTGATGAATATAAAACATCTTACATATGTTACCAACAAATTATGAATCTTCCACGACAAGTGACACCAAGCAGACAATTGTATCAACATTTATGAGGCTTGTTGAGTTGGAGGAAAGAGATGCCAAATCTATAGCCCGTGCTGTTGTGGCTTTCCTCGAGAAGTGTTGTCTTAAAAAAGAGAAACTCCTGGGGATAGGGACTGACAATGCCTCTGTTATGATGGGGATTAACAATGGGGTCCATAAAGTGCTGAAGGAAGAGTATGGCCTCAAATATCTTGTTCTTATTTGCTGTGTGTGCCACTCTTTCCAGCTTGCTATAAGTTATGTTTCTAATGACACCATCCCCGTAGTGTGGAGTACTTGGTACGAGAGACTTATAACTGGTTTTCAGTGTCTTCAAAGCTCAGGGAGGCCTCCAAGGCCAGATTTAAAAAGAATATGTTTTTATTTATTTATTTAACCTTTATTCAAACAGGTAGACAAGTTGAGAACAAGTTCTCATTTACAACTGCGACCTGGCCAAGATAAAGCTAAGCAGTTTGACACATAACAACACAGAGTTACACATGGAGTAAAACAAACATACAGTATAAAAATAAGTCTGTATACAATGTGAGCAAATGAGGTGAGATAAGGGAGGTAAAGGTGTGCAAAGTAGAATACTGGGGTGCAAAGGAGCAAAATAAATAAATACATAAGGGTAAGAGGTAGATGCTTGGGCTATTTATAGATGGGCTATGTACAGGTGCAGTGATCTGTTAGCTGCTCTGACAGCTGGCACTTAAGTGAGGGAGATAAGTGTTTCCAGTTTCAGAGATTTTTGCTGTTCATTCCAGACATTGGCAGCCAAGAACTGGAAGGAGAGGCGACCAAAGGAGGAATTGGCTTTGGGGATGACAAGGCCATATATAAGACCATCAACTGTGGGGAGAAACCTTTACAGATATTCAAGGTGTGTGCCACACGTTGGCTCTCCATTGAACCCACGGTTTCACGCATTTTGGACCAGTGGTAGGAGCTTAGGCTATATTTTGCAGTGACCAAGTCCAGTGAACACTGCTACATGGCTGAGGTTTTATACTCCATGTACAGTGATCCTCAAAACATATTGTATCTGACTTTTCTGAAGTTAGTGCTGGGTGAGGTACAGTTGGCCATCAAGACTTTTGAGGGAGAGCAAGTAGATCATCTTAAGCTACTTGACAGCTTGGTTAGCCTGATCAAATCTGTGAGCAGCAGGGTGCTGAATCTACTGGCAAATGTTGATGTCCTCAAAGGGCCAATAGATGGATATATCAGTCCCAAACCGTACCTTAGTTACCTTTTTGAGTCAAAGGCAGCTGAGCTCCACCTTGCGCCTGAGGATGAAAACATTGTCCGAAAGCAGCGTGTAGCCTTCACCATCTCCCTCACTAATGAGTTGAGGGTGAGACTGCCGGACAACATCGAAGCATTGCAGTACATGTCAGTTTTCAATGTGGAGGAAACTCTAAAGCACAAAAAGAGCCCTGGAGAAATAGAAAAAAATAGCCAAGCTCCTTGGCTACTCCCCTGCAGAGATAAACAAGCTTGTCCAGCAATGGCGTGCCATCCATCTTAATAAATGGAATGAGACAAAAAACACACTGGGCTTCTGGAGTGAGATTTCAGGGATGCAGCTGATATCAACCCGTTTCAAGAACTTGCCATGGCTGCTGTGTCTGTGTTGTCCTTGCCACACTCAAATGCTGAAGTCGAGAGAGTATTCAGCCAGATGAGTGTGGTAAAAAGCAAACTTAGAAATCGGATGTCCTTGCAGACCCTAAACTCCATCCTGTATATTCTATATGGACTTAAGCTGCCTGGTGAGGCTTGCTATGAGCACCAGCTGCCTGATAATGTTTTGCAGCTTTTTGGCACATCAGCTGCTTACTCATTTAAGTCAGCTCCCTCAGTTGCTGAACCTACCATAGAGAGCCTTGACCAAAATGACGACGACACACTCTTTCTGTGAGCCAGCACAGCCTGGGTGTGTGTGGAGGGGGGTCTGGAAAAAAAACAATTCACCTGAATTAAGGCCAGACTAGTTATCTTAATTTTCTCACATTGCCATTGACAGTTTTTTTGATTGTCTGTTTTTGGTCCATTTAGATTGTTAAATGTAGATTGTATACAACAACAAAAAATATGGTTAGAAAATGGTAGGCGTGAACACCATGGTTATCGAAGGCTTGAAAAAGACTGTGGAGGTTGCATGTGGTGAAATTAATGATGTGAAAACGAGAGTGGCAAAAGTTGAAAAAAATGTGGAAAGGGTGTAAAAGAATAACAATGTCTACCATAGACGTCTCACTGATCTGGAACAATACACAAGAAAATGGAACCTGAGACTCTACGGCTTGCCAGAGGTGGAGAATGAAGATGTGCGAGGAGAGGCTATCCGTATCTGCCAAGAAGTTTTGCCTGCAGAGAAGAACAAAGTTGGTGATACCATCGACGTTGTACATCGCTTCGGCAAGAAGCAACAGCAAAGCGATTCAAGACCCAGGGGTATCATCATCCTATTCACTACCAGATTCTACAGGGATGCTGTCTGGAAAGCTGCTAGGAAGAACGCCTTCCTTCAGAGCCATGGTATTTCGCCGAGCATCTCAGCCCGGAAGACATAGAAAGAAGGAACAAGTTGTGGCCAACGATAAAGATAGCACGAAGTGAGGGGAAGGCTGCTTACTTCGTCGGAGGACGAGGTTTCATCAACGGTTCAGAAATCCATATTCCTCCCTAAAATCTCACCAGAAGGAACAGGTTGATGGTTTCAGCCATGGTATTCTCATTTTCCTTATGTTGTTTACCTAACAAGTATCAGGTGACTATTTTAAAGGAATACTCAGGTATTTCAATTCATTAGTTTGTTCTTGTATGACCAGAAGTCCTATTTTGTTTATAAACTTACGAAGAAGATTGAAAGCTGAATTTATGTTTTATGTATACAGTAACTAAGATACTGTTTTAAATGGCATACAGGTCAGCTCTGACTTTACACGGTTATTGTTCTATTTAGTTATTAATACTTATTTCCAAAAAAGGTCTTAGGAACGTTTATATGTAAAACATTTTGTTATTCAATTATTTTATGATCAGTTTTCATATGTACTTAAAATAGTAGGTACCCTTTTATTTAAATTATTATTTGTTTGATTTCTCAGAATAGTTCCTGATTACACTAAAGAGGGTTTTTAGTCTCTCTTACTACAAGAACCCTTGGTTTGGTCTTGAACATAATTTCCAGTTGAGTTGCATTTCAAAAGTTATGGAATAAGCTATTTTCACTTTAAATGGACTTAAATGGTGCAGATCTCGGTTCCTTATCGTTTACATTCACTGCTCCTACGTCTTTGACTCATCCTACTACAGTTTATACTTTTATATAATCTTTGTTGTTTTGTCTTTGTCTATATTATCTCTTAATGCTAGGGGGTTACGAAACAGTGTGAAGCGCAAGGCCTTATTTTTATTTGCTAAACAATTTCGAAAATATTTTTGCTTTTTTCAATAGTCTCACTCAATTTCTGCTGATGCCAACTTCTGGAGGTCACAGTGGGGCAACGATATTTGGCTTTCCCATGGATCTCAACGCTCTGCTGGTGTCAATACAATGAAAAATACCTTTGGTGGTAATATTCTACACTCGGAATGTGACCCCTTTGATCACTTTATTTGTCTTGTGATCAGTTACAATGACATTACACTCATTACTGTAAACTTCTACGGGTACAACACCAACCATGAGAATGATGAGTTGCTTGAATCTATAGAGAAACATATACTTCATTGGTTATCTAAATTTCCCAATTCGTTATTATTGATAGGAGGGGACTTTAACATTACAATAGATAATTCAACTGATAGATGGCCCCCAGGTAGGCCAACCAATCAGAATTTGCGTTTAATACTTTTTATGGAAAAGTTTGATCTTACTGATATATGGAGAGAGAGGTTTCCGGCCGACAGATCATTCACTTGGAGTAACAAAACAGGCTCCAGACAATCCAGAATAGATTTTTGACTTATATCCAAATGTATTGAAAGTGAGTGTGTTACTACAAATATTTGTACTACTCCCCTCACAGACCATAAGGCTATTTACATTGATATCAAAATATTTACCCCTGATACAAACCTTGGTAGAGCATCCTACTGGAAGCTAAATAGCTCATTATTAAATAATGATATAGTTACATTTGAGGTTAAAGATCTGCTCTCACACTTTTGGGAAAGGGCTTGTGAAGAAAAATCTTATTGCAAGAACTGGGAGCTCTTTAAATTTGAGGTGTCCAAATATCTTAGAAAATATGGTAGTAATCTTGCTAAGACCAGAAGAGCTGAGGAGGAAAAGGTGATCATTAAGATAACTTCCCTTTCTCAGAGGTCCCCAGCCGACCTCTTGGGGGAGGAGAAGATGGAACTAATTGAGTTACAAAATAAACTGGATAATATATATAAATTAAAAGCAGAAGGAGCCTTCATTAGATCTAGGAAAAAATGGATTGAGTAGGGAGAACAGAATTCATCCTATTTCTTTAGACTTGAGAAATTTCACTCTAAAAATAACACTATCCATAAGTTAAACATTGATGGTGTTATTACAGATGACCAAAAATTAATCGCTAAATACTGCAGCAATTTTTACAGAAAATTGTATAGCTCTACGTACTGTCAGGAATCCACAGATATGTTTTTTAACTCACTGAATAATGTTCACTCTATCAGTGATATAGAATCTAAACAGTGTGATGAACCCATCAAAGTTGAAGAGATTATAGAGTCTATCAAACATCTAAAGAACAATAAATCACCAGGTATTGATGGAATTACATCAGAATTTTACAAATTATTTTCTGAACAAGTAGCTCCCTTCCTATTCGAAGTCTTTTTTAGAGAGTATTAAAAACAATGTTCTCCCTCCTACAATGAGTCAGGGGTTAATAACACTGATACCTAAGCCTAAAAAAGAAGTGCTGCTCATCGATAACTGGCGTCCAATTTGTCTTCTTAATAATGACTATAAGATATTAGCCTCACTACTTGCAAAAAGAATTAAAGAAGTTCTGGATGCAATCATTGATGAAACACAGTCTGGCTTCATGAGGAACAGACATATTTCTAACAATGTCAGACTAGTATTAGACGTACTTGACTACTCAGACCTAATAACTGAGGATAGCTTCATATTATTTTTAGATTTTTATAAAGCATTTGACACAGTAGAGCATCAGTTTCTCTTCCACTCCCTTGAGAGACTTGGCTTTGGGGATTTTTTCTGTAAGGCTATTAAGACTCTCTATGCAAATGGTAACAGCTCTATCAAATTGAAATATGGCACCTCACCTAGATTTGAGTTAAAGAGAGGAATTAGGCAAGGTTGTCCTATCTCTCCGTACCTGTTTTTATTAATCACCCAACTTCTTGCAAATTCTTTAAATAATAGTCCTGTACAAGGTATTTCCATAGCTGGTAAAGAAATTATTATAAGCCAGCTGGCTGACGATACTACACTTTTTCTGAAAGACGCTAACCAAATTCCCATATCGATCAATGTGATACAATCCTTTTCCAAAGCGTCTGGTCTATATCTTAACATTAAGAAATGTGAACTCATGGCTGTCAAAGATTGTGTGACACCTTCATATTATGGTATTCCAGTAAAAGAAGAACTTACATATTTAGGCATAACCATTACAAAGGATCAGAAGTCTAGAGGCTTACTAAATTTTAACCCTCTTATTTAAAAAACCCAGAAGAAACTAAATCAATGGCTACAGAGGGACTTATCTTTAAAAGGTAGAGTCCTAATAACCAAGGCTGAAGGTATCTCTAGACTAACATATTATGCTCTATCTTTATATCTTGACCGTAAAATAAGCAAGGAGATAGACCAGATGCTTTTCAACTTTCTTTGGAGAAACCGTACCCATTACATTAGGAAAACTGTTGTAATGAACACTTATGAGAATGGTGGACTGAATTTTCTGGATTTTACTACTTTAAATAATACTTTCAAGATCAATTGGATAAAACAATTCCTAAGAAGACCCACTTCTATCTGGAATTTTATTCCTCATCGTGTCTTCTCTACTTTTGGTGGCCTTAACTTCATGTTGATTTGCAATTATAATATTGACAAAGTTCCAGTGAAACTTTCTGCTTTTCATCGGCAGGTTTTCTTGTCATGGTCCTTAATTTATAAACACAATTTGTCTCCACACAGATATTATATATGGAATAATCGGGATATATTGTATAAAAATACCTCTCTGTTTTTAGAATATTGGTTCAGAAATAATATCCTATTGGTTAGCCAACTGGTAAATGCAGAGGGTCTTTTACTCAGTTATAAAGAATTCTTATCACTTTACAAGGTCCCTGTAACACCTAAATGTTTTTGCAATTGTTTTAGATGCCATTCCCTCAGGTGTTGCCATGTTATTCAGGAACATGTCAAGACCTGACCCTCAGAGCCTACCTTCTATTGACCCTGTTGACTCATCAGTAGGAAAGATTTGTTTCTCTTTTGGTCCATTCAACAACAGAGCGATACGATCCTTGTTTCAGCAGGATGTTGTATCTATACCTTATGTCATGCCTTATTGGAATGGATTTATTGATAATATCTGTTGGAAAAAAGTTTGGATGTTGCCACAAACATACCTACTTGTTAACAAAATTAAGGAAGTTTCCTTTAAAATTATTCATAAATATTATCCTGCCAACCACTATATGAAGAAGTTTAAGGAAAACATCAACTCAAATTGCTCCTTTTGTAATGACCACCCAGAAACAGTTGTGCATCTTTTTTTGGCATTGTATGCATGTAAGAAAACTGCGGCAAGACATCAGTAGGTTTATAATTGAACACATTTATGAAGATTTTACACTATTGTGGAGAAATTTACTGTTTGGATTGTTTACATACAATAGAAATAAGCGGAATCATTTTTATGTAATTAATTTTATTATTCTTTTGGCCAAATTTCATATACACAAATGTAAATTTACAAAAAAACACATTTTCGTATCCTACAAAAAAGAAATTGAACTGTATTTTAAGACGGTTAAATGCTCTACTAACAAAAAAGCTGTTAGAATTGTAAGTATATATGCATGTCCCTTAAGGTCCTTGTGTAATTGTAATGTGATATTGTACCCCCTAGCTCGATTGTCCATTGTTTGTAATCTATGTGTGCTTGTGTTCCCTCATGTGCTTTATGTATTGATTTGTTGTTTATAAAAAATAAAATAAAAAGGACAGTCAACAGCTACTTTCTTGACTGAGGAGTTGGCAACACTGCGCAGGGGGGGAGAAGGGGCAGGGGTTGGAGAAGTCAATGAGAGACGTTAGTTTCGCTCGTTATCCATTTTCTCAAAATGTAAAGGCACAACCTAGATTCGAGCCAAAGTCTTAAGTAGTTGTTAGTAGTTACAAACTGACACGTTTTCATTTTTGTCAAAAACAACTTTAAATCGAAGGAGTGCCTTTGATTTGACAGCTTGCGCAGTTCGGCGAGAGATGACCACAAGAGCCGACGACGTGTTTCTGCACATGAGTTTAGCTAGCCAATGTTGCCATGTCATCGCCTGCAAGTGTGATCGGGGATTTATATTGGAGAAGCAGTTTCTGCCTTTCTTCATACTGGACTGTCTTTGACATTATTATTATTATTAGTAGTAGTAGTAGTATTGAAATTGTAGTGCTCAGTGGCACAGCATTATGGGTAATGCGTTCATTACCCCTTACAAGCAATGTCAATCAGGGTTGCCAGGTTGCATGGAAAATGACCTATTTGTGTGTGGGTATTTTTGGAGTAGATGGGGGTAGGAATAGGGGGAGGCATTCTCATGTTGACAGATTCATCAATAAATAGGCCACAGAGGAACTTCAAAAATAAAAATATGTTTGGTGTAAATGTTTCTGGTGCAACTGTATGGTAGTTGAGGCTCTTAGACGGCTGTGTGCAACCATAGAGTATAAAGCCTGACTGGACTAGGATCAGTTAAGCCAGGGATGTTCATACAGTTTGTGGGCCAATTGCGGCCCACGAGTAGTTTTAAAACGGCCTGCAACATTTATGAAATTATATTAAATGGGGGCATGCAAGAGAAAGTAACACACATATATATATATATTTTTTTTTACCAGTAATATGTAATATAACTTGTTATGGTACATAGAGATGTGGGTGGAAATCTGTGAAGATGGCCTCATATTGTTTTTTTAGACTCATTAGGGAGAATCTTGCATGAGGTACCCGAGAACCAGTGTAGGCTCCTCAGAGGAGAAAGGGGAGGACCATCCTCCTCAGAGAATTTCAGAAAAATGTAAATTGTGAGACATTCAAAAAGTTTTTAGATAAGACTATACTAAACATATTCACATGTCACCAAATAATTGATTAAAACAAACAGCTGGCTTCTGTCCTCTGGGTAAATTGATGTCAATACAAAACCTAGGAGGCTCATGGTTCTCACCCCCTTCCATAGACTAACACAGTAATTATGACAAGTTCCGGAGGACGTCCTCCAATCTATCAGAGTTCTTGCAGCAAAAACTGTCATGTTGTCCACCCGATCAGAGACGTAATCTAGTACTGAAACATAATCTACTACTAGATAGCACTGCAGTGCATAAAACTGAGTGAGTAGTTGACTCATAGAGAGAAAGACAATAGCTTAACAGTTTTGAAAAAATCTTTCTTCCAGAGAGAAAGAGAGAGAGCTAGCTATATTTTGTACTATATATTTCTTCACTTTCACTTACTTAGCTAGCTATTTTAGCCTACTCAAACACCTGGCCAAAACAGAGAGGGATGCTATATTATCTAGTTGGCTACGGCTATCCAACACTGGAACTCTTCAAAGTCAATGTAAGCTTTTGGTTTTATAGATTTATTGCCACTGGGGCCTACCAGTGTAACTGCTAAACTGCTTGCTGCTGACCTTATACTGTACTGCATGACTGTAGCAGGTATACTAAAGCGTTAGTTCTAGTAACTATGTTGACTATGACGTGACAACGATGTAGGTTGTGTGTGGCTATTAGCAGTTATGATATGAAGGTTTGGCTTGGAAATGTTTTAATGCCTGGCCACATACAGCTGGTGTGTTGTGCACTGGGAAGAGAAAATGTGAGAGGAGGAGAGCGTGTAGATAGATGCGAGAAGGAAATATATATCCAAGGAGATGTTTGTATGTCATTGCTATCAACGTCTGTTTGTATGTGGTTGGGTGATTGTGGAGGCCAGGTCAACTGATGCAGCACTCCATTACGCTCCTTCTTGGTCAAATAGCCCTTACACCGCCTGGAGGTGTGTTGGTCAATGTCCTGTTGAAAAACAAATGATAGTCCCACTAAGCGCAAACCAGATGGGATGGCGTATCGCTGCAGAATGCTGTGGTAGCCATGCTGGTTAAATGTGCCTTGGATTTGAAATAAATCACAGACAGTGTCACCAGCAAAGCACCCCCACACCATCACACCATCACACCTCCTCCTCAATGCTTCAGGGTGGGAACCAAACATACGGAGATAATCCATTCACCTACTCTGCATCTCACAAAGACACAGCGGTTGGAACCAAAAATCTGTAATTTGGACTCAAAGGACAGATTTCCACTGGTCTATTTTCCATTGCTTGGTGGTTCTTGGCCCAAGCCAGTCTCTTCTTCTTCTTGGTGTCCTTTAGTAGTGGTTTCTTTGCAACAATTCGAACATGAAGGCCTGAATTGAATTGGCCCACCCAATCTACCTACCTCATCCCCATACTGTTTTTATTTTATTTAACTTTCTGCTTTTTTGCACACCAGTATCTCTACTTGCACATCATCATCATCTGCTCATTTATCACTCCAGTGTTAATTTGTTAAATTGTAATTATTTGCTCCTATGGTCTATTTATGGATACAACGAATGGATACAACGTTCCATCTTGAGTTGATGGGTAGGCTGCAGTCTGGGATCTAGGAATAATGGTAATTTCAAGTATCGAACGATTGATTCCTTTTTTGAATAATATAATGTATAAATGTACACCAAGGTAATTATTTGTCATGCCTCTTCTAAGCAGTATCTGATGGTGAAAGGGGTCTCAGCAGGGCTAGGCAACCAGGGAAGACCGGTAGGTGACAGCACTGACGTGAACTCTTACAGATGCAACACTTTATTCTGTCTGTGCAGCAAACACTGGACACGCCCAAAGCTTCAAAGACTGTAATGGGGCGGAAGGGTAGCTTAGTGGTTAGAGCGTTGGACTTGTAAACGAAAGGTTGCACGTTCAAATCCCTGAGCTGACAAGGTACAAGTCTGTCGTTCTGCCCCTGAACAGGCAGTTAAACCCACTGTTCCTAGGCCGTCATTGAAAATAAGATTTTGTTCTTAACTGACTTGCCTAGTAAAATAAATTTTAAAAGGCAGTCTGACAAACCTCAAGTTGATTTCCAACCGGTATCAAGGGTTGATAGAGGCTTTTCCCAATGACACAAAACATGTAAAAAAAAATGTGAGGAAGACCTGGGAGGCAATATTGATGAGGATGAATCATGTTTGAATGCCCAGTCATGTTGATGTAATCTCAGACATAAATTACTGCAGTTTAAGGTCATCTATGGAACACACTTTATGCCAGTGAAACTGAATATCATGCACTCAGAAATGTAATTCCTCTGCTGGAGGTGGGGGACATTTGCATATGTTATGCTCTTGTGGAGGCAGGCTGAATTCTGGAAAAGAGTATGTTCTTTTATCTCAGCAGGTCTACAGAGTCTCCCTTTTCCATGTTTTGTTTGCTTGGAAATGTTGAAGAAACTGTGTAACCTGTCATTTTTAGCAGCTAAGAAATGCATTAATTGGACGGTTGGTTATCATCCCACAATGTCACAATGGATGGCAGAAATGTCAAGTTATGCATTACTTAATTTGATTTATTACAAGATTAAGGTATACTGTGCAACTTTCATAAGGTCTGGATGCCTTATTTGGAATACTGTCCAACGACATAAGTCTGTATTTTCCTCCCGAGTGGCGCAGTGGTCTAAGGCACTGCATCGCAGTGCTAGCGGTGCCATTAGAGATCCTGGTTTGAGTCCAGGCTCTGTCGCAGCCGGCCACAACAGTGAGGCAGCACAAAATTGGCCCAGCATCTGGTTTAGGGGAAGGCTTGGCCGGAAGGGATGCTCTTGTCCTATCGCGCACTAGCGACTCCTGTGGTGGGCCAGGCGCAATGCAAGCTGACATGGTCGCTAGGTGTACAGTGTTTCCTCCAACACATTGGTGAGGCTGGCTTCCGGGTTAAGCTGGGCCTGGTGTCAAGAAACAGTGTGGCTTGGCTGGGTTGTGTTTCGGAGGACGCACGGCTCTCGACCTTCGCCTCTCCCGCATCCGTACAGGAGTTGCAGTGAAGGGACAAGACTGTAACTACCAATTGGATAGCATGAAATTGGAGAAAAAAGGGGGTATAAAAAAAGACAAAATAAATAGGTCTGTATTGAAAACATTCCCAAGTCAGGGGAGATGCCTATTTAGGCAATTCCTAGTTGCTGGGCTGCTCAGTCCTGGTCCTGGGGGTCTGCCGTACTGTTGATTATCACTCTGGCCTTGGCCTAACACACCTGACACCAATAATGAATGTTTCACTAAGATCCTTAAGCTGAGTGGGGTGTGTTGGCTTGGGGCACTGCAGGGCGGTTGACCCCTAGGGGCAGGAAGGGGCGAACCAGCTATATTGTGTGCAAATGAAAAGAGCTCTACAGTACCATTGTACTAATTGAGGAGAATTAGAACAACCCTACAATTATTTTTAATCCTCTATCTTTTGACACATTCATGAAAATAGTCATGGCCTCGAAACCGTCAAGCTACATACTGGATCCTATTCCAATTAAACTCAACTCCTGAAAGAGCTACTTCCTGTGCTTGGCCCTCCTATGTTGAACATAATTTTTTCCGACTTCCGGGTTGGAGCGAGCGGTCGCATCGACACATCGCTCCGCAGGTAGTATAACTTTTTCATTACATTTCATTACATTTCATTATAGCACAACGGTTTGATTTGTCTAAATCTTAGCAATTTCTTAGTTAGCTAGCTACATAGCCGTCTTTGTATCAAAGATAATTGCGTAATTATCGTATTTTGCCGTCCTAACGTAGTCTTCACTAGCCAGCTAGCTAACGTCCACCGATTAGCTGCACTGGAGAAACTATTACACTCAACTGAACGACTTGATTAGTGTAGTGTTAGCTAGCTACATAGCTGTCTTTGCTGTCTTCGTATTCAAGATAATTGTGTAGTTTAGAGTGTGTAGTCTTAGAGTGATTATCTTAATTTACCGAGGTTAGCTAGCCAGCTATTTGTCGTCCTTAACGTAGGAGACTCTGCTAGCTAGCCAACAGCTAGCCAGCGTCTTCTGAATAGACTCAACAACCCGGTCGCATTCACAGGTAGTATCACATTTTCATTTTATTTCATTACAGTATAACGGTTTGATTTGTTTGATCGTAGCTAGCTACATAGCTAGCTACATAGCCGTCTTTGTATCAAAGATAATTGTGTAGTCTAGAGCGACTTTCTATGTTAGCTAGCCAGCTATTGTCGTTCTTTTAACGCAACGTAACGTAAACAACACTACTAGCTAGCCAGCTAGCCCCCGAAAAGCAGCACTGTCGAAACTATTACACTCAACGGAACGACTTGATTAGTGTAGTGTCAACAACACACCCACTGCCAGCTAGCCTACTTCAGCAGTACTGTATCATTTTCATAATTTTAGTCAATAAGATTCTTGCTACGTAAGCTTAACTTTCTGAACATTCGAGACGTGTAGTCCACTTGTCATTCCAATCTCCTTTGCATTAGTGTAGCCTCTTCTGTAGCCTGTCAACTATGTGTCTGTCTATCCCTGTTCTCTCCTCTCTGCACAGACCATACAAACGCTCCACACCGCGTGGCCGCGGCCACCCTAATCTGGTGGTCCCAGCGCGCACGACCCACGTGGAGTTCCAGGTCTCCGGTAGCCTCTGGAACTGCCGATCTGCGGCCAACAAGGCAGAGTTCATCTCAGCCTATGCCTCCCTCCAGTCCCTCGACTTCTTGGCACTGACGGAAACATGGATCACCACAGACAACACTGCTACTCCTACTGCTCTCTCTTCGTCCGCCCACGTGTTCTCGCACACCCCGAGAGCTTCTGGTCAGCGGGGTGGTGGCACCGGGATCCTCATCTCTCCCAAGTGGTCATTCTCTCTTTCTTCCCTTACCCATCTGTCTATCGCCTCCTTTGAATTCCATGCTGTCACAGTTACCAGCCCTTTCAAGCTTAACATCCTTATCATTTATCGCCCTCCAGGTTCCCTCGGAGAGTTCATCAATGAGCTTGATGCCTTGATAAGCTCCTTTCCTGAGGACGGCTCACCTCTCACAGTTCTGGGCGACTTTAACCTCCCCACGTCTACCTTTGACTCATTCCTCTCTGCCTCCTTCTTTCCATTCCTCTCCTCCTTTGACCTCACCCTCTCACCTTCCCCCCCTACTCACAAGGCAGGCAATACGCTCGACCTCATCTTTACTAGATGCTGTACTTCCACTAACCTCATTGCAACTCCCCTCCAAGTCTCCGACCACTACCTTGTATCCTTTTCCCTCTCGCTCTCATCCAACACCTCCCACACTGCCCCTACTCGGATGGTATCGCGCCGTCCCAACCTTCGCTCTCTCTCCCCCGCTACTCTCTCCTCTTCCATTCTATCATCTCTTCCCTCTGCTCAAACCTTCTCCAACCTATCTCCTGATTCTGCCTCCTCAACCCTCCTCTCCTCCCTCTCTGCATCCTTTGACTCTCTATGTCCCCTATCCTCCAGGTCGGCTCGGTCCTCCCCTCCCGCTCCGTGGCTCGATGACTCACTGCGAGCTCACAGAACAGGGCTCCGGGCAGCCGAGCGGAAATGGAGGAAAACTCGCCTCCCTGCGGACCTGGCATCCTTTCACTCCCTCCTCTCTACATTTTCCTCCTCTGCCTCTGATGCTAAAGCCACTTTCTACCACTCTAAATTCCAAGCATCTGCCTCTAACCCTAGGAAGCTCTTTGCCACCTTCTCCTCCCTCCTGAATCCTCCTCCCCCCCCTCCTCCCTCTCTGCAGATCACTTCGTCAACCATTTTGAAAAGAAGGTCGACGACATCCGATCCTCGTTTGCTAAGTCAAACGACACCGCTGGTTCTGCTCACACTGCCCTACCCTGTGCTCTGACCTCTTTCTCCCCTCTCTCTCCAGATGAAATCTCGAGTCTTGTGACGGCCGGCCGCCCAACAACCTGCCCGCTTGACCCTATCCCCTCCTCTCTTCTCCAGACCATTTCCGGAGACCTTCTTCCTTACCTCACCTCGCTCATCAACTCATCCCTGACCGCTGGCTACGTCCCTTCTGTCTTCAAGAGAGCGAGAGTTGCACCCCTTCTGAAAAAACCTACACTCGATCCCTCCGATGTCAACAATTACAGACCAGTATCCCTTCTTTCTTTTCTCTCCAAAACTCTTGAACGTGCCGTCCTTGGCCAGCTCTCCCGCTATCTCTCTCTGAATGACCTTCTTGATCCAAATCAGTCAGGTTTCAAGACTAGTCATTCAACTGAGACTGCTCTCCTCTGTATCACGGAGGCGCTCCGCACTGCTAAAGCTAACTCTCTCTCCTCTGCTCTCATCCTTCTAGATCTATCGGCTGCCTTCGATACTGTGAACCATCAGATCCTCCTCTCCACCCTCTCCGAGTTGGGCATCCCGGCGCGGCCCACGCTTGGATTGCGTCCTACCTGACAGGTCGCTCCTACCAGGTGGCGTGGCGAGAATCTGTCTCCTCACCACGCGCTCTCACCACTGGTGTCCCCCAGGGCTCTGTTCTAGGCCCTCTCCTATTCTCGCTATACACCAAGTCACTTGGCTCTGTCATAACCTCACATGGTCTCTCCTATCATTGCTATGCAGACGACACACAATTAATCTTCTCCTTTCCCCCTTCTGATGACCAGGTGGCGAATCGCATCTCTGCATGTCTGGCAGACATATCAGTGTGGATGACGGATCACCACCTCAAGCTGAACCTCGGCAAGACGGAGCTGCTCTTCCTCCCGGGGAAGGACTGCCCGTTCCATGATCTCGCCATCACGGTTGACAACTCCATTGTGTCCTCCTCCCAGAGCACTAAGAACCTTGGCGTGATCCTGGACAACCCCCTCTCGTTCTCAACCAACATCAAGGCGGTGGCCCGTTCCTGTAGGTTCATGCTCTACAACATCCGCAGAGTACGACCCTGCCTCACACAGGAAGCGGCGCAGGTCCTAATCCAGGCACTTGTCATCTCCCGTCTGGATTACTGCAACTCGCTGTTGGCTGGGCTCCCTGCCTGTGCCATTAAACCCCTTCAACTCATCCAGAACGCCGCAGCCCGTCTGGTGTTCAACCTTCCCAAGTTCTCTCACGTCACCCCGCTCCTCCGTTCTCTCCACTGGCTTCCAATTGAAGCTCGCATCCGCTACAAGACCATGGTGCTTGCCTACGGAGCTGTGAGGGGAACGGCACCTCAGTACCTCCAGGCTCTGATCAGGCCCTACACCCAAACAAGGGCACTGCGTTCATCCACCTCTGGCCTGCTCGCCTCCCTACCACTGAGGAAGTACAGCTCCCGCTCAGCCCAGTCAAAACTGTTCGCTGCTCTGGCCCCCCAATGGTGGAACAAACTCCCTCACGACGCCAGGACAGCGGAGTCAATCACCACCTTCCGGAGACACCTGAAACCCCACCTCTTTAAGGAATACCTAGGATAGGATAAGTAATCCCTCTCACCCCCCCTTTAAGATTTAGATGCACTATTGTAAAGTGACTGTTCCACTCGATGTCATAAGGTGAATGCACCAATTTGTAAGTCGCTCTGGATAAGAGCGTCTGCTAAATGACTTAAATGTAAATGTAATAATAAATAGCTCCCTATCCACCGGATGTGTATCAAACTCACAAAAAGTGTCAGTAATAAAGCCTTTCTTGAAAAACCAAACCTTGACCCGGGAAAAACAAATATAAATGAAAATCAGCCTGTATCGAATCTCCCATTCCTCTCAAAAAATGTTGAAAAAACTACTGCACAGCAACTCACTGCCTTCCTGAGGACAAATGTATCCGAAATGCTTCAGTCTGATTTTAGACCCCATCATAGCATTGAGACTGCACTCATGCAGGTTGTAAATGACCTCTTAATGGCGTCACACCATGGATCTGCATCTGTCCCTGTGCTCCTAGACCTTAATATCACTATATTCTTTTGGAGAGATTGCCTGGTTTAGATCTTATCTGTTGGAAAGATACCAGTTCATCTCTGTTGGTGGTTTGTCATCTGGCAAATCAATTGAAGTTTCGGTGTTCTTCAAGGTTCCGTTTTAGGACCACTATTGTTTTCACTATATTCTACCTCTTAATGATGCCATTCGGAAACACAATGTCAACTTTCACTGCTATGTGGACGACACACAGCTGTACATTTCAATAAAACATGGTGAAGCCCCAAAATGTCCTACCCTGCAAGCCTGTGTTTCAGACATAAGGAAGTGGAGGATGGCAAATGTGTTTCTTTTAAACTCGGACAAAACAGAGATGCTCGTTCTAGGTCCCAAGAAACAAAGATCTTCTGTTGAATCTGACAATTAGTCTTGATGATTTTACAGTTGTCTCAAATAAAACTGTGAAGGACCTCGGTGTTACTCTGGACCCTGATCTCTCTTCTGACAAACATATCAAGAATATTTCAAGTACAGCTTTTTTCCATCTTTGTAACATTGCAAAAATCAGAAATAGTTTTTTCAAAAAAGTATGCAGGAAATCTAATACATGCTTTTGTCACTTCCATATTGGACTACTGCAATGCTCTAGTCTAAGGCTACCCGAATAAAGTAATACATAAACTTCAGTTAGTGCTAAACACGGCTGCTAGAATCCTGACTAGAACCATTAAAAATATATATATTACTCCAGTGCTAGCCTCTCTACATTGGCTTCCAGTTAAGGCTAGGGCTGATTTCAAGGTTTTATTACTAACCTATGAGGCATTACATGGGCTTGCTCCTACCTATCTCTCCGATTTGGTCCTGCCGTGCATACCTACACGTACGCTACGGTCACAAGACGCAGGCCCCCTTATTGTCCCTAGAATTCCTAAGCAAACAGCTGGAGGCAGGGCTTTCTCCTATAGAGCTCCATTTTTATGGAATGGTCTGCCTATCCATGTGGGTGACGCAGACTCTGTCTCAAACTTTAAGTCATTACTGAAGACTTATCTCTTCAGTAGGTCCTATGATTGAGTGTAGTCGAGCCCAGGGGTGAGAAGGTGAACGGCAAGGCATTGGAGGAACAAACCGCCCTTGCTGTCTCTGCCAAGCTGGCTCCCCTCTCTCCACTGAGATTCTCTGCCTCTGACTCTATTACGGGGGCAGAGTCACTGGCTTACTAGTGCTCTTCCATGCAGTCCCTAGGAGGGGTCCATCACTTGAGTGGGTTGAGTCACAGACATGATCTTCCTGTCCAGTTTTGCAGGCTCGTGTGGTAGAGGAGATCTTTCTGGGCTATACTTAGCCTTGTCTCAGGGTAGTAAGTTGGTGGTCTGTTGATATCCCTCTAGTGGTGTGGGGGCTGTGCTTTGGCAAAGTGGGTGGGGTTATATCCTGCCTGGTTGGTTATCGTTGGAAGGGGACAGTGTCCCCCGACCCACCCTGCAGTATCTATGCTGCAATAGTCTGTGCCGGGGGGCTAGGGTCAGGCTTATCTGGTGTCCTGTGGGAATTTAAGTATGCTCCCTCTAGTCGTCTTTCTCTCCTTCTCCTCCCCGTGGACCTGAGCACTAGCATCATGCCTCAGAACTACCTGGCTTGATGTCTCCTGGCTGTCCCAGTCCACCTGGTCGTGCTGCTGCTCCAGTTTCAACTGTTCTGCCTGCGGCTAGGGAACCCTGACCTGTTCACCAGACGTGCTGGTTTTGACTCTCTCTCCCCCTGCACCTGCTGTCTCAAACTCTAAATGCTTCGCTATGAAAAGCCAAATTACATTTACTGAGTTACTGAGTTACCTGTTGCACCCTCTACAACCACTGTGATTATTATTTGACCCTGCTGGTCATCTATGAACGTTTGAACATCTTGAATAATCTGGCCTTAAATGGCCATGTACATTTAAAATCTCCACCCGGCACAGCCAGAAGAGGACTGGACACCCCACAGAGCATGGTTCCTTTCTAGATGTCTTCCTAGGTTCCTGCCTTTCTCGGGAGTTTTTCTTAGCCACGTGCTTCTACATCTGCATTGCTTGCTGTTTGTGGTTTTAGGCTGGGCTTCTGTATAGCACTTTGTGACATCTGCTGATATAAAAAGGGCTTTATAAATACATTTAAATGATTGATTAGGCCTATAATATGAATTAAATTGATCTCTAATTATTGGGACAGTGAAAGACTTGTTCTTTTGGCTCTATACTCCAAACGTTTGGATTTGAAATCAAACAATGACAATGAATTTCAAGTGCAGACTGTCAGCTTTCATTTGAGGGTATTATCATCCATTTCAGATGAACCGTTTATAAATTACAGCATTTTTTGTATATAGTCCCCCCCATTTTAGGGGAGCAAAAGGATTGGGACAACTCACTTGTATGTGTATTAAAGAACTTGGTCCCACGTTAATAGCACGCAATGACTGCATCAAGCTTCTGACTCTGACTTGTTGGATGCATTTACTCTTTGTTTTGGTTGTGTTTCAAATAACTTTGTGCCCAATATAAATTTATGGTAAATCATGTCATTTTGGAATCCCTTTTATTTTGCAAATAATAATGTTTCTAAACACGTCTACATTAATGTGGATGCTACCATGATTACGGATAATCCTGAATGAATCTTGAATAAAGAGGAGAAAGTTAGACGCACAAATATCATACCCCCAAGACATAACCTCCCACCATTACAATAACAGAGGTGGTTAGCATTTTTAGTGGGGTATGATATTTGTGCATCTATAACGTTCACACTAGTCATTATTCATGATTCATTCAGGATTATCCATAATCATGGTAGCATCCACATTCATGTAGAATGTAGAAGTTACAATACAAATGATCCCAAAATGACCCCAAAAGGGTCAAATACATTTTGTAGAAATGCAGGAAATTAGCTTTAGATGCCCAAAAAATTCTGAGGGAGGAACCCCAGACCCCCCCGCCAGTTTAGGTCCCCCCACTACTAAAACCAAAGTTGCCCCCCCCCCCCCCTCCCCTGTATAGATTACATTGATTTTATCATTGGCAAATTGGCTTAGTCTCATAGTGAGGAGCCTGTAGAATGTAGCTAGCTTCCTAAACAGTTTGGGAAAACCAAACTACAAAACTAGCTAGCCAGCTATGAGTAATGGTAGCTAGCTACGTTAGCTTGCTAATGTAGGTATATTAATAGCTTTAGGTTGGTTGTTTTTAATCTCAACTTCAAGATTTCCACTAAGGACGGTGCCTCTCCGACCATCACTCTCCCTCGCTTGGGCAAGGGACATTTAAGGTACAGTCGGATGTGACGATGTAAAACCTCACTGAAGTGCCGAGGGTTTAGGGCCTAGTGCTGTCTACTTTGAGTTTGGACTGCAGCCCCGGTTGCCTCAGCACGCATAATCTGCAGCTGGATCCTTCTAGTGGGGAAGAAGGTCAAACTCTAGTGTGTAGGTAACTAAACATGAAGAAATACATTTTTTATTTTAAAAGTATGTTTTGTATATGGCGTAATATTTATTTTGTCATTTAGCAGAAACTCTTTGGAGCCGAGTAGGTGAAAAATCTGTCTGTGCCCTTGAGCAAGGCAATAAACCCTAACTGCTTCTGTATGTTTTGTATATGGCTTATATATATATTTTTTTGTCATTAAGCAGCAACTCTTATCCAGAGTGACTTACAGAAGCAATTAGGGTTAAGTGCCTTGCTCAAGAGCACAGACAGATTTTTCACCTACTCGGCTCAGGGTTCAAAAGAGCGACCACTCGGTTATTGACTCAACGCTCTTAAAAACTAGGCTACGACCCGCCCATATCTACACATCAAATGCACAAAGTTCAACTGCAGTAACATACCATAGCCTACTTGACCTGCTCTCTGGAAACTTCAAAGCCTGAAAAAAAACCATTAAGTTTGAATTGCTTGCCTTACAAAAAATGTCAGCATCTTTAAAAACATTTTGGTTATGAAAAATATGGCCGGGGCCAAATCGTTGAACATCAGCACTATGATAGCAGGGGCAGACTGGGACAAGAATTTGGCCCTGGCATTTTATCCGCACCAGCCCATGATTTGGTCAGACCCAAATGATGAGTAGACCTAATCATCTTATAAAGTCATTCATAGTGCTTTATTAAGAAATGTAATACTGGACTACTGAGGTATTCAATAAATAAATTATTCTAACACATCCAAGCAGAAATGCATGATTCAAGATATTTTGATGTGCAACCTAATCCAATGATTGTCATGTATTTCGGGTTGACAATTACACTATAGGTTGCTATATTGTACTGTCAAAATAGGACTCCAGAATTTCCTGATAGTTTTTGTTCAAAAAAGATTAATTACAAATCTTTATGTGCATTAATATCATAGGCTAATTAATTTGGGGTTCAACACCTGAGGAATTGGAGACTCAATACACTAGAACTCTAAAATATGTTGAAATGTGCTGCGCCATATCAAATATCTTGGTTGTAAAATAGTTGCTATTGAGCTGAATATTGAGAGTTAAGAAATAAAGATTATATCTACAGAAAGCCGAGACCCTCTTCTCATCAACGGGGACAAAGCTTCCAAAGCGGTGTTTTTCCTACAATTGTATTTTGAAATGTTATACGATCAGAACAAATGTTTCTCTCGCGCGCATGGGGTAGAGGAGTGGCTTTCGCTTCACAGCCACAGGCCCCAGCAAAACAGGGACAGGGGCAGTGCAGTTTCAATACGGAAATAAGGAAAATGCACTTTACTGTTTGACCAAATCCTGGTTTCAGCTGCCCAAAATTGACTTTTGAATGAGGTGACAATGTAGAATGTGCTCCACCTGCGTTTATAGGCAAACTACCTGCCCTCCAGGACACCTACACCACCCGATGTCACAGGTAGGCCAAAAAGATCAAGTACATCAACTACCCAAGCCACTGCCTGTTCATCCCGCTATCATCCAGAAGTTGTGGTCAGTACAGGTGCATCAAAGCTAAGACCGAGAGATAGAAGTGGTTTTTAATCTCAAAGCCATCAGACTGTTAAACAGCCATCACTAACATTGAGTGGCTGCTGTCAACATACTGACTCATCTCGAGCCACTTTAGTAATGAAAAATTGGATGTAACAAATGTATCACTAGCCACTTTATATGTTTACATACCCTACATTACTCATCTCTTCTGGATATACTGTACTCTATACCATCTACTGCCTATGCCGTTCAGCCATCGCTCATCCATATATTTTATGTACATATTCTTTACACTTGTGTATCATCAAATCAAAATAAAATCAAACCAAATGTATTTATATAGCCCTTCGTACATCAGCTGATATCTCAAAGTGCTGTACAGAAACCCAGCCTAAAACTCCAAACAGCAAGCAATGCAGGTGTTGAAGCACGTTGGCTAGGAAAAGCTCCCTAGAAAGGCCAAAACCTAGGAAGAAACCTAGAGATGAACCAGGCTATGAGGGGTGGCCAGTCCACTTCTGGCTGTGCCGGGTGGAGATTATAACAGAACATGGCCAAGATGTTCAAATGTTCATAAATTACCAGCATGGTCAAATAATAGGTCTGGGACAGGTAGCATGTCCGGTGAACAGGTCAGGATTCCATAGCCGCAGGCAGAATAGTTGAAACTGGAGCAGCAGCGCGACTAGGTGGACTGGGGACAGCAAGGAGTCATCATGCCAGGTAGTCCTGAGGCATGGTCCTCGGGCTCAGGTGCTCCGAGAGAGAGAAAGAAAGAGTAAGAGAGAATTAGAGAGAGCATACTTATATTCACACAGGACACCGGATAAGACAGGAGAAGTACTCCAGATATAACAAACTGACCCTAGCCCCCGACACATAAACTACTGCAACATAAATACTGGAGGCTGAGACAGGAGGGATTCAGGAGACACTGTGGCCCCATCCGATGATACCCCCCGGACAGGGCCAAACAGGAAGGATATAACACCACCCACTTTGCCAAAGCACAGCCCCCACACCACTAGAGTGATATCTTGAACCACCAACTTACCATCCTGAGACAAGGCCGAGTATAGCCCACAAAGTTCTCCGCCACTGCACAACCCAGATTCGATATAGAGCGATAGTTTTATATATTTTCTGGGTCAAGGTTTGGCTTTTTCAAGAGAGGCTTTATTGCTGCCACTTTTAGTGAGTTTGGTACACATCTGGTGGATAGAGAGCCGTTTATTATGTTCAACATAGGAGGGTCCTCTGTAGCTCAGTTGGTAGAGCATGGCACTTGTAACGCCAGGGTAGTGGGTTCAATCCCCGGGACCACCCATACGTAGAATGTATGCACACATGACTGTAAGTCGCTTGGATAAAAGCGTCTGCTAAAAATGGCATATATATATATAGGGTCCATATAGTTGGAATAGGGTCCAGTACGCAGCTTGAAGGTTTAGAGGCCATGATTATTTTCATCGTCTCAAGAGATATAGTACTAAAACACTTGAGTGTCTCTCTTGATCCTAGGCCCTGGCATAGTTGTGCAGACTCAGGACAACTGAGCTTTGAAGGAATACGCAGATTTAAAGAGGAGTCCGTAATTTGCTTTCTAATAATCATGATCTTTTCCTCAAAGACGTTCATGAATTTATTACTGCTGAAGTGAAAGCCATCCTCACTTGGGGAATGCTGCTTTGTAGTTAGCTTTGCGACAGTATCAAAAAGACATTTCGGATTGTTCTTATTTTCCTCAATTAAGTTGCAAAAATAGGATGTTCGAGCAGCAGTAAGGGCTCTTCGATACTGCACGGTACTGTCTTTCCAAGCTAGTCGGAAGACTTCCAGTTTGGTGTGGCGCCAATTCATTCCAATTTTCTGGAAGCTTGCCTCAAGAGCTCGGGTATTTTCTGTATACCAGGGAGCTAGTTTCTTATGAGAAATGTTTTTAGTTTTTAGGGGCGCAACTGCATCTAGGGTATTGCGCAAGGTTAAATTGAGTTCCTCAGGTGGTTAACTGATTTTTCTCCTCTGACGTCCTTGGGTAGACAGATGGAGTCTGGAGGGGCATCAAGGAATCGATGAATTTATAGCACGACTTTTGATGCTCCTTGGTTGGGGTCTGAGCAGATTATTTGTTGCAATTGCAAACATAATAAAATGGTGGTCCGATAGTCCAGGATTATGAGGAAAAACATTAAGATCCACAACATTTATTCCATGGGACAAAACTAGGTCCAGAGTATGACTGTGACAGTGAGTAGGTCCAGAGACATGTTGGACAAAACCCAGAGTCGATGATTGCTCCGAAAGCCTTTTGGAGTGGGTCTGTGGACTTTTCCATGTGAATATTAAAGTCAGCAAAAATTTGAATATTATCGGCTATGACTTCAAGGTCCGATAGGAATTCAGGGAACTCTATGAGGAACGCTGTATATGGCCCAAGAGGTCTGTAAACAGTAGCTATAAAAAGTGATTGAGTAGGCTGCATAGATTTTATGACTAGAAGCTCAAAAGACGCAAACGTCTTGTATAAGGTAGTTGTGAAATTGTTAGATTACTTGTTAGATATTACTGCATGGTCGGAACTAGAAGCACAAGCATTTCGCTACACTCGCATTAACATCTGCTAACCATGTTTGTGAGATAAAATTGTATATATTGGACCAGCTAATCTGGCATTTGCCAGATTGCCAATCCGCCCCTGTGTGATAGGATGGAGACTTGCTTAACTAGACTAAAAGTTGCCACTTTTATGCTATTCAAGCGTAGGCCTATATTTGTAGGGCGTGGAACATAATTCTTTATATATATGCACTGATTTTTTAAATGTTTATGGGCAGATTTGATCCATCTTTAATATGTAACGTATAAAAGATGTTTACATTGATAAGATTGGTTCCTTTGGAGCGTTATGCCATTCAACAGTAATGTACATTTGGTATGCCACTAGCACCCTCTAGTGAATTAAAAGTTCTCATTCCACAATGAGCATATTATCAAGGAAACAGAACCAAGTAACCAAGATAAATACTGTACTTAGCGCTGTACACAGATTTATTCAATGAGACATTCCAACCAAATGCTAACATTCACTTCAATGTCATACTACTTTCTTAATGTTCTACTGTCATGTCAGCACAGCAAATCACACTTTTCATTTTACATTTCTCACAAAAACAAAAATGATTTCAGACAAATGCAGATATACCACATTTGGAAACGTTAGAACCCTTGTTAATGTTTGTAGAGCAGATGGAAGTATAGTTTACACTTAAATATTAAAGTGAACTTGTGTTCATTAGATTTACCATGAACAGAAGAAAAATATTTACATATCCAATTACACATCAGATTGCATTTTGTTATGGTTTATCTGTAACAGTATATACAACTTCAATACACCGGCTTCACCTTCACAATGCACACATGCAATTCTATGTTCTCCATTAAAACTCAATTACACTGAAAAAAATATAAATGCAACATGCAACAATTTCACTGAGTTAGTTCACAAGGAATCAGTCAATTTAAATAAATTCATTAGGCCCTAATACATGGATTTCACAACTGGGAATATAGATATGCATATTTTGGTCACAGATAAATAATGTAAATAAAAGTAGGGGCGTGGATCTGAACATCAGTCACTATCTGGTGTGACCACCATATGCATCATTCAGTGCAACATCTCCTTCGCATATAGTTGATCAGGCTATGATTATGGCATGTTGTCCCACTCCTCTGAGGTGGTGGCGGATGAATGGCACGATAATGGGCCTCGGGATCTCGTCATGGTCTCTCAGTGCATTCAAATTGCCAACGATAAAATGTAATTGTGTTGTCCGTAGCTTATACCTGCACATACCATAACCCCACCGCCACCATGGGGCACTCTGTTCACAATGTGAACATCAGAAAACCGCTCACACACACACACACACACACACACACACACACACACACACACACACACACACACACACACACACACACACACACACACACACACACACCATGTACACAGTCTGCACGGTACAGTTGAAAACGGGATTCATCCGTGAAGAGCACACTTCTCCAGCGTGCCAGTGGCTATTGAAGGTGAGCATTTGCCTACTGAAATTGATTACGACACCGAACTGCAGTCAGGTCAAGACCCTGGTGAGGATGACGAACGAGCACACAGATTAGTTTCCCTGAGACGGTTTCAGATTTTTTTTTGCAGAAATTCATCAGTTGTGCAAACCCACATTTTCATCAGCTGTCTGGGGGGTTGGTCTCAGACAAAGAAGCCGGATGCAGAGGTCCTGGGCTGGCGTTGTTACAAGTGGTCTACAGCTGAGGCCGGTTGGACTTACTGCCAAATTCTCTTAAACAACATGACTTACGGTAGAGGAATTAAACATTAAATTCTCTGGCAACAGCTCTGATGGACACTCCCTCAACTTGACTGCACAAAGGAGAAATGCCCACTAACATGGATGTAAACAAATTTGTGCACAAAAGTTGAGATTAATACATTTTGGGGATTTTTTATTTCAGCTCATGAAACCTGGGACCAACACTTTACATGTTGCGTTTATATTTTTGTTTAGTGTAGTTTGGACCACTTTGTTCAGCCAGATATTTAGGCTCTCTTTTCACGTACATCATTGATGATGGACAACACATTAATTAATTGATTACAGCTGTGACAATTGGTTTATTTTCCCCGATTGACTGGGTCTCCAAAAAGTTCTGGGCATCGCTCCTCTCCTTTTGAGATACTGTCACACTTGCGGAGTAAGTCGTAGTTTATTTTGTCAGTTATTACGCTGTCTTGCTTGTATTGAGTGTGCTTGTCGACAAACTCCCTCATCCACTTTGCTATGGTCATCAGTTCACCTACATCAGCAACAAGGAGAAAGAGAAATATCATGATTTTGGGCGGGATTTGATAATTAAGATGTTACACTAACATATACACCAAAACCAAACAAGTTAATGTTTGGCATTTATAATCCTATACATTTTCATGTGGCTTCAGTTCAGATTCAACACTAATGCACAAAGAGCTACCAAACCTTTTTGACAGTGTCAGGGAGCAAAATGTGCCTTCCACTATTAGAATGCTGCGTGCTTTTACGAAATCCTACGGGCCACAAAAACATGTTACCCAACCCAGTGTCAAATTGTCATTGTCCATTTGCTAAATATACTGTACCTGAGGCGCGTCTCTTGATGAGCTTCAGGTAGTTCAGGATGGTGCATCTTGTATCGACGTCCACCTCCATGTTTTCCAGGTAGCAGTTAAGGATTGGTATCAGCCCTTGAAAAACTCCTTCCTAAATGATAAGAAACAACTGTTATAGTTGAAACTCAAGAGTGCAGACATGTTATCCTATGAAGCAAGCTAGATCTACTCCGGCTTTTAGAAATCTAGCCAGCTTCATCCATACTACGAAGGTGGATATTGTTGTTCGCCCAGAGTCGCCATGTCCATGGTTTGCCCGCGAAAAATGGGCTACTTTGAAAACAATGTCACAGGGTGAAAACGTATTGGTCGGAGGTTGCAGGATTTTGGGCCACTTCTAAATTGCACCGCAGCTGCCATGGAATTTTTCTTTAATTATTATTATTTTATTTCACTGTGACCTGCTACGGCTGACTATCAGGCAGTGAGTGGTGAGGAGGGAGGCAGTCATGACACGGTTGACAACTCCATTGTGTCCTCCTCCCAGAGCGCTAAGAACCTTGGCGTGATCCTGGACAACACCCTGTCGTTCTCAACCAACATCAAGGCGGTGGCCCGTTCCTGTAGGTTCATGCTCTACAACATCCGCAGAGTACGACCCTGCCTCACACCGGAAGCGGCGCAGGTCCTAATCCAGGCACTTGTCATCTCCCGTCTGGATTACTGCAACTCGCTGTTGGCTGGGCTCCCTGCCTGTGCCATTAAACCCCTTCAACTCATCCAGAACGCCGCAGCCCGTCTGGTGTTCAACCTTCCCAAGTTCTCTCACGTCACCCCGCTCCTCCGTTCTCTCCACTGGCTTCCAATTGAAGCTCGCATCCGCTACAAGACCATGGTGCTTGCCTACGGAGCTGTGAGGGGAACGGCACCTCAGTACCTCCAGGCTCTGATCAGGCCCTACACCCAAATAAGGGCACTGCGTTCATCCACCTCTGGCCTGCTCGCCTCCCTACCACTGAGGAAGTACAGCTCCCGCTCAGCCCAGTCAAAACTGTTCGCTGCTCTGGCCCCCCAATGGTGGAACAAACTCCCTCACGACGCCAGGACAGCGGAGTCAATCACCACCTTCCGGAGACACCTGAAACCCCACCTCTAAGGAATACCTAGGATAGGATAAGTAATCCCTCTCACCCCCCCCCCTTTAAGATTTAGATGCACTATTGTAAAGTGACTGTTCCACTGGATGTCATAAGGTGAATGCACCAATTTGTAAGTCGCTCTGGATAAGAGCGTCTGCTAAATGACTTAAATGTAAATGTAAATGTAAGTGATTTGAAAACAACAAACAATTTAATTAGCACTAGCTAGATACCTCTCCCACTATAATTCTTGTTTGCCTCGTTCGTTGTATCCTGACCGCCCCCCCAGTCCTACTAATCACTAGCCTACTAGAGGCAACACAGCAAGGGAGAGAAACTAAGAAATAGTCATCAACAGTTTCAGAGTGAAAATCGAAGAATGTGCTTTCTCACTTGGTATTTTGCCCAGGGCTTTAAATTAAGGTTGTCCAGTCCTCCCAGGGACGCAAAAAACAAAACAAAAAACAAGTCTGGAATGGTTTAAACAGATTCTGGGACAACTACCGGACATCAAATATTTAAAAAGCAATAATGCTAATGCAACAGATCAGAACATTTATCTTAAAATGTTTATAAAATATTATTTCTTCACATTATAAGTGCAGCAATGCGCATATGGCAGTAGGTTACGGGAGAAGGTTCCAAAATGCAATTAGCGGGAACACACTGTTCTAAAACGCGCATGGCACATGCAAGTGTTTTCATGTGACAGAGATTAAAATATGCTATAAATTTAGAAAGCGGAGATCTAAAGATGCAACAACTCATCACTCCAGAGAACGCGTTTCCACTGCTCCGGAGTCCAATGGCGGAAAACTTTACACCACTTCGCGGCTGAGCCATTGGTGCTCTTAGATGTTTCCACTTCACAATAACAGCACTTACAGTTGACTGGGGCAGCTCTAGTAGGGCAGAAATGTGACAAACTGACTTGTTGGAAATGTGGCATCCTATTTAATTAGTCTTCAACTCGTGGCTCAGACACTTCATTCCAGATAAATGGAGTTATCCCTGAGTTAGCCTGTTCGAAGCAGGTTAGTTCTGAAGGATTTGTTGCCATTGAAATTTATCTGGCTAAAAGGTGAGCCACTTTGGTGGTATCGGTTATCCACATTTGAACTCAAAGAGTTGACTAAAGTTACCTTACGAACTCCTCAAACCTGATTTGCAGTAAAGGGCTCAGGAGAAAGATATATTAAATTAGAAATATTATTAATAAGCACCTTTCCATTGATGATTGTGTCAATGCTCATCAGTATGTACTCATTGTCACCCTCACTGTCCAAGCCGTTCTGGGCCGCTGAGGAGCTATCGAGGACAGGGTTACAGCCTATGACACAAGAGAAGAGGAAGCATTAAACTGTTTAGGCATTGACAAAAGGCGCCCCGACCAGGTTTCAAAACACTGGACTTGTATCATCTCACCTTTATAGATGTCCTTCCGGAAGTAAAACATGCCCTCTTGGACTGCATTTCTTTCCTGGGCCACTTTCATGTTTTCGTCAACCTGTTCAAAGACAAGACAAAGCACACTAAAACAAATGGTGTTATATCACAGACCTATATAGTGCATTCGGAAAGTATTCAGACCCATTACATTTTTCCACATTTTGTTAGGTTACAGCCTTATTCTAAAATTGATTAAATAGTTTTCCTCATCAATTTACAAACAATACCCCATTATGACAAAGCAAAAACAGGTTTAGAAATTTTAGCAAAGGTATTAAAAATTTAAAAACAGAAATACCTTATTTACGTAAGTATTCAGACCCATTGCTATGAGACTCGAAAGTGAATGTACTGGGAACTCCACAAAAACAACCAGTCTAAGTTAATTGAATTTCATAAAATTCAGCGAATGAAAAGTGTAACAAGAACAACCACATTCTCACCTTTGACAAGGGGATGAGAAAGTCTAGTTTATAGGACAGGATAACCCTGGTGAGCAGGACGATGAAAACAACGTAAGCAGAGTTTTCAAAATCGGTAAGTTGCACCTGAAATAAAAGAAAATGTCCACTAAATATTTCTACACTAACATTGTACAAAAATAAGTTAAGACACAGTAAATGTAAATCCTGTTGCAAGTATTGTTTGTTCACGTAACACTATTTAGCAGACATGCATAAATTGCCAATGAGCGCATTTCAGGTAAATATCCAAATTATATTCAATCTTTTGTGTCAGAGTTGTAAGGCTTATGCTACCTCCATGGGGCGGAACTCAACTCGCCATCCGATGTCAGAGTTTGGAGGAGGAGGTTTGAACCTCATTGTCTGCCAGTTGGTTGACTGCAGATTCTACAAGAGAGACGTGACATGGAAAATATATTTTGACTATATAAACAAAAAATTCTCCTTTTAAAATCTGTCACAAGCATTGGTCTGGTTTTCAGCAGTAATGCAGCCACAGTAAGTCAGTATAGGGTGGGTATCATTTTAACCTCAAAGTGATCCGACTCGTTTTCATCATCCAGGTGAATTTTCTCCTCAAAGAGTGACAGCGGATCCCGGATGAAAAGATGGGCTATGTGTTGGGCCAGCAGTTTGTCGATCCCTACAAAACACAGATTCTGATCACTTCTCTATAGAACATTTTATGATTAAAACAAATCTAATTAAAAAAAAAAAAATTAACATTGTCATACAGGCAGTTTCAATGCTTAAACAATACATCACTTTTTGTATGATTATTCTACTACTCATTTTAAAATAATATTCTCCCCAGTCACTTATCATTCAACATGTTCTGTTACAGTGTTTACCTGCATCCAGCAACTGTTTGTTGATCTCCTCGTCTATTGTCAGATCTATGTCATTGTACTTATCGCCACAACTGGAGAGGTAGCTGTCGATTGAATCATATCTTGATTTCAAGATTCGAAATTTGTTGCTTTTCAAAGGCTGCAAAGACAACATTTTCATAGACATTAAAAGACCATGAATATGAAAAGTAGGAAAATCTGACAATTCAACAAACAAATAACTGAAAACCTGCTCTAACTAACATTACATTTGAACACCAGGAAATCAACAGAGAAATTCATAATGCCTATCTGAGCCTCAACCCCCTGAAGCAACTAGCGACAAGCGAGTGGGCCTTATTTGGCAAGGTCATGTTTCTTTAATTAGGGGCCAGTTTTTCATGATTCATCTGCTCACCTCCAGCCCTCTCTCTTCCCCAGTCCGGTCATCCACCGAGGCAGAAATAACTCCCCAGCGACAATCAATGTCTGACACATAGCCTCTGTAAAACGGCGAAGCAGCACTGAGGGCCATCTGTAAACGATCAACAATTAGCTTTCCAGTTTCCACCACACAAAAAGCACTCGAAACAACCAAAGCATTATTGAAAACTGTAAAAAATTACTACTTGATGCAATTTTTCTGTACATTTTCTAAGCACATCTTACCACTATGGGGCAGAATGTTGCTAGTTGGTCATAAAGGTACCTCGCCTCTTCAATGCTGCAAGCTTGGAATGTCACCTGGAAAAACATAAAAAGGTTCAAGTTAATTTAAGGACTAATCAACAGGCTTATATAAACATGCGCACAACCTGTAAAAAATATTCTCTAGTCTAGTATATGAACAAGTAATTTATGATGTGTGACTGAAAAAAGGAACATGCATCCAAAGACAAACTAATAACAACAGTATACAACGTTAATATTAGTATAATGTGTAGCATATACCTGAAGACAGCAATTGCCCATTCCGAAGCCCATGGCATCCATGTAGATGTGATCAGGGAGTGCTGCTCTGGCGGCCTCCCCATCATCCTCCGGAAACTTCTCCACAAATGGAGATGGAGTGCACTTGTCTTTAAAGACTAACAAGGAGAAAGAAGCACAGTGAAAAATAGATACCAATAAGTATGTATCCTAAATTTGACCAGTGAAAATGACAAAATGTATTTGACTGAGTGGTGTAATTGTTAAGTGCAAATGGTGAAGACCGATTTTTATTTACACTTACTGGGTACGTTGATCACTACCTTCTCTCCTCTTCTGTGACGAATGTTTCTGGTCAGGGTGCTGAAAAAACATTCACACATTTCTGTATTCAAGGGAATTTAAAAAAAGAGCTCAAACTTGACATATCATAGCAGTGAGACAACATACTGCAAATATACAATATATAAACAAAAGTATGTGGACACCCCTTCAAATTAGTGGATTTCACTATTTCAACCACACCTGCTGACAGGTGTATACAATCGAGCACAAAGCCATGCAATCTCCATAGACAAACATTGACAGTAGAACAGCCTTTCTGAAGAGCTCAGTGACTTTCAACACGGCACCGTCATAGGATGCACCTTTCCAACAAGTCAGTTCGTCAGATTTCTGCCCTGCTGGAGCTGCCCTGGTCAAGTGTAAGTGCTGTTATTGTGAAGTGGAAACATCTAGGAGCAACAACATCTCAGCCAGACCCCAGTAATGATCTTGTGGCTGAATAAAAGCAAGTCCCCGCAGCAATGTTCCAACTAGTGGGCGACAAATTAATCTGAACGGCCGATTAATTAGGGCAGATTTCAAGTTTTCATAACAATCGGAAAGCGGTATTTTGGGCGCCGATTTTGCAGATTTAAATTTATTTTTAGACCTTTAACTAGGCAAGTCAGTTAAGAACACATTCTTATTTTCAATGACGACCTAGGAACGGTGGGCTAACTACCCTATTCAGAGGCAGAACGACAGACTTTCACCTTGTCGGCTCAGGGGATCCAATCTTGAAACCTTACAGCTAACCACCTGCCTCTCATTGCACTCCACAAGGAGCCTGCCTGTTATGTGAATGCAGTAGAAGCCAAGGTAAGTTGCTAGCTAGCATTAAACTTATCTTATAAAAAACAACCAATCAATAATAAATCACTAGTTATAACTACACATGGTTGATGATATTACTTGTTTATCTAGCATGTCCTGCGTTGCATATAACCGATGCAACGCTGGGGGATGATTTAACAAAAGCGCATTTGCGAAAAAAGCACAATCGTTGGACGACTGGACCTAACCATAAACACCAATTCCTTTCTTAAAATCAATACACAGAAGTATATATTTTTAAACCTGCATATTTAGCTAAAATAAATCCAGGTTAGCAGGCAATATTAACCAGGTGAATTTGTGACACTTCTCTTGCGTTCATTGCACGTAGAGTCAAGGTATATGCAACCGTTTGGGCAGCCTGGCTCATTGCGAACTAATTTGCCAGAATTTTACATAATTATGACATAACATTGAAGGTTGTGCAATGTAACAAGAATATTTAGACTTCGGCATGCCACAGTTTAGATAAAATACCGACCGGTTCCGTATTTCACTGAAATAAACATTTTGTTTTTGAAATTATAGTTTCTGGATTCGACCATATTAATGACCAAAGGCTCGTATTTCTGTGTGTTATGTTATAACTAAGTCTGATTTGATAGAGCAGTCTGACTGAGCGGTGGTAGGCAGCAGCAGGCTCGTAAGCATTCATTCAAACAGCACTTTCATGCGTTATGCCAGCAGCTCTTGGCAAGCACAGCGCTGTTTATGACTTCAAGCCTATCAGCCTAATGGCTGGTGTAACCGATGTGAAATGCTTAGCTGGGTGTGCGCTAATAGCGTTTCAAACGTTCAAACGCTCTGAGAGAAATAGTCCTATAAATACTATATTAACTACAACCTAAAACTTCTTACCTTGGAATATTGAAGTCTCATTTTAAAAGGAACCACCAACTTTAATGTTCTCATGTTCTGAGCAAGGAACTTAAACGTTAGCTTTCTTACATGGCACAAATTGCACTTTTACTTTCTTCTCCAACACTGTTTTTGCATTATGTAAACCAAATTGAACACGTTTCATTATTTATTTGAGGCTAAATGGATTTTTATTGATGTATTATATTAAGTTAAAATAAGTGTTCATTCCGTATGGTTGTAATTGTCATCATTACACATTTTTTTAAAGTAAAAAATTGGCAGATTAATCGGTATCGGCTTTTTTGGTCCTCCAATAACCGGTATCAGCGTTGAAAAATCATAAATCGGTCGATCTATGGTTCCAACATCTACTGGAAAGCAATCCCAGAAGAGTGGAGGTTGTTGTGGCAGCAAAGGGGGGACCAACTCCATATTAATGCCCATGATTTTGGACAGATGTTCGACGAGCAGGTGTCCACATACTTTTGGTCATGTAGTGTATATGTGGAACAAAGGTAGCACAGTGTCTTATACTCAGCTGGCCCCTCCCCAGATAGTGTTAAACGCTCTACAACAAATCTTTTAGTGTTCAACATGCTTTCTCTGCCCTTAACCTTGTTCTGAACACCTGCAAAACAAAAAGGTCATGTGGTTTGGTAAGAAGAATTGCCCCTCTCCCCACCAGTGTGCTTACTACCTCTGAGGGTTTAGAGCTTGAGGTAGTCACCTCATATCTGTACTTGGGAGTATGGCTAGATAGTACATTGTCCTTCGCTCAGCAAACATCAAAGCTGCAGGCTAAGGTTAAATCTTGACTTGGTTTCCTCTATTGTAGTCGTTCCTCTATCAACCCAGCTGCCAAACTAACGCTGATTCAGATGACCATCCTACCCATGCTAGACTACGGAGACGTAATTTATAGATTGGCAGGTAAGGGCACTCTCGAGCGGCAAGATGTTCTTTACAGTTGGGAATCAGATTTTCCACCAATGCTCCTTATAGGACACATCACTGCACTCTATACTCCTCTGTAAACTGGTCATCTCTGTATACATGTCTCAAGAACCACTGGTTGATGCCTATTATGCCTATCCTCTTAGGCCTCCCTCCCCCTTATCTGAGATACCTACTGCAGCCCGCATCCTCCACATACAACACCTGATCTGCCAGTCACATTCCGCTAAGGATCCCCAAAGCGCTAACATTCCTGGGTCGCTCCTCTTTTCAGTTCGTTTCAACAAACACTCAAACTGGACTGTTCTCTCTCCATCTCTTCATTCAAAGACTCAATCTTACTGACAGTTGTGCCTGCTTCACGTGATGCATAGTTGTCACTGCCTTCTTGCCCTTTGTGTCGTAGTCTGTGCCCAATAATGTTTGTACCATGTGTCGCTGCCATGCTGTTTTCTTAAGTCTCTCTTTATGTAGTGTTGTCGTGAGAGTTTTGCCCTGTTTATTAAATATGTATTTATTTATTTATATATAAAAATAATACAAAAAAAAAGGGCATATATATATATATATACACATATTTTTTTTAAACAGCGCCCATCCCCGCAGGAGGCCTTTTGGTAGGACGTCATTGTAAATAAGGATTTGTTCTTAACCGACTTGCCTAGTTAAAGGTTAAATAATACACACAGATTTGAAGTCGGAAGTTTACATACAACTAAGCCAAATACATTTAAACTCAGTTTCCCAATTCCTGACATTTAATCCAAGTTCCCTGTCTTAGGTGAGTTAGGATCACCACCTAATTTTAAGAATGTGAAATGTCAGAATAGAGAGAATTATTTATTGCATCTTTTATTTTTCTCATCACATTCTCAGTGGATAGGACGTTTACACACACACTATTAGTATTTTGTAGCATTGCCTTCAAATTGTTTAACTTGGGTCAAACATTTCGGGTAGCCTTCCACAAGCTTCCCACAAGTTGGATGAATTTTTCCCCATTCCTCCTGACAGAGCTGGTGTAACGGATTCAGGTTTGTCAGCCTCCTTGCTCTCACATGCTTTTTCAATTCTGCCCACAAATGTTCTTTTGAATGGAGGTCAGGGCTTTGTGATGACCACTCCAATACCTTGACTTCGTTGTCCTTAAGCCATTTTGCCACAACTTTGGAAGTATGCATGGGGTCATTGTCCATTTGGAAGACCCATTTGCGACCAAGCTTTAACTTCCTGACTGATGTCTTGAGATGTTGCTTCAATATATCCACAATTTTCCCCCCTCATGACGCCATCTATTTTGTGAAGTGCACCAGTCCCTCCAGCAAAGCACCCCCACAAGCTGCCACCCTCGTGCTTCATGGTTGGGATGGTGTTCATTGACTTGCAAGCCTCCCCCAAGCCTCTACCCTCCAAACATGATGGCATTATGGCCAAACAGTTCTATTTTTGTTACATCTGACCATAGTACATTTCTCCAAAAAGTACGATCTTTGTCCCCATGTGCAGTTTCATACCGTAGTCTGGCTTTTTTTTAATGGTGGTTTTGGAGCAGTGGCTTCTTCCTTGCTGAGTGGCCTTTCAGGTAATGTCGATATACGACTCGTTTTACTGTGGATATTGATACTTTTGTAACCGTTTCCTCCAGAATGTTGACAAGGTCCTTTGCTGTTGTTCTGGGGTTGATTTTCACTTTTCGCAGTAAAGTACATTCCTCTCTAAGAGACAGAATGAGTCTCCTTCCTGAGCGGTATGATGGCTGCACGGACCCATGGTGTTAATACTTGCGTACTATTGTTTGTACAGATGAAAGTGGTACCTTCAGGCATTTGGAAATTTCTCCCAAGGATGAACCAGACTTGTGGAGGTCTACAATGTTTTTTTCTGAGGTCTTGGCTGATTTCTTTGGATTTTCCCATGATGTCAAGCAAAGAGACACTGAGTTTGAAGGTAGGCCTTGAAATACATCCACAGGTACACCTCCAATTGACTCAAATTATGTCAATTAGCCTATCAGAAGCTTCTAAAGCCTGGAATTTTGTGTATAGTGTATGTAAACGTCTGACCCACTGGAATTGTGATACAATGAATTATAAGTGAAATAATTGCATGCATGACACAAGAAAAAATTAATTGTGTCATGCAAAGTTGATGTCCTAACTGAGATGCCATAAACTATAGTTTGTTAACAACGAATTTGTGGAGTGGTTGAAAAACAAGTTTTAAATGACGCCAATCTAAGTGTATGTAAACTTCTGACATACATATATACATACAAGCCTACCTGAATCTTGGGTGTCCGTTTATGGCTTCATCTGGGAAGAACAGTGATTTGGACACTCCTTTTTCAACAGGTGTTGGGTTGTACTCTGGCTGGGTGAAGCCTGGACAACCTAACCTAAAACCATTGTTACAAGAATAACAATAATGTTAAGGTACTATAAATGAAATAAACAAAGTTTCAAATGGTTGAGTGAGTGACAAAATAGGTACTAAACTACCTTGGGAATGATGTGATGGTGGCAAGGGTTTCATTCTTATTCAGCACAGATGAGGCCTCTCGCCTCCTCTTTCCCATGTTGTCCTCCACTGTGTTGAACTCTGACATCGTCCCACCGTATGGCTGCCCCGGAGTCCCTTCGATCATGTAGCTGCCATACTCTGGCCTCCAAAGGGTAGGATGGCTACAAATAAAAACAAAGCATTAAAAAAATACAAAAGTAAAAGCCAATTCCGTATTTAGAGGCCAAATTAATAATGTAAACAAGGTCCTTGATCAGATAGAGTCCATTGTGTTATGCTGATCTTTCACATTAAAGTAAACATGTTTTATTTTTAACATGTTTAAAAAAAAATCTAATGTCAGCAGGGGGGAAAATGCTGTGTTTGTGCTTCAGGGCACGTGCTCTTCAGTATGTGCGACAGAGGCAGTAATGAGGAATGCTACAGCTCTAGCTACAATTCCCCACTGACACTGGTATTTCCCCTGGGTTAAGTAGGCTTCACAGATTTAGGACATCATGGGCAGTTAGCAAGCAGACCATTACTGTGGGGCTTGTACAAATACATCAAATAGAGAAATTCCTTCTGCAGGTTAAAATGCCTTTAACAGCCAACGGTGTAGCGGGCAGGGTGACTCAAGTGCTTTTGTAAGAGCATAGTTTAAAAAAACATTTTTTTTTAAAGAAAGTAAAACTCATGCCAAAGTTGCATACATGTAAAGTAGCTTTTGCATGAGCGAGCCATAAGGGAAGCTCCTTCATTTATTTTAAAAGTTGCTAAAGAGGCTAATGGAACACTGGTCTTATGCAGTGACAAAAGATGTATTTAATACCTGCAATGTAAAAAATAAAAAGTTTAACAACCAAATGTCTATTTTTTATGTAAATGACATGTTATAGAAGGAGCAAGACACGTTTTGTGATTTCACTTGTTTGAGAAACCTCTAACCAGTGATTCACTTCCTCATCCTCAGTGCGCAGTACAAAGCTCTGAAAAAATATGAACAAACACACCAGAAACATCCTTTTAGAAACCTAAACGCCCTCAGTAAAGTGATGCAGGTCTTTAGATGTTGTACACATGAAATTGTGTCATTCCAAACTATATCCGCAACGTTATATTCAATTTTGTGCAACTCTAGCAGTTTTCCCCTATCCAGCTGTTCCATTTGAGTCGCAACAAAATGTATTATAGCGTTGCTGATAAAGTTCAGAATGACAGTACGGGGAAACAAAATATATATGAAAATACAGTTGAAGTCAGAAGTATACATACACCTTAGCCAAATACATTTAAAAGCAGTTTCACAATTCCTGACATTTAATCCAAGTAAACATGCCTTGTCTTAGGTCTGTTAGGCTCACCACTTTATTTTAAGAATGTGAAATGTCAGAATAATAGTAGATAATTATTTATTTATTTTGTCCCATTCCTCCTGACAGAACTGGTGTAACTGTCTGGTTTGTAGGCCTCCTTGCTCACACACTTTTTCGGTTCTGCCCACAAAATTTCTATGGGATTGAGGTCAGCGCTTTGTGATGGCCACTCCAATACCTTGACTTTGTTGTCCTTAAGCCATTTTGCCACAACTTTGGAAGTATGCTTGGGGTCATTGTCCATTTGGAAGAACCATTTGCGACCAAGCTTAAACTCCCTGACTGATGTCTTGAGATGTTGCTTCAATACATTCACATTTTGTTCCTTCCTCATGGTGCCATCCATTTGTGCAGTGCACCAGTCCCTCCTGCAGCACAGCACCCTCGCAATATGATGCTGCCACCCCCGTGCTTCATGGTTGGGATGGTGTACTTAGTCTTGGAGAATTCCCCATTTTCCCTCCAAACACAACGATGGTCATTACGGCCAAACAGTTCTATTTTTGTTTCATCAGATCATAGGACATTTCACTAAAAAGTACGATCTTCGCCCCCATTTGCAGTTGCAAACCGTAGTCTGGCTTTATGGCGGTTTTGGAGCAGTGGTTTCTTCCTTGCTGAGCGGCCATTCAGGTTATGTTGATATAGGACTCATTTTTACTGTGGCTAGAGATACTTTTGTACTTGAAGATCCAATCAAATTTATTTGTCACATACACATGGTTAGCAGATGTTAATGCGAGTGTAGCGAAATGCTTGTGCTTCTAGTTCCGACAACGCAGTAATAACCAACGAGTGATCTAACCTAACAATTCCAAAACTACTACCTTATACACACACAAGTGTAAAGGGATAAAGAATATGTACATAAAGATGTATGAATGAGTGATGGTACAGAATGGCATAGGCGAGATGCAGTAGATGGTATCGAGTACAGTATATACATATGAGATGAGTAATGTAGGGTATGTAAACAAAATGGCATGGTTTAAAGTGGCTAGTGATACATGTATTACATAAAGATGCAGTAGATGATAGAGTACAGTATATACACATATAAGATTAGTAATGTAGGGTATGTAAACATTATATTAAGTAGCATTGTTTAAAGTGGCTAGTGATATATTTTACATCAATTTCCATTATTAAAGTGGCTGGAGTTGAGTCAGTGTCAGTGTGTTGGCAGCAGCCACTCAATGTTAGTGGTGGCTGTTTAACAGTCTGATGGCCTTGAGATAGAAGCTGTTTTTCAGTCTCTCGGTCCCTGCTTTAATGCACCTGTACTGACCTCGCCTTCTGGGTGATAGCAGGGTGAACAGGCAGTGGCTCTGGTGGTTGTTGTCCTTGATGATCTTTATGGCCTTCCTGTGACATTGGGTGGTGTAGGTGTCCTGGAGGGCAGGTAGTTTGCCCCCGGTGATGCGTTGTGCAGACTTCACTCCCCTGTGGACAGCTTTACAGTTGTGGGCGGAGCAGTTGCAGTACCAGGCGGTGATACAGCCCGACAGGATGTTCTCAATTATGCATCTGTAGAAGTTTGTGAGTGCTTTTAGTGACAAGACGAATTTCTCCAGCCTCCCGAGGTTGAAGAGGCGCTGCTGCGCCTTCTTCACGACACTGTCTGTGTGGCTGGACCAATTCAGTTTGTCTGTGATGTGTACGCCGATGAACTTAACTTACTACCCTCTCCACTACTGCCCATCGATGTGGATAGGGGGGGGTGCTTCCTGAGAGTCCGCAGGTTTTGGTTGCGGGCAGTGTCATTGGCACTGTATTGTCCTCAAAGCGGGCAAAAAAGTTAGTCTGCCTGGGAGCAAGACATCCTGGTCCGAGACGGGGCTGGTTTTCTTTTTCTAATCTGTGATTGACTGTAGACCCTGCCACATACCTTGTGTCTGAGCCGTTGAATTGTCACTCTACTTTGTCTCTATATACGGACACTTAGCTTGTTTGATTGCCTTGCGGAGGGAATAGCTACACTGTTTGTATTCGGTCATGTTTCCGGTCACCTTTCCCTGGTTAAAAGCAGTGGTTCGCGCTTTCAGTTTCACACGAATGCTGCCATCAATCCACGGTTTCTGGTTTGGGAATGTTTTAATCATTGCTATGGGAACGGCATCGTCAATGCACTTTCTAATGAACTCGCTCTCCGAATCAGCATATTTGTCAATGTTGTTGTTGGAAGCTATGCGGAACATATCCCAGTCCACGTGACCGAAGCAGCCTTGAAGCGTGGTATCAGATTGGTCGGACCAGCGTTGAACAGACCTGAGCGCGGGAGCTTCTTTTTTTAGTTTCTGTCTGTAGGCAGGGAGCAACAAAATGGAGTTGTGGTCAGCTTTTCCAAAAGGAGGGCGGGGGAGGGCCTTATATGCGTCGCGGACGTTAGAATAGCAATGATCCAAGGTTACCAGCCCTGGTTGCGCAATCGATATGCTGATACAATTTAGGGATTCAGATTAGCCTTGTTAAAATCCCCAGCTACAATGAATGCAGCCTCAGGATAGGTGAACAGAAGGACTTGGTTTCCTGTATGTTGTTGTGATCACGCCACGTCTCGTTAATCATAAGGCATACGCCCCCGCCCCTCTTCTTACCAGAAGTCGGCACGATGCGTGAAGAAACCAGCTGGCTGCACCGATTCCATTAGAGTCTCGAGTGAGCCATGTTTCCGTGAAGCAAAGAACATTACAGTCTCTGATGTCCCTCTGGAATGCTACGCGTGCTCGGTTTTCATCAACCTTGTTGTCAAGACACTGGACATTGGCAGGTAGTATGCTAGGGAGTGGTGCGCGATGTGCCCGTCTCCGGAGCCTGACCAGAAGACCGCTTCGTTTCCCTCTTTTACGACGTCGTTGTTTTTGGTCGCAGGCTGGGATCCATTCCGTTGTCCTGGGTGGAAGGCAGAACACAGGATCCGCTTCGGGAAAGTCATATTCCTGATCGTACTGATGGTGAGTTGACGTTGCTCTTATATTCAGTAGTTCTTTCCGACTGCATGTAATGAAACCTAAGATTACCTGGGGTACCAATGTAAGAAATTACAGGAAAAAATAAATAAAATACTGCTGGTTTTCCTAGGAACGCGAAGCGAGGCGGCCATTTCTGTCTGCGCCGGAAGTATGTGATGCTGGAGGAAACCGGGTCCTTTACTGTTGTTCTGGGATTGATTTTCACTTCTCGCACCACAGTACGTTCATCTCTAGGAGAAAGAACGAGTCTCCTTCCTGAGCGGTATGACGGCTGTATGGTCCCATGGTGTTTATACTTGCGTACTATTGTTTGTACAGATGAATGTGGTACCTTCAGGTGTTTGGAAATTGCTCCCAAGGATGAACCAGACAAATATCGTTTGTCTCTTGATTTTCCTTGATTTTTTCAAAAGGCACTGAGTTTGAAGGTAGGCCTTGAAATACATAGTGTATGTAAACCTCTGACCCACTGGAATTGTGATACAGTGAATTATACAGTGAATTATAAGTTAAATAATCTGTCTGTAAACAATTGTTGGAATTTTTTTTTGTCATGCACAAACTAGATGTCCTAACTAGAGGTCGCCCAATTAATTGGAATGGCTGATTAATTAGGGCCGATTTCAAGTTCATAACATTCGGAAACCTTTTATTTAACTAGGCAAGTCAGTTAAGAAACAAATTCTTATTTTCAAAGACTGCCTAGGAACGGTGTGTTAACTGCCTTGTTCAGGGGCAGAACGACAGATGTTCACCTTGTCAGCTCAGGGGTTCCAATCTTGCAACTGCAGTTAACTAGTCCAACGCTCTAACCATTGCACTCCACAAGTAGCCTGCCTGTTACGCGAATGCAGTAGAAGCCAAGGTAAATTGCTAGCTAGCATTAAACTTCTTGTAAAAAACAATCAATCATAATCACTAGCTATAACTACTAATCCAGTTTAGCAGGCAATATTAACCAGGTGAAATTGTGTCATTTCTCTTGCTTTCATTGCACGCAGAGTCAGGGTATATTATGCAACAGTTTGGGCTGCTTGGCTCATTGCGAACTAATTTGCCAGAATTTTACGTAATTATGTAACAAGAATATTTAGACTTAGGGATGCCACCTGTTAGATAAAATACCAAACAGTTCCATATTTCACTGAAATAATAAACATTTTGTTTTCGAAATGATAGTTTCCGGATTCAACCATATTAATGACCAAAGGCTCGTATTTCTGTGTGTTATGTTATAACTATGTCTGATTTGATAGAGCAGTCTGACTGAGCAACAGCAGGCCAGTAATCATTCATTCAAACAACAGTTTCATGCGTTTTGCCAGCAACTCTTCACAAGCACAGCGCTGTTTATGATTTCAAGCCCATCAGCCTAATGACTGGTGTAACCAATGTGAAATGGCTAGCTAGTTAGCTGGGTGTGCGCTAATACTGTTTCAAACGTCACTCGCTTTTAGATTTGGAGTAGTTATTCCCCTTGCAGCGTTGGGTAACGATGCTTCGAGTGTGGCTGTTGTCGATGTGTTCCTGGTTCGAGCCCAGGTTGGGGCGAGGGGGACGGAAGCTATACCGTTACACTGGCAATACTATAGTGCCTATAAGAACATCCAATTGTCAAAGGTATATGAAATACAAATGGTAGAGAGAAAGTCCTATAAATACTATATTAAATACAACCTAAAACATCTTACCTTGGAATATTGAAGTCTCATGTTAAAAGGAACCACCAACTTTCATATGTTCTGAGCAAGGAACTTAAACGTTAGCTTTTTACATGGCACACATTTTTACATGGCACATATTACTTCCTTCTCCAAAACTTTGTTTTTGCATTATATAAACCAAATTGAACATGTTTCAATATTTGAGGCCAAATGGATTTTGATGTTTTATATTAAGTTAATTCAGTAGTTGTAATGGTCATTATTACAAAACAATTGTATTTATTTATTTTACATAAATATACACATTTAATCGGCCGATTAATCAGTATCGGCTGGCTTTTTTGGTCCTCCAATAATCGGTATCGGCGTTAAAATCATAATCGGTCAACCTCTAGTCCTAACCAACTTGCCAAAACTGTAGCTTGTTAACAAGAAATGAGTGGAG
Source organism: Oncorhynchus gorbuscha (assembly GCF_021184085.1). NCBI lineage: Eukaryota > Metazoa > Chordata > Actinopteri > Salmoniformes > Salmonidae > Oncorhynchus > Oncorhynchus gorbuscha. The sequence goes on along the minus strand of NC_060178.1, from coordinate 81,845,913 downwards.
TGGTTGAAAAACGAGTTAATGACTCCAACCTAAGTGTATATAAACTTCAGACTTCAACTGTATATGCAATCACTACTCTAAGTTGCTCTGGATAAGAGCATCTAATAAATTACTAAATGTTTGAGCCCCCATACTGCACAACGAGGATGAGGAAGTGAATCGCTGGTTGGGGCAAGTTTCTTAAAAATAAGTTAGATCGCAAAAACTGTCTGTACCCTTTTATAACATGGCATTTACATCAAAAACAGCGATACAAGTTTAAAATAGGAATATTCTACTTTAACATAAGGCAGATAAATAGCAGCCAGTTTCAACTCAACACGATAATCGTGTCATTTTCTAAACAGATTTAAAGCTGACTTACTTGGGGTTTGTCTTTTCACCTTTGTCTTGAAGGGTTTCCAAAACCTCCCCACCATTGAGAACAAGACGAACCTTTTCATTTTTCTCATCCATTTCAATCAACATGTATTCCACCTAAAAAGGGGAGAAAAAAAAAACATTTTGCATAACCAGTTTATATTTTAAGCCTGAAAAACTGTGTGCAAATGCAATGCATATCATGCTGAAATCCATTAGGCCTACAGCACATGTTGACATCACTGACAGCACCCATTGGCTAAAAACTGATTGGAAGTAGAATCAAAGCTCGTGTTGATTAGTGTTAACATAATGTAGCCCGATGCTGCATTCATAACCAAGTGGGAAGGTGGGAATGACCAGTTGTGAAGTGAATAAATCCTTGGGTCGTTTCACCTCAAAACACAAGAAAGAGGACACCCACCATCTTAGATAGAAAAGATTTCATAACAATCTATCTAATCAGTGTGTCGGCTGCAAGTAGACTAGAGATTTGGCTAAATGAATTCAGCTGCGAGTTGGAGAGGCTGATCTTTAGTCTCTCTTTCGTCACATATCCTGTGTGTGGCTGCGGGTTTACCTCAGTTTTCAAAATGTTTGAATCCTACTATCGTCAGTGTTAACTCTAGGAGATGGGAGTGGGAGATACACAACATGACCAAAAATATATGGACACCTGTTCGCCGAACAAAATAATGGGCATTAATATGGAGTTGGTCCCCCTTTCCTGCTATAACAGCCTCCAATCTTCTGGGAAGGCTTTCCATTGTTGGAACATTGCTGGGGGGACTTGCTTTCTTTCAGCCACAAGAGCATTAGTGAGTGGGGCACTGATGTTGGGCAATTAGGCCTGGCTCGCAGTGGGCATTCCAATTCATCCCAAAGGTGTTCGATGGGGTTGAGCTCAGGGATCTGTGCCGGCCAGTCAAGTGCTTTCACACCTATCTCGACAAACCATTTCTGTACGAACCTCGCTTTGCGCACGGGGGCATTGTCCTACTGAAACAAGAAAGAGCCTTCCAAATTGTTTCCACAAAGATGAAAGCACAGAATCGTCAGTGCTAAGGGCCTAGCCCGAACCGTTAAAAATAGCTCCCGACCATTATTCCTACTCCACCAAACATTAGTTGGCACTATGCATTGGTTCTCCTGGCATCCGGTAGGGTTTTCCTGGCATCCGCCAAACCTTGATTCGTCTGTAGGACTGCCAGATGGTGAAGTGTGGATTTATCACTCCAGAGAACACGTGTCCACTGCTCCAGAGTCCAATGGCGGCGAGCTTTACACCACTCCAGCCGACGCTTGGCATTGCGCATGGTGATCTTAGGTCTGAGTGCGGCTGATCAGCCATGGAAACCCATTTCATGAAGCTCCCAACGAACAGTTATTGTGCTTACATTACTTCCAGAGGCAGTTTGGAACTTGGTAGTGAGTGTTGTAACCAAGGACAGATGATTTTTACGCACTACGTGCTTCAGCGGTCCTTTTCTGTGAGCTTGTGTGGCATAACACTTCTCGGCTGAGCTGTTATTGCTCCTAGACATTTCCAATTCACAATAACAGCACTTACAGTTGACCGGGGCAGCTCTAGCAGGGCAGAAATGTGATGAAAAGGAGCATTCTATGACCGTGCCACATTGAAAGTCACTGAGCTTTTCAGTAAGGCCATTCTACTGCCAATGTTTGTCTATGGCGATTGCATGGCTGTGTGCTCGATTTTATACAGTTGTCAGAGCAACAGGTGAGACTGAAATAGCCAAATCCACTCATTTGAAGAGATGTCCACATACTTTTGTATATACATTAAATCAAATGTTATTGGTCACATACACATGGTTAGCAGATGTTATTGTGAGTGTAGTGAAATGCTTGTGCTTCTAGTTCCGACAGTGCAATAATATCTAACAAGTTAACTAACAATTCACCAACAACTAGCTAACACACACGAATCTAAAGGGAGGAATAAGAATATGTACATATAATTATAAGGATGAGCGGCATAGGCATGGTGCAATAGATGGTATAAGGTACAGTATATACATACAGTTTAAGTCGGAAGTTTACATACACCTTAGCCAAATATATTACTCCGATTTTCACAATTCCTGACATGTCATCCAAGTAAAAATTCCCTGTCTTAGGTCAGTTAGGATCACCACTTTATTTTCCAGAATGTGTAATGTCAGAATAATAATAAATGCCATTTAACAGACGCTTTTATCCAAAGCGACTTACAGTCATGTGTGCATACATTCTACATATGGGTGGTCCCGGGAATCGAACCCACTACCCTGGCGTTACAAGCGCCATGCTCTACCAACTGAGCTACAGAAGGACCATAGAATAATAGTAGAGAAAATTATTTATTTCACATTTAATTTTTCATCACATTCTCAGCGGGTCAGAAGTTTACATACTCAATTAGTATTTGGTAGCATTGCCTTTAAATTTTTTAACTTGGGTCAAACATTTCGGGTAGCCTTCCACAAGCTTCCCGCAATAAGTTGGGTGAATTTTGGCAGATTCCTCCTGACAGAGCTGGTGTAACTGTTTGGTTTATAGGCCTCCTTGCTCACACACGCTTTTTCAGTTCTGCCCACAAATGTAGTATAGGATTGAGGTCAGGGCTTTGTGATGGCACTCCAATACCATGGCTCTGTTATCATTAAGCCATTTTGCCACAACTTTGGAAGTATGCTTGGGGAATTTTATAAAAGTGGCCAGTGATAGGAGTCTGTAGTTAGCAGCCTCTCGGAGTTAGTGATTGCTGTTTAACAGTCTGATAGGCTTGATTGTGCATCTTTTTGAGGGTTTCAGGTGACAAGCCAAATTTCTTCAGCCTCCTGAGATTGAAGAGGCGCTGTTTGCGCCTTCACCACACTGTCTGTGTGAGTGGACCATTTCAGTTTGTCTGTGATGTGTACGCAGAGGAACATAAAACTTCCCACTTTCTCCACTACTGTCCCTTTGATGTGGATGGGGGGTGCTCCCTCTGCTGTATGCTGAAGTCCACGATCATCTCCTTTGTTTTGTTGACGTTGAGCGAGAGGTTGTTTTCCCTGACACCACACTCAGAGTGCCCTCCCCTTCTCCCTGTAGGCGGTCTCATCGTTGTTGGTAATCAAGCCCACTACTGTGGTGTCGTCTGCAAACTTGATGATTGAGTTGGAGGCGTGCATGGTCACGCAGTCATGGGTGAACAGGGAGTACAGGAGGAGGCTGAGCACACACCCTTGTGGGGCCCCAGTGTTGAAGGTCAGCGAAGTGGAGATATTGATTCCTACCTTCACCACCTAGGGGTGGCCCATCATAAAGTCCAGGACCGAATTGCACAGGGCGGATTGAGAGCCAGGGACTCCAGCTTAATGATGAGCTTGGAGGGTACGATGGTGTTGAATGCTGAGCTTAGTCAATGAACAGCATTCTTACATAGGTATTCCTCTTGTCCAGATGGGATAGGGCAGTGTGATGGCGATTGCGTCTGTGGACCTGTTGGGGTGGTATGCAAACTGAAGAGTGTCTAGGGTGGCATGATCCTTGACTAGTCTCTCAAAGCACTTCATGATGACATTAGTGAGTGCTACGGGGTGGTGGTCATTAAGTTCAGTTATTTTTGCCTTCTTGGGTACAGGAACAATGGTGGCCATCTTGTCAGGACAGCAGACTGGGATAGGGAGCGATTGAATATGTCCGTAAACACACCAGCCAGCTGGTCTGCGCATGCTCGGAGGACGCGGCAAGGAATGCCGTCTGGGCCAGCAGACTTGCGAGAGTTAACACGTTTAAATGTCTTACTCACATCGGTAACGGAGGAGCGGTGTTGGCGGGCCGCGATGGTGGCACAGTATTATCCTCAAAGCGGGCAAAGGTGTTTAATTTGTCTGGAAGCGAGAGGTCAGTAACCGTAACGTAGCTGGTTCTCTTTTTGTAGTCAGTGATTTCCTGTAGACCCTGCCACATGTCTCGTGTCTGAGCAGTTGAATTCCAACTCCACTTTGTCTCTATAGCAACATAACATGTTTGACTGACTTGAGGGAATAACAGTTAATATTAATTCGGCCATATTCCCAGTCCTCTTTCTGTTTTGCGCGAATGCCACCATCCAGCCACAGTTTCTGGTTAGGATAGGTTTTAATAGTTAGTGGTACAGCATCTCCAATGCACTTCCTTATAAACTCACTCACCGAGTCAGCGTATAGATCGGTGTTATTCTCTCAGGCTGCTCGGAACATTTCCCAGTCAGTGTGGTCAAAACGATCTTGAAGCGTGGATTCCGTAGGCGCAGGATGGATGCATGTATGCCTTGTATGCATCGTGGAAGTTAGAGTAGCGGTGATCGAGTGTATTGCCCGCGTAAGTGCTGCAATCAACATGCTGATAGAATTTAGGTAGCCTTGTTCAAATTTGCTTTGTTAAAATCACCGGCTAAAACAAATGCCGCCTCAGGATGTTTGGTTTCCAGTTTCCATAGAGTCCAGTGAAGTTCCTTGAAGGTCGTCTTGGTGTCTGCTTGAGGGGGAATATACACAGCTGTGACGATAACTGATGAGAATTCTCTTGGGAGATAATATTTGTAAGTCGCTCTGGATAAGAGCATCTGCTAAATGACTTAAATGTAAATGTAATATGGCTGGCATTTGATTGTAAGGAATTCTAGGTCGGGTGAGCAGAAGGACTCGAGTTCCTTTATGTTGTGATTACACCATGAGTCGTTAATCATGAATTATACACCCCCACCCTTCCTCTTCCCAGAGAGGTGTTTATATATGTCGGTGCGATGCATGAAGAAGTCCGGTGGCTGAACAGACTCCGACAACGTATCCCGAGAGAACCATGTTTCCGTGAAACAGAGAATGTTATAATTTAATCTACCCTGTTGTCAAGAGACTTGACATTGGCGAGTAGTATGCCCGGAAGCAGTGGGCGGTGTGTTCATCTACGGAGTCTGACCAGAAGGCCACTACATCTGCCTCTTCTGCGGCGACGTTGTTTTGAGTCGGCTTCTGGGATTAGATCTACGGTCCTGGGTGGTGGTCTGAACAAAGGATTAATTCTGGAAAGTCGTATTCCTGGTCGTAATGTTGGTAAATTGACATTGCTCTGATATCCAATAGTACTTCACAGCTGTATGTATTAACACTTGTGATTTTCTGGGCTAACAATGTAAGAAATAATACTTACACTAAATAATGCATAGTTTCCTAAGGACTCAAAGCGAGGCGACCATCTCTATCTGCGCCATCCTGCTAATGACCCAGGTATATTGTGTAGCGGTCAAATAAAATGTTTCTACAAGCACCGAATACTGGCCAGGCACCAAGAAAGCGCCACCACCACTACCAAACCTTGAACCAGCTGCTAAAAAGACAGCATACAAGTAGAAAAGGACAAAAACGCATTCTGACCTGGAAAGAGGAGTTCCATGGGTTTGACATGACACGAAGGGAGATGTCAGGTACTGCTCGAAGTATCAGCATTTCCCCAGTTTTGCAGACACGTACAGTGCATTCGGAAAGTATTCAGACCCCTTGACTTTTTCCACATAGTTACATTACAGCTTTATTCTAAAATGTATTCATTTTTCCCCTCATCAATCTACACACAATACATCATAATGACGAAGCAAAATCTTTTTTTTGAAAGGTTTGCAAATATAGATAGATAAATAAAAACTGAAATATGACATTTATATAACTATTCAGACCCATTACTCAGTATTTTGTTCAAGCACATTTGGAAGCGAACTAGTCTTCTTGGGTATGATGGTAAAAGCTTGACACCTGTATTTGGCGACTTTCTCCAATTCTTCTCTGCAGAATCTCTCAAGATCTGTCAGGTTGGATGGGGAGCGTCGCTGCACAGCTTTGTCAAGTGTCTCCAGAGTTGTTTGATCGGGTTCAAGTCGGGACTCTGGCTAGCCACTCACGGACATTCAGAGTCTTGTCCCGAAGCAACTCCTGCATCGTCTTGGATGTGTGCTTGGGGTTGTTGTCCTGTTGGAAGATTGAACCTTATTCCAGTCTGAGGTCCTAAGAGCTCTGGAGCAGGTTATCAAGGATCTCTCTGTACTTTGCTCCATTCATCTTTCCCTTGATCCTGACTATTCTCCCGGTTGCTGAAAAACATCCCCACAGCATAATGCTGTTTTTTTTGTACTCTTCCCAGATCTGTGCAGCGACACAATCCTGTCTCAGAGCTCTATTCCTTCAAACTCATGGCTTGGATTTTGCTCTTGACATGCACGGTCAACAGTGGAACGTTATATGCAGTCGTGGAAAAAAGTTGAGAATGACACAAATATTAATTTCCACAAAGTTTGCTGCTTCAGTGTCTTTAGATATGTTTGTCAGATGTTACTGTAGTATAATTACAAGCATTTCATAAGTGTCAAAGACTTTTGACAATTACATGAAGTTGAGGCAAAGAGTTCATATTTACAGTGTTGATCCTTCTTTTGCAATACCTCTGCAATCGGCCCTGGCATGCAGTCAATTAACTTCTGGGCCCGTTGATGGCAGCCCGTTCTTGCATAATCAATGCTTGGAGTTGTCCGAATTTGTGAGTTTGTGTTTGTCCACCAGGCTCGAGGATTGACCACAAATTCTCAATGGGATTAAGGTCTGGGGAGTTTCCTGGCCATGGACCCAAAATATCGATGTTTTGTTCCCCCGGGCCACTTAGTTATCACTTTGCCTTATGGCAAGGTGCTGGAAAAGGCATTGTTCTTCACCGAACTGTTCCTGGATGGTTGGCAGAAGTTGCTCTCAGAGGATGTGTTGGTACCATTCTTTATTCATGGCTGTTTTCTTAGGCATAATTGTGAGAGAGCCCACTCCCTTGGCTGAGAAGCAACCCCACAGATGAATGGTCTCAGGATGCTTTACTGTTGGCATGACACAGGACTGATGGTAGCGCTCACCTTGTCTTCTCCGGACAAGCTTTTTTCCAGATGACCCAAGCAATCAGAAAAGGGATTCATCAGCAAAAATGACTTTAGCCCCAGTCCCCCGCAGTCCAATCCCTATACCCTTTGCAGAATATCAGTCTGTCCCTGATGTTTTTCCTGGAGAGAAGTAGCTTCTTTGCTGCCCTTCTTGATACCAGGCCATCCTCCAAAAGTCTTTGCCTCACTGTGCGTGGAGATGCACTCACACCTGCCTGCTGCCATTCCCGAGGAAGCTCTGTACTGGTGGTGTCCCGATCCCGCAGCTGAATCAACTTTTTAGGAGACGGTCCTGGAACTTGCTGGACTTTCTTGAGCGCCCGGAAGCCTTCTTCACAACACTTGAACCACTCTAATTGAAGTTCTTGACGATCCGATAAATGGTTGATTTAGGGGCAATCTTACTGGCAGCAATATCCTTGCCTGTGAAGCATTTTATGTGCAAAGCAATGATGACGGCACATGTTCCCTTGCAGGTAACTATGGTTGACAGAGGAAGAACAATGATTCCAAGCACAACCCTATTTTTGAAGATTCCAGTCTGTTATTCATACTTAATCAGCATAACAGAGTGATCTCCAGCTTGTCCTCATCAACACTCACACCTGTGTTAACGAGAGAATCACTGACATGATGTGAGCCGGTCCTTTTGTGGCAGGGCTGAAATGCAGAGGAAATGTTTTCTGGGATTCAGTTAATTTGGATGGCAAAGAGGGACTTTGCAATTATTTGCAATTCATCTGATCACTCTTCATAACGTTCTGGAGTATATGCAAATTGCCACCATAAAAACTGAGGCAGCAGACTTTGTGAAAATGTATATGCGTCATTCTCAACTTTTGGCCACGACTGTAAACATCATCCTTTCCAAATCAAGTCAAATCAATTGAATTTACCACAGGTGGACTCCAATCAAATTGTAGAAAAATCTAGGATGAGCAATGGAAACAGGATGCACCGGAGCTCAATTTCAAGTCATAGCAAAGGGTCTGAGTACTTACATAAAAAGGTTTTTATTTTTAATACATTTGCAAAAATGTCTAAAAACCTATTTGTTTTCGGTTTGTCATTATGGGCTATTGTGTGTAGATTGATGAGGGAAAACAATTTAATCCATTTTAGAATAAGGCTGTAACGTAACAAAATGTGGAAATGTCAAGGATTGAATATTTTCCGTATGCAATAAGTTAATCAAAATAGTTTAAACTATTCTAGCAAACGTTGACTTTAGCAACCCGTTACCAACTGACAGCTAAGTTATCTAGCTAGCTAAAGTTGGCATAGAAGGCAGGCTAACGTTAGTTGCCAGTCCATTTTTGTTTTTTACACCATTATTTAATCTTTATTTAACTAGGCAAGTCAGTTGAGAACACATTGTTATTTTTAATGACAGCCTAGGAACGGTGGGTTAACTGCCTCATTCAGGGGCAGAACGACAGATTTTCACCTTGTCAGCTCGGGGGATCCAATCTTGCAACCTTTCAGTTAACTAGTCCAACGCAATAACGACCTGCCTCTCTCTCGTTGCACTCCACAAGGAGACTGCCTGTTACGCAAATGCAGTAAGCCAAGGTAAGTTGCTAGCTAGCATTAAACTTCTTATAAAAAACAATAAAGTCTCCCGGGTGGCACAGTGGGTAAGGGCGCTGTACTGCAGCGTCCGCTGTGCCACCAGAGACTCTGGGTTTACGCCCAGGCTCTGTCATAACCGGCCGCGACCGGTAGGTCCGTGGGGCGATGCACGGGATAGGGAGGGTTTGACCGGTAGGGAAATCCTTGTCTAATCGCGCACCAGCTACTCCTGTGGCGGGCCGGGCGCAGTGCGCGCTAACCAAGGTTACCAGGTGCACAGTGTTTCCTCCGACACATTGGTGCAGCAGGCTTCCAGGTTGGATGGCGGTGTTAAGAAGCAGTGCGGCTTGTTTGGGTTGTGTATCGGAGGACGCATGACTTTCAACCTTAGTTTCTACCGAGCCCGTACGAGAGTTGTAGCGATGAGACAAGATAGTAACTACTAAACAATTGGATACCACGAAATTGGGGAGAAAAAGGTCAAATTCAACAAAAACAATCAATCATAATCACTAGTTAACTACACATGGTTGATGATATTACTAGATATTATCTATATGTGTTGCATATAATCTGACTGAGCATACAAGTATCTGACTGAGCGGTGGTAGGCAGAAGCAGGCGAGTTAACATTCTTTCAAACAGCACTTTCGTGCATTTTGCCAGCAGCTCTTCCTTGTGCGTCAAGCATTGCGCGGTTTATGACTTCAAACCTATCAACTCCCGAGATGATGCTGGTGTGACCGGGTAATGCTTCAATGGTGGCTGTTGTCGTTGTGTTGCTGGTTCGAGCCCAGGGAGGAGTGAGGAGAGGGACGGAAGCTATACTGTTACACTGGCAACACTAAAGTGCCTATAAGAACATCCAATAGTCAAAAGGTATATGAAATAGAAATGGTATAGAGGGAAATAGTCCTATAATAACTACAACCTAAAACTTCTTACCTGGGAATATTGAAGACTCATGTTAAAAGGAACCACCAGCTTTCATATGTTCTCATGTTCTGAGCAAGGAACTGAAACGTTAGCTTTCTTACATGGCACATATTGCACTTTTATGTTCTTCTCCAACACTTTGTTTTTGCAGTATTTAAACCAAATTGAACATGTTTCATTATCTACTTGAGGCTAAATTGATTTTATTGATGTTTTATTTTAAGTTAAAATAAGTGTTCATTCAGTATTGTTGTAATTGTCATTATTACAAATACATTGTTATTATTATTTGTAAATATTTTTTTATAAATCAGCCGATTAATCGGTGTCGCCTTTTTGGGTCCTCCAATAATCGGTATCGGTGTTGAAAAATCATAATCAGTCGACATCTAAAAGAAATGTCTCAAAATAAAATCTCAATAGGTGCAAACCATGACAAATAAGCATATTTATTCAGTGAAACACTTAGTTACCAAACCCTTTTAGATGAAGATGTTCTAAATGTCTGTCGTATTGAGGGTTTCAGGTTCCCATGAAATGTAAACCATCTTATAGAGAACAAAACCTCTCCATTTTCTAAGAGACTAGTATACATACAAATGATTCCATAGCCTAAATAACTGAATAATAAACAAGTTACTGAACGAAGTTGTCTAAATCAAAAACAGTTATGCATTGGTCAGCTGCTTTGAATGGGTTCAATGTTTATGGACAGAGTATAGACATCGAAGCATCCATTTGCAGGGGTGGAAGTAACGAATTAAAACTACTCACGCTCCTGTAATTAAGTAGCTTTTCTGTGTACTTTGAGTATTTTTCAAAGGCTGTACTTTCACTTAAGTACATTTTCAAAACTATCCATTACAGAGTACAATCTGGAAAAAGGATACATATCATGGCAAGCACATACATTTTGAACCTTTTGTAGCATCTAGAAATATTCACTTGTTTGTCAGTGACAAGTAACATGACCAGATGGACCAATACAATTCAATTCCACACATCACACAAAAACAGCCCAATCATAGCTGTGTATGCAAACTAAATGATGATCGGTAGCAGGATTTTTTGGCTGTAAAAAAAAAGGTAGCTACATGCAAAAAAAAGAGAAAAAAAACAGGTTTCCTAATCAACTTGAAAAATAAATAAGCTCTGCTTATCAAAGATGGTGGAGGTGGCTGGCTACAGAAATTCTGCATCAAACTTGAGGAAACATATAATGGTACAAAAAGTACATTTATAAATATATTTTATCACCATGAATGGTGTTTGTTGTGTAGGCTAACAAAGTGTTGCCATCAGCCATTTGCAATCAATCTGTAGCATAATGCTAACATTAGCTAGCTCATCCTGTTCCTAGCTAGTTAGAAGCTAACCCTGACCAACATCTTTACACAGCTGAAGGAACTATAAGCTGTAGTGCGGGCTACAACCACATTGACATTATAGTGGCTAGTAGCTAGCCATCCGCGTGGTGCGTCTCACAGGCAACCGTTGACAAGCTTGTCATTAATTTGATCTGTGAGGGCCACAACCATTATATAATAATAATATATGCCATTTAGCAGACGCTTTTATCCAAAGCGACTTACAGTCATGTGTGCATACATTCTACGTATGGTCGAACAACCAGCTTTTAAAGATTTGGCAACCACCCTGCATCCTCAATGCAAAGTCATCTCCAGACCTACTGTTCGTTCAAGAATACATGAATCTGCCACCTTGGCAGGGTAAATTATGTTGCCACCATCACCGATTGTTGGACAGCTCACCAAAGGAGTTACATCGTGGTCACATGTCACATGAAGAAGCTCTGGTGAGACGTTCTGCTACATTAGTTTGCAAGAGATTGAGAGGTTCCCACACATTTGATGTGCTTGCAGGTGCCCTCGATGACATCCATTGTGCATACAGGATCAGAGGGAAAGTGATAAGATCCACAACAGACAAGGGATCAAACTTCATCAAAGCATTCAATGTTTTTGGTGAGCAGAGCCAGGCAGTAGTCAGCAGACCAAGACTCAGATGCTGAAGAGCCAGCAGAGCAGGTTGAATACCAAGACCCATTTTCCATCCTGGTTAATGACAGTGGCCTAGAATATAAACTCCCTCAGCATCAACGGTGTGCATGTCATCTGCTGAACCTCATTGCAACAGATTCTGCGTTGGCAGAAACAAATAGTGATAGCTACAAAAGGTTGCCCAGGTCATCTTTTGCAAAATGCCAAGCCATGTGGAATAAAATGGGGCGGTCAACCTTAGCTGCTGAAGTTGTAGAGAATGAGTGCAAACTGCAGTTCATCCGTCCAAATCAAACATGTTGAAACTCAACTTCCCTGGCAGTGGAGAGGATCACACATATCATTCAAGAGAAGGGGGAGGATATCAAAAGAAATGAGTGTGAAAAATTAAGTGAAAATGTGAGTAGCAATTATTTGAATCAATGTTACGTTTTCCTATTACAGTAATATTTATTGTCCATGAAATTTTAGAATTCTAAGAGGTACTACATTTACCTTAATCTTTCAGGCTGAGCCTGGCAGAAATGTCCTTCTTGAATGAGAACTTCAAAGTGATGAAGCCTTTGGTCTCAGCTTTGAACATTCTACAGTCTGAGATCAACACGCATATGTGGTGGCTGCTGCCAGTGATCTTCTTACTAAAAACAAAACTTCAAAGGCTGGAAGCATCTTGCCAAATGTACCTACCACTTATCAGAGCCATTCAGAACAGTCTCCAAAAGCACTTTGGAGAAATGGAGGAGCCACAGCTTATTGCTGCTGCAAACCTTCTGCCAAAGTTGAAGACGTCTTGGACTGACAAAGCTGATGTCATCAAAGCCGGTATGATTTCTTTACTCCAAAAGGTTTTAACCTCATTGTCCATATGATGATATATTTTAGTCGGAGTCTTTTCTTTGTTTTTTTAAATACGTTTTATTTTTTTCCATTATTTACAGGTGCTGGACAATAACCTTTTCATATAACTATGTTTGGGTACAGCCAAACATGGACTCACTTCATTAGAGAATTTGTTGGGTCTGAATGTATTTGAACAACTCAAATCAATCTCAGTATCTCAGAATAACAAGAGTGGAAGTCTGTTAGAGCTATTGCAATGTAAATAATATGATTGTGTTGCCAGCCATATACAGAGTATGCTGAAACACTGAATATGTGAATGTTGTGTTGTTTCCAATGTACAGGTTTGGCGTACCTGAAGAATCATCTTGACACAATCACACAGGACGAAACTGCTCATCTAAGGCAGCATTCATCTGATGAAGAGGATTTCTTCATCACTGACAACCAAATGGTCAGAAGGTACAGGGGACCTGGATGGGTATCTTGCTAGTCCATTGGACGAAATGGATTTACTTCATTTGTTTCCGTACATGATGAAGAATTTTCCGCCTGTGAGCGTCTTTGTAGCTGTGCTGGACTACGCTTCACTGCGAAGTGAGCTAGGATATACTCAATTAACTCAGAAAATCAGCTCCTACTGAAACTGAATGGCAAATTCAGAGACAACTGGAGTTGAGTTAAGTGTTCAATAGGCAGTTCCACAAAAAAATATGCCTTTTGAAAATTTGTATATGTGAAGTTGAAGATTTAATATTAAAATCAGCTGTGCCGAATCTTATCTTGTTGGTTATTTTCTGGTGTTTTATGGAACATGTAGCTTGTCAAGCATTACATGTAAACAATATTACATATACAGTAGTATATAGAAAAGTTTTTGTAAAAGTTCTTATAAAAGGAGAATAAAAAATAACCATCAAAATAACTCATTATTTTCTTGGTAACTTTTACTCTGAGTAAATTTTTAAAAATGTGCTACTTTTTACTTTTAGTTGATTCGTTTTTTTTTGTATATATATTTTTTTACACCAGTACTTTTACTTCTACTTGATTACAATTTAATTAAAGTAACAGTACTTACTGCTTGAGTAGGATTTTACAGTACTCTTTCCACCCCTGTCCGTGTGTGTGATTAATGGAAACATTTGTATGATCTACTGTACTGATGCCCAGATGTGACTGATATCAACACTAGTTACTGTAAATCGGTTACACGTTTCATCATCACAATCAAGTTGGCACGTTGTCAACATAGTTGCATCTTCACTGGTGATAGAGCACACTCACTGACTGACATTACTGAGATCACATGTAATGAAAAAAATACGTTTATGTAAAAGTTCGGCCATGGCAGCCTTACCTCATCGCCCCATAACAATACATCCTTCTGTCGTTCTTTCACCTTGTTATAGATGTTGAGAAACTGAACGATGCCATGCTTCCTGACATGGTCTGCATACTTTTTGGTTTCTTCCCAGTTGAGCGGTGACCCTTGTGACAGCAAACCCATAGCACAAGCGTTCGGCACCAACAGCGAGACTAGCGCGTACTATTTTTGTTAATCTACCGTTAGCTATTAATTTTGCTCGTTAGCTAACGTTATTTAGCCAAGTTCAGCAATGTAGCTAACTAATTACTTTCAACAAAACAAAACTCAAGCTAAATTAACACTGATGTAGTTATTTAAATTGTAACGCTGATACTTATTAGCTAGCTAGACAAAAAGGGGGAGGCCTTCACATATCTCTTGCTATCTAGAAAGCTAATACAATGTCCCACGCGCGGAATAGAAATGCCAAGGTTGTTACCCCATGCAATACCTATTTAATTCAGAATAGCAATTACACTTAAATATATTTCCCCGTGATTGAATCACTTCCTTATAACGTTAGTGAGAAACGGTCAATCCGCTCGCCAAGCATCCACTGTTTGAGTGTGCAAAATGTCCTAGTTCGCAGATTTAACGTTGACTGAACACACGTGACCGTGTGGCGCGCGTCATTTTATGACTCAGCAATCTTTCCCTCTTCCCTCAAAACCTTCAATGAACATTATTCTTAATTTGGCATGCCAAAACCAGTCTACTAAGTATGTAAACAAAAAAATATATATATATATATTTTAAACATTATTATTATTATACGTGTATGTGTATTTTTTTCCATTGTATTGTAAAACAATTAATAAATAATCTTACAAAAAAAACTATACATTTTTGTACACACACTTTAGTAGACTGGTTTTGGTAGGTCTACTATAAAATAATGTTAATTTAAGGTTTTGAGGGAGGAGGGTAAGATTGCTGAGTCATAACATGACCCACCCCCACACAGTCACTTGTTCAGTCACATCACCACCCCAGACCAGCTGCTCACACCTCAGCTGCAGCACCCACATCACTCTCTGCCACATGGCCTCAAACTGGACCATTTTGTTTATCTCCTTCACCCACACACTTTCAACATTTAGATAATAAGCATTTTACCTTTCCATTGAATTAACGATGGAGGGCTGGTTGATTTCCAGTTTTTAAGTCGGTGTTGACGAGAAAAGTATCTTCCAACCCATTGGGTATCTCACTGCACCTTCATATGCCATATCTTTAAATATGCAGACAGACATATTAAAAGTACATTTCCATTGTAATACTTCTAACAGCCAACTTTCTAACTCTGCCCATCATTTTGGGACTTTATTGCATTACCAGAAGCCATGGACTATTGAGTCATTATTAGTTTTACACTAAAGACATAACTCTGCTATTGTGCTGTAGAATTTGTGAATTTTGTCTCTTGTGTAATACATTCTATACATTAATTTACACTGGATTAAGCACAAATTTTAGTTAACTGCAATTTAGTTAGTTACGTTCCAACATCCCCTCCATCTTGTGCCAATATCAGTTATTTGTAAGTCTTTGTTCCAATAGTTCCAATAGTTCCAATGCTTTTTCTTAGGGAATGTCAGTTGGATGGGTCTCTCCAAGGTTTTGTATATCTTAGCAATCATATATAATATAATAATATATGCCATTTAGCAGACGCTTTTATCCAAAGCGACTTACAGTCATGTGTGCATACATTCTACGTATGGGTGGTCCCGGGGATCGAACCCACTACCCTGGCGTTACAAGCGCCATGCTCTACCAACTGAGCTACAGAAGGAAATATCATTTTCTGACACAAACAGGATTCCCTCAAGATTGTTCTTATGTCCAAAGATTTCAAATCAAAATTTCTGCATACAAAACTTTTAAGTTGCATGTATTTGAAAATATCTACATTAGTCAGTCAAACATTGCTTTTTAATTCTGTCATGGAAATGCATGTATTTCCTATTACCAAGTAATTTACGGTTTCTATGACATTAGTTCTCCATGTGGACCAATTTATGGGTGAATTCGGAATAACTATGAAAGGATTGTTCCATAGAGTTGTGTTTTAGGGAGTGATATTTGTTCTTGTACAATACGTTTCATTTTCTTACATATTGTTATAGTGTTCTTAACTATGATGTTGTTTATGTTCTTAGCTTTATCCTTTGAAAATAGACATGTGAAAAGATTCTGGGGATGACCATGCGTATCTTCAATATGTACCTATTGTTCCTCTTTAGTGCATTTTACTATACACTGGTTACAGTGTCGATTTTAGCATGTAAATCTTGGTGGGGCTATAAAAAAAACGTTTTTTTTTTGTTGCATGCCAACAAAGCCACTGCACTACACAACCCTAAACAACACATTAATTGCACTGTTACAGTGACAAACGATGCCCACAAACTGTTACGCCCTACATAAAGCTGTCCCAAGAGCAGTTTTCTTTTCAACACCATGGAGTGAATCCTTACCACCACTACACCTGGCTATCAGGAGCCTTGTCTGGCAGAAAAACAGTTAACTCATTTACTGCCTTTTAAAAAAAACATAGCTGATATGGCTGACTTGCTTAAACAAACGTGGTTTCTGCTGACAATTGAGATGTACAAACTATGGCATAAGGGAACGATGAGTGGATAAGAGACAATCCGTAATTTTGATTAAGACATTCATGAGCGATCTATGATGGACGTAGTCAATATAACTATTTGTTATGAACTTTTGAAATGTACAGCGACAGAATTCAGAACATGGGCCGTTCTTACAGTATTCTCTCTGTAAACCAAATCAGAACCATGGGATAAATAAAAGGGGCATATAAGCAGACAATGAAAGCTCTTACAATATTCGATGAGGACATTCCTCTAAAACAGGCTATAGGCCTGATGTGCACCACCAAGTCAGCACAGTAGGCTAAGTAATGAGGGGGAAAGGGACCAAATTATTAGGGTGTGGCACATGGGCTGTTAACAGCTTACTACACAACCCTTAGTATTACTTTCTTAGCTACAGTATACATATCTCTCTGTCATATTACATAATTTTTGCATACAATGCATTTTTGGACTCACCTTATTGTGCTGTGCCCACTTGAACAGGAAGGTGGAGTGGCGGTCCTTCTTGTGGGTAAATTCTGTCATCAAAGTCATTGGTGGAGTAGAAGGCTGGTGGTCTTTATAGGCCAGTAGGTGGACAGTGAGGCCATCCTACCTTCGCACCTCTCAAGGTATGTTCTCTTGATAAGTGTGTGAATTGGACAATTTTCCAGCCCTGTTACACCCTGATCTGTTTCACCTGTCCTTGTGATTGTCTCCACCCTCCTCCAGGTGTCGCCCATCTTCCTCATCATCCCCTGTGAATTTATACCTGTGTTCTCTGTTTGTCCGTTGCCAGTTCGTCTTGTTTGTCAAGTCAACCAGCGTTTTTGTTCTCAACGCCTGCTTTTCCCAGTCTCTCTTTTCTCTTTCTCTTTCTCTTTTTCTTTTTCTAGCCCTCCTGGTTTTGATCCTTGCTTGTCCTGACTCTGAGCCTGCCTGCCTGACCACTCTGCCTGAGCCTGCCTGCCATCCTGTACCTTTGCACCAACTTTGGATTGTTGACCTCTGCCTACCCTGAGACTGCCTGCCATCCAATACTATTGCCCCACCTCTGGTTTACTGATTCCTGAATGCCTTGACCTGTCTATTGCCTGCCCCTGTTGGAATATTAAACCATTGTCAATTCGACATGTCTGCATCTGTGTTTTTCCTTGATTCCTGATAGGTCCTGCTAAGCATTTGAAATGTAACGAGTACTTTTGGGTGTCAGGGAAAATGTTTGGAGTAAAAAGTACATTATTTTCCTTAGAAATTTAGTGAAGTAAAAGTTGTCCAAAGTATAATTGTAAAGTACAGATAACCCTGAAACTACTTAAGTAGTACTGGACATTGGGCACAGATTTGTGCCGCGATTGTTACGTACATTTGGGTGCGTACCATTATCTTCCACAAGCACTTACCATTCACCCATTGGACACATGACTCACACTGTGATTCATGCATCCAAGGTAACCCAACAGTGGCGGTTAAATAAAAATAAACAAATCAGAATAACAAATACAATTAGAATTACAACTCTTGATAACTCCATAAGGAAATAATTGTTTCCCATAAGGGAATTCAAGTAATAGTAAAATAGACCAGAGACAGGTTTCCCTCACAACACTCATGCACTGTGCTTGTGCTTTCTTCACAGTTCAGGGTCAGCGCTGTGTCTTTCTCCTTCTCGCCCATCCGATTCAGAATTAGAACTATTGATTAATTATAAATGGTAAAGAAAAAAGGCTAGGTATATAAACACAAATCTGGTGAGATTTGTATCAACAACAATACCCTTCATAATTATCAGCGTTTACATATTATATTTACATTTTAACCAATGTCACTGATCTTTCTAGCGAGGGTGATCAGACCTCACCAGAAGGTTAGGACAGAGGTCATTCAACACCATTAAGTGAGTCTCTTTTCTTTCGCTGTACTTCAGACTCATTGTTGTCAAACATTCTCTACACCAGGGTAACCTTGGGTTCTTCAGTACATTTCTTATCAGGAGAACTTACATGTGTTCAATCAAAATTCAGGCAATAGACACTTCAGAAATTGCCATTTGTGTGCCATTTAAGGTGCATCCTTTTTAACCCGTGAAGAACCTACTAAAGCCAAATAGAAAAACCACACACAATAAATCAGACAGTAATAACTCCACTACACATATTCATAACATGTGGGCTGCGTGTGTATGCTGTTGTGTGGTTAAACGTAGGGCAAAAACAAACAAATTGCCAGGCCTACTTAATTTGGGAGCTCCCTTAATCAACAGCCAGATCCAGGTACCTTTATACTTTATAGTACTGCAGAATTTCACTAATTGCTTTCCCAAGGCAGCAGCCTCAGGAAGCATTTCAAAGGAAGAGATTCAGAATCATTGTTAAACTCATCAGAATACTTAGTAGAGGACATTCCATCAGTCCTGGAAGAGAAAATAAACAGTTAGTTTTCATTATACTACATCTTAATCAATCCTAAAAATTCACAATTTTATTTAAGTTCTAAAAATGTCATATTTGGTACTACTACGCCTGTGTACCTCGCTCTCTTTTTTAATCAAGCTTACTGCATTTTGGGCAGGAAGCCTCAATAAAATCATGCGTATACATAATCATACTGAAGACAGATGATTCAGGGTCCAATTAAGCAAAATAGACACTAAAGTAAACAATCCCAGAGCTCCTTTCACTTGCGATATTATCATCTAGACCTGTTATATTGACATATGGCTTGCGTTCTGTACTAGTCAAAATATGAAACCTGTTGTTTAACAAATCTGCTAGGGCCTGCAAAAAGTTGCTGCTGGCTTATCAGGGGGCCATTCTGGAGTGCTTGAAAAATATGTCTCTCATCCTGCTCGAGAAACCATAGGCATCTTCACCATCAGTCATAACACAGGATGTAATATTGGTTCAATCTACTCGAGTAGGGTAATAGTGTAACACTACTGCTGTTACGGCTTCTATTTTCCCTGGCAGGTTCTGTGGGGGTCTCCCAATCAGCGTCCCTAGCCAATTGGGTGCAGCAACTGCATCCTAATCAATTCTGAACTAGATGTACAACATCTCCAGTTGTGCAGGAATAAACGTTTACAATGTTTGTACTTCGATGAGTTGGAGGAGGAGGTGGAGGAAAATCTGAAGGACATTTCAATTTTATGTGTTCCAGTGGAAGATACAAAACCACTGGAGTTGGGGGTTGAGGCTGTGTACGGGGAGCTAAGGGAGGGGCCAGTTTATCTGCACCTTGTGGCTTTTTCCTATCTTGATTTAATTATTGATGAAGGCTCTGATTAACATGGCGATGATATTTGTCGTCGGAGGCGATTTAAAAATTAACTAGATCAGCACCTTCAACAGTACACTTAGAGGGTTTACCACCCATGATTTCTAATTGATTTCTTAGTCCTCTATTATTACACAAAATCTCTGGTAACCCATTATACACACATGCAACTTGATAACCCTCTCATGTGTGCAAACCAATTATATATTATGATACTTCTCTACAATCCCATTATACACACATACGACATGATAACCCTGTCATGTGTGCAAACCGATTACTTATATTATAATACTTCTTTGGTAACCTATTTGTCATGTTTTGTCATTGATTATCATGTCTTGTCCCTGTGCTTCCCCTTCTATTCGTTTCCCTCTGCTGGTCTTATTAGGTTCTTTCCCTCTTTCTATCCCTCTCTCTCCCCCTCCCTCTCTCACTCTCTCGCTCTCTCTTCTCTCTATCGTTCCGTTCCTGCTCCCAGCTGTTCCTATTCCCCTAATCAATCATTTAGTCTTCCCACACCTGTTCCCGATCCTTTTCCCTGATTAGAGTCCCTATTTCTCTCCTTGTTTTCCGTTCCTGCCCTGTCGGATCCTTGTCTAATATTCACCGTGCTGTGTCTATGTATTGCCCTGTCGTGTCGTGTTTCCCTCAGATGCTGCGTGGTGAGCAGGTGTCTGAGTCTGCTAGGTTCAAGTGCCTTCCCGAGGCAACCTGCAGTTCTTGATCAAGTCTCCAGTCTGTTCTCGTCTTTACGAGTAGTATTATGCCTTTTGTTTTGTAAAGTATCTTTACTGGATTAAAAACTCTGTTTTCGCCAAGTCGCTTTTGGGTCCTCATTCACCTGCATAACACTATTATGCACACAAAGGACTTGATAACCCTCTCATTATATATATAATTGCAGGCTATTGAATTCCTACTTGCAGGCTATCCAAATCCTGCTGTAGGCTATCCAATTCTTATTTGCAGGCTATCCAATTTCTTCTAATATACCGTTCTAATAGTATATTTCACGTGTTTGTAGGTAATCCAATCCCTACTATTGGAGACACATAATGTAATAAGTTTCCTTAGATTTACTCTCTGCATCTATTTCCTTAGATCCTCTCAACCGATTTCCTTAGGTTCTCTAAACCAGTTTCCTCAGGTTTTACTCTGCTCCCATTGATCAATGTTAACTCTGGGTCAATTTCCTTAGATCCTCTGAACCAATTCCCTTATGTTCTACTGTTCACCGGCCAGATGAATTATTATAGTTCAATAGTTCTGCCAAATTTAACCCCAACATTTAATGGATGAGGAGGACAAGAAATCTCTTATCATTAACGCTCGACTGGAAAACAGACAGTCCCTCACTGAGATTTTTGAATGTCTCTTTTTAGTTGTGACCGGAGGGATGCCTGGGTCAAAGCCAAGTGAAACGGGTCAAGAAGTCAGGTTGCTCTCATCCAGGTCATGGCACCAAATCTTGTGGAAAACTGTATCCAAAAACTCTAGGCAGAGGCTATTGAAGGGATAATAGTGAATATTTAATAGCTTTAGCTTGAAGAGTAAGTAGTTCTCTGCCCCTTATAAAGTGGGAGGTAATAATACAATCATATTGTTACACAACAGTTATTTCATACAAGCAACAGTTCCAGAACACAGAACAGAGTATAAACCTTGAGTATAAACCAGCTCACCCCAATTCTGCTACCACAATGCTACTTATACCTGGAGCTGGTCCTGCACACGACTGGAAGTCACTTTGGACAAGCACCTCTTTTATCTCAAGAGTTTTCTGAACTATTAACCTCTGTATGCCCCACCTTCTCCAACATTTTAATTTTGGGAGACTTTAACATCCATGTTGACTCACCCAAGCATGGCTGCTGACTTTCTTAACTTTCTGGACTGTCTCTAAACCTTGTGCAATATGTAAATGTTCCCACCCACAACCGTGGACAGACTGACTATATTATCCCTGGAGATGTCCCTGCCTCCCTTGATCTTGGATGTCCAGACCTGGAGCGAGGCATCTCTGACCACAGGCTGTGACACTGTCTCTGACGGATGCAACTCTTCTCCACTGCCCAAAAAGGACCATTAAATTCACAGCCTTGAAACTTAACCCATCCCTTAACCCATCCAGAACTTAACCCATCCCAGAAACACATCCACCCCACCTTTGAGTCTGACTCAAAGGTCAGACTCAAAGGTCAGACTCAAAGGTCAGACTCAAAGGCTCACTGCAGTCAGACTCAAAGGTGGCCTGGATGTGTTTCTGGGATGGGTTAAGTTTCCTCCGGTTACAGAATTTAATGGTCGTTTTTCGGCAGTGGAGAAGAGTTGCATCAGTCAGAGACAGTGTCACAGCCTTGTGGTCAGAGATGCCTCGCCCCTCGAAGACATGGTCAACCTGTACAGCAGCACTTAAATAATACTCTAAATATTATTGCCCCTGAAAACACTTGTGAAGTAACATTCCAAAACTTGTCTCCTTGGTTCACTGACAAACTGGGCAGAATAAAGACACATGGCAGTAAGCATGAGAAGAAAATACATGTTGGTAGTGATTGACAGTTACTTCAAATGGCCTGAAGCTTTCCCTACATCTAATGAGGAAGCAAGAACTGTGGCCAAATGCCTGCTACACAATATTGTTCCACGATTTGGAGTACCAGAATGTTTAGATAGCAATAGGGGGACACATTTCACCTCAAAGATAATGAAAGAACTGTATGACATGAGGCAAGTGAAAATATGTTTGCATGTACCGTTTCACCCGTAAAGTTCTGGAATTGTACAGTGCTTTAATAGCATTCTGAAAAATAAACTGGTGAAGATATTTGCTCGAACTTACCTGGGTGGATGTGCTACCTATGGCCTTGTTTTCAAAGAGCTCCACCATGGTCAGAAAAACTGGTCTCAGTCCACATGAGGTACTGATGGCCCTGTCCCAACAGCAGCAGTCACAGTATCTGTTGGATGACAGTATGATGAAGTACTGTATAGCTCTGACTAACTGTACCCTGACTAACTGTTCACTCACAGGTCTCCACATTCATATTTCATTCATCCAGTTCAATGTAACATTGATAGGTTTAGGCTATTACATGATACTCAAATTTTCCCTATGCCCCTAATGAAGTTGCTACAACCTAGCCTATGAATTAAAGATTACAACGTAGTTAAACACAGGTCGAGAGAAAATGTTGAAGTGACAGCCAGTGACACCTGGACAGACAGCGATACGTTCAATACCGCCTTGCACACCTTTGCCTGCATCTAGCTGATCTAGGGTGTAATCATTAGTCCAACAGTTTCTATTAGACAACATCAGGTATGTTAATCCCCATTTCATTATGTTTGCTTCTGTTTATGAAACGTTTTTCAACTTAACCAGCGGAATGAATACACCCCTGGTCACACGTACATTTACATTACATTTAAGTCATTTAGCAGACGCTCAAACACAGTTCATATCCATAGCAGCCAAGTTGTATTCCTTCTCGCATCTATGTGCTCTCCTCCTCTCACCTTTTCTCTTCGTTCTCTTCGACTTCAATGCACAACACATCAGCTGTTTGTGACCAGGCGAAAAAACCTTTCCAAGCCAAACCATATCATAACTGCTACACACAATCGATATCGTTGTCATCATATTAGCTAAAGTAACTTCACAGTCAACAGCTATGCATCAACCTGGCCTCCTTCCCTCAGGTTATTTGTGTTAAATGTATTTATTTAACAAGGCAAGTCAGTTAAGAACAAATTCTTATTTTCAATGACGGCTAGGAACAGTGAGCTAACTGCCTTGTTCAGGGGCAGAACGACAGATTTTTACCTTGTCAGCTCGGGGATTCGATCACTTGGTAGCCTAGTGGTTAGAGCATTGGGCCAGGAACCGAAAGTTTGCTGAATTGAATCCCTGAGCTGACAAGGTAAAACAACGGTTCAGCCGCGAAGTGGTAGGCAACAACGGTTCAGCCGCGAAGTGGTAGGCCACACAAGCTCACAGAACGGGACTGCTGAGTGCTGAAGCATGTAGAATGTGAAAATAATCTATCCTTGGTTGCAACACTCACTATCGAGTTCCGAACTGCCTCACAAGAACTTCATGAAATGGGTATCCATGGTCAAGCAGCCGCACACAAGCCTAAGATCACCATGTGCAATGCCAATCGTCGGAGTGATGTAAAGCTTGCTTCCATTGGACTCTGGTGTTGTGAAAACACGTTTTCTGGAGTGATAAATCACGCTTCACCATTTGCCAGTCTGACGGGTGAATCTGGGTTTGGCGGATTCCAGGAGAACGCTACCTGCCCCAATGCATAGTGCCAATTGTATGGTTCGGTGGAGGAGGAATAAAGGTCTTGGACTACGAGCCAGGTCTAATCACTCAACATCAACATTAGTGCCAGATCTCACTAATGCTATTGTGGCTGAATGGAAGCAAGTCCCCGCAGCAATGTTCCAACATCTTTTGGAAAGCCTTCCCAGGAGAGTGGAGGCTGTTATAGCAGCAAAAGGGAGCAACTCCATATTATAGATCATGATTTTGGAATGAGACGTTTGACGAGCCGTGTCCACATTCTTTTGGTCATGTAGTGTATGTATGTGTGTGGGGGGAAAGCCTACTATTATCTTCCTACAAACTAGTCAGGATCATGCTATGCTGCCTATGTTGTTCCTGCTGTGCGTGTTACCCCAGTACCGCCAAATCACCCTTTCTCCCACTTGTATAGGAGGACCATTGTAGCCGGCCCTGCAAAACATTTTTTCTCTGCATTCATTCCCAATTAAGGTATAACAACTGTGCTTGATTCCATTAGGGAACTAGCATGTCCGCACCCGAACACAAGGCCATTGTGTTCTGGAACTGTAGCTTGTATTAAATTACTGTAGTGTAAATTATATGATTGAAATATCACCTCCCACTATATAAGGGACATGGAAGACATTTTTAGCCGATACCGATGTTTTCTTTGCCAAAAAAAAAAAAAACGATACCAATAACCGATATTAAGGATCGGACCCTTTTTAAAAATGTTTTGCCTAAAATGACATACCCAAATCTAACTGCCTGTAGCTCGGGCCCTGAAGCAAGCATATGCATATTCTTGATACAATTTGAAAGGAAACACTTTGAAGTTTGTGGAAATGTGAAAGGAATGTAGGAGAATATAACACATTAGATCTGGAAAAAAACAATTTTGTACCATTATCTTTGAAATGCAAGAGAAAGGCCGTAATATATTATTCCAGCCCAGGTACAATTTAGATTTTAGCCACTAGATGGTAGCAGTGCATGTGCAAAGTTTTACACGGATCCAATGAACCATTGTATTTCTGTTCAAAATTTTGTGTCAAGACTGCCCAAATGTGCCTGGTTTGTTTGTTATTAACTTTTCAAGTTCAAAACTGTGCACTCTTCTAAAACAATAGCATGGTATTCTGTCACTGTAATAGCTACTGTAAATTGGACTGCGCGGTTAGATTAACAATAATTTAAGCTTTCTGCCAATATCAGATATGTTTATGTCCTGGGAAATGTTCTTGTTACTTACAACCTCATGCTAATCGCATTAGCCTATGTTAGCTCAACCATCCCGTGGGGGACCCACCAATCCTGAAGTAGTTTTAATGGTGGTCGGACCCATCTATGTGAAGCTAGCCACAATAAGGATTAGCCACAATAGTGGACTCTGCAGTTAGCCTTCAAAATAAAAGTTTGTCATTGACATTTATGAAAATGAATACAAACAGTAGAATTATGCCATAATTGAATAGATCATGCTAAACAAGGTTGGAATGTTGTTATATAAAATCAACATAAGACAATCATTTGTTAATTTGTCAAAAATCTGTTCAAATCACACTGGATGTATTATACTTTATAATTGCATTGGGGCATACTTATTTCACTGTACAGCCTTACCAATGGATTGTGGATCAATGACATGGGGTATCAGTCTATTCAGTGTCACCCAGAGAACATTAGCGTCATTGCTCTTATTGCGGGACTCTGGAACAATTGTGAATTGAGACACATTTATTGTCAACCTATGTGTATTGAACACTATTCCTATGGAAAACAATACATTGTGGATGTTTTGGAGAAAAAATTGCTTGGGTATTGAGTAGACTGATACTCCATTTCATTGATCCCCAATCCTTAGGTCAATACACACAATAGGCTGACTGGGGAGGTGATTCACACAGTCACAGTCCCGCGAAAAGAGCAATAGTACAACGCTAATATTTGTGTAAACTCTGCACAGTTGTGTTCTGTGGGTGCTGCCGAGTAGACTGATACCCCATTTCATTGCTTCACATTCCAACCTTGTTTCACGTTATCTTGTCTAAAAATGTCATGATTCCACCAATTGTAACCTTTCAAAGAGGTACTTTTATTTTGAAGGCAAACCGCAAATTCCACAATTGTGCCTAATCCTTATTGTGTCTAGCTTCACAACACATAACCCGGTCTGGTCGAGCCTCACTAGCCAGTTGAAGCTAGGTGGCTGCTTATAACGTTAGCTTTGGGCAACAGGGTTAAGTAGCTGGCTTGCTATTTATTTTCATGAACTGAAGTTCAATTTCAATAGGCGAACAACAAGTGGCTACCTAGCTAATACTTACTCACAAGGATTCCTAAATCATTGCTAAGAATAATGAAAATGACTGCAGTTTCTACTGGTCATTGTTTTCGGGCTGGTTGTATTGGTGCTAGCTAGATACCAAGCTAAAGCTAGCTAGCTACCCCAGAAGTTGCGATCAAATAAATAATGCTTTATTACCAACGCGGTATTGCAAACATATCGTGGGTGGCTGGTGTTTGCTTGTTTGCAGACTTTTTGGTACAGCTTTGACAGTCCTACTGATAGCTGTGGTGGCGCTTGGCTTGCACGTGCAAATTCAGAACACGAAGCATTCTATAATATAACTGTGTTATTTGATGTGTAAAAACTAATGCTTATTTAATGCATCAAGTAGTGATATTGTTAACTAGTGTAATTTGACTTATCTTTTTGACACGGAAAGACCCAAACGGCGTTCCATAGTATGTCGTGAAACTAATAGCAGTGACGCTTTTACTGTGTATCTCCGGTAGGGCAACATCTCAATGCTATTACTGTGTAACTCTGGTAGGGTAACATCTGAAAAATAGCTCACTTGGTAGTGTGTACCGGTGCTCAACCAGTCGCGAAAGCCAACATCACCCACGACAGAGAATGGTTGATTGTCAAGGGCAATGAATTCCATTATATTGGTGTTAATGGATTTCGCCTTTGAGTTGTCTCGCTGACATTTTCTTATTCTTTCAAATGACCGCTCGATTTGTTGACTGCTTGATCCACACAGCAGACATTGTGGGCTAGGTTAAGAATGCTGTGTTGCACGTGTAAGCACAGCATTTTACGTGGGTCATTACGTTAAAAAAACTCAGCAAAACAAGAAACGTCCCTTTTTTAGGACCCTGTCTTTCAAAGATAATTCGTAAAAATCCAAATAACTTCACAGATCTTCATTGTAAAGGATTTAAACACTGTTTCCCATTTTGTCCAATGAACCATAAAGATTTAATGAACATGCACCTGTGGAACAGTCATTAAGACACTAACAGCTTACAGACGGTAGGCAATTAAGGTTACAGTTATAAAAACGTAGGACACTAAAGAGGCCTTTCTACTGAATCTGAAAAACACCAAAAGAAAGATAACCAGGGTCTCTAATCATCTGTGTGAACGTGCCTTAGGCATGCTGCAAGGAGGCATGAGGACTGCAGATGTGGCCAATAAATTGCAATGTCTGTACTGTGAGATGCCTAAGACAGTGCTACAGGGAGACAGGATGGACAGCTGATCGTCCTCGCAGTGTCAAACCACGTGAAACAACACCTGCACAGGATCGGTACATCCGAGCATCACACACGGCACAACCCAAGGGGGGGGGGGGTGATGCACCCCTCAAGTGACGCACCCCTCCTAGGGACGGCATGGAAGAGCGCCAGTAAGCCAGTGACTCAGCCCCTGTAATAGAGTTAGAGGCAGAGAATCCCAGTGGAGAGAGGGGAACCAGCCATGCAGAGACAGCAAGAGTGGTTAGCCTTTCCGTTCACCTTCACACTCCTGGGCCAGACTACCGTACACTCAATCATAGGACCTACTGAAGAGATGAGTCTCCAATAAAGACTTAAAGGTTGAGACCGAGTTCGTGCCTCTCACATGTGTAGGCAGACCATTCCATAAAAATGGAACTCTATAGGAGAAAGCCCTGCCTCCAGCTGTTTGCTTAGAAATTCTAGGGACAGTAAGGAGGCCTGCGTCTTGTGACTGTAGCTTACGTGTAGGTATGCACGGCAGGACCAAATCGAAGAGATAGGTAAGAGCAAGCCCATGTAATGCTTTGTAGGTTAGCAGTAAAACCTTAAAATCAGCCCTTGCCTTGTGTAGCCAGTGTAGAGAGGCTAGCACTGCAGTAATATGATCAAATTTTGGGGTTGTAGTCAAGATTCTAGCAGCCCTAACTGATTTAGCACTAACTGATTTAGCACTAACTGAAGTTTATTTCGTGCTTTATCCGGGTAGCCGGAAAGTAGAGCATTTGCATTACTCTAACCTAGAAGTGGCATGGATACATTTTTCTGCATCATTTTTGGACAGAAAGTTTCAGATTTTTGCAATGTTACGTAGATGGAAAAAAGCTGTCCTTGAAATATTCTTGATATGTTTGTCAAAAGAGTTTTATTTGAGACAACTGTACAACCATCAAGATTAATTGTCAGATTCAACAGAAGATCTTTGTTTCTTGGGACCTAGAACAAGCATCTCTGTTTTGTCCAAGTTTAAAAGTAGAATGTTTGCAGCCATCCACTTCCTTATGTCTGAAACACAGGCTTCTAGCGAGGGCAATTTTGAGGCTTCACCATGTTTCATCGAAATGTACAAATGTGTGTCATCCGCATAGCAGTGAAAGTTAATATTATGTTTCCGAATTACATCACCAAGAGGTAGAATAAATAGTGAAAACAATTGTGGTCTTAAAATGGAACCTTGAGGAACACCGAAATTTACAGTTGATTTGTCAGAGGACAAACCATCCACAGAGACAAACTGATAAGATCTAAATCAGGCCAGAATTGATCCGTGTAGACCAATTTGGGGTTCCAATCTCTCCAAAAGAATGTGGTTATCGATGGTATCAAAAGCAGCACTAAGGAGCACGAGGACAGATGCAGAGCCTCGGTCTGACACCATTATAATCTCATTAACCACCTTCACAAGTGCAGTCTCAGTGCATTGATGGGGTCTAAAACCAGACTGAAGCATTTTGTATACATTGTTTGTCTTCAGGAAGGCAGTGAGTTGCTGTGTAACAGCTTTTTCAAAACACTTTGAGAGGAATGGGAGATTCGATTTATAGGCCGATAGCTTTTAAAAATATTTTCTGTTTCAAGGTTTGGCTTTTTCAAGAGAGGCTTTATTACTGCCACTTTTAGTGGGTTTGGTACACATCCGGTGGATAGAGAGCCGTTTATTATATTCAACATAGGAGGGCCAAGCACAGGAAGCAGCTCTTTCAGTAGTTTAGTGGAATAGGGTCAATATGCAGCTTGAAGGTTTAGAGGCCATGATTATTTTCATCATTGTGTCAAGAGATATAGTACTAAAACACTTCGCACTTGATCCTAGGTCCTGGCAGAGTTGTTGAGACTCAGGACAACTGAGCTTTGGAGGAATACGCAGATTTAAAGAGGAGTCTGTACTTTGCTTTCTAATGATCATGTTCTTTTCCTCAAAGAAGTTCATTAATTTATCCCTGCTGAAGTGAAAGCCATCCTCTCTCGGGGAATGCTGCTTTTTAGTAAGCTTTGCGACAGAATCAAAAATACATTTTGGATTTTTCTTAGTTTGAAAAATAGGATGATCGAACAGCAGTGAGGGCTCTTCGATACTGCACGGTACTGTCTTTCCAAGCTAGTCGGAAGACTTCCAGTTTGGTGTGGCGCCATTTTCGTTCCAGTTTTCTGGAAGCTTGCTTCAGAGCTCGGGTATTTGCTGAATACCAGGGAGCTAGTTTCTTATGACAAATGTTTTTTAAAATGTTTTTAGGGGTGTGACTGCGTCTAGGGTGTTGCGCAAGGTTAAATTGAGTTCCTCAGTTAGGTGGTTAACTGATTTTTGTACTCTGACGTCCTTGCGTAAGCGGAGGGAGTCTGGAAGGGCATCTATGAATCTTTGGGTTATCCGAGAAGTTATAGCATGACGTTTGATGATCCTTAGTTGGGGTCAGAGCAGATTATTTGTTGCGATTGCAAACGTAATAAAATGTTGGTCCGATAGTCTAGGATTATGAGGAAAAACAATAAGATCCACAACATTTATTCCACGGGACAAATCTAGGTTCAGAGTATGACTGTGGCAGTAAGTAGGTCTGGAGACATGTTGGACAAAACCCACTGAGTCAATTGTTGGGTCCGAAAGCCTTTTGGAGTGAGTCTGTCGACTTTTCCATGTCAATATTAGGCACCAAAAATGTGAATATTATCTGCCATGACTAAAAGGACCGATAGGGATTCAGGGAACTCAGTGAGGAACGCAGTATATAGCCCAGGGGCCCTGTAAACAGTAGCTATAAAAAAGTGATTGAGTAGGCTGCATAGGTTTCATGACTAGAAGCTCAAAAGACAAAAGGGCTTTTTTTTTGTAAATTGAAATTTGGCATCATAAATGTTAACAACACCGCCTTTGCGGGATGCGCGGGGGATATGGTCACTAGTGTAACCAGGAGGTGAGGCCTCATTTAACACAGTGAATTCATCAGGCTTAAGCCATGTTTCAGTCAGGCCAATCACATCAAGATTATGATCAGTGATTAGTTCATTAACTATAAATAACTTCCTTGGAAGTGAGGGATCTAACATTAAGTAGCCATATTTTGAGATGTGAGGTATCACAATAATTCAATAATGGCAGGAATGGAGGAGGTCTTTATTCCAGTGAGATTGCTAAGGTGAACACCACCGTGTTTAGGTTTGCCCAACCTAGGTCGAGGCACAGACACGGTCTCAATGGGGATAGCTGAGCTGACTGTGCTAGTGGCAGACTCCACTAAGCTGACAGGCTAGCTAACAGCCTGCTGCCTGGCCTGCACCCTATCTCATTGTGGAGCTAGGGGAGTTAGAGCCCTGTCTATGTTCGTGGATAAGATGAGAGCACCCCTCCAGCTAGGATGGAGTCCGTCCCTCCTCAACAGGCCAGGATTGGTCCTGTTTGTGGGTGAGTCCCAGAAAGAGGGCCAATTATATACAAATTCTATCTTTTGGGAGGGGCAGAAAACAGTTTTCAATCAGCAATTGAGTTGTGAGACTGCTGTAGAGCTCATCACTCCCCATAACTGGAAGAGACAATTACTCGATGCCGACACATCTTTCTCGCTGATTTACACGCTGAAGCTATGTTGCACTTGGTGACCTCTGACTGTCATCCTAACACCGTTGGTGCCGACGTGGATAACGATATCCCTATACTCTCTACACTCGCCAGTTTTAGCTTTAGCCAGCACCATCTTCAGATTAGCCTTAACGTCGGTAGCCCTGCCCCCTGGTAAACAGTGTATGATCGCTGGATGATTCGTTTTAAGTCTAATACTGCGGGTAATGGAGTCCCCAATGGCTAGGGTTTTCAATTTGACAGAGCTAATGGTGGGAGGCTTCAGCGTCTCAGACCCCATAACAGGAGGAGTAGAGAGCAGAGCAGGCTCGGCCTCTGACTCCGACTCGCTGCTTAACCTCTTGATTCTAGCCATGCCGGATCCGGGATCGTGAATACAGCCTCAAGCTCATTACCATAACGCAAAGTTAACTATTCATGAAAATCGCAAATGAAATGAAATAAATATGCTAGCTCTCAAGCTTAGCCTTTTGTTAACAACACTGTCATCTCAGATTTTCAAAATATGCTTTTCAACCATAGCAAAACAAGCATTTGTGTAAGATTATTGATGGCTAGCGTAGCACTTAGCGTAGCATTCAGCATGCAACATTTTCACAAAAACAAGAAAAGCATTCAAATAAAATCATTTACCTTTGAAGAACTTCAGATGGTTTCAATGAGGAGACTCTCAGTTAGATAGCAAATGTTCAGTTTTTCCAAAAATATTATTTGTTTAGGACAAATCGCTCCATTTTGTTCATCACGTTTAGCTACGAAAAAAACCTGTATCCAGGAGTGTAATTAAATCCGCAGCTCATTAGCATAACACAACGTTAACTATTCATGAAAATCTCAAATGAAATGAGATCAATATGCTAGCTCTCAGGCTTAGCCTTTTGTTAACAACACTGTCATCTCAGATTTTCAAAATATGCTTTTCAAACATAGCAAAACAAGCATTTGTGTAACAGTTTTGATAGCTAGCGTAGCATTTAGCGTTAGCATTGAGCGGGCAACATTTTCACAAAAACAAGAAAAGCATTCAAATAAAATAATTTACCTTTGAAGAACTTCGGATGTTTTCAATGAGGAGACTCTCAGTTAGATAGCAAATGTTCAGTTTGTCCAAAAATATTCTTTGTGTAGGAGAAATCGCTCCGTTTTGTACATCACGTTTGGCTACCAAAAAAAACGAAAATTCAGTCATCAAAACGCCAAACTTTTTTCCAAATTAACTCCATAATATCGACTGAAACATGGTAAACGTTGTTTAGAATCAATCCTCAAGGTGTTTTTCACATATCTCTTCGATGATATATCGTTCGTGGAAGTCTCCTCTCTCCCCTGAATCACATGGATGAATGCGTGCAGCTTGGAGATTACACACCAATTTCGACAAAGGACACCGGGTGGACACCTGGTAAATGTAGTCTCTTATGGCCAATCTTCCAATGATATGCCTACAAAAACGTCACAATGCTGCAGACACCTTGGGCAAACGGCAGAAAGCGTAGGCTCGTTCAGGGCACATTCACAGCCATATAAGGAGACAATGGAAAACAGAGCCTCAAAAATTCTGCTCATTTCCTGTTTGAAGTTTCATCTTGGTTTCGCCTGTAGCATCAGTTCTGTGGCACTCACAGATAATATCTTTGCAGTTTTGGAAACGTCAGAGTGTTTTCTTTCCAAAGCTGTCAATGATATGCATAGTTGAGCATCGTTTCGTGACAAAATATCTTGTTTAAAATGGGAACGTTTTTTCATCCATAACTTAAAAGAGCGCCCCCTATATCCAAGAAGTTAATGGGGAGAATCGTTTGAAAGTTTCTTTAGGCTGAATGAGCGACACCGGTTGAGCATTCCTACAGCATTTCCCTCCAGAAGCCACGAGAAAGTTGTCCGGCTGCGGGGACTGTGCGAGGGGATTTATACTACTATCTGTACTTACTGGTGGCACAGACGCTGTTTCATCCTTTCCTACACTGAAATTACCCTTGCCTAAAGATTGCGTCTGAAGCTGGGCTTGCAGCACAGCTATCCTCGCCATAAGGAGATTGTTCTCCTGTATATTATGAGTACAGCGACTGCAATTAGAAGCCGTCATGTCAATGTTACTACTTAGCTTCGGCTGGTGGAGGTCCTGATGAACCACGTCCAGATAAAGCGTCCGGAGTGAAAAAGTTGAATGACAAAAGTAGAGCGAGGGAAAAACAAAAAATATAAACAGTAATTAAAAAGTAAAAACCCTAAAGTTGTCAGGTAGCAAAGTAAGGTTAGCAACAAAACACACAGCAGCACGTAAACAAGTCTGCCAGGAACTTGCAGGGGCCTTGGTGGAAGAGTGGGGTAACATCTTAGAGCAAGAACTGGCAAATCTGGTGCAGTCCATGAGGAGGAGATGCACTGCAGTACTTAATGCAGCTGGTGGCTACACCAGATACTGACTGTTACTTTTGATTTTGACCCCCCTTTGTTCAGGGACATATTATTCAATTTATGTTAGTCACATGTCTGTGGAACTTGTTCAGTTTATGTCTCAGTTGTTGAATCTTATGTTCATACAAATAGTTACACATGTTAAGTTTGCTGAAAATTAACACAGTTGACAGTGAGAGGAAGTACTTTTTTTGCTGAGTTTAGGTATTGTCATGTTTTGTCATTGATTGTCATGTCTTGTCCCTGTGCTTCCCCTTCTATTCGTTTCCCCCTGCTGGTCTTATTAGGTTCTTTCCCTCTTTCTATCCCTCTCTCTCCCCCTCCCTCTCTCCCTCTCTCTCTCTCTCTCTCTCTCGTTCCGTTCCTGCTCCCAGCTGTTCCTCATTCTCTTAACTACCTCATTTACTCTTTCACACCTGTCCCCTATTTTGCCCTCTGATTAGAGTCCCTATTTCTCCCTCTGTTTCCGCTTCTGTCCTTGTCGGATCCTTGTTTGATGTTTGCTGTTCTGTGTCCTTGTTCCGCCCTGTCGTGTTTTTGCCTTCTTCAGATGCTGCGTGTGAGCAGGTGTCTAGATCAGCTACGGCCTGGGCCTTCCCGAAGCGACCTGCAGTCTGTGGTCGCATCTCCAGTAGTTCCCCTCTACTGACTAGAGGATTTCAGTTTTCCTGTTTTGACTTTACCTGAGAGATTTCCAGGATTATCGTTTTTGTTAAAGACTGGAATAAAGACTCTGTTTCTGTTAAGTCGCTTTTGGGTCCTCATTCACCAGCATAACAGAAGGATCCGACCAAGAATGGACCCAGCGACTACGGATTCTCGCAACTCAGCCGTCGAGATCCAGGGAGCGATGCTCGGCAGACACGAGCAGGAATTGTCTGCTGCTCGTCATGCCGTTGAGACCCTGGCCGCTCAGGTCGCCGACCTCTCAGGACAGTTTCGGAGTCTTCGTCTCGTGCCACCAGCTGCTTCCTGGTCTTCCGAGTCTCCGGAACCTAGGGTTAATAACCCACCATGTTACTCTGGGCAGCCCACTGAGTGCCGCTCCTTTCTCACCCAGTGTGATATTGTGTTCTCTCTCCAGCCCAACACATACTCAAGAGAGAGAGCTCGGATCGCCTACGTCATATCACTCCTTTACTGGTCGAGCTCGGGAGTGGGGCACAGCTATCTGGGAGGCAAGGGCTGAGTGTACTAACGAGTATCAGAACTTTAAAGAGGAGATGATACGGGTTTTTGATCGTTCAGTTTTTGGGAAGGAGGCTTCCAGGGCCCTGGCTTCCCTATGTCAAGGTGATCGATCCATAACGGATTACTCTATAGAGTTTCGCACTATTGCTGCCTCCAGTGACTGGAACGAGCCGGCGTTGCTCGCTCGTTTTCTGGAGGGACTCCACGCTGAGGTTAAAGATGAGATTCTCTGCCGGGAGGTTCCTTCCAGCGTGGATTCTTTGATTGCACTCGCCATCCGCATAGAACGACGGGTAGATCTTCGTCACCGAGCTCGGGGAAGAGAGCTCGCGTTAACGGTGTTCCCCCTCTCCGAATCTCAACCATCTCCTCCCACCGGCTCAGAGACTGAGCCCATGCAGCTGGGAGGTATTCGCATCTCGACAAAGGAGAGGGAACGGAGAATCACCAACCGCCTTTGCCTCTATTGCGGTTCTGCTGGACATTTTGTCATTTCATGTCCAGTAAAAGCCAGAGCTCATCAGTAAGCGGAGGACTACTGGTGAGCGCTACTACTCAGGTCTCTCCATCAAGATCCTGTACTACCTCGTCGGTCCATCTACGCTGGACCGGTTCGGCAGCTTCCTGCAGTGCCTTGATAGACTCTGGGGCTGAGGGTTGTTTTATGGACGAAGCATGGGCTCGGAAACATGACATTCCTCTCAGACAGTTAGGGGAGCCCACGCCCATGTTCGCCTTAGATGGTAGTCTTCTCCCCAGTATCAGATGTGA
Organism: Oncorhynchus gorbuscha; assembly: GCF_021184085.1. NCBI lineage: Eukaryota > Metazoa > Chordata > Actinopteri > Salmoniformes > Salmonidae > Oncorhynchus > Oncorhynchus gorbuscha. Next base: position 81,810,172 of record NC_060178.1, on the reverse strand, counting down.
GACACTACCTTTAACCCTCACAGTATCTGGTAACCACAATGAGACCATTTCCTTTTTGATTTTTCGTTCACCTTTTACACCTGTTGTTTTGGGTCATCCCTGGCTAGTATGTCATAATCCTTCTATTAATTGGTCTAGTAATTCTATCCTATCCTGGAACGTTTCTTGTCATGTGAAGTGTTTAATGTCTGCTATCCCTCCTGTTTCTTCTGTCCCCTCTTCTCAGGAGGAACCTGGTGATTTGACAGGAGTGCCGGAGGAATATCATGATCTGCGCACGGTCTTCAGTCGGTCCAGAGCCAACTCCCTTCCTCCTCACCGGTCGTATGATTGTTGTATTGATCTCCTTCCGGGGACCACTCCCCCTCGGGGTAGACTATACTCTCTGTCGGCTCCCGAACGTAAGGCTCTCAAGGATTATCTGTCTGTTTCTCTCGACGCCGGTACCGTGGTGCCTTCTTCCTCTCCCGCCGGAGCGGGGGGTTTTTTTGTTAAGAAGAAGGACGGTACCCTGCGCCCCTGCGTGGATTATCGAGGGCTGAATGACATAACGGTTAAGAATCATTATCCGCTTCCCCTTATGTCGTCAGCCTTCGAGATTCTGCAGGGAGCCAGGTTCTTTACTAAGTTGGACCTTCGTAACGCTTACCATCTCGTGCGCATCAGAGAGGGGGACGAGTGGAAAACGGCGTTTAACACTCCGTTAGGGCATTTTGAATACCGGGTTCTGCCGTTCGGTCTCGCTAATGCTCCAGCTGTCTTTCAGGCATTAGTTAATGATGTACTGAGAGACATGCTGAACATCTTTGTTTTCGTTTACCTTGACGATATCCTGATTTTTTCACCGTCACTCGAGATTCATGTTCAGCACGTTCGACGTGTACTCCAGCGCCTTTTAGAGAATTGTCTCTATTTGAAGGCTGAGAAGTGCGCCTTTCATGTCTCCTCTGTCACATTTCTCGGTTCTGTTATTTCCGCTGAAGGCATTCAGATGGATCCCGCTAAGGTCCAGGCTGTCAGCGATTGGCCCGTTCCTAAGTCACGTGTCGAGTTGCAGCGCTTTCTCGGTTTCGCAAATTTCTATCGGCGTTTCATTCGTAATTTCGGTCAAGTGGCTGCCCCTCTCACAGCTCTTACTTCTGTCAAGACGTGCTTTAAGTGGTCCGGTTCCGCCCAGGGAGCTTTTGATCTCCTCAAGAAGCGTTTTACATCCGCTCCTATCCTTGTTACTCCTGACGTCACTAAACAATTCATTGTCGAGGTTGACGCTTCAGAGGTGGGCGTGGGAGCCATTCTGTCCCAGCGCTTCCATTCTGACGATAAGGTCCATCCTTGCGCTTATTTTTCTCATCGCCTGTCGCCATCGGAACGCAACTATGATGTGGGTAACCGCGAACTGCTCACCATCCGCTTAGCCCTAGGCGAATGGCGACAGTGGTTGGAGGGGGCGACCGTCCCTTTTGTCGTTTGGACTGACCATAAGAACCTTGAGTACATCCGTTCTGCCAAACGACTCAATGCACGTCAAGCTCGTTGGGCGTTGTTTTTCGCTCGTTTCGAGTTCGTTATTTCTTATCGCCCGGGAAATAAGAACACCAAGCCTGATGCCTTATCCCGTCTCTTTAGTTCTTCTGTAGCTTCTACCGACCCCGAAGGGATTCTCCCTGAAGGGCGTGTTGTCGGGTTGACTGTCTGGGGAATTGAGAGACAGGTAAAGCAAGCACTCACTCACACTGCGTCGCCGCGTGCTTGTCCTAGTAACCTTCTTTTCGTTCCTGTCTCTACTCGTCTGGCTGTTCTTCAGTGGGCTCACTCTGCCAAGTTAGCTGGCCACCCCGGTGTTCGGGGTACGCTTGCTTCTATTCGCCAGCGGTTTTGGTGGCCTACTCAGGAGCGTGACACGCGCCGTTTCGTGGCTGCTTGTTCGGACGGCGCGCAGACTAAGTCAGGTAACTCCCCTCCCGCCGGTCGTCTCAGACCGCTTCCCATTCCTTCTCGACCATGGTCTCACATCGCCTTAGACTTTATTACCGGTCTGCCTTCGTCTGCGGGGAAGACTGTGATTCTTACGGTTGTCGATAGATTCTCTAAGGCGGCTCATTTTATTCCCCTCGCTAAGCTTCCTTCCGCTAAGGAGACGGCACAAATCATCATTGAGAATGTGTTCAGAATTCATGGCCTCCCGTTAGACGCCGTTTCGGACAGAGGTCCGCAATTCACGTCACAGTTTTGGAGGGAGTTCTGTCGTTTGATTGGTGCTTCCGTCAGTCTCTCTTCCGGTTTTCATCCCCAGTCTAACGGTCAAGCAGAACGGGCCAATCAGACGATTGGTCGCATATTACGCAGCCTTTCTTTTAGAAACCCTGCGTCTTGGGCAGAACAGCTCCCCTGGGCAGAATACGCTCACAACTCGCTTCCTTCGTCTGCTACCGGGCTATCTCCTTTTCAGAGTAGTCTTGGGTACCAGCCTCCTCTGTTCTCGTCCCAGCTCGCAGAGTCCAGCGTTCCCTCCGCTCAGGCTTTTGTCCAACGTTGTGAGCGCACCTGGAGGAGGGTCAGGTCTGCACTTTGCCGTTACAGGGCGCAGACTGTGAGAGCCGCCAATAAACGTAGGATTAAGAGTCCTAGGTATTGTCGCGGTCAGAGAGTGTGGCTTTCCACTCGTAACCTTCCCCTTACGACAGCTTCTCGCAAGTTGACTCCGCGGTTCATTGGTCCGTTCCGTGTTTCTCAGGTCGTCAATCCTGTCGCAGTGCGACTGCTTCTTCCGCGACATCTTCGTCGCTTCCACCCAGTCTTCCATGTCTCCTGTGTCAAGCCTTTTCTTCGCGCCCCCGTTCGTCTTCCCTCCCCCCCCGTCCTTGTCGAGGGCGCACCTATTTACAGGGTACGGAAGATCATGGACATGCGTTCTCGGGGACGTGGCCACCAGTACTTAGTGGATTGGGAGGGTTACGGTCCTGAGGAGAGGAGTTGGGTTCCATCTCGGGACGTGCTGGACCGTTCGTTGATTGATGATTTCCTCCGTTGCCGCCAGGGTTCCTCCTCGAGTGCACCAGGAGGCGCTCGGTGAGTGGGGGGGTACTGTCATGTTTTGTCATTGATTGTCATGTCTTGTCCCTGTGCTTCCCCTTCTATTCGTTTCCCCCTGCTGGTCTTATTAGGTTCTTTCCCTCTTTCTATCCCTCTCTCTCCCCCTCCCTCTCTCCCCCTCTCTCTCTCTCTCTCTATCGTTCCGTTCCTGCTCCCAGCTGTTCCTCATTCTCTTAACTACCTCATTTACTCTTTCACACCTCTCCCCTATTTTGCCCTCTGATTAGAGTCCCTATTTCTCCCTCTGTTTCCACTTCTGTCCTTGTCGGATCCTTGTTTGATGTTTGCTGTTCTGTGTCCTTGTTCCGCCCTGTCGTGTTTTTGCCTTCTTCAGATGCTGCGTGTGAGCAGGTGTCTAGATCAGCTACGGCCTGGGCCTTCCCGAAGTGACCTGCAGTATGTGGTCTCATCTCCAGTAGTTCCCCTCTACTGACTAGAGGATTTCAGTTTTCCTGTTTTGACTTTACCTGAGAGATTTCCAGGATTATCGTTTTTGTTAAAGACTGGAATAAAGACTCTGTTTCTGTTAAGTCGCTTTTGGGTCCTCATTCACCAGCATAACAGGTATGCACGTCAGCTTTGACATTGGTTTTGCACATTGGCATTAAACTAGACATCGGGCCGATATCGATGTTGCCATTTTTAGCTAATATCGGCCGATTCTTATATGTTCACCGATATATTGTGCATCCCTACATGGAACGATTTAATCTCTGAGCTCCTTCCCTGACTGAGATCAGAGAGGGATCTACCTTGTAGTTGCTTGTTTTAAAGATTCACCATTATACCTTAAATATTCTCTGCCTGGATTCTTTGGATACAGTTTTCCACAACAGAGGCATAAACAGTCGCTTAGGGTCCTCGGAAACTCAGTCGGGGATCTCAACTTACTATTGAGAGTTGAAAAATAGAATACACAAGGTGCAAGTTCAAAAGTTCACTGACAGTCTCTCAATTAACCATGTCAGCTAATAATTTTTGATTGGTAAGTTAGTTAAGCCAGTTATCTATATGGACCGGGAATGAATGGGCACATGCCCAGGGGCCCTTACCTCCAGAAAGCCCACATTGTTTTTCTTAGTCACCCTCACTCAGATATCATTAACATGGTATATGCCATGGCAAAAGTAGTAAAACTGCAGGAAATATGGTTTAAAACTGAAAAAAATGGTCTGCCCTATGGTAAAATTTGTAGAATTACATTAAATGTATTATGAAATTGCAAACATTTTTCCTCGCCCCACGGCAGAATGAGTAGAATTACATGGAATTTGTTGTACAACTGCACAAATGTCTCTCTGCCCCATGGCAAAAGGAGTAGAATTGCATGATATTTGTTATAACATTGCAAAATGTGTAAAACTGCTTTAAACTTGTTTTAAAACTGCAACATTTTCTCTACTTCCTTTTGCAAATCTGTTGAATTTCAGTATGTTAACTTTAAAAAGTGACTGCCCCTAAAAAACAACTAATCCCTTGAAAATGGCCTATCCGGCGTCAATATGAGTCAGAAACTGTAACGATGTTCACTGAGAGTCAGGAAACATTTCAGGGAATGAATGTTTTAATAAAATAAACAGAACAGAACAGAACAGAACAGAACAGAACAGAACAGAATAGAATAGAATACAAAACAAGAACTTCGAACAACGCACAGACGTGAAACAGAAACAATGATGCCTGGGGAAGGAACCAAAGGGAGTGACATATAGGGCAGGTAATCAAGGAAGTGATGGAGTCCAGGCGAGTCTGACTATGCGCAGGTGCGGGTAACGATGGTGACAGGTGTGCGCCATAACGAGCAGCCTGGTGACCTAGAGGACAGAGAGGGAGCACACTGACAGAAACAGTTATTCTAGTGGCAAAATTACTATAAAGTGCAAATAGGATAATTTTGGATATAAAATCAGTCTGATCTAAAACCTCGGTGTGTCACAACGAGTAAATTATGGTTGGTTTTGGATTACAATTATGTCAGCAAATCATGCCCCCTTTTGCCAAACTCCACTTGCAAATCGCCCCTCCGGTCACTTCGCTTCCCATCATTGAATGGGGCTCCCATGTTTCATATCCCCCATCCAAAGTGTTCAACGGATCACGGCCGTTTGAGACTGAAAAGCCCTTTACGGATTGACCATGCAATGCATGCTAGCAGCAGGATGCACTGCCAACAACTCAGCTTTGGCTTGGAAACATTCCAAAAGAAAGCAAATTATTAGTAGGAAAAACATTTGCCATGATTGACTTTAGATATCCAGTATAACTTTAGCCAGCTAACTAAGATTGATGGGACCACTTTATTTTAGCTAGCCAACTTGAGCATTTCTAGCTATTTTTGACTAACTTTGATAGTAACAACATTGCCATCTCTCTAAAGTAAATTTTACTACATCATAATATGGCAAAGTTGTTTCCTACTCGTTATTTGCCTACTTTAGCAAAGTCATTGTATTTCCATGCCACTGTAAATTAGTGTAGTTTACATGAAACAGTCACATTAGCCTCTGAGGTGCAACCCATGTCTAGGGCACAAATAAATATTGAATGCAGCTATGGTGCAGCCTGGTCTCATAGCCTAGATGTAACATAGTAAATGTAAATCCGGGACACTCAAATTAGCATGATATGTTATGTTTGGTATGGTCAAATAAGACAGAAGGCTACTTAAGGCAAAAACAAAGGGAGAATGGTTGGTCGAGGTGGATGGGTAGACATATAATGTGAACAAAAGGTTGTGTGTTCGAATCTCATCACTGACAACTTTATCATTTTAGTTCAATGGAAACTTTGCAAGCGCTTACTACTTTTTTGCTACTTTGCAACTACTTAGCATGTTAGCTAACCCTAACCTTAACAATTGAACCTAACCCTAACCTTAACCCTAACCCCTAGCCTAGCTAACGTTAGCCACCACAAATTGGAATTTGTAACATATCATACGTATTGCAAATTCATAACATACTGTACGAATTGCAATTCGTAACATATAATAAGATTCGTAATTTGAAACATATCACATGAAAGGGATGATGGACATCCACAAAATAATACATACTATATCATATTAAATGGATATTGTCCCGAGTTACTGTCCTGATGACACAGATGACTTCATCAACAACGACAGGTAATGTAAAATGTGAAAAGCTGATTTTTTTTTTTTTACCTGGCTTGATAAAATAGTTGGCTAATTCTTCAGTAGACCAATAGAGTAATTTTGTTTGTGAAGTGCATTATCAAAAAGCTTTGCCCTTTCATTAGAACAAAATGCAATTTACCACTTCTATTATATCACCCTGTCGCAGGACATCCCAGTCATCACCACCTCATACGATTGCATGCTGCAGTTGTTTGAGAGATGTCCAGTATGCAGGTGAACATGCAGCATAGAGGAGACAAGCAAGGGGGCCCTCATCAGCATCATGCAGACATGCAGACAGGTTGTCAGCAACCTTCACCTGTCAGCGGCAACAGCTTTCACAGGCTCATCATTTGTACAAATACAGAAGGTAACCCACTTCATTACTTTGATACATTTGATAACCCAATTGTGAAACATAATATATGTAAACTGACATTATTTGTTGCGTATTTCCTACTTAGAAGCATAGAATGTCCAGGGCATAACCAAGCTTGATGGAGCCAGCCTAAGTGCTGTGTCCACTATTCTATTTCACTTCACATTTTATGATATCTGAAGTAAAATATAAAATGGCTGTTGGTTCCACCAGGCTAATCATAGCCACCATTGATAATGAAATCAGTGCTCTCTGTGTGTGTGCTTGTGTGTAACCGACCAGTATCTTTGATGAGGGGCCAGGAGCTGATCTAAGCTGCTATGCCCATCAATGGCCAAAACCTCACCTTCAGCCGTACCTCTTTCCTGTTCACAAATGATTGCCGATGGGGAGAACAGAATTAGTTACAGTGCCTTTGGAAAGTATTCGAACCCCTTTACCTTTTCCACATTTTGTTAGGTTACAGTCTTCTCTAAACTTGATGGAATAGTCCCCCCCCCCCATAAATCTACACACAATACCCATAATGACAAAGCAAAAACAGGTTTTTAGAAAGGTCTGCTTATTTATAAAATAAAATAAATGGAAATATCACATTTACATAAGTATTCAGACTCTTTACTCAGTATTTTGTTGAAGCACCTTTGGCAGCAATTACAGCCTTGAGTTTTCTTGGGTAGATGCTACAATCTTGGCACACCTGCATTTAGGGAGTTTCTCCCTTTCTTTTCTGCAGATCCTCTCAAGCTCTGTCAGGTTGGATGGGGAGCGTTGCTCCACAGCTATTTTCAGGTCTCTTCAGAGATGTTAGATCGGGTTCAAGTCCCCAGGCTCTGGCTGGGCCACTCAAGGACATTAAGAGACTTGTCCCAAAGCCACTCATGCGTTGTCTTGGTTGTGTACTTAGGGTCGTTGTCCTGTCGGAAGGTTGAACCTTCGCTCCAGTCTGAGGAGTGGCTTCCGTCTGATCACTCTACCATAAAGGCCTGATTGGTGGAGTGCTGCAGAGATGGTTGTCCTTCTGGAAGGTTCTCCCATCTCCACAGAGGAACTCTAAAGCTCTGTGAGAGTGACCATCAGGTTCTTGGTCTCCTCCTTGACCAAGGCGCTTCTCCCCAGATTGCCAAGTTTGGCTGGGTAGCCAGCTTTGGAAAGAGTCTTGGTGGTTCCAAACGTCTTCCATTTAAGAATGATAGAGGCCACTGTATTCTTGGGAACCTTCAATGCTGCAGATATTTTTGGGTACCTTTCCCAAGATCTGTGCCTCGACACAATCCTGTCTCGGAGCTATACAGACATTACATTACAACTCATGTTTGGTTTCTGTCATGGCCGCCAGCATTTCTTGAGGAGCAAACCAAAAAGTGAGGCTAAATTAGGGGGTGCAGTTCCCCTTTTAAGTGTACATTTTTCTTTCTGCCTTCAAAGGGGGGGGTCATCATAGAATTAGGAATTAAAATACTAGAATGAACCTTCTTATGATGGGTTAAAGGTCAGCCTTTGTGGTCAGAAAATTGGTCAACCATGGTTTGCCAGTGCTATGATAAGATATTGTTTAAATAATGCATTTAAAGAATTTATGTGGACTGTATGTTTGTTAGCTAGCTAGCCAGACAGTTTTAGAGGAATGATTCCTTAAATGTTTCTTATTAGCTGCCAGTACACCAACATTCCAATCAAACAATGCAGTCAATCCACAGGTTTACACTGGCTGAAATAAGTTGATGATAGGACAGTTGTAAATGCAATAAGTACTGATATTGTATCATATTTTAGCACTCTGTCATGTTTTGTCTTATATTGTCTTGTCATTATGCTTTCCCTTCTCTTCGTTTCCCCCTGCTGGTCTTATTAGGTTCGTTCCCTTTTTCTATCCCTCTCTCTCCCCCTCCCTCTCTCTCCTCTCTCTATCGTTCCGTTCCTGCTCCCAGCTGTTCCTCATTCTCCTACTCACTCATTTAGTCTTTTCACACCTGTCCCCTATCTTGTCCTCTGATTAGAGTCCCTATTTCTCCCCTTGTTTTCCGTTTCTGTCCTGTCGGATCCTTGTATGATGTTCGCTGTGCTGTGTCTTTGTCTCGCCCTGTCGTGTCTTGTCTCCTTCAGATGCTGCGTGTGAGCAGGTGTCTGAGTCTGCTACGGTCGGTGCCTTCCCGAGGCAACCTGCAGTTAATGGTCGAGTCTCCAGTCTGTCCTCGTCACTACGAGTGGATTTAAGTTTTTTCATGTTTTGTTTTCTGCTCTGATTGTCCAGGAGTATTGCTTTTATCATTTACTGGAATAAAGACTCTGTTTTCGCCAAGTCGCTTTTGGGTCCTCATTCACCAGCATAACACACTCACACAGCTTTTCACGAAAACCAAAAATGCATATAAAGTATATAAACTGTTTGCATATATTTTAGACACTATTTATACATACAATTTGTATAAACCCGTATAAACTGTATTTATAATTATATGACAATATTTTAGGTTGACAATAAATCTATTACACAATTTCTGATATATCACATGCCTTACTTTTATTTTCCTGCATAAGTAATATCCGGATTATGCCTCTACTGCCTTTCATTCCAATTAGACTGGTATGGATTTCTCACTGGCTGTCATTTTCACCCCATTCTGTAAGTTTGAAGGTTTATGACACAGCCTGTCTAGTAATTTAGTAGGATCTCTATGAGGGCCACTAAAAAAATTGCCCGCTTGGTGGGGGTTCCCCCACCTTGCCTCGTCTCTTTCTGGAGGTACAGGGTTCTGGTCTGGAGCCAATGGGCCTTCTTCTCTACCTCTGTTTATTTATTCCTTTGTCTCCTTCTCAAGTAATATTATTGTTCAAGTTGATCATTAAACATCTTTATAACTTAAAAATGTTTATTTTCTTAACCAAACTACTATATAGTAAAAAACAACAATATATGTTTTTCAGATATCAAGACAGAATCGCTCTTTTGAAAATAGCAAAACGGGGCAAGCAAACTTGATGGAATAATGAGTAAGTCATATGGCCATTTAGAGTGACCTACATTGCTGACGTTACTGTATCACATATACACACTGTTAACCTTAGATCTGTAATTTATTACTGACAACTAACAGGTGTTGGTTTTGAGATTATCTGTATTATCGATGCTGCAAGTTACAGGGCTAAAATTGTTTTTGCACACTTCGACACTGTGAAGAGTTCTGAAAATGTCGCTCTCTGTAGTCTACTACTTGTACTTCTTCTCTACATGAGGTTTGAACCTGATAGTCACAACGATTCAACAATGTGTGGAGTTAGACCATGAAATAAGGTGGCTCATGTATGATTACTCAAGTTCACAGGCAAATATGTCTCACCGCCATGGGATTTACTGCAAATAGGCCAAGTAAGCTCAGACCTGTTCTGCAGACCTGGGTCACATACATGTAATATACTTTCAAATATAGAAAGTATTTGAGGTGTGCTTGATTTAGCTCACTCATTTAATTAGACTATTCCCTTGGTTCCATTGAACAGGTCAAACTAAATAAACTACTCATGTACAGTTATTATACTGATTGATGATGAATAACTTTTTTGGAGACAAATGAAATAACTTGGCTTCTGTGGCCTCAAGAAAGTTAGCAAACTAAAATGAAATATGTGTTTGCATATATGACAGTAAATTATAGCTTTGTATAAATAACAGAGAAATAGTCAAGTTCAGACAATATTTATGTCATTTTCTTTTCCTAGTGGTGTATAGCCTTGAAGAAAAAGGCTATAGGTGCAGTGAAAGGTGTTGTTTTACAGAGTCAGCCATAGTAGTACAGTATGATGAGACAATCCAGCTTCACCTACAAGTGAGGGCACCTTTTAAAAATGTAAACATAAGAACAAGACAAATTATGAGCTTTCAGGGAAATTAAGAGGCACTGTTGCAGAGTGCCCACACCCTTAACAGCTCAGGCTAATAGCTTAATGTTCCAGTATTCACCATTTTTTTTACAAAACATATTTGACCACCGTCAAATTCATTTTTGACCCCAATCAACCCTCATCATAACTACATTCTCCCAGACAGTACATAGGATCATAATTTGATCTATATTGTCACAGCAAAATAATCCTGCAGCAACAGGATTTGAATGTTTAGTCCACAATGTTGCTTGATCGGTGGTTAGGCTATTAGCTGGCCAAAAGTAGACTACATGAAAAGTGCTGTTAATATAACCATGTGTTAGTATGGGTTTTCAGTGAATTTATGGGTTTCACTAAGCTCATCTGCATTTCCTGCTATTCAGGCAGATCTCAAAAGAGTGATCAAATTCATCCCAATTCACGTAACTGTACTGTGTAGTGTGTTAAATGCTCAAGTAAAATAAGCAACTAAAACTAACCAACAGCACCTACTCCTGGTAGGTACAATATATAATTTCTTCATGATTTATTAACCCAGCAACAGATTAATGCCTTTACCTTCTGCCTTGACATCTAATTTCAGAGACATTTTCTTTTCAAGTTTGAAATGTTATTTCACAGTTGTATACCTGTATATGATGTTTTAAGTATACAGTATTCCATCATCATATGTCCAGTCTTTGTTTATACTATATACAGTGTATTTAGCTTTATGTTACTGGAAAATAATGATAGTGACATTATAATAAGGGTTCAATATATGGGCATGTGTATGTGTATTGTACAAATAATGCTGATACTATTAGCATATATGCCGTCAAATAAGTATTATATTGGGAATAACAGCTATGTTCGGTGGAGTATAGGCTCATTCAACTATTATGGCTGAATAGGCTCCAAAATAAAATAAATGTTCCCATCATAATAGAAGATTTTAATTAGTCTCACAACACAAAACAACTTCCTGAATTGTCACACATTAAAGCCTTAATAAAAGTAATGAAAACCATTTGAATATATCTGATTCAATTCCAGATTAGTTGCATGCGCGACATTTGTATGTTATCACTTTTTTTCTGACCTTAAGTAGGGATGATCACTTTCTGCATTGAAAGCCATAAAGGATTTTCTGAAATCAACTGGCTAGAGAATTTTTGGTCTTGCTTCCATTAGCAAGTAAACTACTTTTCAAACGACCTACCAGACTCTATATGCTGACTGGTGCAGATAAAACTGAGCTGGACCTGGACTCTCGTGTTTTGCGTGTGGGTATGGTAACGACACAGCATGAGATGCCAACTGTAGCCTCTGGCAACTCATCGTCTTCAGTCCATTCATTGAGGTCAGGGTTATACACCTGGATGCATTTCTTGTACTTCTTCTCAATTTCGTTCCAGCCTCCAAGAAGATAGATCTTATTATTCATGCTGACGATACCAGCAGTGCTCACTCCTGTGTTCAGGGGGGCAGAGTAGCTCCACTGCCCATTGTGAGGGTTGAAACACTCAACAGCTAAGACATCCACCCTCTCTCCACGGCCACCCAGCTGGCTGCCACCAATCACGTAAGCCCGTTCTCCGACTGTAGCAGCGGAATGCCAGCCTCTAGGGGAGCTCAAACTGTTCTTATCCTGCCACACATCAGTGGAAGGATCATAGCTGCACACAGCCCTGGAGTACGCATTATTGATGTAACCACCGCTAACAAGGATTTTGCCATCAATGACGGAGCTGGCGTGGCAGCACCGGGGGATTTCCATGGGGGCTTTCATCTGCCATTGGTTGGAGGAGGGCACATAGCACTCCATTGAAGCCTGGCATCCATCAGAGTTACGACCACCAATAGCGAACAAGAGGCCATTGAACGTGTTGAGACTGAAGTGAGTGCGCTTCTGGATCATGTTGGTCAAATGAATCCAGGTGTTGAATCGAGGATCATACCTAATTGCCCCAAAAAATCTATTAGGTACATATTATTATTCAATACACAATTGAATGTACAGTACAATAGCCTATCATGGTCTGTGTAATATCGGCCATACTTTAAGAGCAGAGAAAATACATTTACAATAGAATAAGCTTATATAGAATCAAATCCTCACCTGCAGAAGTTGCTGACAGCATGTTTAGCCTGGTTCCTGGCATCATTCTGGTCTTCACCACCAGCAACATAAAGGAAGCAATCCAGGACAGCCACACACTGATTGAAGCTCTTGGCTGGCATCTCTGTGAGCCTATTCCATACATCGTCATCATCCCTGTAGAGGACCTCTTTGCTGAGAGACTTCTCCGTCAAGGCCGGTCGTCCACCCACTGTCAGCATGACCCGGATGCCACCACGTACCTTTGTTCTGCGGGACTGCAGAATGTTCTGCTGGTAGGGCAACAAGTGGTAATTCATGGCGTCCACTAGAAGACGATGGCACTCGGGGTCCTGCATCATTCTGGGCACACTCTGGACATGGTTGACCAGGTCCATGGCTGAGATGGTCCCGAAGCGGATGTTGGTCAGAAGATCTGGGGCATATTTCAGCCTCTTCTCGTTGAAGTCCAACCACTTCATGGCTATCTGAAAGGCTGTAATCTCAGAGGGCAACTGCAGAGAATCATCACTGAGGAAGTCGTTGATCTGCTCGTAAGTGAGCTTCAGGAACTGCTCCATCTCAGAGAACTCTATAAAGTTCTCCCTCATGAACTTCTGGGTGGCCTGCTTTGTTTCTTTGAGGTTGTAGGTGTCGGCGATGTTGGCCACGTACATGCAGTTCTCCGCACTGAGCTCCTGCATGAGGAAGTCTCTGCACATCTTCACCAGGGTGTTGATCTGCAACAACATGGCTGCTGCGATGGTGCTGCCAATGCTGTACAACGACAGGGTTAGTTTCCCTGAGTAGGCGTATGTGATGGCTGTGGCCAGGCCTGTGGGTGAAAGGTCGTTCAGGTCGATCTTTGTGAGGGCGGAATCGCTCTTTAAGATATTCTGAATGTACTCACTGCAGGAGGCCATGACAACTTTGTGGACATCGAAGGACTTTGACTTGGTGGAGACGGTCAGGTCACAGAGGAAACTGTCCTGCCTCATGGTACTAAGACCCTCCAAGAGATTAGGAGCATAAACAGGGTCAGTGACTTCACTTGAGATGCAGCTGAAGCCGTTTCCTCCCTCCAACAAGGTATTCAGCCCATTGATATTATTGATCGGGCTATCCTCGACCATTATGGTTATTTCATTGATATCCCCTTTGTTTTTTTTGGCAGTCTTGTTTTTTTTGGGAGCCATGTCTGCAGCAGAGGGACACAGCCCAGATCTACTGTAAAGAAAATAATAATATGACAGAGAGAGAGCTACCTTTTGATATTAACAATCACAATCGCAACACCAAATGGTAAATAATACATTGAAGGCAAATCTGACTGATGTACAGTTTACTAAATATTGTCATACAAAATATTGTCAAAATCAAATGTGTAATATAGTAGGTAATAACCATTACCTGTATTTGTGGTTATAAGTAGGTCTGCTTTTAGAAAATATCAGTCAAATCAAATCAAAGTTAATTTGTCACGTGTGCCAAATACAACAGGTGTAGTAGACCTTACAGTGAAATGTTTACTTACAGGCTCTAACCAATGGTGCAAAAAAAGCTATTAAGTGAACAATAGGTAAGTAAAGAACTACTGCATTTATGCTGCATTTATGCAGTACTGCATACTGCATTTATGCATGTTATATATGTTTCTGATATGTTGCTGCTGCTATTTGACAATGTATGTTGTGGAATAATTGACTAAGTGGTTGAATAAATCAAATCAAATTTGCGCCAAATACAACAGATGGCCTTTCAGTGAAATGCTTACTTATAAGCCCTTAACCAACCATGCAGTTTTTAGAAAAATAAGTGTTAAGAAAGTATATATTCAAATAAACTGTGAATAAGGGAATGAAGTGGCTACATAAGGCTGTCTGAATAATAAATAAAAAATTGTATGCATTTATACTGCAATTTGGATATTTTAACCAAAGTTCAACACGTTAATGAAAATATAACCTTTTTTTTCTTCTGACATTTGGAGAGGATTGTGACAAGGGCATTACATTCCCAAACCACGTGAAGGCCTATTCTATCTTAGTTGCATTTTTGGCATTTATATTTAATACAAATTTAAAGCAATTTTGTTAGGCAATCAACGTCAATATGATTACTATAAACTGCCAACTCCCCCCACCCATCAAATAAATTAAAACAACAGTAGGTATAGTTGGACTATACCGGAATAATGCTATAGCCCAAGTCAGCAAGACAACATTCCTCTCTCTGCATCTGTCATGATTTATCAGTACCATGTCCAGGAATAGCAACGCTTGATAGTTCAACCATGACGTTCCTTTTATAGACTTTGTGGCATGAGGACCTGGCCTAATGTCCTTCTAAAAAGTTCTGTAATTATTACGATTTTTTTTTAAAGAAGTCCTAATGATCAACTAATCAATGAAATAATCCACGTTTGTAGAAATTATAAATGTGAAATAATCGGAAAGGTTAATGAAAAATCCCAAACATTATTGAAAAAGTAATCAGATCTACAGCCAATAATAATACCAGCCTACAATAAAATATTGAGCCTATAGTAGAAAGTTGCCTAGTTATTTGGAAATCTGATGGAAATACACTGACAATACAACTATGGTTGCAAACTTACACATCAGGCTACTGTAATGTGTCCCTGTGCCAATATCAAACCAAACCGGTTGACACACATATAGGCAACTTTTTTCATTGACAGACACAGAGAAAATTCAGTGACATAGGAATAATATGGCCTAAACGAGGACTTACTTACCAAAGATATGAGAAGTCGGTGAAGAAAAGACTTGCACCTCCAGATAGTGTGCAGGAGAGAGAGACTCGCTATACTCAATGGTGCCAAAAGAGCTGGGCAAGCTCCTCCTCTGAGCATATGCGAATAGAAGTATTGCACAATACGTGTGAGGAAGACTCATGAGTTTGGAGACTCTGAAGGCTGAAACCAATCCGACACCCTAACAAGAGTATATTGATTTGTAATATGACAGCTGGGATCACCCTGAATAACTTTTCATATAGTGTAGACTACATTAAAATCCATCTTTCTGGCTTGATATCACAGGCCTAGTTGTCAACCAATTTTAATACCTCAAGAGCATCGAGAGCAACTGCTCGGCATCTGACCATCTTTACTCCACACACAGGGATGCATACAAAGCTCTCCTCCGCCCTCCATTTGGCAAATCTGACCATAATTCAATCCTTCTGATTCCTGTTTACAAGCAAAAACTAAAGCAGGAAGTACCAGTAACTCGCTCAATACGGTAGTGGTCAGATGATGCGGATGCTACACTACAGGACTGTTTTGCTAGCACAGACTGGAATATGTTCCGGGATTCATCCAGTGGCATCTAGGAATACACCACCTCAGTCATCGGCTTCATCAATAAGTGCATCGATGATGTCATCCCCACAGTGACTGTATATACATATCCCAACCAGAAGCCATGGATTACAGGCAACATCCGCATCGAGCTAAAGGCTAGAGCTGCCGCTTTCAAGGAGCGGGATACAAATCCGGACGCTTATAAGAAACCCCTCTATGCCCTCAGACGATCCATCAAACATGCAAAGCGTCCATACCGGATTAAGATTGAATCCTACTACACCAGCTCTGACTCTCGTTGGATGTGGCAGTGCTTGAAAACTATTACGGACTAGAAAGAGAAACTAAGACGCGAGCTTCCCAGTGACGCGAGCCTACCAGACGAGCCAAATGCCTTTTATTCTCGTTTTGAGGCAAGCAACACTGAAAGCTGGGACCGAGAGACTGAAAAACAGCTTCTATCTCAAGGCCATCAGACTGTTAAACAGGAATCACTAACATTGAGTGGCTGCTGCCAACATACTGACTCAAATCTCTAGCCACTTTAACAATAAAAAATGGGATGTAATAAATGTATTACTAGTGGGCGTCTGTCCATGGTGGCGGTTCCGGATCGGGACGTGGACCCCACTCCATTAATGTCATAGTTCCTCCCCTTCGCGTCCTGGGATAATCCACCCTCGCCGCCGACCATGGCCTAATAGTCCTCATCCAGAACCCCACTGAACTGAGGAGCAGCTCGTGACTGAGGGGCAGCTCGGGACTGAGGCAGCTCGGGACTGAGGGGCAGCTCGGGACTGAGGGGCAGCCCGGAACTGAGGGGAAGCCCAGTACTGAGAGAAAGCCCAGTACTGAGAGGAAGCCCAGTACTGAGAGGAAGCCCAGTACTGAGATGAAGCTCAGGCAGGTAGTAGGCTCCGGTAGATCCTGGCTATCTGGCGGATCTGGAAGATTCTGGTTGACTAGCAGATCTGGAAGAGACTGGTTGACTGGCAGATCTGGAAGAATCTGGTTGACTAGCACATCTGGAAGAGACTGGTTGACTGGCAGATCTGGAAGTGGCTGGTTGACTGGCAGATCTGGAAAAATTTGGTTGACTGGCAGATCTAGAAGATCATGGCTGACTGGCGGATCTAGCTGCTCTATGCAGACTGACAGCTCTGGCTGCTCCATGCAGACTGGAAGCACCTTGCAGACTGGCAGCTCCTTGCAGACTGGCAGCTCCTTGCAGAATGGCAGCTCCTTGCAGACTGACAGCTCCTTGCAGACTGACAGCTCTGGCTGCTCCATGCAGGCTGACAGCTCCTTGCAGACTGACAGCTCCTTGCAGACTGACAGCTCCTTGCAGACTGGCAGCTCTTTGCAGACTGACAGCTCTGGCTGCTTCATGCAGACTGACAGCTCTGGCTGCTTCATGCAGACTGACAGCTCTGGCTGCTTCATACAGACTGACAGCTCTGACTGCTCCATGCAGGCTGACAGCTCTGACTGCTTCATACAGACTGACAGCTCTGGCTGCTTTATGCAGACTGACAGCTCAGGCTGCACCGAACAGGCAGGTGGCTCCGGCAGCGCTGTAGAGGAGGAAGGCTCTGATAGTGCTGAACAGGCGGGAGACTCCGACAGCGCAGGAGGGAAGGAAGGCTCTGGCTGTGCTGAACAGGCGAGGCGCACTGAAGGCCTGGTGCGTGGTGCTGGAACTGGTGCTACAGGATCGAGGACATGCACAGGAAGCCTGGTGCGGGGAGCTGCTACCGGAGGACTGGTGTGTGAAGGTGGCACAGGATGGACTGGACCGTGGAGGTGTACTGGAGAGCCTGAGAGCAGGACTGGCACAGGACGTGCAAGGCTAGGTAGGTACACAGGAGGCCTAGTGCGTGAGGCTGGCACATTTTTCACCAGCCGACTAACACGCACCTCAGGACGAGTATGGAGCGCTGACCCAGGTGCCATTAAATCCCGACACGCTCCGTCGGACGAATATCGTACCTATAGCACCATACTAGCAACTTCCTCATTACTCTCTCCTCCATTTTCCCCATTAACTCCTTCACAGTCTCTGCTTCGCTCACCTCTAACACCGGCTCTGGTTCTGGTCTCCTCCTTGGCTCCTCACGATAAGCAAGGAGAGTTGGCTCAGATCTATCTCCTGACTCAGCCACTCTCCCTCTGAGCCACCCCCCAATACATTTTTGGGGCTGCTTTTCGGGCTTCCCTCTGCGCCGTCGTGATTGCCTCTCCAACTCCATTCTCCTATAGCCCTCTTCGCCCTGCTCCAGCGAATCCCAGGCGGGCGCCGGCACTCTCTCTGGGTCGACCGCCCACCTGTCTATTTCTTCCCACGTAGTATACTCCATACCTCTGCTGTCCATAACGTCCTCCCTTCGCTGCTCCTGCTGCCTGTTACCACGCCACTCGGTCCGTGTGTGGTGGGTGATTCTGTAACGGCGCTCTTCGTTTGTCAAAAGAGAGTCGGACCGAAATGCAGCGTGGTGGTTACTCATGTTCTTTAATGAATGAAACGACGATACATGAAATAACTATACAAAATACAAAAACAAGAAACGGAACGTGAAACCTAATACAGCCTGTCTGGTGAACACTAACACGGAGACAGGAACAATCACCCACGAAATACAAGTGAAACCCCGGCTACCTAAATACGGTTCCCCATCAGAGACAACAAGAATCATCTGACTCTGATTGAGAACCGCCTCAGGCAGCCAAGCCTATACTAGACACACCCCTAATCAACCATAATCCCAATGCCTACAAAAACCCCAATACGACAATACAATAAACCCATGTCACACCCTGGCCTGAACAAATAAAGAAAACACAAAATACTAAGACCAAGGCGTGACAACATTACTCATCTCATATGTATATACTGTACTCTATACCATCTACTGCATCTTGCCTATGCCGTTCGGCCATCGCTCACCCATATATTTATGTACATATTCTTATTCATTCCTTTACACTTGTGTGTATAAGGTAGTTGTTGTGAAATTGTTAGATTACTTGTTAGATATTATATCATGGTCGGAACTAGAAGCACAAGCATTTCGCTACACTCGCATTAACATCTGCTAACCATGTGTATGTGACCAATAAAATTTGATTTGATTTGACTCTGGGACTAAACACCTCCCTCTGCAACTGGATCCTGGACTTCCTGACAGGCTGCGCCCAGGTGCTAAGAGTAGGCAACAACACGTCTGCCACGCTGATCCTTAACACTGCGGCCCCTCAGGGGTGTGTACTTAGTCCCCTCCTGTATTCCCTTTTCACCCACGACTGCGTGGCCAAACACGACTCGAACACCATCATTAAGTTTTCTGATGACACAATAGTGGTGGGCCCGATCACCGACAAGGATGAGACGGTCCATATGGAGGAGGTCAGAGAACTGGCAGTGTGGTGCAAGGACAACAACCTCTCCCTCAATGTGAGCAAGACAAAGGAGCTGATCGTGGACTACAGGAAAAGGCAGGACGAACATGCCCCCATTGACATCGACAGGGCTGTAGTGGAGCGGGTCGAAAGTTTCAAGTTCCTTGGTGTCCACATCACCAACGAACTATCATGGTCAAAATATACCAAGACAGTCGTGAACAGGGCATGACAAAACCTTTTCCCCTCAGGAGAGGGTCCCCAGATCCTCAAAAGGTTCTACAGCTGCACCATCGAGAGAATCCTGACCGGTTGCATCACCGCCTTGTATGGCAACTGCTCGGCATCTGACCATAATGCGCTACAGAGGGTAGTTTGAATGACCCATTACATCACTGGGGCCAAGCTTCCTGCCATCAAGGACCTATATAATAGGCAGTGTCAGAGGAAATCCCATAAAATTGTCAGAGACTCGAGTCACAGTTGCAGTTAAAACTTAAGCTCAAAAATCAAAGAAGCAAGGAAGGTATTTTAGACGCACTAACAACAAGTGTAATTGCCTGTTTTAATCTGATTCTTTATTGTACAATTACTCACATCCTGGACAGTAATAGACTCCAATGATTCAAATTTGGCAGCCCTCGTTTGCTTTGTCGACTGAATCCCAATTATTGTACATTAGGCTACTGATTTACGAAAGTAATCACATGGCCGATTATATTTTAAACTCGCATATTGTCTGTAGAGCTGCTTCCTAAATCAATTCATGAAATGCTTGTTTTGTTTGACACTAATGAATGTTTGAAAGAGTTTACAAACAACTATAGTTAAAGTTTACATGGGAGTTTCTTGTGACTGATTGTATGCTGCTGTGTCTGAGAAGGCATTGGGAAGGCACCACTTTAGATTGGATTGGGAGTGTGGAGAAGCAGGGGTAGACATAACAAAGTAAACGTAAATCTGGGACAAGCCAATTAGTATGACATGTTACGTTTCATATGGTATGCATTACTTTGTGGATGTCCATCATCCATTTTGTATGATATGTTCCGAATTGCAATTCGTACAATATGTTACGAATTTGCAAAACATATGATATAATAACAATTCCAAATTGCTGTGGCTAATAGTGACTAGGTGGCAGACGTTAGCTAGGGGGCTAAGATTAATTAGGCTAGTGGTTACGGTTAAGGTTAGGGTTATGGGAAGGGTTTTCTAACATGCTAAGTAGTGGCAAAGTAGCTAAAAAGTCGTAAGAGGGTGCAAAGTTGCTAAAATGCAAAAGTTGTACGTGATGAGTTTTGAACATGCAACAGTCGCTTTATACGCCCACCCCGACCAAGCATCCTACTTTCAATTTTGTCATAAGTAACCTTTGGACTTATGTAACAATACCAAATGTAACATATCACACTAATTTCAGTTTTTCCCAGATTTAAGGTTACTATGTTACATCTAGCCTATGAGACCAAGTTGGGGTGGAGGAGAGTGTTGGAGGGAAGGGGAGATGCCCTGGTGCTATAATTAACAACCCAGTCAGTTGCCCAACTTGTGGCTGCTGTCTGTCAATTCAGCACTGAGTTGCAGAAACACTTACTGGAATGGTTTTGTTTGAGATAATTATGAATACAGATGTAGTGCTCGCCATCTGTCATGTGTGAAGACCTTGTTTTAAGTGTGTGCCTTGTGTTTCTGGGCTGCATGTGGGGGCCTCTGCTGCAAACATGCATGCAGTAGGCTACATAGGCAGCCACATCTTACAACCGAGGTGGATACAGGCATTGCTCATTTATAGTTCATAGTAAAAGGAGTAGCCTAGCTGGGCGGGGGGTGTTCCCATACATAGCTCCTTCTCGGAATGCACCTTCAGCAATTCTGACTTTCTAGTCAACCGAAACAAGGATTACCATTTTGGGATGTATGTCAATTTGTTTCAGCTTTCATACACATTTTCATTTGTACTTTTTCACACAAATTCTGCATGATGTCCATGGTAGATCATGATAAACAATAATGTTGGCCATTATAATCATGCAAGGACAGTATTATAATGTATCCTAATCACAGGTGATTGGTGGCACCTTTATTGGGGATGGGCTCATGGTAATGGCTGGAGCGGAATTGGTGGAATGGTATCAAATACATCAAACACATGGTTTTCATGTATTTGATGCAATTCCATTTGCTCCACTCCAGACATAATTATGAGCCACCCTCTCCTCAGCAGCCTCCACTGATCCTAATGTAAACTGAAGGTTTATGCTAAACATGATGGTTTATGCATAGACATCTGTTTATTTACAGATCCTAAAAAACATAAAGAAACTACAGGAGTTGGCTGTAACCCTAGATATTCTTGCAGTAAGACACTCCTATACTTAATTTTTTGTGTTAATGTATTATATATAATTTAGCATGAAGAGTTGTGGCTTGCATGCACCTATTTTTAATCAATTGAATGTATGTTTGTCTTGATTCTGATTAGGAGACCGGAATCAGTAAAGCTGGAAACTGTTTGCAGGAGAAGCAGTCAGGCTTATTAGTCAGACACTATAAGAAATTGGTTCCAAAAGAGACCTCAAGGTACTTAACGTACTTGCTTTGACTCATTTGGAATAATTTGTCTGATGATTGTGTCCACTGTCCATTATCAGCATGTTTGAATTTCTCCCTAATACAGCCATACAGACACGGATGATGCTTTGCAGAACAAGTTTTTGAAAACTGAAGTGGAGGTTCAAAACAGCTTAAAGGAGGAGTGCTCAAAACAGTTTCTTGGGTATGACGCTACAAGCTTGGCACACCTGTATTTGGGGAATTTCTCCCTTTCTTCTCTGCAGATCCTTTCAAGCTCTGTCAGGTTGGATGGGGAGCGTTGCTTCACAGCTATTTTCAAAAACGGAAATATCACATTTACATAAGTATTCAGACTCTTTACTCAGTACTTTGTTGAAGCACCTTTGGCAGCAGTTACAGCCTCGAGTCTTCTTGGGTACGATGCTACAACCTTGGCACACCTGCATTTAGGGAGTTTCTCCCCTTCTTTTCTGCAGATCCTCTCAAGCTCTGTCAGGTTGGTTGGGGAGCGTTGCTCCACAGCTATTTTCAGGTCTCTTCAGAGATGTTCGATTGGGTTCAAGTCCCCAGGCTCTGGCTGGGCCACTCAAGGACATTCAGAGACTTGTCCCGAAGCCACTCCTGCGTTGTATTTGCTGTGTGCCTAGGGCCATTGTCCTGTTGGAAGGTGAACCTTCGCTGAGCTCTTGAGCGCCCTGGAGCAGGTTTTCATCAAGGATCTCTCTGTACTTTGCTCTGTTCATCTTTCTCTCGATCCTGACTGGTCTCCCAGTCCCTGTCATTGAATCCCCACACCATGATGCTGCCACCACCATGCTTCACGGTAGGGTTGGCACCAGGTTTCCTCCAGATGTGACTCTTGGTATTCAGGCCAAAGTGTTCAATCTTGTTTTCATCAGACCAGTGAATCTTGTTTCTCATGGTCTGAGGGTCCTTTAGGTGCCTTTTGGCAAACTCCAAGTGGGCTGTCATGTGCGTTTTACTGAGGAGTGGCTTCTGTCTGACCACTCTACCATAAAGGCCTGATTGGCGGAGTACTGCAGAGATAGTTGTCCTTCTGGAAGGTTCTCCCATCTCCACAGAAGAACTCTGGTAGCCTTTCAGGGTGACCAAGAGGTTCTTGGTCACCTCCCCGACCAAGGCCCTTCTCCCTGGATTGCTCGGTTTGGCCAGGCGGCCAGCGCTAGGAAGAGTCTTGGTGGTTCCAAACTTCTTCCATTTAAGAATGATGGAGGCCACTGTGTTCTTGGGGACCTTCAATGCTGAAAACTTTTTTTGGTACACTTCTGCAGATCTGTGCCTTGACACAAGCCTATCTCGGAGCTCTACAGACAATTCCTTCGATGTCATGGCTTGGTTTTTGCTCTGACATGCATTGTCAACTGTGGTACCTTATATAGACAGGTGTGTGCCTTTCCAAATCATGTCCAATCAATTTAATTATGCACAGATGGACCCCAATCATGTTGTAGAAACATCTCAAGGATGATCAATGGAAACAGGATGCACCTGAGATCAATTCCGAGTCTCATACCAAAGGGTCTGAATACTTATGTCAATAAGTTATTTCTGGTTTTTATGTTTAATCAATGTGCAAAAATGTCTAAAAACCTGTTTTGCTTTGCCATTATGAACCGGAAGAGGCAGGTCTATTCTGGTTCCATGTGCTTTTCTGCCAACCATGATGTCCTTGTACCAGCAATGTATCCGGGAACTGCAGAACAGTGACTGCGAGTATGGCTCAGGAAGGGAACCTGAGCTGACTCAGTCAGTACTAGCGCACTGTACACCTGATCAGCTGCTTCATTTTGAAATAATAATAATAGCTCAGTTGGTAGAGCATGGCGCTTGTAACGCCAGGGTAGTGGGTTCGATTCCTGGGACCACCCATACGTAGAATGTATGCACACATGACTGTAAGTCGCTTTGGATAAAAGCGTCTGCTAAATGGCTAAATGGCTAAATGGCATATATTATTATTATTATTAGGGTTATTATTATTACTATCATCTCTTCCCTCCGCTCAAACCTTCTCCAACCTATCTCCTGATTCTGCCTCCTCAACCCTCCTCTCCACCCTCTCTGCATCCTTTGACTCTCTATGTCCCCTATCCTCCAGGCCGGCTCGGTCCTCCCCTCCCGCTCCGTGGCTCGATGACTCATTGCGAGCTCACAGAACAGGGCTCCGGGCAGCCGAGCGGAAATGGAGGAAAACTCGCCTCCCTGCGGACCTGGCATCCTTTCACTCCCTCCTCTCTACATTTTCCTCCTCTGTCTCTGCTGCTAAAGCCACTTTCTACCACGCTAAATTCCAAGCATCTGCCTCTAACCCTAGGAAGCTCTTTGCCACTTTCTCCTCCCTCCTGAATCCTCCTCCCCCTCCTCCCTCTCTGCAGACGACTTCGTCAACCATTTTGAAAAGAAGGTCGACGACATCCGATCCTCGTTTGCTAAGTCAAACGACACCGCTGGTTCTGCTCACACTGCCCTACCCTGTGCTCTGACCTCTTTCTCCCTCTCTCTCCAGATGAAATCTCGCGTGTTGTGACGGCCGGCCGCCCAACAACCTGCCCGCTTGACCCTATCCCCTCCCCTCTTCTCCAGACCATTTCCGGAGACCTTCTCCCTTACCTCACCTCGCTCATCAACTCATCCCTGACCGCTGGCTACGTCCCTTCCGTCTTCAAGAGAGCGAGAGTTGCACCCCTTCTGAAAAAACCTACACTCGATCCCTCCGATGTCAACAATTACAGACCAGTATCCCTTCTTTCTTTTCTCTCCAAAACTCTTGAACGTGCCGTCCTTGGCCAGCTCTCCCGCTATCTCTCTCTGAATGACCTTCTTGATCCAAATCAGTCAGGTTTCAAGACTAGTCATTCAACTGAGACTGCTCTCCTCTGTATCACGGAGGCGCTCCGCACTGCTAAAGCTAACTCTCTCTCCTCTGCTCTCATCCTTCTAGATCTATCGGCTGCCTTCGATACTGTGAACCATCAGATCCTCCTCCCCTCTCCGAGTTGGGCATCTCCGGCGCGGCCCACGCTTGGATTGCGTCCTACCTGACAGGTCGCTCCTACCAGGTGGCGTGGCGAGAATCTGTCTCCTCACCACGCGCTCTCACCACTGGTGTCCCCAGGGCTCTGTTCTAGGCCCTCTCCTATTCTCGCTATACACCAAGTCACTTGGCTCTGTCATAACCTCACATGGTCTCTCCTATCATTGCTATGCAGACGACACACAATTAATCTTCTCCTTTCCCCCTTCCGATGACCAGGTGGCGAATCGCATCTCTGCATGTCTGGCAGACATATCAGTGTGGATGACGGATCACCACCTCAAGCTGAACCTCGGCAAGACGGAGCTGCTCTTCCTCCCGGGGAAGGACTGCCCGTTCCATGATCTCGCCATCACGGTTGACAACTCCATTGTGTCCTCCTCCCAAAGCGCTAAGAACCTTGGTGTGATCCTGGACAACACCCTGTCGTTCTCAACCAACATCAAGGCGGTGGCCCGTTCCTGTAGGTTCATGCTCTACAACATCCGCAGAGTACGACCCTGCCTCACACAGGAAGCGGCGCAGGTCCTAATCCAGGCACTTGTCATCTCCCGTCTGGATTACTGCAACTCGCTGTTGGCTGGGCTCCCTGCCTGTGCCATTAAACCCCTTCAACTCATCCAGAACGCCGCAGCCCGTCTGGTGTTCAACCTTCCCAAGTTCTCTCACGTCACCCCGCTCCTCCGTTCTCTCCACTGGCTTCCAGTTGAAGCTCGCATCCGCTACAAGACCATGGTGCTTGCCTACGGAGCTGTGAGGGGAACGGCACCTCAGTACCTCCAGGCTCTGATCAGGCCCTACACCCAAACAAGGGCACTGCGTTCATCCACCTCTGGCCTGCTCGCCTCCCTACCACTGAGGAAGTACAGCTCCCGCTCAGCCCAGTCAAAACTGTTCGCTGCTCTGGCCCCCCAATGGTGGAACAAACTCCCTCACGACGCCAGGACAGCGGAGTCAATCACCACCTTCCGGAGACACCTGAAACCCCACCTCTTTAAGGAATACCTAGGATAGGATAAGTATCCCCTCTCACCCCCCTTTAAGATTTAGATGCACTATTGTAAAGTGACTGTTCCACTGGATGTCATAAGGTGAATGCACCAATTTGTAAGTCGCTCTGGATAAGAGCGTCTGCTAAATGACTTAAATGTAATGATGTAAATGTAATTATTTTGAAGAATGCAACCCGTGTCAGGATTTGGCCAGGGTTGTTCCGGTTTTTGGTCACTAGATGCCCCCATTGTGCCTTTTGACCTTTTGTTTTCCCTTGATCCCCATTATTATTTGCACCTGTGCCTCGTTTCCCCTGATTGTATTTAAACCCTTTGTTTTCCTCAGTTCTTTGCTCTGTGTTTGTATGTTAGCACCCAGCCCTAGTACTCTGTGAACTCTTGTTGATCCCGGTGGACTCTCTTGTGGAATTCTGTTTTTTGTTTGTTTGTTTTTGAGTATCTTTTGAGGCTTTTTGTGCTATACCCTCCACCTAGTGGATTTACCTTTTTTGTCTTGGAGGATTACCTTTGTTCTTGTGGAATTCCTTTTGAGGTTGTTTTCCTGAAGAACTTCACTTTTTACGTCATTAAATACACCGTCTCAAGTACTGCTGTGTCTGCCTCATCTTCTGGGTTCTGCCGACTATTCGTGGCTCAGTTGGTTAAGTGACTGTTTCTCACTCCGGAGACCCGGGTTTGTAACCGGGTCCTGACAACCCGGTAAGAATCCCAGTCTTAGGCTGATTTTGAAGTGTCCTGATTTAAGTGTTGTGCCTGTAAGTGTTAATGCTGGAAATACCTCTGATAACCTAACTTGACCCATACTTAACCCATAATCTAACTTGATCCAGTATTGACCTATACCCTAACTTGACCCATAGATGGGTAAAATGTATGCATTACTGTAAGTCACTTTGGATAAAAATGTCTGCTAAATGGCATATATTTATTATTATATTTACCCTTGCGTGCCTACTCACAAGTACTTCCTGTATATCTGATAGGATTGCATAGGTAATGGCTTCACCTTGGCATGTGATAGACTTGGTGATGTTTTTTCATGTTTCTTACACCAAGTTCTTCCACCTCATTGCTGTGAATAGTGATGGCTTAGATTTGTAAGAAATATTTTGTCAGTATCTACTGTGAGCAAATTCGTCGTTGCGACTGATCAGCCAATGCTCTCTGACAGGTGTACGTTGGATTGACTGATCACTTATGGGAAAATCACTGTCAGCAAGACTTTAGGAATACCCAGCTGGAAGAGTACGAGTCCTGGAGAGAGATGCACATGAGGCGATATGAGGAAAGAGAGTGGAAGCTCCAAAGACTGACAAACCATAGCCTCTGCCCATTCAGGAAAACTCAAAGGTGTGTGAAGTTGCTGTTTATGTATAATTGTATTACTTTTTTATTGATTAATATAATTCACAGGAAATCCTTATCGTTCAAGCTCTTGGACAGATCAAAACGGAGCCATGTGATTGGTAAGTTGCTCAGTTTGTTACTCTATTTTTCAACTGAGATTCTCCTCTTCTTTACAAACTCCGGTCACAGTTTGAAGTTACTTATTTGTATTTATTTAACTTTTATTTTAAGAGGGAAGACATATTGAGACCTAGGTCTCTTTATCAAATGCACCGTGTATAATACAACATAAATATACACATAAAACACAATATATACTGTATAGACAGTACCAGTCAAAAGTTTGGACACACCTAGTAATTCCACTTTTTTTTCATGTGTCTCAAGCAAAACACCCCCACACAATCACACCTCCTCCTCCACTCTTTACAGTGGGAACCACACATGCAGAGATCATCTGTTTACCTACTCTGTTTCTCACAAAGACATGGTGGTTGGAACCAAAAATCTCACATTTGGACTCATCAGACCAAAGGAAAGATTTCCACTGGTCTAATGTCCATTGCTCATGTTTCTTGGCACAAGTCTCTTCTTATTGGTGTCCTTTGGTAGTTTTTTTTGTGTGCAGCAATTCGATCACATTCGATTCACATAGTCTCCACTGAACAGTTGATGTTGAGATTTGGCTGTTGAACTCTGAAGTATTTATTTGGGCTGCAATCTGAGGTGCAGTTATTCTAATGAATTTATCCTCTGCGGCAGAGGTAACTCTGGCTATTCCTATCCTGTGGTGGTCCTTATGAGAGCTAGTTTCATCATAGCACTTGATTGTTTTTGTGACTGCACTTGAAGAAACTTTCAAAGTGCTTGACATTTTCTGCATTGACTGATAGTCATTTCTTGAAGTAATGATTGACTGTCATTTCTCTTTACTAATTTGAGCTGTTCATGCCATAATATGGTCTTGGCCTTTTACCAAGAAGAGATATTTTCTGTATACCCACCCTACCATGTCACAACACAACTGATTGGCTCAAATGCATTAAGAAGGAAAGAAATTCCACATATGAACTTTTAACAAGGCACACCTGTTAATTGAAATGCATTCCAGGTGACTACCTCATGAAACTGGTTGAGAGAATGCCAAGAGTGTGCAAAGCTGTCATCAAGGTAAAAGGTGGTTACTTTGAAGAATCTCAAATCTCAAATATATTTTGATTTGTTTAACACTTTTTTTGGTTACTACATGATTACATATGTGTTATTTTATAGTTTTGATGTCTTCACTATTATTATACAATGTAGGAAATAGTAAAATAAAGAAAAACCCTTGAATGAGTAGGTGTGTCCTAACCTTCGACTGGTATTGTATTTATATGAAAATACAAAACACAGACACGGGAATGTCACGGACCAGGGCGCAGCGTACGTAGAGTTCCACATGTTTAATCAGATGAAACTCACAATAATAAAAAACAGCAAACGAAACGTGCCGTTCTGTAGAGCTCACAGGCATCAACACAAAAACAAGATCCCACAAAAAACAGTGAGGAAATGGCTGCCTAAATATGATCCTCAATCAGAGACAACGATAAACAGCTGCCTCTGATTGGGAACCATACCAGGCCAACATAGAAATCAACACACTAGATCACCCACCCCAGAGCCCCTGCCCCTCTGTCCCGAGCTTCTGCCCCTCTGTCCCGAGCTTCTGCCCCTCTGTCCAGAGCTTCTGCCCCTCTGTCCAGAGCTTCTGCCCCTCTGTCCAGAGCTTCTGCCCCTCTGTCCAGAGCTTCTGCCCCTCTGTCCAGAGCTTCTGCCCCTCTGTCCAGAGCTTCTGCCCCTCTGTCCAGAGCTTCTGCCCCTCTGTCCAGAGCTTCTGCCCCTCTGTCCAGAGCTTCTGCCCCTCTGTCCAGAGCTTCTGCCCCTCTGTCCAGAGCTTCCGCCCCTCTGTCCAGAGCTTCCGCCCCTCTGTCCAGAGCTTCCGCCCCTCTGTCCAGAGCTTCCGCCCCTCTGTCCAGAGCTTCCGCCCCTCTGTCCAGAGCTTCCGCCCCTCTGTCCCGAGCTGCCCCTCTGTCCAGTGGGGTCATTGAGAGGGGTGGCCATGGTTAGAAAGCCACGGAGGCAGACAATAAAGCGGACTAAGACAATGGTGAAGTGGGGTCCGCGTCCCGCGCCAGAGCCGCCACCGCGGACAGACGCCCACCCAGACCCTCCCCTATAGGTTAAGGTTTTGCGGCCGGAGTCCGCACCTTTGGTGGGGGGGGGGGGGTACTGTCACGTTCTGACCTTTATTTCCTTTGTTTTGACATTATTTAGTATGGTCAGCACGTGAGTTGGGTGGGCAGTCTGTTTGTTTTTCTATGTTTTGGGGTACTTCTATGTTTCGGCCTAGTATGGTTCTCAATCAGAGGCAGGTGTCATTAGTTGTCTCTGATTGAGAATCATACTTAGGTAGCCTGGGTTTCACTGTGTTTTTCGGGGTGATTGTTCCTATCTCTGTGTTTGCACCAGATAGGACTGTTTAGGTTTTCACTTTTCTTGTTTTGTTTAGTCTGTTCATGTATAGTGTCTTTATAAATTAAACATGAATAACCACCACGCTGCATTTTGGTCCGCCTCTCTTTCACCAGAAAACCCTTACAGAAATGCCTTTAAAAAGCAACAAATCCCTTTCAAAAACACCTATTGTGTCATCGATATAAGTCAGAAACAATTATTCTAGTGTAAAAATTTACTGAAGTGTAAATAGGATCATTTGGGTCACAAAATCAGTCTTGTCTAAAACAGAGTTTGTGACATCCGTGTGTCACAACGGGTAAATTAAGGTCTGGTTTTGATTTGACAATGTCCATTTGCCCACTAACATGCGGTGAACAGCTGCGGTGATTGCTCTCTATCTAATAGCATAGACAGTGAGACAGACCTGCCAAGCAGCTCCTACTTTGTTTACATAAGACAACACGTTGCACATTTTTTTACTTGAGAAATACTGCACCAAACTTTAGTTAGAACCTCCGTTATTGGAGTTGTTGGTTCTGTAGGTTGGGTGGATGGGGCACCAGCATCCTCCTCCTGAATCCTCCTCACGATGTGTCGTGTTATTATGTGACAATCATTAAATGTGAAGACTGTATATTATCAAATCAATTCTCTAAGTGTAATTTAATTACGCGGTTAAACTAATCATGTAACTTTAATTAACTAGGAAGTCAGGGGCACCATGGAAAAATTGTTTATAGAGTGTCAATTTCCTGAATATAACTCTTTAGATCTTTTCGACAGGTTGCATTCCTAGTTGATACATCAGGCATACCCATGTTGTCGCATAGAATAGATGTTCCGTGGCTTTTGGGATTCTTCGTCCTAGGCTACATACATTTCCAGCTGCAGACTGAAAAGGCCTCATCTAAGATTTGTTCCTTCTGTGGCAATGTTTTAAAGTTCAACCATTTCTAGCCGTATAGCCAACGCTACATTCTGTATGGTCTTAGAAATTAAGCCATTTGCAACCTTAGATTACACCGTGGTTTGCGTGGTCTGGTGTGAATTGCGTCACGGGGGATTTTATACTTGGGTAGAAAAGGGCCCTTCTCATCGTGTTTGTGCCCACCTGGGCGTGGCTACTGACTGTGCATAAGTTACCATAAAACAACCAATTCTCATTTAGAAGACTACATCACATTGTTAGATTTTCAAGTATTCTTATACTTATTCATTAATTTTATACAACATTCAGATGTAAACCTGACAGCTGGGAAATTGACACTTTAAGAGATACAGTTATGTGTGATTCCTGTCCTTCATGGGATCACCAAATGAAACACACTCGACATGACTGTCCCTTAAGTGTCCACGGACCATTCCAACGCTCTCAAAAATATAAATATTGTTTAATTCTCCCATTTTGGGAATTAAGAGTTTTGGCAGGAGAAGCACTTTGTTCTCCATAGACTCGCCCTCAATATTCTCCCTCAATACAGCATGGCAGTTTCTACCAGGTATTTATGACCGTTGTAAAACCTGATGTTGGAGAGTGAGAGAGAGGGGGCGAGCCACGATATACACCCCAAAAGGGCCATGTCATGAAACCGGGGTCCTTGGGATATGTTGCCTCCTCTGGATTTGAGGTCTTACCAATGTCTTGCCCAGCTCCTCGACAAAGAGCCAACTGGAGCTTCCCTCTATTCCAATCTGGGTTCAACGCCATGACAAACGCTGTCACGACTTCCGCCGAAGTCGGTCCCTCCTTGTTCAGGCGGTGTTCGGCGGTTGACCTCACCGGCCTTCTAGCCATCGCCGATCCACTTTTCATTTTCCATTTGTTTTGTCTTTGTCTTACACACCTGATTTCAATCCCCCAATTACTTTTTCATTATTTAACCCTCTGTTCCCCCATGTTTGTTTGTGAGTGATTGTTTCATGTATTGCGATCCGTTATGTGTTGACGTGAGTGATTGTTTCATGTATTGCGATCCGTTATGTGTTGACGTGTATTGTATTATTGTTGAGTAAATTACGTACATTACTCTTATCTGCAGTCCTGCGCCTGACTCATCTACACCAGCTACACACAGACGCATTACAAACACGTTGTACCCCGAGATGTCGAAGATGTTGAAGAATATCACAAGTGGCCAGCGTATAGGGTTCTTCTTTTGCAGCTGTAGTCAGTCACTAGCTTGTCTAAATTGTCCACCCATCCTTTTGTGGCATTGTAATCCATTTTGATTTCTGGTTTTTGATGTTCCTGGCCACAGATTCTCCCATCCTTATGCAGCATACTCATGAGTATCACATTTGTGCCATTCTTTGGCACGTAGGACACTATGGACTTGTTGGCCGTGAACAAAAACTTAGAGGAATTGATGGGCTTGTTCCGTGTATTCAACAGTTAAGGTGGGAGTTCTGGCTTGTTTTTTTATACTGTTGCTACCATCGTCAGATTTCTCTTGAGGAGCTCCGGTCCAAGCTTGCAAATTAAAAAAGTTATCACGTGATGTTGTGGCCACGGACTCCCTTTGTCAAGTTCGGGACAACCCGCATCCCTTGGTTCTTCTCAGAGGCTCCTCCATCTTGCTTCCTCGTATACATTTGCAAGTTCCATGCATACGATGAAGCAGCGTCACAGGCAGCCCAGATCTTGATTCCGTATTTTGCGGGTTTAGATGGTATATACTGCCTGAAGGGGAAGCGGCCCCTAAATGGCATAAGCTGCTCATCCAACAGTAACGTTGGGCCTAGGGTTGCAAAACAGGGGAAGGCGGTCCATCCACTTGTCACACACTGACCTGATTGCAGCTAGCTTGTCTCTCTGCCGTCGTATTAGTTGTGTCCCTCCTCCAATTTGCACCTGGCTGGGGTAGAGTGTGGGAAAGTACTGCATTTTTTAACAACGTATCGAAATAATGTTTTGAAATAATGCATTGTAATGACATTGTGCAAGTTCCCGCAAGACATTGTGTAGTTTCACACACTATACAAAGGGTAAAGAGTGCGAGAAATGCGGGAGATAGGCAGGTTCTTGGTGCTATGTTGGAACAGCAGGCCCAGGGAGGAGGAAGACAGAGTGAAGGCACACACACACTTTCCCACACTTTTATTACCCTCAGGTCCAGTGGACCCAAACACCACATATGTAAAATAAATGTGTAGGAGGGTGCATAGTGTGCACTCAATGAAAATGTGTTATTTTACATGTTCTTCACAGAAAATGTGCTGGGCGGTTGAGATATCTTTGACAACCAATTTTAAATTAAATTAAAAATATGAATTTTGTTTGGCATATTTTATTTCTCAACCAATGCCATTTAATAAAATTATCATTTGGTTTTCATTATCGGACTCCTGTATTTTGAAAACCAGGAAGTGAATTTTAGCAAAACCGAACCTCATTAATCACATGTTTTCAGTACTAATTGTGCATAAAATGGGAAATTACAAGACTGTAAAATGTTGACGTCTAAAACATTTTGGAATGATGAAATTATTAAAATGTTGCTTCATAATTTTAGGAACTCGTGAAAAATATGCTCTACCAGGTGGTTGAGTTGCCCATTAAAGGAATGCTATTTAGGCAAAGCTAGCTATTATGGACCATTTTTTGGTCTGTGCAAATACACACACATTTTCATATTCATATCAGTATTTACAGCACGTTTTGTACATAGTCCTCCCATTTTAGAGAACCAAAAGTATTTGGACAATTCACGTGTGTATTAAAGTAGTCAAAACTTTAGTATTTGGTCCCATATTCCTAGTATGCAATAACTAAATCAAGCTTGTGACTCATGAATACACACCCCTTCCCTGTTATTGGTAATGGTGAGATGTTATCATGTCTTGGGGTTATGATCTTTGTGCCTCATCATTATTCATCATTCATTCAGGATGATCAGTTCTCATGGTAGCATCCACATTAATGTATAACTGTTCAGAAACATATTCTCTTCTTATTCGCAATAAAAGTAACCCTAAAATGACAACATTATTTACCGTTAATTTCTATTGGGCACAAAAAATCTGAAACACAAACAAAACAAGCTGCAAATGCAACCAACAAATTTGTTGAGTCACAAGCTTTTTGTAGTCATTGCGTGCTAGGAATATGGAACCAAATGCTAAATGGTTGACTACTTTAATAAACATAAAAGTATCACAACTCAGGATATGCACATTCACGACTCAGGATATGACGCAGATGCCAGGTCAGAGTTTGGCAGGTACAGGACGGCAGGCAGGTCAGATCCAGGAAGACTAGAAAACAAAAACTTGAGAACAGGAGAAACGGGAAACATGCTTGTAAGACCTGACAAAACAAGACAAACAGAAAACGCAGGTTTCTCACCTTGTCAGGAAAGTTTGCGGGATTCCACCCGGAGGGGCAAATCCCGAGTGGAAATTCATCCACTCTGCCCGAGGTGATAGCAGGGAGCAGGGGTCCGGTGGCGGTCCACCTGTCACCGATACCTAGAGGTTGTCTTGAGAAGAGGGGACCGGGTTCTCTTCCAGGTTCGTTGACAACGGTGGACAAACATCTGGGCAGAGCGTATGCTGACTTCTTTCTCTTGCTTTGGGATGAGCTGGGGCTGATATCCCAGGGAACACTCGAAGGGTGAGAGACCAGTGGCCGAGCAAGGAAGGGTGTTGTGGGCGTATTCCACTCACACAAGTTGCTGGCTCCAGGCGATGGGGTTGGCGGAGACTAGGCAACAAAGAGCCGACTGGCCGTTAAACTGGGGATGAAAACCGGAGGATAGGCTTGCCAACAACCCAATGAGAGTGCAGAACGCCTTCCAGAACCGGGATGCGAACTGAGGACCACGATTGGAGACCATTTTGACTGCAAGTCCATGGATCCAGAAGACGAGCTGGGCCGTCTCCTTGTTAAAGGGTAACTTGGGAAGGGGAATGAATTGGGGAGCTTCAGAAAACCTATCCACCACCGCAAGAATAGTGGTGTTGCCATCTGACAGAGGGAGAACAGTGATTAAGTCCAGGGATATATGAGACCAGGTGCGGTGAGGAACAGGGAGTGGTTGAGGGTGGCCAGTTGGAGCTTGTCGTGGAGTTCTATTCTGTGCACATATGCAGGCGGTGATGAATACAGAGACATCAGGAACCATGGTGGGATGTTGTCGGATGAAAGCCAGGGTCCGACGGGAGCCTGGATGGCCGGTCAGTCTAGAGGAATGTGCCTCTACCAGGACCAGGGAATATGCAGACCCCCCCCCCCCCCCCGAGTGAATAACAGGGCCTGCCTTGAGTTGAGGAGCATAGTGGTGTGGAGATATTCCAGGTTCATATAGTCAGTCCACACTAAGAATGGATGTTCCGCCCCCTCTAACCAGTGCCTCCACTCCTCCATTTCCCATGTCATATTTCCTCTCAGCAGGATTAAGATGATGGGAAAGGAAAGCACAGGGATGCAGCTTTTGGTCTTGGGCAGAACGCTGGAACAGGACGGTCCCCACTCCAACGTCTGAGTCGTCGCCTTCCACCATGGACTGACAGGACTGTTCCGGATGGATCAAGATGGAAGCTGTAGTGAATCGATGCTTGAGATGCGAGAATGCCCGGTCAGCTGCTGGAGACCACGTGAACGGAACATTGGGAAAGGTGAGTTCTGAGAGGGAAGCCAGGGTGCTCTAACCCCGGTTGAAACGGCGGTAGAAATGAGCAAACCCCAGGAAACGTTGCAGCTGTGCTATGGATGGGTTGAGGCCAATCCACTACTGCTCTCACCTTGTCAGAATCCATCTGATTGGCCTGAAACACTGCAGGAGCGTTTGTCTGTCCGAAATGACATAACAAGGTACTCGTATCGGCCGCTAGCCGTGTTAAAGGCTTTCTTCCATTAGTCTCCTTCTCGTATTCAAACCATATGGTAGGCATTTCGAAGGTCCAACTTCGAGAAAATTGTCGCCCTCTGGAGAGGCTTGAAAGCCAAAGAGATGAGTGGTAGAGGGTAACGGTTTTTAACCATGATGTCATTAAGGCCCTGATAGTCGATACACGGGCGGAGGTTTTGGTCAATCTTCTCCACAAAGAAGAACCCAGTGCCGGCGGGGGAGGCAGATGGGCGAATAGTACCTGCAACAAGAAAGTCCTCAATGTACCTTTCCATAGTCTTAGTCACCGGACCCAACAGTGAATAAAGCCGCTGCTGAGTCAGTGTAATTCCTTGGAGAAGATTGATAGTGCAGTCGTAGGTTTGATGCGGAAGGAGAGATGTAGTGGGGGCCTTGTTGAAAGCCTCCCGGGGGTCATGGTACTTTGCGGGATTGACGGAGAGATCCGAGGCTTCTCACAAGTCCACAAGAAGACGTCCCATGGCAGGTTGCGCCGACTTCAGACAATGTGTGGCAGAACAGGCTCCAACAAATGATAGAACCAGTAACACAGTTGATCAGGGGATTGTGCCTGTGAAGCCATGAAAAGCCCAAAACCACATGCACGTGTGGAGATTCAATGAGCAGGAACTGCTAGACTCACTGTGATTACCTGACACTCACATGTTAATTGGAAACATATTGTGGGTGACTGCCAATAGAGCGCCCATCCAGCGCTCTGACGTCCATGGGGATGGAGAGGGGTTGTGTGGAGATTCCCAGCTCTGACACCAGGATAACGTTGATAAAGGTCTCGTCGGCCCAAGTCAATGAGCACCCAGAGAAATTTGGACTGGTCACCCCACAACAGTATGACATGGATAGGGGTACGAGTAATGGAGGATTGGACACTCCCAGTACGGCTCACTAGCGTACTCGTACCTACTGATGAGCCTGGTCTTCTAATGGACAGGTAGATATATAATGTCCTGTAGTTCCACAATACACACAGCTCTTGGTGCTCAGTCTGCGTAAACGTTCAGCAGGAGACAATGTAACCCCACCCAGTTGCATGGGTTTGGGTGACATCGGATTTTCCCGGTGTTGTAGACGCCAAGGACTTCCGGGATTCTTTGGAGACGAGGTGGGAGCCATGGATGAGCGAGTGTGACCGGGAACGGACTTCCTCCCTCCTACGTTCTCGCAGCCGCCCATCGATCCCTATGGTCAAGGCTATGAGAGAGTCAAGGCCCATGGGAAGCTCCTGGGCTGCGAGCTCGTCTTTAACCACCTCCAATAATCCATGAAGGAATCTGTCAAACAGAGACTTCGGGTTGCAGGCACTCTGCATAGTCTGCCACACTACGGGGGTCTTGACGCAGCTGAAGTAGCTTCTAAGCAGCCTCCCTCCCGGACGACAAAGAATCAAACACCTTTCCAACCTCCGCCTCAAACTCCTCCAGGCTGAAGCAAATGGTGGATTGTTGCTCCCACACTGCCGTAGCCCAGGCGTGTGCCCTCCCGGACATCAGCGTTGTCAGGTACGTTATCTTCAAGCGACCGGAGGGAAACGAAGAGGGCTGCAGCTCGAAGATAAGGGAGCACTGGGAGAGAAACGCCCGGCAGGTTCCTGGATCTCCAGTGTAGCACTTTGGAGGAGGTAAGCGGCCTTTTCGGGATGCTGGGGTAGGCTGGGAAGAGGCTAGGCTGGTAGTGGGGTTACTGAGAGTTTGGGTGTTATCGTAGTGGCTTGCTGCCGAGTAGATAATCTGCGGAATTGCTCCAGCAATGCATTGAAAGCGTGATCATGACATTCTGCCAAGGTCTGGACTCTTTTCATAAGGTTTTGAAGTAGCTCCTCGTGTCTTCCAATGGTGGCTCCTTGGGAGGAGACAGAGTTACGAAACAGGTCTGAGTCTGCTGGGTCAATCATGGCCAGTTCGTACTATCACGACTCAGGATATGACCCAGATGCAGACACAGGAGGCGGATAGTTTGATTCTCTGAATATTTATTATCACAAAGGGGCAGGCAAAAGGCAGGTCGAGGGCAGGCAGAGGTTTGTAAACCAGGTCAGAGTCCGGCAGGTACAGGACAGCAGGCAGGCTCCAGGTCAGAAGGCAGAAAGGTCAGAACTGGGAAGACTAGAAAACAAAAACTTGAAAACAGGAGAAACGGGAAACGTGCTGGTAAGACCTGACAAAACAAGATGAACTGGCAAAAGACACACAGAAAATGCAAGTATAAATGCACAGGGGACAAGCACAAGACAGGTGAAACAGATTAGGGTATGACAATACTTTTGGTTCCCTACATTGGTGGGACCATGTACAAAAAATGCTGTAATTTCTAAACGGTTCACCCGATTGGATGAAAATACCCCCCAAAAGACCCCCTTTTGGAGCTGACTGTAGTTATTGGACCATTTTTGTCTTTGTACAACAAGCTGTTTGCCCATGCTGTTTGTAAAATAATCGATGTGTATGAATGATGAGTATGTTGGCCAAAATCTAAATTGCACCTGGAATAATAAAATCCTCTTGCATTTCAAAGATGATGGTACAAAAGACATACAAAAAAACGGTTGTTTTTGTCTTTGTATTATCTTTTACCGTATCTAATGTGTTATATTCTCCTACATTCCTTTCACATTTCCACAAACTTAAAAGTGTTTCCTTTCAAATGGTACCAAGAATTTGCATATCCTTGTTTCAGTGCATGAGCTACAGGCAGTTAGATTTGGGTATGTCATCTTAGGCAAAAATTGAAAAAAAAGGGTCCGATCCTTAAAAGGATAACCATAACAAAGTGTGTCCGCTCCCTCATGCTTGTGTACCCAAAATGTTCCCGCTTTGGGGTATTTTTCATTAGGGCACTGTGGAATGACTCCAGATAACCTGAATTTACAAAAAGAAAAGGTCAGAAGAGAGGGGTAGACTAAATTGATTACATAGTCTGGAAGGTACGCTGTGGTCCTCAGGCTACCTCTAACCACCCGTAACCCCATAACATAAACCCTACAAACACTACCCAACTCATGTTATACCATGCTTACTATAAATTGAGCTAACTTAAATAAAGCCGTCAGATTGTAAATATTTTGGACAATTTACCTTCACCTTGTGGAGAGCTAGGGGTTGGAAGTGTATGTTGGTGGAATTAGATTCTGTACCACCTATAACAAAATACACAACAATACCTAATTTATCCACACCCAGTCTGCTAGTCACACTGACTATTGCTAGAGCAGTGGTTTCAAATCAATACGGATTCATGTTCCCGTTGGATAGTGATTCCCTATCTTCCCTGACTGGCAGGCTGGCTTCCATCTCCTTTAGGAGCGAGTGGTTGCATCGGCGCTTCGCTCCCGCAGGTAGTATAACTTTTTACATTTCATTATATTTCATTATAGCACAACGGTTTGATTTGTCTAATCTTAGCAATTTCTTCTCAGCTAGCTACATAGCAGTCTTTGTATCAAAGATAATTGCGTAATTATCGTATTTCGCCGTCCTAACGTAGTCTTCACTAGCCAGCTAGCTAACGTCCACTGATTAGCTGCACTGGGAAAACTATTACACTCAACTGAACGACTTGATCAGTGTAGTGTTAGCTAGCTACATAGCTGTCTTTGCTGTCTTCGTATCTTCGTTCCAAGATAATTGTGTTGTTTAGGTTTAGAGTATGTAGTCTTAGAGTGATTATCTTAATTTACCGAGGTTAGCTAGCCAGCTATTTGTCGTCCTTAACGTAGGAGACTCTGCTAGCTAGCCAACAGCTTGCCAACGTCTTCTGAATAGAACTCAACAACCCGGTCACATTCACAGGTAGTATCACATTTTCATTTCATTTCATTACAGTACAACGGTTTGATTTGTTTGATCGTAGCTAGCTACATAGCTAGCTACATAGCCGTCTTTGTTTCAAAGATAATTGTGTAGTCTAGAGCGATTTTCTAGGTTAGCTAGCCAGCTATTGTCGTTCTTTTAACGCAACGTAACGTAAACAACACTACTAGCTAGCCAGCTAGCCCCCGAATAGCAGCACTGTAGAAACTATTACACTCAACGGAACGACTTGATTAGTGTAGTGTCAACAACGCACCCACTGCCAGCTAGCCTACTTCAGCAGTACTGTATCATTTTAATCATTTTAGTCAATAAGATTCTTGCTACGTAGCTTAACTTTCTGAACATTTGAGACGTGTAGTCCACTTGTCATTCCAATCTCCTTTGCATTAGCGTAGCCTCTTCTGTAGCCTGTTAACTATGTGTCTGTTTATCCCTGTTCTCTCCTCTCTGCACAGACCATACAAACGCTCCACACCGCGTGGCCGCGGCCACCCTAATCTGGTGGTCCCAGCGCGCACGACCCACGTGGAGTTCCAGGTCTCCGGTAGCCTCTGGAATTGCCGATCTGCGGTTAACAAGGCAGAGTTCATCTCAGCCTATGCCTCCCTCCAGTCCCTCGACTTCTTGGCACTAACGGAAACATGGATCACCACAGACAACACTGCTACTCCTACTGCTCTCTCTTCGTCCGCCCACGTGTTCTCGCACACCCCGAGAGCTTCTGGTCAGAGGGGTGGTGGCACCGGGATCCTCATCTCTCCCAAGTGGTCATTCTCTCTTTCTCCCCTTACCCATCTGTCTATTGCCTCCTTTGAATTCCATGCTGTCACAGTTACCAGCCCTTTCAAGCTTAACATCCTTATCATTTATCGCCCTCCAGGTTCCCTCGGAGAGTTCATCAATGAGCTTGATGCCTTGATAAGCTCCTTTCCTGAGGACGGCTCACCTCTCACAGTTCTGGGCGACTTTAACCTCCCCACGTCTACCTTTGACTCATTCCTCTCTGCCTCCTTCTTTCCACTCCTCTCCTCTTTTGACCTCACCCTCTCACCTTCCCCCCCTACTCACAAGGCAGGCAATACGCTCGACCTCATCTTTACTAGATGCTGTTCTTCCACTAACCTCATTGCAACTCCCCTCCAAGTCTCCGACCACTACCTTGTATCCTTTTCCCTCTCGCTCTCATCCAACACCTCCCACACTGCCCCTACTCGGATGGTATCGCGCCGTCCCAACCTTCGCTCTCTCTCCCCCGCTACTCTCTCCTCTTCCATCCTATCATCTCTTCCCTCCGCTCAAACCTTCTCCAACCTATCTCCTGATTCTGCCTCCTCAACCCTCCTCTCCTCCCTCTCTGCATCCTTTGACTCTCTATGTCCCCTATCCTCCAGGCCGGCTCGGTCCTCCCCTCCCGCTCCGTGGCTCGATGACTCATTGCGAGCTCACAGAACAGGGCTCCGGGCAGCCGAGCGGAAATGGAGGAAAACTCGCCTCCCTGCGGACCTGGCATCCTTTCACTCCCTCCTCTCTACATTTTCCTCCTCTGTCTCTGCTGCTAAAGCCACTTTCTACCACACTAAATTCCAAGCATCTGCCTCTAACCCTAGGAAGCTCTTTGCCACCTTCTCCTCCCTCCTGAATCCTCCTCCCCCTCTCCCCCCTCCTCCCTCTCTGCAGACGACTTCGTCAACCATTTTGAAAAGAAGGTCGACGACATCCGATCCTCGTTTGCTAAGTCAAACGACACCGCTGGTTCTGCTCACACTGCCCTACCCTGTGCTCTGACCTCTTTCTCCCCTCTCTCTCCAGATGAAATCTCGCGTCTTGTGAC
The DNA here is from genome assembly GCF_021184085.1 of Oncorhynchus gorbuscha. Lineage (NCBI taxonomy): Eukaryota > Metazoa > Chordata > Actinopteri > Salmoniformes > Salmonidae > Oncorhynchus > Oncorhynchus gorbuscha. The sequence goes on along the minus strand of NC_060178.1, from coordinate 81,768,868 downwards.
GGCCGGCCGCCCAACAACCTGCCCGCTTGACCCTATCCCCTCCCCTCTTCTCCAGACCATTTCCGGAGACCTTCTCCCTTACCTCACCTCGCTCATCAACTCATCCCTGACCGCTGGCTACGTCCCTTCCGTCTTCAAGAGAGCGAGAGTTGCACCCCTTCTGAAAAAACCTACACTCGATCCCTCCGATGTCAACAATTACAGACCAGTATCCCTTCTTTCTTTTCTCTCCAAAACTCTTGAACGTGCCGTCCTTGGCCAGCTCTCCCGCTATCTCTCTCTGAATGACCTTCTTGATCCAAATCAGTCAGGTTTCAAGACTAGTCATTCAACTGAGACTGCTCTCCTCTGTATCACGGAGGCGCTCCGCACTGCTAAAGCTAACTCTCTCTCCTCTGCTCTCATCCTTCTAGATCTATCGGCTGCCTTCGATACTGTGAACCATCAGATCCTCCTCTCCACCCTCTCCGAGTTGGGCATCTCCGGCACGGCCCACGCTTGGATTGCGTCCTACCTGACAGGTCGCTCCTACCAGGTGGCGTGGCGAGAATCTGTCTCCTCACCACGCGCTCTCACCACTGGTGTCCCCCAGGGCTCTGTTCTAGGCCCTCTCCTATTCTTGCTATACACCAAGTCACTTGGCTCTGTCATAACCTCACATGGTCTCTCCTATCATTGCTATGCAGACGACACACAACTAATCTTCTCCTTTCCCCCTTCTGATGACCAGGTGGCGAATCGCATCTCTGCATGTCTGGCAGACATATCAGTGTGGATGACGGATCACCACCTCAAGCTGAACCTCGGCAAGACGGAGCTGCTCTTCCTCCCGGGGAAGGACTGCCCGTTCCATGATCTCGCCATCACGGTTGACAACTCCATTGTGTCCTCCTCCCAGAGCGCTAAGAACCTTGGTGTGATCCTGGACAACACCCTGTCGTTCTCAACCAACATCAAGGCGGTGGCCCGTTCCTGTAGGTTCATGCTCTACAACATCCGCAGAGTACGACCCTGCCTCACACAGGAAGCGGCGCAGGTCCTAATCCAGGCACTTGTCATCTCCCGTCTGGATTACTGCAACTCGCTGTTGGCTGGGCTCCCTGCCTGTGCCATTAAACCCCTTCAACTCATCCAGAACGCCGCAGCCCGTCTGGTGTTCAACCTTCCCAAGTTCTCTCACGTCACCCCGCTCCTCCGTTCTCTCCACTGGCTTCCAGTTGAAGCTCGCATCCGCTACAAGACCATGGTGCTTGCCTACGGAGCTGTGAGGGGAACGGCACCTCAGTACCTCCAGGCTCTGATCAGGCCCTACACCCAAACAAGGGCACTGCGTTCATCCACCTCTGGCCTGCTCGCCTCCCTACCACTGAGGAAGTACAGCTCCCGCTCAGCCCAGTCAAAACTGTTCGCTGCTCTGGCCCCCCAATGGTGGAACAAACTCCCTCACGACGCCAGGACAGCGGAGTCAATCACCACCTTCCGGAGACACCTGAAACCCCACCTCTTTAAGGAATACCTAGGATAGGATAAGTATCCCCCCCCCCTTTAAGATTTAGATGCACTATTGTATAGTGACTGTTCCACTGGATGTCATAAGGTGAATGCACCAATTTGTAAGTCGCTCTGGATAAGAGCGTCTGCTAAATGACTTAAATGTAAATGTAAATGTAGACTGGCTAGCTAAGCATACCTAACATGGACATTTCAATATTGCCAGCTTGCTGTTAGCTAACTAGAGCCACTAAACTGGCAGCCAGCTGAGACTAGTTTGCTACCCAGTTGAGACTGGCTGAGAACCAACTAACCTACCATAGACAATTCATACACATTCATCATTGCTAACAACACACAGAGTGAGTTGGCAATATTGAACATTTTATTTTTAGTTACATTAGTGTTTTCGAGAAAAATGTGGAATATATGGCTACCAAATTGATATACTCTTTATTTGGTAACATTAGCTAGCTCATGTTAGCTAACGTCAGTCAAAGATAGAAGGAACAAACAAACGTGTTTACTCTGCTGAAGGTAGCTACTAGTCTAGCATACTACCATGTCATAGGCGAAATTGACTGACAGTTTGTTTACCAAAAGATTGCTATATGATTTAGCTTATGGCTTTCAGAGGTCAATACAGGACTTGTAGTGTTATCTAGCTAGCTAACTTACCCAGATAAGCTAGCAAACTAGCAAACGTTAGGTTACCTCTAATTGAGAATCTTCTGTGTTCTTGTGAAGTAAAAACATTGCTGATGTTCCATCACTTCTGAGCAGCCATTGCAATTGATTCCACATCAGTTCAGCCTTAAAATCCTTCTGATAATCTTTGGTCTCCGCAGCCATCATTCCCTTTAGGAAAAATAAATTGCAGTCAGAGTGCAGTACAACTGCAGTGGACTGCAGTATAACTGCAGTTAGAGTGCAATATAAATGCAGTATGCTGCAAATACTGCTTCCTAAATAACACAGCATTTTTTACTGCAGTAATTTTGCAGTGTAACTGCAGTTAGAGTGCAAAATAACTGCAGTTCAACTGCAGTACACTACAGTTATTCTGCAATTGCTGAGTCCAAAATACCACAGTGGACTGGAGTTACTGCACTTTTACTGTAGTTTCAAAACAGCAATCTTTTTTTGTAAGAGTCTTGATAGCCCAAACAACTGGCAGAATCGGGGTGAATCTCTGGTAGGTAGAAGATAACTCATTTTTGTGCTTGTTTGTAATTAGCACAGCCAGGCACAGAACACTATACGAGCATGATGACAAACAGTGAAAAACAAACGTTTTCCAAAAAATCTTGCTTGGAGAAGTTCTGAGATTTACTGTGTGTTGGTCGTTCGAGGTAAACAACTCCATTATTCAAGTTTGTTTGCATGCCACTTCTAGCTAGCGGGCGGTATCAACTATTAGCTATGAATGCCGGACTTTGTGGTTCACTATGAGCAGACCAATATACAGGGAGTCGAAACTTCCCGATTCTACCAGTGAAATTAAAATGTGCTAGTCCTAGCTTGTGATTTGGATAATTGTGATGTTTATGATAAAAACACAATGTTGTTAATATAGTAATGACTATATGCTGTGGCAAAGCCAGGGTGAAATAAAGGGTCAAAGCCCTTTAAATTCCATAAACCATGCATGATTGTTTTTGGCCTTACATCCACTTGTGGACAAAATGTGAGCGTTCCTTTCAGGGTGCTAGTGTTGTCATTAAGTAGGCACTAGCGCCTCTTAGTGGATAAGAGAAGAAAATTAGAGGCAAGTCAGTCATGCCCATCATATTATCAAGGCTCTCGTTTTGTCAACTGGCAGTGGTTCTCAAAATGTTTGTTACTGTATACCCTAATCACATTCTGCTCTACCCAAGGTATCCCATCATATGCAACTGATCATTATGCCTATGCTCTTGAGTCTTCCCAAGTATCACCTGTGGGTATACCATATAACACCAGGGGCACAAGTACCCCAGGGTTGAGACCCACTGACCTAGATGTTCACCAAGTGGAGACTAATTATTAATCCTTATTAACAAAGGCAAGCAATGACTTGAGTTCAGACACTACACCCTCACTATTTAGAAAATGGGTTCTATATTTGTATTCATTACTTTTGATAAATGGACATACATTTGGGTGCATTCAGCATGACAGAACGGTGTTTAACAAGTCAAATGAAACTACTATACTCAACGACCAGTGAAGAACAGTGTGATTGTGGCCCAGAGGGCGGTTGTGCATGTGGGCTGCAAGAGTTTTGCGATTTCTGATGGTCACACCCATATTGATTAGGCGACTTCGCCACACCCACCAAACGGGAGCAAACGTAGCCCTACCTCAAAGGCCGTCGAAAAATGATGCACACACTTTTGGTAATTCAGTACACTACAAACCGTCAAACGTATCAAACGTTGAACCAAACTGAATGCACCCCAGGTTTACATGTTCAATTCAGACAGGGAGACCTTAAAGATAGGTTGACATTTGAGAGAAATGCTTTATCTAAAAAAAATCGTCCATGCTGAAATGCATTTTTTAAATGTTATTTAGTTATTTGTACTCTACCTACCTACTCTAAAGTATAACTCCAGAATAAACTGTATAAAAAAAGGTCAAAAGATATGTATAACTGTAGGCTATTTCAGGCTAAAATAACACTGAGCTGAGGTACAGTAGGCCAACTGAAGAATGAATCAGAAGCCTATCTATAATCCTCTCTGGCTTCTACTTTTCTAGAGGGGGAGGGAGATATACAAAGGGGGGAGCGGTTAGGATTGGTGACGTCAGATTGGAATGAGGGAGTGAATGTTCCGGGTCAGACTGAGAGGAAATTAACTCTGGGACAAGGAAAACAGTAGGTTACACGAAATAAAACAGAGATGTGATCGTTTTCTGGACACGATTAGAAAAACTACTAACATCCCAGTGGCGACGTGATTAAAGGATAAATAACCAAGCGAAAATCAGGTGTCTACAACTATTCAAAGTGAGATAGACAGCGTATGTATTCCATGGTGTCCAGTGCAATTTATTTACGCCTGTGGAGGTGGTTTCGATGTTTGTTTTCTTTGAAAATTCGTTCGAATAGCAAGAAGGTGTTTGGCAAGCCATCTAGCTAGTTCAGTTCGAATAGTAGCTGTCCGTATTCAGTGGCGCCTTCCGTTTCTTTTATTTTACGTCTTTTCGGGCTATTTTTTAAGAACGGATTTTGCCATCACCCCGTGATGTTTCAGTGTATACCCCTGTGGCGGTGCAATCGTCATGTTGAATTGATCGATAAGCGGCACTGTTCTCTGTTATACGTTCCGGATGAGATCTACCGCTACAGTCGGAGTTTGGAGGAGCTTTTGCTGGATGCTAATCAACTCAGTGACTTGCCCAAGGTAAGCAGAATGTTTTCCAACTGGCTAAGTTAGCTGCTAAGCTAAACCTGTAGAATGCGAAGTTCACTGATAAGGTTTACATGTTTGCATGTTAGGAAAAAACATAAGTTGTCATTTAAATGTAACCAATGACCACGTGTTGTTGTTCATGTGATGAAAAATACCATAACCTGCAGTTTAAACAGATAGTTAGGTACATGATTGCATCTCAGGGGTGACATCATTACGCAATATCGCCATTCGTCAGGACAGAGAGGGAACGCGTATGTCGTAGGCATTTTCCTTGGACAGATTTTTTTTTACGTGGAATGATGCGCACGCCTTATTATTTGACATTTACATTATGCAAACTGCAAAACATAGCCTACTACAAAAATGACACTTTCTACTGTCATGCTATTTGATCGTTATTATGATGAGCGAAGACTAATCAGCTGCAAACTTCTTTATTCAATAACCAATCATTAGGATCAGCTTGATTGTCACATATCTGGCTATGTGTATACTATATGGTAGTTGTCAGTATTTGAAAGATTAAAAGTGAAATAGGCCTGTCACAATGATGAGTATCTCTGGCCCTGTGGTTTTGAAGTGACTACAACAGTTAGGCCTAGGCTTATCCCAATAATGGACTAAAGGAGCTTAACTTTAGTCCTTATAGTCCAAGGACCTTTACATATTCTGCTTAAAGGTGAATTGTCTATGGAAGACAAAACAGCCAAAAACTCCATATAAATAGTAGCAGGAGCATCACAGAGGAGGTCAAGTCAGTTAAAAAGCCATATTACAACCTATGTTGTGATAATGGCATCGTTTACTCTATAAAACATTAGTTCATACACCGCCGTGATATACAATAAGACCGTGGCAACAAAAAGACAAGTCACAGTGGCGCAATGAATTCAACTACATCTACTTTTGTTTCATCACAAAACCGGAGAGCACAAGATCTGTCCGGTGAAGTCCACAAAGCAAATATTGCATGCAAACAATTATATCACCTGCGGCATGGTCAAGCACGTTAATGTTTTCGACAGTTCACTAAACAACTTCTGATTTATAAAAACAGAGTCAGCACAAAGAGAACAGGAGCACAGCCTCAGCTATTCCAGTAATATTTCAACTTAAACATTTAAACATCATCAAATCAACAAGGCTATATGTGCTTAGTTTAATACACTGAAAACAAATTTTAAAGATACCAAAAACAGTTAGTCTAATCAATTTTGCAAAATGTGTGTGTGTGTGGGTGGGTGGGTGGGTGGGTGGGTGGGTGATGACTCGCCCTACTTATAGACTAGTTGAATGCCAATGCCATCTTCCTCTCTTTCATGTTGTCAACGGTCTATGAATCTTTCATACAGATACAGTACACTTTTATTTTTTGTTGTCACAGGCTACCTAGCTAAAATGCTTGATCGCCTGACTTCCTCCCATGGGCAACAATGAACCAGCTAAGTTAGCTAGCTGGCTAGGTAATGTGAGCCTACTAGGCTACATATTGAACTTCAATCGTCTCAGGCCAGTGGCACAACATATTCACTTATGGTTAGATAAGAAACACTGTCTTAATCATTGGCCTGTACAGAGAATTAAGTCAAAACCACAAGTCCAAATCCCCATCTCCATCCATGGCTTAGGAAAGGGCCAATTTAGCAAGCTAGCTACTGCAGGACATCAACATAAGCAGACTAGAAACAGACAAGTGATTTGATTGGTCTGAAGCCAAATCCCAACTGGCCTCCCTTTGGGGGTGTTTTGCTGCACCTGGACAACCCATAGTTGAGCTCAGCTCAATGCTGATTGGCTAATTAAGATTTTTTTTTAATCAAGGGAGACCAAATGCTTGCTGGCATCAATCAATCAAATGCTATGGCAGCAATATGTTATACTATTTTGGTCCAGACAGCATCAAATACATGGGCTACATATACTGAGACAGAGGGACACTGTTTCCCTCGCTCGGATGATTTTTCCAGTGACTTTTGGCCACTTGCGAATTGATGGAAAGTTCTGAAAACCCAGAGAGAGATGAAAGATACATTTTATAATTTTAATTTCACAAGTGCAAACTATCTGCGTTTTAACCATTTCACTTGAGTATTTATGGTCAATCGAGTGCTTAAATTGAGTGATCTGGGGAATGCAAATAGTTTTCCTTCACAGAAAATACATTGGTGCAACACATTCGGCAGAAAAAAGCTTAATTTTCAACAGATGACGAGAAGTGCAATGCAATTGGGCTGGCAACCACACATGTAAATGAGCTTCCAATGAATAAGCAGTCCTTTTTGTAAAAATTATGCATGGCTATCATATTTCTAATGTTTATCATAGAATGTAGCCAGCTACATTTCCTAATGTTTTGCAGAAAGTTAATCTTGCATTTTATCTAAGTATTTTAGATCTGCGTTTACAAAATGCAGCAGGATTTAACAAGTTAATTCTGCATTAACATGACCCCTGAGTCCCTGAGTCCACCCTGTCTTTCAACGGTTTTCCATAAATAAGCACTGTAACATGGAAATATGGCTGTGCGGGAACCCTAACTCTGTAAAGGTGCATATCAATTTAACCTTTTGCATTTTGAAAATGTATATCTCACTGATATGGAAGATAAGGTCCCTTTGCTTCCAAAATCATACCACAGACGATGAGTGTTAATGTTCAGACTGAGAATCGGGGCTCTTACTTATGGCTGAGATGACAACAGCCAGTGAAAGTCAATGGCGCCAAATTCAAACAACAGAAATATAATAATTAAAATTCCTCAAACATACAAGTATTATACACCATTTTAAAGATAAACTTGTTGTTAATCCCACCACAGTGTCCGGTTTCAAAAAGGCTTTACGACGAAAGCATACGATGCGATTATGTTAGGTCAGCACCTAGTCACAGAAAAACAGGGATTTTTCCAGCCAAAGAGAGGAGTCACTTTGAGTTTCCCCCCCAATACTACTAATAATATGCATACATTAGCATCTGGGACAGAGTAGCAGGCAGTTTACTCTGGGCACCTTATTCATCCAAGCTACTCAATACTGCCCCCCTGTCACCAAGAAGTTAAACTTATCTTATAAAAAACAATCAATCAATCATGATCACTAGTTAAAAACACATGGTTGATGATATCACTAGTTTATCTAGCGTTTCCTGCATTGCATATAATCGATGCAGTGCGTATCGTTGCTCCAATGTATACCTAACCATAAACATCAATGCCTTTCTTAAAATCAATACACAGAAGTATATATTTTTAAACCTGCATATTTAGCTAAAAGAAATCCAGTTTAGCAGGCAATATTAACCAGGTGAAATTGTCACTTCTCTTGCGTTCATTGCACACAGACTCAGTGTATATGCAACAGTTTGGGCTGCCTAATTTGCCAGAATTTTAAGTAATTATGACATACCATTGAAGGTTGTGCAATGTAACAGGAATATTTAAACTTATGGATACCACACGTTAGATAATAGTGTTTCAAACGTCACTCGCTCTGAGACTTGGAGTAGTTATTCCCCTGGCTCTGCATGGGTAATGCTGCTTCGAGGGTGGCTGTTGTCGTTGTGTTCCTGGTTCGGGCCCAGGTAGGAGCGAGGAGAGGGACGGAAGCTATACTGTTACACTGGCAATACTAAAGTGCCTATAAGAACATCCAATAGTCAAAGGTATATGAAATACAAATGGCATAGAGAGAAATAGTCCTATAATTCCTATAATAACTACAACCTAAAACTTCTTACCTGGGAATATTGAAGACTCATGTTAAAAGGAACCACCAGCTTTCATATGTTCTCATGTTCTGAGCAAGGAACTGAAACGTTAGCTTTCTTACATGGCACATATTGCACTTTTACGCTCTTCTCCAACACTTTGTTTTTGCATTACATTACTACTACATCTGTGGATGTTGAAATCAAGGCCAGGGCAAACTGACCAAGTATCAACTACTTTTCATTGTCCATGGACACTGGTTACAGTCAATGGAAAGAGCGTGCTCATATGTTTCAGTAAGGGCCGGCATTAACTGCAGAGAGAAGAGATGAAGAAAGGCAGAATTACGAGTTTTAATCACTTAATTTGTAAACAAAAAAGTATATAAATAAAAACACTAACCAATTGGTAAATCTACCTTCATTTGTTAGTTCTGTGAACTTTCATTATCCTCATGAGGGAGAGAAATAAAATATGTAAAGATATAGATATGTAGGTTTTTGGTAATGGAATTACAATGCAATGTTTCTTTTAATTTACAGAAGGCAAATACTTTCTCAGACTAAATATGTGTTGATATTAGTTGGTAGGGGTCTTTACTTCAATTTGATTGTGTTTTGATCTATTTCTAATACTTTACGACTTTTTCTGGTAGGTGTTTTTTAAGACACCAGATGGAAATCTATTTGATCAGAAATAAAAACAATTACTCATGCCAAAATGTTAAGATAGACAATGGTTGAGAAACCTACAGTACCAGTCAAAAGTTTAGACACACCTACTCAATCCAGGGTTTTTCTTTATTTGTACTATTTTCTTCGTTGTAGAATAATAGTGAAGACATCAACCTGGATTTTGTGTTAACTCTACAACAAAGCTTTTTTAGTGTCCAACAAGCTTTCTCTGCCCTTATTAACCTTATTAACCTTATTCTGAACACCTCCAAAACAAAGGTAATGCGGTTTGGTAAGGTGAATGCACCTCTCCCCACCGGTGTGATTACTACCACTGAGGGTTTAGAGCTTGAGGTAGTCGCCTCATACAAGTACTTGGGAGTACAGTTAGACTGTACACTGCCCTTTTCTCAGCACGTATCAAAACTTCAGGCTAAGGTTAAATCCAAACTTGGTTTCCTCTCTTATTTTTTATTTTATATATTTTTTTATTTTTACATTTGACCTTTTATTTAAGTAGGGAAGTCAGTTAAGAACAAATTATTTTTTACAATAATGGCCAAACCTGGACGACGCTGGGCCGATTGTGCGCCGCCCTATCACGGCCGGATGTGATATAGTCTGGATCGTAATTGCTCCTCTTTCACCACAGCTGCCAAACTAACCCTGATTCAGATGACCATCCTACCCATGCTAGATAACGGAGCAGTAATTTATAGATCAGCAGGTAAAGTTGCTCTCGAGTGGCTAGATGTTCTTTACCATTCAGCCATCAGATTTGCCACCAATGCTGCTGCACCACTGCACTCTATACTCTACTTTAAACTCGTCATCTCTGTATACACGTCGCAAGACCCACTGGTTGATGCTTATTTATAAAATCCTCTTAGGCCTCCCTCCCCCTCCCTATCTGAGATACCTACTGCAGCCCTCATCTTCCACATACAACACCTGTTCTGCCAGTCACATTCTGTTAAAGGTCCCCAAAGCACACACATCCCTGGGTCGCTCCTCTTTTCAGTTTGCTGCAACGAGCTGCAGCAAACACTCATACTGGACAGTTTTATCTCTTCATTCCAATACTCAATCATGGATACTCTTACTGACAGTTTTGGCTGCTTCGTGTGATGTATTGTTGTCTCTACCTTCTTGCCCTTTTCTGTTGTCTGTGTCCAATAGTGTTTGTACCATGTGTTGTGTTGCTGCCATGCTATATTGTCTTAGGTCTTTCTCATTATGTAGTGTTATGGTGTCTCTCTTGTTGTGATGTGTGTTTTGTCCTATATATTTTTTTAAAAATCCCAGCCCAGTCCCCGCACGAGGCCTTTTGCCTTCTCGTAGGCCATCATTGTAAATAAGAATTTGTTCTTAACTGACTTGCCTAGTTAAATAAAAAATAACACATATGGAATCATGAAGTAACAAAAAAAAGTGTTAACAAATCAAAATATAATTTAGATTTGAGATTCTTCAAGGTTTTGCCTTGATGACAGCTTTGCACACTCTTGGCATTCTCTCAACCAGCTTCATGAGGTAGTCACTTGGAATGCATTTCAATTAACAGGTGTGCCTTGTTAAGTTAATTTGTAATTTATTTCCTTAATGCATTGGAACCAATCAGTTGTGTTGTGACAAGGTAGGGGTGATATACAGAAGATAGCCCTATTTAGTAAAACACCAAATCCATATTATGGCAAGAACAGCTCAAATAAGCAAAGAGAAATGACAGTCCACCATTACTTTAACTTCTTGCGTCGAGCCATCCCGGATTCGGGATCGTGACTACAGCCTCAAGTCCATTAGCATAACGCAACGTTAACTATTCATGAAAATCGCAAATGAAATTAAATAAATATGCTAGCTCTCAAGCTTAGCCTTTTGTTAACAACACTGTCATCTCAGATTTTCAAAAATATGCTTCTCAACCATAGCAAAACAAGCATTATTGTAACAGCATTGATAGTTAGCATAGCATCTAACGTTAGCATCCAGCAGGCAACATTTTCACAAAAACCAGAAAACCATTCAAATAAAATAATTTACCTTTGAAGAACTTCTGATGTTTTCAAGAGGAGACTCTCAGTTAGATAGCAAATGTTCAGTTTTTCCTGAAAGATGATTTGTTTAGGAGAAATCGCTCCATTTTGTGCGTCACGTTTAGCTAAGAAAAAAACCTGTATCCAGGATTGTGTAAATCTATCCGTAAGTTCATTAGCATAACATAATGTTAACTATTCATGAAAATCACAAATGAAATGAAATCAATATGCTAGCTCTCAAGCTTAGCCTTTTGTTAACAACTGTCATCTCAGATTTTCAAAAATATGCTTCTCAACCATAGCAAAATAAGCATTTGTGTAACAGTATTGATAGCTAGTGTTAGCATTTAGCGTTAGCATTCAGCAGGCAACATTTTCACAAAAACCAGAACCATTCAAATAAAATCATTTACCTTTGAAGAACTTTGGATGTTTTCAATGAGGAGACTCAGTTAGATAGCAAATGTTCAGTTTTTCCTTAAAGATTATTTGTGCAGGAGAAATCGGTCCGTTTTCTGCGTCATGTTTGGCTAAAAAAAACGAAAAATTCATTCATCCAAACGCCAAACCTTCTTCCACATTAACTCCATAATATCGACTGAGACATGGTAAACGTTGTTTAGAATCAATCCTCAAGGTGTTTTTCACATATCTCTTCATGATATATCATTCCTGGAAGTCTCCTCTCTGTCTCAATCACATGGATGAATGCGAGCAGCTTGGAGATTACGCAACAATTTCAACAAAGGACACCGGGCGGACACGTGGTAAATGTAGTCTCTTATGGCCAATCTTCCAATGATATGCCTACAAATACGTCACAATGCTGCAGACAACTTGGATAAACGATAGAAAGGGCAGGCTCATTCGTGGCGCTTTCACAGCCATATAAGGAGACAATGAAAATCAGAGCGTCTCAAATCCTGCTCATTTCCTGTTTGAAGTTTCATCTTGGTTTTGCCTGTAGCATCAGTTCTGGGGCACTCACAGATAATATCTTTGCAGTTTTGGAAACGTCAGAGTTTTCTTTCCAAAGCTGTCAATTGTATGCATAATCGAGCATCTTTTTGTGACAAAATATTGCGCTTAAAACGGGCACGTTTTTTAAATCCAATAATGAAATAGAGCCCCCATAGCTTCAACAGGTTAAGAAATGAAGGTCCGTCAAGTCACAAAACCATCAAGCGCTATGATGAAACTGGCTCTCATGAGGACTGCCCCAGGGAAGGAAGACCCAGAGTTACCTCTGCTGCAGAGGATAAGTTCATTAGAGTTAACTGCACCTCAGATTGCAGCCCAAGTAAATGCTTCACAGAGTTCAAGTAACAGACACATCAGCTGTTCAGAGGAGACTGCTTGAATCAGGCCTTCTTGGTTGAATTGCTGCAAAGAAACCACTACTAAAGGATATCAATAATAAGAAGAGACTTGCTTGGCCAAGAAACACGAACAATAGACATTAGACTGGTGGAAATGGGTCCTTTGGTCTGATGAGTCCAAATTGGAGACTTTTGGTTCCAACCGCTGTGTCTTTGTGAGACGCAGAGTAGGTGAATGGATGATCTCCACATGTGTGGTTCCCAACATGAAGCATGGAGGAGGAGTTGTGGGGGTGCTTTGCTGGTGACACTGATTTATTTAGAATTCAAGGCACGCTTAACCAGCATGGCTACCAGAGCATTCTGCAGCGATACGCCATCCCATCTGGTTTGCGCTAGTGGTTAGAGCATTGGCCACTGTTCCCCGGGCGCTGAAGCCGTGGATGTTGATTATGGCAGCCCCCCGCACCTCTCTGCTTCAGAGGGGTTGGGTTAAATGTGGAAGACACATTTCAGTTGAATGTGTTCAGTTGTGCAACTGACAAGGTATCCCCATTTTGTTATTCAACAGTGCAATGACCCAAAACACACCTCCAGGCTGTGTAAGGGATATTTGACCAAGAAGGAGTGTGATGCAGTGCTGCATCAGAAGACCTGGCCTCCACAATCAACTGACCTCAACCCAATTCAGGTGGTTTGGGATGAGTTGGACTGCAGAGTCAAGGAAAAGCAGCCAACAAGTGCTCAGCATATGTGGGAACTCCTTCAAGACTGTTGGAAAAGCCTTCCAGGTAAAGCTAGTTGAGAGAAAGCCAAGAGTGTGCAAAGCTGTCATCAAGGCAAGGGTGACTAATTTGAAGAATCTCAAATATATATTTTGATTTGGTCAACACTTTCTTTGATTACTACATGATTCCATGTGTGTTATTTCATAGTTTTCTTCATTATTATTCTACAATGTAGAACATAGTAAAATAAAGAAAAACCCTTGAATGAGTACGTGTGTCCAAACTTTTTATTGGTACTGTATTTCTGCCTTCATTTCCCAAAAATGTAGACCCGTAGCTCTCATTTGACACCCAATTTGATATACGACTATGAACTTCACATGTTGGTGCTCATGGGTAATTTTTTGATGGAAATGACCCAAGGTAAAACATTAGGGAACATGGAGAAAACGTGCTTTTTCATTCCATTCATCATTCTCTAAGCTTTCATTTAATATCTTTCTGTGAGAGTAGAAGAGGAGCTCCCTTGCTTTGCATGCCATGCTGTAAGAAAGACCACAACCATAGTTGATGGTGCTCCTTGGCATGTAACTAATACGATCTAGGCTAGCTGAGTGAGTGCAAGACGAGTCAAACAGAATAAACTCTCCAGATCACTGTTGAACTGTAATGTGCTCTGCTCATTGTGTGGTCCCATCACATTTGCTATCAATGTGGTGATGCAACACTTGCCTTAACACAAGACAGGCCTATAGTATTTACATTTGGTCATTTCCAAGTAATAGGACCCATGAGCAGCAATGTGAAGTTTATAGGAGCATTTCAAATTTGGTTTCAAATGAAAGCTAGGAGTCTATATTTTGGGGGAAATTAAGGCATAGATACATTTTTCAATCGTGTTACATCCCAGAAATGTGTAAAAAGCAATGGCTTTGATTTCTGGTCACTCAGATGGGGAAAGGGGACTTTAAAAAGTATACTAGAAAACATCTTAAGATATAAAAAATACACCAACACAATAATGTTGAAGAAACGGCCCCTGACAATTAATATCAACATTTTATATTACGTTTTTCAGAAAGTATTTGCCCACTGTAAGTTTAAAAAATGTTGCCTAATGTCTTGTCATTCTTTTAAACCAAAAACCGACATATCTTTAAGATGTTTTCAGGAACGATTATGAGAGTTCACAGAAGTACCAAGTAAAGGTAGACCTACAAATGTAGTTATAGTTAACATTATTAAATAATAATATTTAATAGTGTTATAGTTAACACTATTAAAGCTGACCCCCCCCCCCAAAAAAAGTTAGCGTTTTTACCAATAACTATTTTGTTTATGAATTATTAAGTTATTAAAGCACTTCACTCTGTTACCAAACCGGTAACAGTGACCGCAATTGAATTGGCCACAATGGGGGAATCGGAGTATTCACAAAACACAGTAAGGGTAGGGCAAATCACGTTTTGGTTCACCAGCCACTGTGGCAGGTAGATAAAAAAAAAAATATACACACACACACACACACACACACACACACACACACACACACACACACACACACACACACACACACACACACACACACACACACACACACACACACACACACACACACACACACACACACACTTCTCCCACTTAAAAAGATGAGAGGCCTGTAATTTTCATCATAGATACACTTCAACTATGACAGACAAAATGAGAAAAAAAATACAGAATCACATTGTAGGATTTTGTAATGAATTTTTTGCAAATTATGGTGGAAAATAAGTATTTGGTCAATAACAAAGGTTTCTCAATACTTTGTTATATACCCTTTGTTGGCAATGACAGAGGTCAAACGTTTTCTGTAAATCTTCACAAGGTTTTCACACACTGTTGCTGGTATTTTGGCCCATTCCTCCATGCAGATCTCCTCTAGAGCAGTGATGTTTTGGGGCTGTTGCTGGGCAACACGGACTTTCAACTTCCTCCAAAGATTTTCTATGGGGTTGAGTTCTGGAGACTGGCTAGGCCACTCCAGGACCTTGAAATGCTTCTTACAAAGCCACTCCTTCGTTGCCAGGGTGGTGTGTTTGGGATCATTGTCATGCTGAAAGACCCAGCCACGTTTCATCTTCATTGCCCTTGCTGAAGATCGCCACATTCATTCTTTCCTTTACACGGATCAGTCGTCCTGGTTCCCTTTGCAGAAAAACAGCCCCAAAGCATGATGTTTCCACCCCCATGCTTCACAGTAGGTATGGTGTTCTTTGGATGCAACTCAGCATTCTTTGTCCTCCAAACACGACGAGTTGAGTTTTTACCAAAAAGTTCTATTTTGGTTTCTGCTGACCATATGACATTCTCCCGATCTTCTTCTGGATCATCCAAATGCTCTCTAGCAAACATCAGACGGGCCTGGACATGTACTGTCTTAAGCAGGGGGACACGTCTGGCACTGCAGGATTTGAGTCCCTGGCGGCGTAGTGTGTTACTGATGGTAGGCTTTGTTACTTTGGTCCCAGCTCTCTGTAGGTCATTCACTAGGTCCCCCCGTGTGGTTCTGTGATTTTTGCTCACCGTTCTTGTTATCATTTTGACCCCACCGGGTGAGATCTTGCGTGGAGCCCCAGATTGAGGGAGATTATCAGTGGTCTTGTATGTCTTCCATTTCCTAATAATTACTCCCACAGTTGATTTCTTCAAACCAAGCTGCTTACCTATTGCAGATTCAGTCTTCCCAGCCTGGTTCAGGTCTACAATATTGTTTCTGGTGTCCTTTGACAGCTCTTTGGTCTTGGCCATAGTGGAGTTTGGAGTGTGACTGTTTGAGGTTGTGGACAGGTGTCTTTTATACTGATAACAAGTCTAAACATGTGCTATTAATACTTATTATTATTTTTTTTTTCACCTTTATTTAACCAGGTAGGCTAGTTGAGAACAAGTTCTCATTTGCAACTGCGACCTGGCCAAGATAAAAGCATAGCAGTGTGAACAGACAACACAGAGTTACACATGGAATAAACAATTAACAAGTCAATAACACAGTAAAAAAAATGGGCAGTCTATATACAATGTGTGCAAAAGGCATGAGGAGGTAGGCGAATAATACAGTTTTGCAGATTAACACTGGAGTGATAAATGATCAGGTCATGTACAGGTAGAGATATTGGTGTGCAAAAGAGCAGAAAAATAAATAAATAAAAACAGTATAAAAAACAGTATGGGAATGAGGTAGGTGAAAATGGGTGGGCTATTTTCCTATAGACTATGTACAGCTGCAGCGATCGGTTAGTTGCTCAGATAGCTGATGTTTGAAGTTGGTGAGGGAGATAAAAGTCTCCAACTTCAGCGATTTTTGCAATTCGTTCCAGTCACAGGCAGCAGAGTACTGGAACGAAAGGCGGCCAAATGATGTGTTTGCTTTAGGGATGATCAGTGAGATACACCTGCTGGAGCGCGTGCTACGGATGGGTGTTGCCATCGTGACCAGTGAACTGAGATAAGGCGGAGCTTTACCTAGCATGGACTTGTAGATGACCTGGAGCCAGTGGGTCTGGCGACGAATATGTAGTGAGGGCCAGCCGACTAGAGCATACAAGTCGCAGTGGTGGGTGGTATAAGGTGCTTTAGTGACAAAACGGATGGCACTGTGATAGACTGCATCCAGTTTGCTGAGTAGAGTGTTGGAAGCCATTTTGTAGATGACATCGCCGAAGTCGAGGATCGGTAGGATAGTCAGTTTAACTAGGGTAAGCTTGGCAGCGTGAGTGAAGGAGGCTTTGTTGCGGAATAGAAAGCCGACTCTTGATTTGATTTTCGATTGGAGATGTTTGATGTGGGTCTGGAAGGAGAGTTTGCAGTCTAGCCAGACACCTAGGTACTTATAGATGTCCACATATTCAAGGTCGGAACCATCCAGGGTGGTGATGCTAGTCGGGCATGCGGGTGCAGGCAGCGATCGGTTGAAAAGCATGCATTTGGTTTTACTCGCATTTAAGAGCAGTTGGAGGCCACGGAAGGAGTGCTGTATGGCATTGAAGCTCGTTTGGAGGATAGATAGCACAGTGTCCAATGACGGGCCGAAAGTATATAGAATGGTGTCGTCTGCGTAGAGGTGGATCAGGGAATCGCCCGCAGCAAGAGCAACATCATTGATATACACAGAGAAAAGAGTCGGCCCGAGAATTGAACCCTGTGGCACCCCCATAGAGACTGCCAGAGGACCGGACAGCATGCCCTCCGATTTGACACACTGAACTCTGTCTGCAAAGTAATTGGTGAACCAGGCAAGGCAGTCATCCGAAAAACCGAGGCTGTAGAGTCTGCCGATAAGAATATGGTGATTGACAGAGTCGAAAGCCTTGGCGAGGTCGATGCAGACGGCTGCACAGTACTGTCTTTTATCGATGGCGGTTATGATATCGTTTAGTACCTTGAGCGTGGCTGAGGTGCACCCGTGACCGGCTCGGAAACCAGATTGCACAGCGGAGAAGGTACGGTGGGATTCGAGATGGTCAGTGACCTGTTTGTTGACTTGGCTTTCGAAGACCTTAGATAGGCAGGGCAGGATGGATATAGGTCTGTAACAGTTTGGGTCCAGGGTGTCTCCCCCTTTGAAGAGGGGGATGACAGCGGCAGCTTTCCAATCCTTGGGGATCTCAGACGATATGAAAGAGAGGTTGAACAGGCTGGTAATAGGGGTTGCGACAATGGCGGCAGATAGTTTCAGAAATAGCGGGTCCAGATTGTCAAGCCCAGCTGATTTGTACGGGTCCAGGTTTTGCAGGTCTTTCAGAACATCTGCTATCTGGATTTGGGTAAAGGAGAACCTGGAGAGGCTTGGGTGAGGAGCTACGGGGGGGGGCGGAGCTGTTGGCCGAGGTTGGAGTAGCCAG
This sequence comes from Oncorhynchus gorbuscha, assembly GCF_021184085.1. Classification (NCBI taxonomy): domain Eukaryota; kingdom Metazoa; phylum Chordata; class Actinopteri; order Salmoniformes; family Salmonidae; genus Oncorhynchus; species Oncorhynchus gorbuscha. The sequence continues at coordinate 81,750,627 of NC_060178.1, read as the reverse complement.
GCGGAAGGCATGGCCAGCCGTTGAGAAGTGTTTATTGAAGTTTTCGATAATCATGGATTTATCGGTGTTTCCTAGCCTCAGAGCAGTGGGCAGCTGGGAGGAGGTGCTCTTGTTCTCCATGGACTTCACAGTGTCCCAGAACTTTTTGGAGTTGGAGCTACAGGATGCAAACTTCTGCCTGAAGAAGCTGGCCTTAGCTTTCCTGACTGACTGCGTGTATTGGTTCCTGACTTCCCTGAACAGTTGCATATCACGGGGGCTATTCGATGCTATTGCAGTCCGCCACAGGATGTTTTTGTGCTGGTCGAGGGCAGTCAGGTCTGGAGTGAACCAAGGGCTGTATCTGTTCTTGGTTCTGCATTTTTTGAATGGAGCATGCTTATCTAAAATGGTGAGGAAGTTACTTTTAAAGAATGACCATGCATCCTCAACTGACGGGATGAGGTCAATGTCCTTCCAGGATACCCGGGCCATGTCGATTAGAAAGGCCTGCTCACAGAAGTGTTTTAGGGAGTGTTTGACAGTGATGAGGGGTGGTCGTTTGACTGCGGCTCCGTGGCGGATACAGGCGATGAGGCAGTGATCGCTGAGATCCTGGTTGAAGACAGCAGAGGTATATTTGGAGGGCCAGTTGGTCAGGATGACGTCTATGAGGGTGCCCTTGTTTACAGAGTTAGGGTTGTACCTGGTGGGTTCCTTGATGATTTGAGTGAGATTGAGGGCATCTAGCTTAGATAATACAGGTAACGAGTGGAGGACAGAGGAGCCTCTTAAAGAATAAGTTACAGGTCTGTGAGAGCCAGAAATCTTGCTTGTTTGTAGGTGACCAAGTACTTATTTTCCACCATAATTTGCAAATAAATTCATTAAAAATCCTACAATGTGATTTTCTGTATTTTCCCCCCCCTCATTTTGTCTGTTATAGTTGAAGTGTAGCTATGATGAAAATTACAGGCCTCTCTCATCTTTTTAAGTGTGAGAACTTGCACAATTGGTGGCTGACTAAATAATTTTTTGTCCCTGTGTGTGTGTGTATATGTATATATATATCTATATATCTCTCTCTCTACCAGCACATTTTTTTTGCTAATTTATATATATAAAAAAACAACTACAATATGACATTTACATAAGTATTCAGACCCTCTACTCAGTACTTTGAAGCACCTTTGGCAGTGATTACAGCCTTAAGTCTTGTATGACGCTACAAGCTTGACACCTTTTATATGGGAGTTCCTCCCATTTTTATCTGCAGCTCCTCAAGCTTTGTTCGGTTGGATGAGGAGTGTTGCTGCGCAGCTATCTTCAGGTCTCTCCAGAGATGTTCAAATCTGGGCTCTGGCTGGGCCACTCAAGGGCATTCCCGAGACTTGTCCCGAAGCCACTCCTGCGTTGTCTTGGCTGTGTGCTTAGCCTTGTTGTCCTGTTGGAATGTGAACTTTCGCCCCAGTCTGAGGTCCTGAGTGCTCTGGAGCAGGTTTTCATCAAGGATCTCTCTGTACTTTGCTCCGTTCATCTTTGCCTCAACTCTGACTAGTTTTCCAGTCCCTGCCGCTGAAAAACATCCCCACAGCATGATGCTGCCACCTCCATTATTCATAGTGGGGATGGGGCCAGATTTCCTCCAGAAGTGATGCTTGGCATTCAGGCTAATGAGTTCAATCTTTGTTTCATCAGACCAGGGAATATTGTTTCTAATGGTCTGAGAGATTTTGGGTGACTTTTGGCGAACTCCAAGTGGGCTGTTATGTGCCTTTTACAGGGGAGTGGCGTCCGTCTGGCCACTCTACCATAAATGCCTGATTGGTGGATTGCTGCAGAGATGGTTGTCCTTCTGGAAGGTTCTCCACAGAGGAACTCTCAAGCTCTGTCAAGAGTGACCATCAGGTTCTTGGTCACCTCTCTGACCTCTTGGTCAGCGAGGTCACCACTTGTTCCTTCTCCCCCGATTGCTCAGTTTGGCTGGGCTGCCAGCTCTAGGCAGAGTTTTGGTGTTTCCAAACGTATTCCATTTAAGAATGATGGAGGCTACAGTGTTCTTGGACCTTCAATGAAGCAGACATTTTTTACTACCCTTTCCCAGATCAGTTGAATTTACCAAAGGTGGACTCCAATCAAGTTATAGAAACATCAAGGATTATCAATGGAAACAGGATGCACCTGCTCTCATAGTAAAGTTTCTGAATACTTATAAATAAGGTATTTCTGTTTTTAATACATTTGCAAAAAAATTACTTTCACTTTCATTATGGGGTATTGTGAGTAGATTGTATTTTTTTCCAACGTAATCCATTTTAAAATGCGTAACGTAACAATGTGGGAAAAAGTCAAGAGGTCTGAATACTTTCTGAATGCACTGTATACCACCTTCACTTATTTGCTTAACCAGAAACCAATTAACCAAATTGTCTATACAGACAGAGATTCAGTGAAACAAAATCACATTAATTGATTATAAAACAACTCGTGAAGTCACAGGCTTTTGGTCGGGAGTAGGCCTAGGCTACTAGGCGACTGCGAGTGTAGAGCAAAATAATCCATTAGTTAATCTCCATAACATGGCAAAATGTTCTAATAAATGAGCATACTAGACAAGGTGATAATGGGCAGCACTTACCTCAATTTAGGTAACAATTTCCCTGCCTAATTGTAGCCTAAACAATATCCAAATGGAGATTCGAGGGAAAACAAAAATCTGAGTCCCCACGCTTGTCTCACAGCATGATGGTACTGTCCTAATCAAGATGGTGCTGCATTTATAATCTAGTTGATCACACGCGGGTAGGCTATTGCTTCAAATGTATTACAACGAGTGGATGACTTTGGGAGTTTAAGTAAGCAACAATTTGATACATGCCTTGAATTGCATTTGCCTACTTTATCCCAATATTTCAGTCATTCAGGGATATTTATTTCCATATAAATGATTTCATGCATCCATCTAGTTGTGGTTAAGAAAAAAGTGGTGGGTCGGTCCATATATAGCCTAGATATCGTTCTATGTAGACTGTATGATAAACGAAAAAAAAGAGCGTTTCATAACGTAACGTCATTTTTTTAAATTCAAAAAGTCGACGATAAACTTTCACAAAACACTTCGAAATACTTTTGTAATGCAACTTTAGGTATTAGTACACGTTAATAAGCGATAAAATTCATCAGGAGGCGATGTAACTTCTATAGGTGTCGTCTGGAAAAAAACATGGCCGAGAGAGCTCGACCAAAACATCCGGTCGGAGAACGGAGGGAAGGAGTTCCCTTGAACCGGTTAGACCAAGAATCAATTGCGAATCAAATGACAAGACTCTAGACAACGTGTGGTAGCTGTAGGCGCTGAAACCTCTGTCTCATGTAATTCGGTTCACTTTGAACAATTCCTGGAAGTAAGCGCAAGGATATTTATTCTCATTTTCAGTGATCAGGTTTTCCTGCGCTATTCGATGAAACGCACGTTCTGTTATAGTCACAGCCGTAATTTAACCAGTTTTAGAAACGTCAGAGTGTTTGCTATCCACACATACTAATCATATGCATATACTATATTCCTGGCATGAGTAGCAGGGCGCTGAAATGTTGCGCGATTTTTAACAGAATGTTCGAAAAAGTAGAGGGTCGACTTAACAGGTTAACAGCGAGTGAGTTTCAATATTACGATATTAGCTAAAAATGCCAACATCGGTATCGGCCCGATATCTAGTTGAAAGCCGACGTTTAAAAAGCTTTTTTTTTTGTTGACCCAAAAAATTCTGGGTCGATTTTCCTCTGGTTTTTGCCTGCCATATCAGTTCTGTTATACTCACATACATTATTTGAACAGTTGTAGAAACCGCAGAGTGTTCTATCCAATGTTACCAAGTTTTTGCATATCCTAGCTTCTGGGCTTGAATAACAGTGGTAGGCCCTAGTGGTAGGCTATGCGAATAGATTGGTGAAGTGACATGCCTTGCAAAGTTTAGAACCTGTAGGAGGATGGTTAACAGGCTAACCTAGCAACCATCAAGAGTTTAAGAGCTTAGTGCATGCCAATGCCGCCTCGGCATTACGGCTATGTTTCATACTAAGCCGTAGGCAGAACTTTACCGAAATGATTACTAGGTTGGTTGTTTGGTGGAAATACAAACTTTTGCTTTGATACTGTCAATACCTTTCAGATATAAAGAAAATGCAGAAAAAAGTTGATTGTGTAATAAAGTTTGTGGAAAAATGTCTTAGTATGAAAGGGATAATATTGTTATGGGTCAACATGATTGTTTCTTTGTTCTGTTGTACTCTAGTCCTAGCATCACACCTGAAGTTTATTGCCATTGTCTTATGTTAAGTAAGATGCTAACTTAGCCTAATCTACAAAAGACAGTACGAGTCAAAACCGGACCCCTTTCTCCAATATGCACGTTTTAAAGATCTAGGCTAGCGTGCTATACCAGACCTAAACGCCTTCATCTATGTATATTCTCCCCCTTTTAAAAACTGAGCCAGCAGAGATGTTGTACAAGGTAACCATGTCAAATGGCTTGGAATGTTTGACATTCCCTTTTACCCCTAGCCATGTTGGTTAGTGTGTCCTCTTGGGGTCCCTCATTTAGAGACTGAGTCAGTACCAGTAGTTTGTGAGGTTAATTAATTTGGCAGCTGTTTGAACAAGTCTTCCTTGAGGATCTGTGACTTCGACTGGTCTTAATTATGCTTGTATAGTTGTTTAGGCAACCTTTGTTAGGCCACAGGAAAATGCCTAGGTTAAGCTAAATGTAGGCTAGTTTTGGTTGTCTTCAGTTTTCAAGCTAATACCTTTTGGGTAATATTATGTTCAAGGTAGAAGGTAGACACTAAACTTCACTATGTTATAGCCTAAATAATGAAATGGACTTAGTGATGATCAAATAGCCTAGCTCACAGACCAAACTAGCACATCACGCTAACCATGCGGTATACCAGGGTATTTAGAAATAGCCACGGGATGGTTTTTCAATAGCGTTTAAACTATTTTGTTTATTTTAAATTTCCAATGCATTTTTATATTTGTAGATACTTGTGCAATACGTTAGATAAATCAGATCGCGTTCTTCATTTTCACCTGTAATATTATTTTACATTATGAAGCTTACCGTAGTTCCCCAGAACAGTTGAGCCAGTTACATGTTTGTTTGTAAATAGTACAATGGGAGAAGGCGGGAGCAGGTGAGTCCAGCTGTGTATTGACGGTTTGTGTTTTATATTGAAAGTCAAGTGTCTTTTTGCAGTGATCAGGGATGTGCAACTATAGTTTTCCTTCACAAGAAATACATTAGTGCAACACAGTCGACAGAAAATAGCTTCATTTTCAACAGTAAATAAGCTTACAAAAAGCAAGGTATTTTTTTATTGTTGCAAAGAACGATGCATGTCCATATTTCTAATGTTTCATAAAAATAATGTAACCAGTTACTTTTTTAAATGTTTTGCGGAAAGTCAATCTTGCATTTTACCAGGCTGGCTACACTGAGAAAAGTAGCTAAACCAGTCAGAGTGCTGTCTTTTGATAGAATGCCCATTTGTGAATTCTCATCTGAGTGGAGAAGTGCAACTGAAGCACAAAATGAGTTTGATGCTGAGATTAAATTAAAATAAGAAGCATTTTAGATCTGCATTTAAAAAACGCAACACGATATTTCTTAAGCATGAAAATCGAATAATTCTGCTTTAGGGCGACCCTTAACAAGCATGTTAAACATATCTAAGTAAGTGGCTGAATTAATAAGCTCACGGGGCATCATATTGTGTTAGCTTTGACATGTTTGAGAAGTCAACGCCTGTTAGATGAGTAATATGTGCAGCTGCCACTGCAGCTTGATTCCCTTGCATTTTTGCCCCTCTCCTCTCAATTCTAGGCCCGTCCGCTCCTCCCCTATCTTCTGAGAGCAGGCAGGCCCATTGCCCAGACTCCACACAGACTGTGTGTATATAGTACTGCTCTTCCTTCAGACAAGCATGCATCAAACTTTGTTCATTTGCACAATGTCATTCACATTCGCTTGTAAATGTCCAAACTCACCCAAAATTTGGTAGTGACTACCTACAGTGACTTTTTCCACATTGTTACGTTACAGCCTTATTCTAAAACACATTTTCCTCAGCAATCTACACACACTAACCCATAATGATAAAGTGAAACCAGGGTTTTAGATTTTTTTCCAAATGTATTAAAAAATAAACTCAGCACAAAAAGAAAAGTTGCTTTTTCAGGACCCTGTCTTTTCAAAGATAATTCGAAAAATCCAAATACAGATCTTCATTGTAAAGGGTTTAAACACTGCTTCCCATGCTTGTTCAATGAACCATAAAAAATGTATGAACATGCACCTGTGGAACGGTCGTTAAGACATTAACAGCTTAAGACTGTCATTCAGGTCAGTTTTGAAAACTTAGGACACTCAAGAGGCCTTTCTACTGACTCTGAAAAACACCAAATGAAAGATGCCCAGGGTCTCTCCCTCATGTGGTACCCTTCCTGCAGGCTCATCCTGACATCACCCTCCAGCATGACAATGCCACCAGCCATACTGCTCGTTCTGTGCATGATTTCCTGCAAGACAGGAATGTCCGTGTTCTGCCATGGCCAGTGAAGTGCCCAGATCTCAATCCCATTCAGCACGTCTGGGACCTGTTGGATCGGAGGGTGAGGGCTAAGGCCATTCCCCCCCACAAATGTCTGGGACCTTGCAGTTGCCTTTGTGGAAAAGTGGGGTAACATCTCACAGCAAAAACTGGCAACTGGTGCAGTCCATGAGGAGGAGATGCACTGCAGTACTTAATTCAGCTTGTGGCCACACCAGATACTGCTACTTTTGATTTCGACACATTATTCGATTTCTGTTCGTCACATGTCTGTGGAACTTGTTCAGTTTGTCTGTAGTTGAATCTTATGTTCATACAAATATTTACACATGTTAAGTTTGCTGAAAATAAACGCAGTTGACAGCGAGAGGACGTTTCTTTTTTGGCTGAGTTTGTATACCTTATTTACGTAAGTATTCAGACCCTTTTGTTATGAGACTCAATTGAGCTCAGGTGCATCCTGTTTCCATTGATCATCCTTGATGTTTCTACGACTTGAGACCACCTGTGGTAAATTCAATTGATTGGACATGATTTGGAAAGGCACACACCTGTCTATATACGGTCCCACAGTTGACGGTGCATGTCAGAAGCAAAAACAAGCCATAAGGTTTAAGGAATTGTCCGTAGAGCTCCGAGGCAGGGTTGTGTTGAATCACAGATCTGGGGAACTGTACCGAAAAATGTCTGCAGCATTGAAGGTCCCAAAGCACACAGTGGCCTCTATCATTCTTAATTGGAAGAAGTTTGGAACCACCAAGACTCTCCCTAGAGCTGGCCACCCAGCCAAACTGAGCAATCGGAGGAGAAGGAACCCGATGGTCACTCTGAAAGAGCCACAGAGTTCCTCTGTGGAGATGGTTTTCCTTCTGGAAGGTTCTCCCATCTCTGCAGCACTCCACCAATCAGGCCTTCACGGTAGTGGCCAGACAGAAGCCACTCCTCAGTAAAAGGGACATGACAATCAGCTTGGAGTTTGCCGAAAGGCACCTGAAGGACTCTCAGACCATGAGAAACCGCATGGTCGTGGCCCTCCTCGACCTGATTCCACTACTGCCCTCATGGAACTTCACTGGACTTCATTCAAACTGGAAACCATATATCCTGTGGCTGCATTTATTGTAGCTGGGGACTTTAACAAAGCACATTTGAGGAAAAGGCGACCTAAATTCTATCAACTTATTGACTATAGTGCTCGCCTGGAAAAACACTGTTGACCATTGTTATTCTGACTTCCGGGATGCATACAAGGCCCTCCCCCGCCCTCCTTTTTGCAAATCTGACCATGACTCCATTTTGCTCCTCCCTTCCTATAGGCAGAAACTCAAACAGGATGTAACCGTGCAAAGGACCATTCAATGCTGATCTGACCAATCAGAATCCACACTTCAAGATTGTTTTGATCACGCGGGCTGGGATATGTTCCGGGTAGCTTCATAGAATAATATCGATGTGTATATACCGAGACAGTTACTGAATTCATCAAGAAGTGTATTGGAGATGTTGTTCCCACTGTGACTATTGCAACCTACCCTAACCAGAAACCGTGCATACAGTTGAAGTCGGAAGTTTACATACACCTTAGCCGAAGACATTTAACTCAGTTTTTCACAATTCCTGACATGTAATCCTAGTAAAAATGTCCTGTTTCAGTTAGGATCACCACTTTATTTGAAGATTATGATTTATTTCAACTTTTATATCTTTCATCACATTCCCAGTGGGTCACAAGTTTACATACACTCAATTAGTATTTGGTAGCATTGCCTTTATATTGTTTGACTTGGGTCAAAAGTTTAAGGTATCCTTCCAGAAGCTTCCCACAATAAGTTGGGTGAATTTTAGCCCATTCCTCCTGACAGGGCTGGTGTAACTGATTCAGGTTTAAAGGCCTCCTTGCTCGCACACACTTCATCAGTTCTGCCAACAAGTTTTCCATAGGATTGAGGTCAGGGCTTTGTGGTGGCCACTCCAATACCTTGACTTTGTTGTCCTAGAGCCATTTTGTCACAACTTTGGAAGTATGCTTGGGGTCATTGTTCATTTGGAAGACCCATTTGCGACCAAGCTTTAACTTCATGACTCATGTATTGAGATGTTGCTTCAATGTATCCACATAATTTTCCTTCCTCATGTTGCCATCTATTTTGTGAAGTGCACCATTCCCTCCTGCAGCAAAGCACCCCCACAACCTGATGCTGCCACCCCCTTGCTTCAAAGTTGCGATGGTGTTCTTCTCCTTGCAAGCTTCCCCATTTTTTCCTCCAAACATAACGATGGTCGTTATGGCCAAAAAGTTATATTCTTGTTTCATCAGACCCAAGGACATTTCTCCAAAAAGTATGATATTTGTCCTCATGTGCAGTTGGAAACCGTAGTCTGGCTTTTTTATGTGGATTTTGCTGAGCGGTGTCTTTCAGGTTATGTCGATATAGAACTTGTTTTATTGTGGATATAGATACTTTTGTACCGGTTTCCTCCAGTATCTTCACAAAGTCCTTTGCTGTTTTTCTGTGATTGATATGCACTTTTCGCACCAAAGTAAGTTTGTCTCTAGGAGACAGAACGTGTCTCCTTACTGAGCGGTATGACTTCTGTGTGGCCCCATGGTGTTTATACTTGCGTACTATTGTTTGTACAGATGAACGTGGTACCTTCAGGCGTTTGGAAATTGCTCCCAAGGATGGACCAGACTTGTGGAGGTCTACAACTTTCTTTCTGAGGTCATGGCTGATTTCTTTAAATTCTCTTGTGATGTCAAGCAAAGAGGCACTGAGTTTGAAGGTAGGCCTTGAAATACATCCACAGGCACACCTCCAATAGGCTAATTGATATAATTTGAGACCAATCAGAAGCTTCTTTAGCCATCACAATATTTTCTGGAATTTTCCAAGCTGTTTAAAGGCACAGTCAACTTAATGTATGTAAACTTCTGACCCACTGGAATTGTGATACAGTTAATTATAGTGAAATAATTTGTCTGTAAACAATTGTTGGGAAAATTACTTGTTTCATGCACAAAGTAGATGTCCTAACCGACATGTTAAACTATAGTTTTGGCAAGACATTTGTGGAGTGGTTGAAAAATTAGTTTTAATAACTCCAACCTAAGTGTATGTAAACTTCTGACTTCAACTGTAGATGGCAGCATTCACGTAAACCTGAAAGCGCGACCCACCACATTTAACCATGGTGAGGTGACTAGGAATATGATAGGATACAAACAGAGTAGTCATTCCCTCCAAGGCAATCAAACAGGCAAAGGTCAGTATAGAGACAATGTGGAGTTGCAATTCAACGGCTCAGACACGAGATGTATGTGGCAGGGTCTAAAGACAATCACGGACAACAAAAGGAAAACCAGCCACGTTGCGGACTTGGACAAGCTAAACACGTTCTTTGCCCGCTTTGAGGATAACACAGTGCCACCAACGTGGCCAGCTTCCAAGGACTGTGGGCTCTCCTTCTCCGTGGCCGATGTGAGTAAGACATTAAAACGTGTTAACCCTCGCAAGGCTGCCGTCCCAGATGGCATCCCTAGCAGCATCCTCAGAGCAAGCGCAGACCAGCTGGCAGGTTTGTGTACGGGCATGTTCGATCTCTCCTTGTCCCCTATCTGCTGTCCCCACATGCTTCAAGATGTCTACATTGTTCCTGTACCCAAGAAGGCAAAGATAACTTAACTAAATGACTACCGCCCCATAGCACTCACTTCTGTCATCATGAAGTGCTTTGAGAGACTAGTCAAGGATCATATCACCGCACCCTAGACCCATTTCAATTTGCTTACCGCCCCAATAGGTCCACAGATGATACAATCATGATACTGCACACTGCCCTATCCAATCTGGACAAGAGGAATACCTATGTAAGAATGTTGTTAATTGACTACAGCTCAGCATTCAACACCATAGTACCCTCGAAGCTCATCATTAAGCTCGAGGCCCTGTGTCTGCACCACGCCCTGTACAATTTGGTCCTGGGCTTCCTGCCCTAGGTGGCTCTTAATTCCTTTGACTTGGTATTTGTTGTGAAGTTTGTTAGATATTGCTGCACTGTCGAACTAGAAGCGCAAGCGTTTCGCTACACCCGCAATAACATCTGCAAAACACTTGTATGTGACCAATAAAATGTGATTTGATCTGGCAGCATCATGCTGTTGGGATATTTTTCAGCGGCGTGGACTGGAAGACTTGTCAGGATCAAGACAAAGATTATCAGAGCAAAGTACAGAGATCCTTGATGAAAACCTGCTCAGAGCACTCAGGACCTCAGACTGGGGCGAAGGTTCACCTTCCAACAGGACAATGACCCTAAGCATACAGCAAAGACTCTTCGGGACAAACCGCTGAATGTCCTTGAGTGGCCTAGCCACAGCCCGGACTTGAACCCAATCACACATCTCTGAGACCTGAAAATAGTTGTGCAGCGACGCTCCCCGTCCAACCTGACAGAGGTTGAGAGGATCTGCAGAGAAGAATGGGAGAAACTACCCAAATCCAGGTGTGCCAAGCTTCTACCGTCAATCCCAAGAAGACTCGAGGCTGTAATCGCTGCCGAAGGTGCTTCAACAAAGTACAGAGTAAAGGGTCTGAATACTTACGTTAATTAAATAGTTCCGTTTTTTTGTTTTTATACATTTGCAAACATTTCAAAAACCTTGTTTTTGCTATGTCATTATTGGGTGTTGTGTTTAGCTTGATGACGGGGAGAAAACACTTTAAACCCCACAAGGGGTCTGAATACTTTCCCAATGCACTGTATGTATAACTTTGAGATGGATTCCCTGTCTTTGCAATTAGTTTATTTTTGTTTGCGTGTACGTTAGCATTTTTTTGCTAGCAGACTCCATGGAAATTCGCTATTACGTGTGCTAATTTATTTAGCGTTCTGGTAATCAATGCCCAATTTGGCTTTTTTTGTGGGGGGGGGTTTTGGCGCCCCCTTGTGTACTAAGCCAGTAACCCCGGTGTGATTGAAGGACGGAATGAGGATATGAAAATCTGGATACCGCCCCATCCTAGTCGAGTTGCAATCAAAAAATTGTGAAAAGGCGCAGCGTGCACATAGGCTACCGTGTTAAGTGAACGATTGAAAGATCGAACGGTTGCAAGATCGAATCCCCGAACTGACAAGGTTAAAATCTGTCATTCTGCTCCTGAACCAAGGCAGTTAACTCACTGTTCCTAGGCAAATAAGAACTTGAAAATAAGAATTTGTTCTGAACTGACTTGCCTAGTTAAAGGAAGGAATGTGCAAGTGTCCGCAGTCTGTCCAACTCTGCTCTCTTCAAACTGTATAGCCTATTGGCTGATATAGACTATACCGATAACTTAATATAATGGGCCACATAAGAATCCTAGGTAATTTAATATTTCTTCAGTTATTTGTGTGCATTTTGATGTTGCCTATTGGGTGCAAAATAGCTGGCACCATGGCTGGCAAGTGAGCTGTCACATTCGCCTAAAATAACATTGCGGGACTGGGGGGAAGCGGTCGGACAGAAAGCCAGCAGGAGCGGGCGGGTACGGCATGAACAGCTGCGGTTTTGGGCGGCAGCGGGATGAAGAAATCTGTCATGCGCAAGACCTCTTAATGGGTTCCTTGTGTTGGGTGTGCTCTGGGGGTGAATAACGGTAACAGGAAGAGCAGGTTAGGCTAGCTGACATTGTATTTTGGAGCAGCTGATTGACCTATCTTGTCGGGACATTGGAATAGGCCTAGTCTATAATGAACACACTAGAGGCTTGTGTGCTCCTCTGTCTGGCCAAAGGATCATTGAAACCATGAGTTTCAGGCCAGGACAAACATTCTATGAAACCAGTGTAGGTTTTATCCACACATCAGACGGCCAAGGTTGTATTGTCCGGGTGTGTGTGTCTGTGCCTCCATCCCAAGAATACCAGTTTACAGTTCAGTTATCATTAGGCTAGGTTTGTTGTTGACATAGCATAATGTGTTATTGTGAACAGGAAAATGTACATTTCCAAAGAACTCAACCACAATGTAATATTTTTATCAGTTAACCACACACAGTCAACAAGAAAGGCACATGTGGACCTATTAGCTTGCCTATTTCATTCTCTAGTTTACATTTTAGCATATCATTGTCTCCTCTATTTTATAATAATAATAATAATAATAAGTAGGCCAAATCACAGCCTTGCTACCATTCAAACATAAAATTCAGTTGGTTGTTGAAGCTGTAGGCCCAGAAAGTCCCAGTATTGATCTACTTTCCTTCACGTGAAGATGGGCAGGCCTTTGTCATAAAGACAACCTGCAATAGTTATGAAAGTTATATCAATGGTAAAGGATGATCTAAACATTGATGGATTTGAAGGACTCCTTATTACCTTTTGAGTTCATAGCACCTAAGAATCACTAGGCTATTTAGCCTGTGTGTTAGGCTATTTAGGCTAACTCTATTTCTGTCCTGAAGTTATAAAACCTTGAACATTTCTGGAAGTTTACTTACCGGTAGAAGGTCTAGGCTACATTTGAATTTTAAATGAATGTAAACTATGGAAGCCTAGATTGAGTGTGCTCTTAAATGCAAATTGGAGTCCAGTTCACCATCACTGATTGCATTGTTTGCAATCAAAGTAAGCTACTTGTCCTTAAAATAGGCCTACATCAATAGAGATTTTTTATACCTGTTATGCTGTAGCTTATTATTCATATTCAATTAAGGTGGAGGGCTATTCCCTCACGACTTCTGTTAGTCTCACTATAGGTCTCTACTCCTGGGGTCGATGTGCATTTTACACAGGCAGCCCAATTCTGCTATTTTTCCACTAATTGGTATTTTGACCAATCACATAGCTCTTTTGCCCAAATGTGCAAAATCTCACAATTGGGCTGCCTCTGAAAACGAAGCCTAATTCAGAACTTTTGCCAATTATTTGCATATCTCATACCCATCCAATTTATACCACCTTTACACAAGCAGCCAAATTCTGATCATTTTTTTCACAAATTGTGATTTTATACAGTCAAATCAATCGATAATCATAGGCTACACCAGTGTGAATCTGCATCTCTGATATGGTTCATGTAAAACTGAAATTAGGCCTAGATATAGAAATAAAACATCTGATTTTGAGTTTAGGGTGGCTGTGTGAACACTGCATTTTCAAGAACACTATGGTTGTATGTTTTTGAAACAAGTCTTCTGGGGTTAATGTTAATATTTTTGAAACAGAGATGGTGTCAGGATAAGGCAGCATCCAAGTAGGTCATCATCCAGATAAAAGAACAGGCTAGTTTATTACATCAGAGAACTGGGTAGGAACTGAACAATATTTGCCAGACCACTGACTACCACTCTTAAGCCTAAATGCTTTACTTTTTGCTGGTTAAACCTTATTTAGTGAGTTGATTGTGGTCAAGTATGGTCTTTCAGTTAGCCTGTTTATTACATATGTTTAACAGTAGCTAGGTGTCCATCCAGTTGGCGACAGATTTTAATGCAACTAATGTTGGCACGTGCGCTGAAAAAATTTGTTTACAGATAACAACCTCATCATGTAGGCTATGGATAAGAGCGAGATTCTTTTTGTTAGTTAAATGGCAGCCAAGCATCCATCTTCATGTCACCAGAACAGAACCCTCGATATTTATTGGAAAGGAGCCTCAAGCTCATCACAGTGTGCATTTTTGTAGCCTTATAAACTGCATGCTTTCCCAAGTCGTAGTGGGATAACAACAAACAAATTGTCTATCAACATTTAAAAAATTGTACTGACATTCCCTGTTTCCATCAACTCGGTTGTGATGATTTTTTTTATTTTTTTCATGCGTCAGGTAATTCATCCACGTTAAATGGTTGGATGGAAACCTGGTTAGTCACTCAACATTTTAAAGTGGCAATCAGCAGTTGAAACAATAAAGCATTTCCCTGCCCCCATTTTGGTAAAAAGTTGAGGCATGGGGCTGGAGACGTGACCACTCTCAAATTAAAAGACAGAGGTATTGACTCAAGGACTGACCATCCATGATATCAAATGATAGTTTTAACCATATTTTGAGGTTATATAGTGTTTGTTTAAATGTTCTTTGTTTACAAACATTTGATTAAACAAGCTTATATTTTGCATTCTGATTGACTGTTCTTGTCTACTTGCAGTGTTTTAGGTTTTGTGTGCACCCTAGGAATAAAGCTGCTACTTCGGCAAAAGCTAATGGCAATACGAATAAACCAATAAAAAGACAAGTTATATTTTTCAAGAATCAAGTGGTACATCATTCATTTTATAAGCCCCAAAATGGATGTACAGTGGGACAAAAAAGTATTTAGTCAGCCACCAATTGTGCAAGTTCTCCCACTTAAAAAGATGAGGCCTGTAGTTTTCATCATAGGTACGCTTCAACTATGACAGACAAAATGAGAAAAAAAATCCAGAAAATCTCGTTGTAGGATTTTTTAATGAATTTATTTGCACATTATGGTGGAAAATACGTATTTGGTCACCTACAAACAAGCAAGATTTCTGGCTCTCACAGACCTGTAAGAGAGGCTCCTCTGTCCTCCACTCGTTACCTGTATTAATGGCACCTGTTTGAACTTGTTATCAGTATAAAAGACACCTGTCCACAACTTCAAACAGTCACACTCCAAACTCCACTATGGCCAAGACCAAAGAGCTGTCAAAGGACACCAGAAACAAAATTGTAGACCTGCACCAGGCTGGGAAGTCTGGCTGAATCTGCAATAGGTAAGCAGCTTGGTTTGAAGAAATCAACTGTGGGAGTAATTATTAGGAAATGGAAGACATACAAGACCACTGATAACCTCCCTCGATCTGGGGCTCCACGTAAGATCTCACCCGGTGGGGTCAAAATGATCACAAGAACGGTGAGCAAAAATCACAGAACCACACGGGGGGACCTAGTGAATGACCTACAGAGAGCTGGGACCAAAGTAACAAAGCCTACCATCAGTAACACACTACGCCGCCAGGGACTCAAATCCTGCAGTGCCAGACGTGTCCCCCTGCTTAAGCCAGTACATGTCCAGGCCCCTCTGATGTTTTCTAGAGAGCATTTGGATGATCCAGAAGAAGATCGGGAGAATGTCAGATGAAACCAAAATATAACTTTTTGGTAAAAACACAACTTGTCATGTTTGGAGGACAAAGAATGCTGAGTTGCATATCCAAAGAACACCATACCTACTGTGAAGCATGGGGGTGGAAACATCATGCTTTGGGGCTGTTTTTCTGCAAAGGGACCAGGACGACTGATCCGTGTAAAGGAAAGAATGAATGGGGCCATGTGTTGTGAGATTTTGAGTGAAAACCTCCTTCCATCAGCAAGGGCATTGAAGATAAAACGTGGCTGGGTCTTTCAGCATGACAATGATCCCAAACACACCACCTGGGCAACAAAGGAGTGGCTTCGTAAGAAGCATTTCAAGGTCCTGGAGTGGCCTAGCCAGTCTCCAGATCTCAACCCTATAGAACATTTTTGGAGTGAGTTGAAAGTCCGTGTTGCCCAGCAACAGCCCCAAAACATCACTGCTCTAGAGGAGATCTGCATGGAGGAATGGGCCAAAATACCAGCAACAGTGTGTGAAAACCTTGTGAAGACTTACAGAAAACATTTGACCTCTGTCATTGCCAACAAAGGGTATATAACAAAGTATTGAGCAACCTTTGTTATTGACCAAATACTTATTTTCCACCATAATTTGAAAATAAATTCATAAAAAATCCTACGTGATTTTCTCAATCTTTTTCCTCATTTTGTCTGTCATAGTTGTAGTGTACCAATGATTAAAATTACAGGCCTAATCTTTTTAAGTGGGAGAACTTGCACAATTGGTGGCTGACTAAATACTTTTTTGCCCCACTGTACAGTTGCAACTGCAGCTTGCCCCTTTTTAATTGGGTTCATAGGTTTCTGGAAAGTGTTTTTTTGTTTTTATCAATGATACTGTTCCATCACATTATCAGGATGGGACAAATAGTAGGCCATTGAAAACCATATTTTATCTCATTTGTTCACACTGAATGCTTTACTATGTCCATGTCAACTATACAACCAGTCTAATATGTTTGTTTTGTCTTTTTCAGCCATTTTTTCAGCTGCTAAAACTACGAAAGCTGGGCCTGAGTGACAACGAGATCCAAAGACTTCCTCCAGAAATTGCAAACTTCATGCAGCTGGTAGAACTTGATGTCTCTCGTAATGGTGAGAAGAGAGAACCACTGGTCATAAACACTGCTGGAAGGATCTTCAACCCCACCAAATAAACTCACATTGATTCAACCACGGGTGCTATGAATGAACAAACATTTTAAAACTGCTGATATTTTGTTTACAATCAATCAATCAAATGTATTTTTAAAGCCCTTTTTACATCAGCAGATGTCACAAAGTGCTATACAGAAACCCAGCCTAGAACCACAAACAGCAAGCAATGCAGATGTAGAAGCACAGTGGCTAGGAAAAACTCCCTAGAAATGCAGGAACCTAGGAAGAAACCTAGACCTTGGTTATAAGATGTTATTACTATGATAGGCCTGTATGTTGGAAAATGTAGCGAGTAAGTGCTAGACAAGTAATAGAAGTAGCTCAAACCTCCAGTCATGCTCAGCACTATCCATCCTCTCGCTTTCACTGTACACATCAAACATATTTTCAGAGCCATAATGGTGTGGTTTCTCTCATAACGTCTGGACTAAAAGGGTTAACATTCCTCAAAGAAAGCTGCCATCACAGAGCAAGACCAAATCCAGAATGCTTCCCAGCAGGACCAAATCACACGCAACTCTCCATGGTTGGCACAACGACCATGATAATTTAGTGGCGATTCAAATGATTTTAAATAGACAGTTCTCCTTCATGTATGTTTTATGTCTATCTGTTTACATTGTCTGGATCAGTAGCTTTTAGTGTAATGTCTAGTTGGATGGACTTTCTGAACTATTTTTTAATCTTGATTGAGGGATGTCATAGTTAATGATTTTATAGTTTGGTCAAGAAAGCTCGTCTTCACAACTTGTCTTCATTTTATGTCCAATGTTTGATACTCAATACCAGTGGTTCCCAAACTTTTTATAGTCCCGTACATTCAACCTCCAGCTGCGTACCCCCTCTAGCACCAGCGTCGGCCGACTCTGAAATGTTTTTGCCATCATTGTAAGCCTGCCCACACACACTATACAATATATTTATTAAACATAAGAATGAGTGTTTTTTTCACAACCTGGCTCGTGGGGAGTGACAAAGAGCTCTTATAGGACCAGGGCACAAATAATAATATAATTCTAATCAATAATTTCTCTTTATTTAACCATCTTGCATATAAAACCATAATTGTTCATCGAAAATTATTGTGAATCACTCACCACAGGTTAATGAGAAGGGTGTGCTTGAAAGGATGCACATAAATCTGCAATTTTGGGTTGTATTGGAGAGAGTCTGTCTTAAATCATTTTCCACACACAGTCTGTGCCTGTATTTAGTGTTCATGCTAGTGAGGGTCAAGAATCCAGTCTCACATAGGTGCGTGGTTGCAAAGGGCATCACTGTCTGAATAGCGCGATTTGCCAAGGAAAGATATTCTGAGCGCAGCCCAATCCAGAAATCTGGCAGTGACTTCTGATTAAATTCAATTTTCACAGAACCACTTGTTGCAATTTTGATGAGGCTTTCTTGTTCAGATATTGGTAAGTGGACTGGAGGCAGGGTATGAAAGGGATAACGAATCCAGTTGTTTGTGTCATCTGTTTCAGGAAAGTACAGTGAGGGGGGGAAAGTATTTGATCCCCTGCTGATTTTGTACTTTTGCCCACTGACAAAGAAATGATCAGTCTGTAATTTTAATGGTAGGTTTATTTGAACAGTGAGAGAGAGACTATCAACAAAAAAATCCAGAAAAACGCATGTCAAAAACGTTAGAAATTCATTAGCATTTTAATGAGGGAAATATGTATTTGACCCCTCTGCAAAACATGACTTAGTACTTGGTGGCAAAACCCCTGTTGGCAATCAGAGGTCAGATGTTTCTTGTAGTTGGCCACCAGGTTTGCTCACATCTCAGGAGGGATTTTGTCCCACTCCTCCTTGCAGATCTTCCAAGTCATTAAGGTTTCGAGGGTGACGTTTGGCAACCCGAACCTTCAGCTCCCTCCACAGATTTTCTTTGGGATTAAGGTCTGGAGACTGGCTAGGCCACTCCAGGACCTTAACTTCTTGCGTCGAGCCATCCCGGATCCGGGATCGTGAATACAGCCTCAAGCTCATTACCATAACGCAACGTTAACTATTAATGAAAATCGCAAATTAAATGAAATGAATCTATTTGCTCTCAAGCTTAGCCTTTTGTTAACAACACTGTCATCTCAGATTTTCAAAATATGCTTCTCAACCATGGCAAACTAGCATTTAGCGTTTAGCATTTAGCATTTTGCGTTAGCATTAGTAGGCAACATTTCACAAAAACCAGCAAAAACATTCAATAAATCATTTACCTTTGAAGAACTTCGGATGTTTTCAATGAGGAGACTCAGTTAGATAGCAAATGTTCAGTTGTCCTGAAAGATTAGTTGTGCAGGAGAAATTGGTCCGTTTTCTGCGTCATGTGTTTGGCTACCAAAAAAAATAAATTCATTCATCCAAACGCCAAACTTTCTTTCCAAAGCTGGCAATTACATGCATAGTCGAGCATCTTTTTGTGACAAAATATTGCGCTTAAAACAGGCACGTTTTTTTTATCCAATAATGAAATAGCGCCCCCCCTAGCTTCAACTGGTTAATGTGCTTTTTCTTGAGCCACTCCTTTGTTGCCTTGGCTGTGTGTTTTGGGTCATTGTCATGCTGGAATACCCACCCACTACCTATTTTCAATACCCTGGCTGAAGGAAGGAGGTTTTCACCCAAGATTTGACGGTACATGGCCATGTCCATCGTCCCTTTTGATTCGGTGAAGTTGTCCTGTCCCCTTAGCAGAAAAACACCCCCAAAGCATAATGTTTCCATGTTTGACGGTGGGGATGGTTTCTTGGGGTCAAAGGCAGCATTCCTCCTCCTCCAAACACGGCAAGTTGAGTTGATGCCAAAGAGCTCCATTTTGGTCTCATCTGACCACAACACTTTCACCCAGTTGTCCTCTGAATCATTCAGATGTTCATTGGCAAACTTCAGATGGGCATGTACACATGCTTTCTTGAGCAGGGGGACCTTGCGGTGCTGCAGGATTTCAGTCCTTCAGGACGTAGTCTGTTACCAATTGTTTTCTTGGTGACTATGGTCCCAGCTGCCTTGAGATCATTGACAAGATCCTCCTGTGTAGTTCTGGTCTGATTCCTCACGGTTCTCATGATCATACCAACTCCACGAGGTGAGATTTTGCATGGACCCCAGGACAGGGGAGAGTGACAGTTCTTTTGTGTTTCTCGCACCAACTGTTGTCACCTTCTCACCAAGCTGCTTGGCAATGGTCTTGTAGCCCATTCCAGCCATGTGTAGATCTACAATCTTGTCCCTGACATCCTTGGAGACTTCTTTGGTCTTGGCCATGGTGGAGAGTTTGCAATCTGATTGATTGATTGCTTCTGTGGACAGGTGTCTTTTATACAGGTAAGAAACTGAGATTAGGAGCACTCCATTTAAGAGTGTGCTCCTAATCTCAGCTCGTTACCTGTATGAAAGACACCTGGGAGCCAGAAATCTTTCTGATTGAGAGGGGGTCAAATACTTATTTCCCTCCATTTAAAATGCAAATCAATTTATACAATTTTTGACATGTGTTTTTCTGGATATTTTTGTTGTTATTCGGTCTCTCGCTGTTCAAATAAAGCTACCATTAAAATTAGAGACTGATCATTTCTTTGTCAGTTGGCAAACGTACTAAATCAGCAGGGGATCAAATACTTTTTTCCCTCACGGTACCTGCGTAATTTTGCACCCAACTCAATCAGGTTTTTACAATTTGACCTTGTCCTTAAGCTTGAGTCCATTTGCACACAAAAAAATCATAGCGATGGAAAGACCTGTGTGTTGTCCTTGATAATGCAGACAGAGAAGAGCTTCAACTTCTCAATCATAGCCTCAATTTTGTCCCGCACATTGAATATACTTGCGGAGAGTCCCTGTAATCCTAGATTCAGATCATTCAGGCGAGAAAAAACATCTCCCAGATGCCAGTTGTGTGAGAAACTCGTCATCGTGCAAATGGTCAGACAAGTGAAAATTATGGTCAGTACAAAGAACTTTAAACTAGTCTCTATTCAAAAAAGTGTCAATACTTTGCCCCTTGTTAACCAGTGCACTTTTGTATTTTGTAAAAGCATTACATGGTCGTCTGTCAGACAATCCCTTGGCAGCAAGTGCTTCTCGTGGTTGCTGCAGTGTACCCAAGTGGCGTTGGGAGCAACTGCTTGCACGCTTGTTACCACTCCACTATTTCTCCCTGTCATGGCTTAAGCGCCAGTACAGATAACAACATGAGCAGCAGCTACGTTTGGCTACATACGGACCGTCAGTGGAATTCCTGCAAGACAGTAATGGTTGTGATTGGATGATAATTATTTGACTATGCTACCTGTATTTGACAATGTTATTTCGCTGAACTCTAAATGGTTTCATTTTATTTTTGGCAGTGAAACGAGGCTACTCGGGCGAGACAAAAACCTCACCCAAATGCATAGCCACGTTGGAAAATATAAATGGACAGTGTGTGCTGATCAAGATGTAGCTAACATGTATTTCTTTTCATCCCTCATATAGACATCATGGAAATTCCAGAGAGCATTTCTAACTGTAAAGCTCTCCAAGTAGCAGACTTTAGTGGAAACCCATTAACAAGGTAACTGATCTTTGAATTCATGTCGCCATAAATGTTTAGCAAATGGGAGTGAACAAAACAAACATACCGTAGCAACACAGTAGTGTAGCAGCACTGTAGTAAGTTATATCTAGGAACTTTGCATGACAACTAGAGAAGGAGTCGTTCAAACACAAGCAGAAAACGAGCTATATTGAGAGGAAAATGGAGTACCTTTAAAGGTATTTTCAGACAGGATTTCTTTTTTGCTCGAACTGCTATCCGATGGACCCATTTTAGTGACAATTTCGTTGATGACATTGAAGAACTACAGTATTAAATCTAACAGGTAATTTATACTAATGAATATTGTATGGGACATGTTTTGCTCCAGTTTGCCTGTCAGCTGTCTCATGGTGAGGTCTGGATAGTTTGCATCCTAGTGGAGGCCGTCACAATGCCATATGGTTCAGTTTGGGACTGGCCATGCCCTGGGATGTGCAATTTGCCTACCTAGTAAACAGCCTAGATCTCTCAAACTCAACTCTGAACCTCAAAGCCAGTTCCACTGCATTTTTACATAGTTCCCCAGTGATCAGGGACTCATTTAGACCTGGGACACCAAGTGTGTGCAATGAATTACCAAGTAGAACCTCGTAGGGTAAGCGTTGAGTACCTCTGGCTTAGATGTTCTTGTTAGACAGCTTTACAGCTACTCAGTCGGGGAAGGGAATATGTAGTGCTCTGACCTGCAGATTATATAATATGGTTAAGCGTTGTGCTTTGGATTGTAATGTGGTACGGCATTACAAACCTTTCACACTCCCACACTGACAGAATCATTGTGTGTCTGAGATTGTCTCTGGGTGACCATGTTAGATAGAAGGGAATTGTGTCATGAAGGCTTAAAACTATACAGCGCATTTGAAATATATCTATAATCTAATTGTTATACAGTGCCTTGCGAAAGTATTCGGCCCCCTTGAACTTTGCGACCTTTTGCCACATTTCAGGCTTCAAACATAAAGATATAAAACTGTATTTTTTTGTGAAGAGTCAACAAGTGGGACACAATCATGAAGTGGAACGACATTTATTGGATATTTCAAACTTTTTTAACAAATCAAAAACTGAAAAATTGGGCGTGCAAAATTATTAATATATAATTACAGTTGGATCCATTGATTTTTTTTCCGGAATCTGCCAACATTTATTTCAGCTGCAAAGATCTGTTTTTGATTTTAAATCCTCTTCTTTTTGCAGATTGCCTGAGAGTTTTCCAGAGCTTCAGAATTTAACATGCCTTTCCATCAATGACATTTCGTTGCAGGCTCTTCCCGAAAACATTGGAAAGTAAGTGCTTCTTTCTGGCATTAAAAAAATAAATAATTTGTTTTATAGTCCTGTCATACAGAAACGTGTTTAATGGGTTGGAATTTAGTTCTCACTTATGCGCTTTTGATGTTCACATGGTCTGTGACTTAACATAAAAATAATGAGTAAGAAATTGTATGCTACTGTCGGTCATATTTCTTAGTCACAGGTGGTTATGAAACTGCTTCCTGTTTTTAAGTTCTGAACAATGTAATGACATTGTTGACACTGTGACTACAAATTGTCTGTAACTGACATTTTTGGAAGTTGCTGGCACTCACACCCTCCTTCAATGGATGTGGTTTGGAGCTGTGTGTGTTTCCATGACGATCCATTTTAATAAATACTGCTATGTTACTGTGTAATATCTTTTGGTAGTTTCATGATGATCCAGCGTATAATTTCATGGTGTTATTTGATTTATGGCATAATAACTTACAAGGGTAGTTGTATCAGTAAGTTCTACTTCTTTCCTGTCCCCCTCTATCCCCAGCGACCCTGAAATTTTCTCTGTAATTTCCTCCAGCCTGCCAAGTTTGTTTACATTTCACTTGCAAAAGAATGCCAGCCCTCTCTCCCTTCAAATAACTGAATAATATATCATGCCGTTATCATGCAGTAGACTGTATGTTGACTACAGTCTACAGACAGCAGCTACAGTCATAATCTCTCTTTAGGCTCCTACTAGGATTTATCATCATCAGATGAGGCACTAATATTATACGACGCCTCCAACACTCACCGGCCGTATATCGTTCTATACTCGTTGACAGGCCCCTTTTGTGTTGTGCACAACGCAGCAACATATTTTGAAGGAACACTTGAAAAAATGGAACTAGTGTAAAACTAAATAGGCCTCTGTTTTGATTTGACATGTTTCTGTAAATTAGGGATTACTGTATGTAGCATAACCTTACATGGTTAATGTAAATATGGTGTTTTGCAGAATGATTCAGCTGTGTTTCTCTCTGTGATATGTAGGTCTAGATTATAGACTGAGTAATGTTACTTATTGTGCTCGATTAAAGTCATATTAAAGCTGTGTTGATCTATGAGTTACCATGGTGACCTAGTAAGAGCTCTGTGACAGTTGGTGAAGATGTGAGAAGAGAGACCTACTCGTGCATAAATGCACAGTATTAGGCCAGATATTGATTGTTCATCCATTCACTCACTCGCTCGTCTAGCTGTGGAGGGCTGAAATGCTGTCACCCAAATGGTGTAGGCTTAATGGATTTGTAGGGGAAAAAAATATTTTCTACACCTCTGTTAATCTCTCGTTAATCTCTCATGGACAGACGCACGTAACATAAATGGTATCGTAGTGTCTGTCAACTGACTGTGGGATGCGACTAAGGAGGAACTTAGTTCCGATGTGCAGTTTTTTCATCACTGATCATTTGAACAAATCACAGTTTTGCATCTTTAAAAATTTCGAAGGGGATGGGACATTTGACTCATATACTTGCCTGTAACTTCAGAGGGGAGGGTGGAGCTACCCCTTTACTTTTTCCACGTTACAGCCTTATTCTAAAATTGATTCAACTGTTCTTTCCCCTCATCAATCTACAGACAATACCCCATAATTACAAAGCAAAAACAGTTTTCTTGAAATTACAGGCAAAAAAATAAGAAAAAAATGAAATTACATTTACATACAGTACCAGTCAAAAGGTTGGAGACACCCACTCATTCAAGGGTTTATTTCTATTTTTACTATTTTCTACATTATAGAATAATAGTGAAGACATCAAAACTATGAAATAACACATTTTGAATCATGTAGTAACCAAAAACATGTCAGACAAATCAAAATATATTTTATATATTTGAGATTCTTCAAAGTAGCCACTCTTTGCCTTGATGACCGCTTTGTACACGCTTGGCATTCTCTCAACAAGCTTCATGAGGTAGTCACCTAGAATGCATTTAAATTGACAGGTGTGCCTTGTTAAAAGTGAATTTGTGGAATTTCTTTCCTTTAATGCGTTGGAGCCAATCTGTTGTGTTGTGTTGTGACAAGGCAAGGTATACAGAAGATAGACCTATTTGGTAAAATACCAAGTCCATATTATGCCAAGAACAGCTCAAATAAGCAAAGAGAAATGACAGTCCATCATTACTTTAAGACATGAAGGTCAGTCAATCCAGAACATTTTAAGATCTTTGAAAGTTTTTTCAAGTGCAGTCCCAAAAACCATCAAGCACTCATGAGGACTACACACGAAAGGAAGAACCAGAGTTACACCTGCTGCGGAGGATAAGTTAATTCGAGTTAACTGCACCTCATATTGCAGCCCAAATAAATGCTTCACAGAGTTCAAGTAACAGAGGAGACTGCTTGAATCAGGCCTTCATGGTTTAATTGCTGCAAATAAACCACGACTAAAGGACATCAATAAGAAAAAGAGACTTGCTTGGGCCAAGAAACACAAGCAATGGACATTAGACCGGTGGAAATCTGTCCTTTGGTCTGATGAGGCCAAATTTGAGATTTTTGGTTCCAACCTCCATGTCTTTGTGAGACGCAGAGTAGGTGAATGGATGATCTCCGCGTTTGTGGCTGTCACCGTGAAGCAAGGAGGAGGAGGTGTGGGGGGCTTTGCTTGTGACACTCAGTGATATATTTAGAATTCAAGGCACAGTTAACCAGCATGGGTACCACAGCATTCTGCAGTGATATGCCATCCCATCTGGTTTGAGCTTAGTGGGCCTATCATTTGTTTTTCAACAGGACAATGGCCCAACACCTCCAGGCTGTGTAAGGGTTATTTGACTAAGAAGGAGAGTGATGGAGTGCTGCATCAGATGACATGGCTTCCACAATCACCCGACCTCAACCCAATTAAGATGGTTTGGGATGAGTTGGACTGCAGAGTCAAGGAAAAGCAGCCAACAAATGTCCAGCATATGTGGGAACTCCTTCAAGACTGTTGGAAAAGCCTTCCAGGTGATGCTGGTTGAGAGAATACCAAGAGTGTGCAAAGCTGTCATTAAGGCAAATGCTGACTACTAAATGCTGACTAGAATCTCAAATATATAAGATATATTTTGATTTGTTAAACACTTTTTTGGTTACTACATGATTCCATATGTGTTATTTCATAGTTTTGATATCTTCACTATTATTATACAATTTAGAAAATAGTAAAAACATTAATAAAAAACCTTGAATGAGTAGGTGTGTCCAAACTTTTGACTGGTACTGTGTACATGTTTACTTTTTGCCATTTGATTCGCAATAACCCATGATTGATTTTAGGCTTTAATTTTCCAGTCCACAATATTTTTTATATTTCTCTGCTCCTTGTTTAACTAATGCAGTTAGGCCTATATTTCACCACTGATGTCCAAGCCATATCTTCTGAGACTGGAAGCAAATATTTGCCTAGTTAAATAAAGGTTAAATAAAATAAAAAATATATACCTTGGCAAGAAATGTCTAGATTGTGCATAATAATTGATTCTCATCAGAGCTTCATAGCTCCGCTGCTGCGATTACTAATTACAACTATTTTCCTTTCTTTTGGCAACAAAGATTACCTCCAAGCCATTTTGTGCTTCTAAAAGCCTCAATTCTTGGAATTCATCGACTCTGCCCTAGATGGCTTCAATCAGTAATCCTCATGAAAAGGATTACTGTATTTTCTGTTGTTTGTGATCATTTGGGGACAATAACAAACACCAAATGGCCCTCCCTCTTTTGCCTCTCTCCACAGCCTCTCCAACTTGGTATCACTGGAACTCAGAGAGAATCTGCTGACATATTTACCAGAGTAAGTACTTACCCTGGATAGATACTGCATGTTTCAGGGCAAAAAATTAATTGGAGGCAGAAGACAATTAGGCTTGCTTTATTAGTCCATGCGAGATGGAAATTGTTATTTCACTCTGCTCCCAACCCCCCAGACATCAGTGTTCCACAAAGTGTAAGAAGTCTGTGTGGCTACATTACATGCATGTAACAAATTTGGTAGACCACAGATGAAGCTTTATGTGTTTCACATGACGTGTGTGTAGACTTTAGAGGTGATATAGAATGCAGTGTACCCTCTAAAGAGTTGTTGGTCTATATTCAGCCAATGCGCGACTATTATGTTGGCACAACAACAGCCTCCCTACGTGGCCAATACATTTTCACTCGCACATGGTTCAAATTAAACAACAGTGAAACAGACTGAAAATGAGAAGCAGATACAATATAAATCCGTCACTGTATGATGATTATTTAAAAAATCTCAAAGCCTATATGTCATCTTTCAAAACAACTATATAACCCCTCTTGTGCATTCCACAGGTCACTATCACTACTTCACAGACTTGAAGAACTTGACCTAGGGAACAATGAACTTTACAATTTGGTGAGTTTCTGACTTTACGAATCTCGGTAAAATGTTGATTTCTTGGAATAGCATTCACACAGAAGAAAACAATTTGCATAGCTAAGCATGTGTAGAATGGGCAGCCCTCAAATCTCACTCAACACTTTTCTTGTTATGTGAAACATAATTTGGTGTACTGATAGAAATTCCTCCCTCTTATCATCCTGAAGGGGTAGTGTGACAGGGACGTTGAGTTTTTAAGTTATAGTCTGTTACATCATAATGTCAGGTTTGATGTTTATAAAAAGGTAACTGAGACGGAGGCACACTCCCTGAGAGAGTGACTGAAACCAGACAGGGCTAGGGAATGACAGTTTACACAGGGTTGAAATGATTCCAGTCTTGTTTACATTTGCCTCAGTCGTGTATAATTGTCTCTATTTCTCTCACACTTTTTTTCTCGGTCTCTGTCTCTCTCTCACTCCCTTTTCTCGGTGTATTTCTCTCTCTCTGTGTCTGTCTCTCTCTTTTGCCTCCATTCCTTCCTCCCACACAGCCAGAAACAATAGGATGTCTTGTCAGCTTAAAGGACTTGTGGCTGGATGGAAACCAGTTGGCTGAAATACCTGCAGTAAGATTTTTCTGAGATATTTAGACTAATAATTGTCATTTTTTAAGTGCCTTGATATTATGGGTCTACCGAGTGGCGCAGCGGTCTAAGGCACTGTATCTCAGTGCAAGCGGTGTCACTACAGTCCCTGGTTCGAATCCAGGCTTTATCACATCCGGCTGTGATTGGGAGTCCCATAGGAGTGCAGCAATTGGCCCAGCGTCATCCGGGTGTGGCTGGTGTAGGCCGCTCTTAGGGCTGCAATCCCATTAACGGGATCGATATGACAACAGCCAGTGAAAGTGCAGGGCTCCAAATTCAAAACAACAGAAATCTCATAATTAAAATTCCTCAAACATACATGTGTCTTACACCGTTTTAAAGATAATCTTGTTGTTAAACCCACCACAGTGTCCGATTTTCAAATAGGTTTTACAGCGAAAGCATCACAAACGATTATGTTAGGTCACCACCAAGCCAAAGATAGGAGTCACAAAAAGCAGAAATAGAGATAAAATTCATCACTAACCTTTGATGATCTTCATCAGGTGACACTCATAGGACTTCATGTTACACAATATATGTATGTTTTGTTTGATAAAGTTCATATTTATTTAAAAAAAATCTGAGTTTACATAGGCGTGTTACGTTCAGTAGTTCCAAAAACATCCAGTGATTTTGCATAGCCACATCAATTTGACAGATATACTTATCATAAAGTTGATGAAAATACAAGTGTTAGACATGGAATTATAGATAATGCTCTCCTTAATGCAACCGCTGTGTCAGATTTCAAAAAAGCTTTACGGAAAAAGCAAACCATGCAATAATCTGAGAACGGCGCTCAGAAAAAAATACAATTCTACGCCATGTTGGAAATAACATTATAAATATTCCCTTACTATTGATGATCTTCATCAGAGTGCACTCCCAGGAATCCTAGATCCACAATACATTTTTAATTTGTTCGATAATGTCCATTATTTATGTCCAAGTAGCTACTTTTGTTAGAGCGTTTTGTACACAAATCCAAATGCTCGTGCAGGTCCAGCCGAACGTCGGACGAAAAGTTCAAAAAGTTATATTACAGGTCGTAGAAACATTTCAGACTAAGTATAGAATAAATTTTTAGGATGTTTTTATCATAAATCTTCAATAATGTTCCAACCAGAGAATTCCATTGTCTGTAGAAAAGCCATGGAACGCAGTTCGATCTCATGTGAAATGTGCATGACCAGGACCTGGCTCTCTGCCAGACCACTGACTCAAAGAGCTCCCATCCGGCCCCACATCACAGTAGAAGCCTCATTCAAGTTTCTAGAGATGGTTGACATCTAGTGGAACCCCTAGGAAGTGCAACTTGAACCATATCCCACTGTGTATTCGATAGGGCTGAGTTCAAAAACTACAATCCTCAGATTTCCCACTTCCTGTTTGGATTTTTTCTCAGGTTTTTTCCTGCCATATGAGTTCTGTTATACTCACAGTTTTAGAAACTTCAGAGTGTTTTCTATCCAAATGTACTAATATGCATATATTAGCATCTGGGACTGAGGAGCAGGCCGTTTACTCTGGGCACCTTTCATCCAAGCTACTCAATACTGCCCCTGCAGCCATAAGAAGTTAACTGACTTGCCTAGTTAAATAAAGGTAAAATAAATATAAAATTACAGTTGAACTTGTATAATATGGTTTGATTCCCCAAAAAGTGAAAGGCTAACACCTATTTTTTTGGGCTAAATTAATATTGTGACTTCTGTTGATATAATGCAATCACGAGATGCACCATTATCGTTAGTCACTAACACAGACTGTGAAATGTATTTACAATTGAAGTGTGTTCAACCCGTAGGAGATGGGCAGCATGAAAAGCCTCCTGTGTCTAGATGTATCAGAGAACAAGCTGGAGCACCTTCCAGAGGAGATGGGTGGCCTGGTCTCCCTTACTGACCTGCTGGTGTCCCAGAACCTCATCAATGCTCTGCCAGAGGGCATAGGTCAGCACGCTGCTGCACTGTACACGACAATTGTGTGTGTGTGTGTGTGTGTGTGTGTGTGTGTGTGTGTGTGTGTGTGTGTGTGTGTGTGTGTGTGTGTGTGATTTTACTATCCTTGTGGGGATCAGAAGTCAGAAATTCGGACAAGTGGGGACATTTTGCTGCTCCCCACAAGGAAAAAGGCTTGGTTAATGGGTTGGGGTTGAAGTTCGGTTAGGTCAAGGTTGGGGAAAATATAATTTTAAATGGGAATCAATTGTTTTGGTCCCCACATGGTTAGTAAAATAAACGTGTGTGTGCATTTGTGTCCACTCATGCGTTTGTATGCATGTGTGTTTGTGTACATGTTTGTTATTGGTCACTTGTTTCACCATGTCATGCATTGGACCATGCTGAAACTGATTAGGTCAAAGATGGGATCAACATCAATGTAAACTGAGCATAAACCGGAAGTTAATCTGAACAGATTAAACCATGTTTAGTACTTTTACCAAAAGAGATTGTGAATCACATAATAAGATAGTCCACATTTGGTAACTGAACTGATTTAATAACACAGGTGATGTATCCCTTAAGGCACAATATAACTTTGGATGAATGGAAAATTAAATGTGACAGTCATTAAATCCATATAAAATGATTTGATGTTTTATTGATCTGTCGTTTCATTAGCCATAGGCTCTAGTGTTGGTTGCAAATCAACTAACTTGTTTTACGAATTATATTGATTGCCATGCTATCCTCACTACTCTCATATGTCTATTTTTTTTTTTTGCTCTGCAGGAAAACTAAGGCGACTGTCGATATTGAAAGCAGACCAGAATCGGCTTGCCCAGCTACCAGAGAGCATTGGCAACTGTGAGAGTCTCACTGAACTTGTGCTCACTGAGAATCGGCTACAGGTGAGTTTGTGGTTGCGCTATACTTCCTCATATATACATATCAAACCTGCCCTCATAATAATAAGTAAGACCCAATTACTTTTCTTTTATGTAATTGAGATCACAAGACACATGGCTGACTTTTTCAGCCCACGACAAACACTTTAATTTGATATAACTCTACTCTAATGGCTGCCCTCTTTGGTCCTTTGAAAGACCTTGTGACTTAGTGTAGCATAACAAATTGTATTTTTACTTCTGAAGGGATGTATTCTCTTATTGTGTAACCTTTGACCTCCATTATGCCCTTAATCTTCACTTACTAATAGGCTAAAAACATCTAAGTGTGCGCCAGGAACTTATCCTCTTTACCACTAGCCAATCAGATATGTTTATGTCATCCTCACAGTGGGACTGTGCAGGTAATCCCCATGCTCAGGCCACTGGCCGGTCTACTGTCACTGCTACACCTATTACTGTATGTGGAAACTGTAGATGTTTAATGTATTATTTCTTAATTGTTGTTTCTCTCTTTAGAGTTTGCCAAGAAGTATTGGTAAACTAAAGAGACTTTCCAACTTCAACTGTGATAGGAACCGACTAGCGTCCTTGCCAAAAGAGGTATGCTATAGTCTTTCAACATGTAATCACTTGAAGCAAATGTGAAACTTGTTGATGAATCGTAGGTCCTTCATGCTTCACAGGAAACCACATTCCATAGTCTAGTGCAGTTATTCCCAACCTGGGGTACGGGTATGCGCAATGCCATCGGAGGTACGCCAATACAAATGTGGTTCACATACAAAATAACTTTTTTAATATTTTAAATTTTAAAAATAAAATTATCTTCACATTTTCATACAGTCCATATATATATTTTCCCACGGGGCTGTACATTTGGGTGAGTTTTTCTCTCTTGCCTGAGTAGCCTCGTTTCACTGCCTAAAATTAAACCATCTAGTGTTCAGAGAAATAACAACAATGTCAAATAGAGGTAGCCTTGTCAAATAATTAACACCCAATCACACCAACCGTTACTCTCTCGCGGGAATTCCACTAATGGTCCGTGTGTAGCCAAACGTAGCTGCTGCTCATTCCGTTGGCTTGAAAACTGATAAATGGTTAAAAACAAGTAAGGCCTTGTCCATACCAGCAGTACTACACCTGCACCTGTTGACGACACGCGTTGTGCTGCTTCCACAAGCACATCCAATGCTAGCATCAGTAATTCTACATTTGTTGTTAGCCCAGCTAGCAAGGACACTGACAATTGTGAATCTGATGCAGCCAAAGAGCTACTGCCCCCTTACCCGGGAAAGCACCGAACAACAGACAAGGACATTGGACCATCAAATAGGCGCAAATAGGATGAGAACTACATTGATTTGGGGTTCACTTAGATTGGGAGTAGTGCCATTCCTCAGCCACAGTGTGTTATGTGAAAAGTACTATCTCACAACTCGATGAAACCTTCACTCATTTAGAAACAAAAAAATGTCAATTAGAAAAATAAGCCACAGTTTTTTGTGCGAGAATTAAGACGACTTTCAAGTAGTCAGACGTATATAAAAGCAACAGATAACATTAATAAGAAGGGGCTAGAAGTGTCTTACATGGTGAGCTGCTGAGTGCCAAGGACAGGCAAGCCCCATACTGATGTGGAGGACTTCATTCTTCCTGCTGCCCCGGATATGGCTGAGACAATGCTGGGGGAAAAGGCAAAAAAAATATACAGACAATACTTTCATCAAACAACACTGTTTCACGACACATCAGTGACATGACAGGAGATGTTTTGAATCAATTATTTCTTCGCATACAAGGCCAGTGAATTCTATGCGTTACAGCTGGATGAGTCAACAGATGTGGCGGGCCTGGCACAGCTCCTGGTATATGTTTGTTATGTTTATGGGGGTCAATTAAGGAAGACATCCTCTTCTGGAAACCAGGACAACAGGAGACGATTTTTTTAAAGTATTGGACAGCTTTGTGACATCAAATGGACTTTGGTGGTCAAGATGTGTTGGTATCTGTACTGATGGCGCAAAAGCCATGCCAGGGAGACATAGGGGAGTGGTAACGCGCGTGCAAGCAGTTGCTCCCGACGCCACTTGAGTACACTGCAGCATCCACTGAGAGGCTCTTGCTGCCAAGGGAATGCCTGACAGCTTGAAAGACATTTTGAACACTACAGTGGATAACTTTGTTAACTTTGTTAAAGCAAGGCCCCTGAACTCTCGTGTATTTTCTGCACTATGCAATGATATGGGCAGCGACCATGTAACGCTTTCACAACATACAGAAGTGCGTTGGTTATCAATTTTATTGAGAGACTATTTTAAAGTTCTTTACTCACCACAAGTTTCACTTGTCTGACCGCTTGCCTGATGATGAGATTCTCACATGACTGGCCTATCTGGGTGAAGTTTTTCTCACCTGAATGATCTGAATCTAGGATTACAGGGACTCTCCACAATTATATTCAATGTGCGGGACAACATTGAGGCTATGATTAAGAAGTTGGAGCTCTTCTCTCTCTGCATTAACAAGGACAACACACAGGTCTTTCCATCACTGTATGATTTGGTGTGCAAATGAACTCAAGCTTACGGACAATGTCAAATGTGATTTAGCGAAGCACCTGAGTGAGTTGGGTGCGCAATTACGCAGGTACTTTCCAGAAACGGATGACCCAAACAACTGGATTCGTTATCCCTTTCATGTCCTGCCTCCAGTCCACTTACCGATATCTGAACAAGAGAGCCTCATCAAAATTGCAACAAGCGGTTCTGTGAAAATTTGAATTTAATCAGAAGCCACTGGCAGATTTCTGGATTGGGCTGCGCTCAGAATATCTTTCCTTGGCAAATCGCGCTATTCAGACACTGATGCCCTTTGTAACCACGCACCTATGTGAGACTGGATTCTTGACCCTCACTAGCATGAACACTAAATACAGACATAGACTGTGTGTGGAAAATGATTTAAGACTGAGACTCTCTCTAATACAACCCAACATTGCAGAGTTATGAGCATCCTTTCAAGCACACCCTTCTCATTAACCTAGGATGAATTATTCACATTTTTCGATGAACAATTAAGGTTTTATATGTAAGATAGTTAAATAAAGAGCAAAATTATTGATTATTATTTGTACCATGGTCCTATAAGAGCTCTTTGTCACTTCCCAAGAGCCAGGTTGTGACAAACTCACACTCATTCTTATGTTTAATAAATATATCGTATAGTTAGGGTGTGTGTGGGGCAGGCTTACAATGATGGCAAAAAACAACATTTGAGAGTGCACTGACCCTGGTGCTAGAGGGGGGTACGCAGCTGGAGGTTGAATGTTTGAAGGGGTGCGGGACTATAAAATGTTTGGGAACCACTGGTCAAGTGTATTTGTGCCAAGCTTTTATCATCTTAGCTATATTTTTTTATGTTGTCAGGACATGAGGCTGCTTCCTTCTTTCTGGGATACAAGCACTTTTCCTTCTTTTTTGTCAGTTTTCTTCCATCTCCCGTTGTGATCTTACCGTATCGATCACGTTTTGTGATGCAGCAGTGAAGTAGTTCCACTGGACATTGTGATTTACAACCCCGTTCTTGTATTATCTGAATGAGTGGGGACTGGATCCAAAGCAATGTCTTCCCTTGGTGCGGTGAGCCACTTCTTCTGTGGGTGCTCTAGAATCAATGTGTGAGTGAAGTTGCTTATTTTTATGTAATGCTATGTTAACCATTTTACTCCAATACTGTAAGCAAAATGCTTGTGCATGCTAGGTCTGAACATGCTCAGAAAAAGCTAACATAAACCTTGATTGCATCTCATTTTGCCTTCATGATTTACCCTGCTGCTCGGACAAATGGATGTAAAATCATAGAAGCCTCAGTCCCTGAGTCAGTGGAATCTGGTTAGTGCATCCCCCAGTGATCACTGTATGATTTGCATGCAGAGCTTTGCTGGACTAAACCTGACCCCCTCTGATTTTAATGGGTATTGTAAAAAGGCTAATCCTTACACCTGCTAACCAGCAAATCTGGTCTCTGTGAGCTGAATCCCATTCAGTGGAAGCGTATGCTACAGTGGTACTATACAGGCAAAGGTCGATTTGTCATATCGACCTGACCTGGAGCACTCTCACAGGCACAAAATCCATCTCCCACTGTGACTGTCTTCACCCTAGACATGGCTGTGTGACTCTTCATTGTGTGTGTGACTTTACTGTCTGTTTGTACTTTAGCATGATTTCAACTCTCCGGCTTCAGCTCTCCGGCTGTTGGCATGCTCTCTTTTGTTTCCAGGGGATTCAAGCACAGACAAACAAGCGCACACACACTGACTGCAGTTCTCTGGTGTATTCAGCACTTTTTTATTGTCCCAGAATGCCTGCTTCGTGTGCGTGTGAGAGATACGGTTGTTCATTCTAGCCTCTTGTCTATTAAAGCGAAGGCAAGCTCCCTCTGGTTAAAGTTTAATCTGAAAGAGCCCTTTAGTAGTTATACAATGTCCCTGTGTCTCAGTGTGAGTCCACAGAAATTTGCACAGATAATGTCATTGTTTTATTATCTCTAACCATTAACATTTCTAACAGTAACAATAGTACTAGACAACTACTTGTTTACAGGTGTCGGGATGTAGCTATGTTCTTTTTAATTAATAGTCATGACTGATAATTGGCTACAAGTTTCAAAACCTGATCTTGTTGTGATTTTAAATCCATACATTCAAGGTAAGATATCTGCTGGACCTTGGCATATTTCCATTTTAATTTAACAGTTGCATATTAATTTAGTAATGACCCCACCCCCCCCAAATAAAAAGGTCTGCAATTTGTTCATATTTCCAATGCACAATTCTAATGAATTTCATAGACAAAGTACCCGGTATTGACGTTGTTTAAGCGTGGGCCCATGCATGTAGTACTTTGTTAATTCTACTTCTGAGGTAATGACTAGACTTTGAGTAGAACCTGTGTGTTGCCTACTAACTGTAACTCCTGCTGATATTTGGACTTCTCTTCGAGGCACCTCTTTAAATCAATCTTTAGTACTCCAGTGAGAGCATCAGCTTAGCCAGATCCTTTTAACATGATGAGACTCCATTACTGTATTTGGTCCAAGTTCAGGTCTGTCTGGCCGCTGGCTGATAGTAGATTACAGTCTGACTACAGCACTTTAGCTGGCCCATCCGGTCCCTACTTCAACACACTACTAATTGCAGCTAATTTTAGCTCCTACTTTGCCAAACTCCATAGCCCAATTCCATCAAGATGCCCAATTCTGTGGCAAAGCACCCAAATGCTCTTAATGGTTTACCTATCTATGCCCATTATGCCAAATAGATTTTAGCATTTTTTTAATACATTTTTATAAACAAATTAATGTTCTGTGATTTAGAAAATGCTAAGGTATAAAGGTAATAATTGTTATTATATTTTTTTACATGAACTGTTCTTACCAAAGCCTACTGCTCAAGATGTCTGTGTGCCTCAAAGAACACCTTCTCTGTTCGTATATGGAATTTTGTGGGTGTGTGATGATAAATTAAAACAGTGTCTTTTAGAGTTTTAAATTGTCTTATTTGTATGCCTTTCTTTCCTAATCCAGATTGGAGGCTGCAGTAGCCTGAATGTCTTCTGTGTTCGAGGGAACAGGCTGACAAGAATTCCTTCTGAGATCTCTCAGGCCACAGAACTGCATGTGTTTGATGTGTCTGGAAATAGGTAGGCTACATATAAATTAAATTCAATGTATATTTATTAGTCTATGATCGTATTCACATTACATTATATACACAACTGGGCAAAGTTTTAGAACGTCTACTCATTCAAGGGTTTTTCTTTATATTTTTTTTACTATTTTCTACATCGTAGAATAATAGTGAAGACCTCAAACTTATGATATAACACATGGAATCATGTAGTAACCAAAAAAGTGTTAAACAAATCAAAATATTTATTTTATTTTAGATTCTTCAAATAGCCACCCTGTGCCTTGATGACAGCTTTGCATACATACAATTGGTATTCTCTCAACCAGCTTCACCTGGAATGCTTTTCCAACAGTTTTTGTTGGAAAATATTTCCCACATATGCTGAGCACTTGTGGGCTGCTTTTCCTTCACTCCAACTCATCCCAAACCATCTCAATTGGGTTGAGGTTGGGTGATTATGAAGGCCAGGTTATCTGATGCAGCATCATCACTCTCCTTCTTGGTAAAATAGCCCTTACACCGCCTGGAGGTGTTGGGTCATTGTCCTGTTTAAAAACTAATGATAACTAGTCCAACTAAGCCCAAATCAGATGGGATGGCGTATCGCTGCAGAATGCTGTTGTAGCCATGCTGGTTAAGTGTGCCTTGAATTCTAAATAAATTACAAGCAGTGTCACCAGCGAAGCACCCCCACCATAACACCACCTCCTTCATGCTTCATGGTGGCAAATACACATGCGGAGATTATCGATTCACCCACACCATGGCTCACGAAGACACGTCGGTTTGAACCAAAAATAGGAGCGAGGGGAACAACCACTCCAAGTCTCAGAGCGAGTGACATTTGAAATGCTATTAGCGCGCACCCCGCTAACTAAGCTAGCCATTTCACATCGGTTACACCAGCCTAATCTCGGGAGTTGATAGGCTTGAAGTCTTAAACAGCGCAATGCTTGACGCACAATGAAGAGCTGCTGGCAAAACGCAAGAAAGGTTTGTTTGAATGAATGCTTTTGAGCCTACTGCTGCCTACCACCGCTCAGTCAGGCTGCTCTATGAAATCATAGACTTAGTTATAACATAATAACACACAGAAATACGAGCCTTAGGTCATTAATATGGTCGAATCCGTAGACTATCATCTCGAAAACAAGACGTTTATTCTTTCAGTGAAATACGTAACCGTTCCGTATTTTATCCAATGGCTGGGATCCATTAGTCTAAATATTCCTGTTACATTGCACAACCTTCAATGGTATGTCATAATTATGTAAGATTCTGGCAAATTAGGCGGCCCAAACTGTTGCATATACACTGACTCGCCGTGCAATGAACACAAGAGAAGCGACACAATTTCACCTGGTTAATATTGCCTGCTAACCTGGATTTCTTTTAGCTAAATATGCAGGTTTAAAAATATGTACTTCAGTGTATTGATTTTAAGAAAGGCATTGATGTTTATGGTTAGGTACACATTGGAGCAACGATACGCACCACATCGATTAAATGCAACGCAGGACACGCTAGATAAACTAGTAATATCATTAACCATGTGTAGTTAACTAGTGATTATGATTGATTGATTGTTTTTTAGAAGATAAGTTTAATGCTAGTTAGCAACTTACCTTGGCTTACTACGTTTGCGTAACAGGCAGTCTCCTCGTGGAGTGCAATGAGAGGCAGGTGGTTAGAGCGTTGGACAAGTTAACGGAAAGGTTGCAAGATTGAATCCCCTGAGCTGACAAGGCCGAAAATGTGTTGTTCTGCCCCTGAATGGGGCAGTTAACCCACTGTTCCTAGGTCGTCATTGAAAATAAGAATGTGTTCTTAACTGACTTGCCTAGTTAAACAAATATTAAATAAAAAAACAAATTGGCCAAATCGGTGTCCAAAAATACAGATTTCCGATTGTTATGAAAACTTGAAATCAGCCTTAATTAATCGGCCATTTGATTAATCGGTCGACCTCTAGTTGGTAACTTTATTGATCTTTTACTCTGCAGCTGGGTCTTCCATTCCTGTGGCGGTCCTCATTAGAGCCAGTTTCATGATAGCACTTGATGGTTTTTGTGACTGCACTTGAAGAAATTTTCAAAGTTCTTGAAATGTTCCGTATTGACTGACCTTCATGTCTTAAAGTAATGATGGACTGTCGTTTCTCTTTGGTTATTTGAGCTGCTCTTGCCAAAATATGGACTTGGTCTTTTACCAAATAGGGCAATCTTCTGTATATTCCCCTACCTTGTCACATCTCAACTGATTGACTCAAATGAACTTTTATTTAACATTTATTTCACTAGGCAAGTCAGTTAAGAACAAATTATTTTTTACAATGACGGCCCATCAGTGCCTCTTAACAAGGCACACCTGTTAATTGAAATGCATTCCAGGTGACTATCTCATGAAGCTGGTTGAGAGAATGCCAAGTTGACAGCTTTGCACACACAAGTCCTAGGGTTGCTATTTGGAGAATAGCCACTTTTTTTGGGTACTACATGATTCCATATATGTTATTTCATAGTTTTGATGTCTTTACTATTATTCTACGATGTAGAAAATAGTAAAAATAGAAATAAACCCAGGGGTTTTTCTCCAAAGAAAAACCCCTGAACGAGTTCTAAAACTTTTGACCTGTAGTGTATATTATTATACTCCAGTCCCAGTAATGCTTTTAGATGTAGCAAAGTAAGTCATAATATTTGACACCAATGTAGACTCTGAGCTATCCACAAATCAATAAGGGTCACTAAATATTCTCCGCAGTCTTTCAATAACACATTATCATCTCTCTCCAGACTACTCCACCTACCCATATCTCTGACCATGCTGCGACTCAAGGCCCTGTGGCTGTCAGAGAACCAGTCTCAGCCTCTACTCACCTTCCAGAATGACATGGATCCAGAGTCGGGGGAAAAAGTGCTCACCTGTGTTCTCCTGCCCCAGCAGCCTTTAGAACCTGACAGTAAAGGTAAGGTCTTGTCATGTACTACCAACTCTGTGGTCTTGTGGATAGAGTATCCGCCCTGATATTGGGAGTTCGATACCCGGCCGAGTAATTTTTATTTAACCTTTTTATTTAACTAGACAAGTCCGTTAAGAACAAATTCTTATTTTGCAATGACGGCCTACCCCGGCCAAACCCTCCTAACCCGGACGACGCTGGGACAGTTGTACTCCGCCCTATGGGACTCCCGATCACGGCGGGTTGGGATACAGCCTGGGATCGAACCAGGTTTTGCAGTGATGCCCCTAGCACTGAGATTCAGACCGCTGCGCCACTCGGGAGCCTAAAGACTGTAAAAATGTGACCTGATGCGTCTCTGCTTGGCACTCTGCATTAAAGGGAAGATTTGTTTTATCCTTCCAATATGACATATCACTTTACATTTGTATTTCGGGAGAAATGTATATTTGATATAATTTGTATTTATTTATTTCACCTTTATTTAACAAGGTAGGCTAGTTGAGAACAAGTTCTTATTTGCAACTGAGACCTGGCCAAGATAAAGCAAAGCAGTTCGACACATACAACAACACAGAGTTACACATGGAATGAACACAACATGCAGTCTATAATACAGTAGAAAAAAACATAAAACAAAGTCTATATACAGTGAGTGCAAATAAGGTTAAATAAGGGAGTTAAGGCAATAAATAGGCCATGGTGGTGAAGTAATTACAATATGGCAATTAAACACTGGAATGGTAGATGTGCAAAAGATGGATGTGCAAGTAGAGATACTGTGGTGCAAAAGGAACAAAATAAATAAATACAGTATGGGAATGAGGTAGATAGATGGGCTGTATACAGATGGGCTATGAACAGGTGCAGTGATCTGTGAGATACTCTGACAGATGGTTCTTAAAGTTAGTGAGGGAGATGGGAATCTCAACTTCAGTGATTTTAGCAGTTTGTTACAGTCAGTGGCAGCAGAGTACTGGAAGGAAAGGTGACCAAAGGAGGAATTGGCTTTGGAGGTGACCAGTGAGATATACCTGCTGGAGCGTGTGCTACAAGTGGGTGCTGCTATGGTGACCAGCGAGCTGAGATAGGGTGGGGCTTTACCTAGCAGAGACTTGTAGATAACCTGTAGCCAGTGGGTTTGGCGACGAGTATGAAGCGAGGGCCAGCCAACGAGAGCGTACAGGTTGTAGTGGTGGGTAGTATATGGGGCTTTGGTGACAAAACGGTTGCACTGTGATAGACTACATCCAGTTTGCTGAGTAGAGTGTTGGAGGCTATTTTATAGATGACATTGCCGAAGTCAAGGATCGGTAGAATGGTCAGTTTTACGAGGGTATGTTTGGCAGCATGAGTGAAGGAAGCTTTGTTGCGAAATAGGAAGCGAATTCTAGATTTAATTTTTGATTGGAGATGCTTAATGTGAGTCTGGAAGGAGAGTTTAGTCTAATGTAAAGTGGAGCACTAGACGAGCAGGAGTGAAGCCACTGTCCACATAAGACGGTAAAGACCCACATATCGAGTCCTCGTTATTTTTGCAAAGAAAAATTGGCACTCTGAATAAAGCCAATTTATCATTTGACCATATCCTGGGATTTGTTTTATTTTTATTTGTCAGCTAAAAAAAGTTGCACTTATACTGTGCGCAGGCTTTTAGCATAGCCCCTTTTACACTTCTGCTTGCTTACCCCTACTAGCTAACCACTAGCAGCCTTGAAAAGCATCACTTATTAGCAGTTCAGTTTCTTTACATAGTAGACATTGAACGTCTATAACCAAACTGGCAAAAACTCTGTTGTTGGCCGATGGTAGCTATAGCTAGCCACCTGCTAGCCTGAAGGCTAACATTGCTAATGTTGCTAGCAGCAGTAACAGTAAATCCAGGTATACTGGTTAACACACATTCGCTACCATGATATCCTGCAAGTTATATCTTGCCTAGCTAAATAAAGGTCAAAAAAATATTAACTCAGCCCCAGCAAGTAGTTCAGCAAAAATAAAGACATACCCTATATATCCAATAGTACCCCTTCAAACCACACCCGTTGCTGACAGGTGTATAAAATTGACAGGTGTATAAAAACATTGGCAGTCGAATGGCCTTACTGAAGAGCTCAGTGACTTTCAACGTGGCACCGTCATAGGATGCCACCTTTCCAACAAGTCCGTTTTTCCACATTTCTGACCTGCTGGAGCTGCCCCAGACAACTGTTAGTCAAGTTATTTTCAAGTGGAAACATCTAGGAGCAACGAAAGCTCAGCCGCGAAGTGGTAGGCCACACAAGCTCACAGAACGGAACCGCCGAGTGCTGAAGCTCGTAGCACATAAAAATCGTCTGTCCTCGTTTGCAACCCTCGCTACAAAGTTCCAAACTGCCTCTGGAAGCAACGTCAGCACAATAACTCTGTCTGGAGATTTATGAAATGGGTTTCCATGGCCAAGCAGCTACACGTAAGCCTAAGATCACCATGCGCAATACCAAGCGTCGGATGGAGTGGTGTAATTCTCGCCGCTATTGGACTCTGGTGCAGTGGAAATGCGTTTTCTGGAGTGATGAATCATGCTTCACCATCTGGCAGTCCGACGGACGAATCTGAGTTTGGTGGATGCCAGGAGAACTCTAGAACTCTCATAGTGCCAACTGTAAAGTTGTAATGGCCTTGGTTTTTTTTCATGGTTTGGGCTTTCTTCCAGTGACGGGAAATCTTAACACTACAGCATACAATGACATTCTAGGCAGTTCTGTGCTTCCAACTTTGTGGCAAAAGTTTGAGGAAGGCCCTTTCCTGTTTCAGCATGACAATGCCCCCGTGCGTGAAACTCTGTTGTTTTTGTCACACTGCTTTGCTTTATCTTGGCCAGGTCACCAGCATGGTTACCACAGCATTCTGCAGCAATACGCCATCCAATCTGGTTTGGGCTTAGTGGGACTATGACCCAATACACCTCCAGGCTGTGTAAGGTCTATTTTTACCAAGAAGGAGAGTGATGGAGTGCTGCATCAGTTGACCTGGCCTCTACAATCACCTGACCTCAACCCAATTTGAAATGGTTTTGGATTAGTTGGTCTGCAGAGTTTTTTTAAAATTATTTTTTATATTTTTTGTTTTACCGTTATTTAACCAGGTAGGCCAGTTGAGAACAAGTTCTCATTTGCAACTGTGACCTGGCCAAGATAAAGCAAAGCAGTGTGACAAAAACAACAGTAATTGTATTTCACATTGTGAAAAGAAGTGTGTGTATAAAATGTTTATAAACTTTTGCATAAAGACATTTTTAGGAAGACTACATTGCCGTCATTTCTTTCAGATCTAACAAACATCCATTTTCATCACCAGTAACAAAATGCTAACATCTATGAACTGCTAGCAAACTTGCTAGCACAACAAGTGAACAACTTTAGGAGGGCAAGCTTGCCAAATAGAGACCCCTGGAAATCATCCCACGAAAGTAAGAGCTGCAATTAAACCGAAAGTATACGGTCAGAGGAGAATTATAATTCTGATAAAGGAATTTTGGGTGGGGGGTGAAATGGAGGCATGCTAGAACAAAAGAAACGCAACGCCATGTGAAAATTACTAACAAATGAGTGCAGGAAATTTAAGAAATTCATAAATTCAGGAATTGAACAAATAACTATGCAAATGGAAAACCATTGGTTGAGTTTTGGAATTTGAGGCTACAAAAAGGGATTTTAATTCCTATGCAATGTTCTACAAATAGGACTAGTTCACTGTCAGTTTTGTCCTATTATTTTTGTTGAAGTTTTGT
Organism: Oncorhynchus gorbuscha; assembly: GCF_021184085.1. Taxonomy (NCBI): domain Eukaryota; kingdom Metazoa; phylum Chordata; class Actinopteri; order Salmoniformes; family Salmonidae; genus Oncorhynchus; species Oncorhynchus gorbuscha. The sequence continues at coordinate 81,707,629 of NC_060178.1, read as the reverse complement.
TGAACAGTAAAAAGTAATCAGAATGGAGAAAAACCCATTTCAAACCACTTGGAATTCATGTGTTGCCATCCTAGGGCCATGCACTACCCATAAAGCATATTTAGAACTTTTATTATTCAGAAACCTCAAATACCGTCCTACCTTTAAAAATGCCAGGATATCATATTTTAAGCTGTCACTGAGCTTTGTATGTTCTACTGTCAAAACCACTATGACCACCGCAGCTGCCTACAGTAAAAAGAGACCTGTAAATGTCAGTGATTCTTTCTATATGGGCTTCAATTTGTATTACGTGATCTTGGTCATTGGCAATTTCATTACCTAAAAGCTTTCTCAGGGCTCACTGGCCTCTCTATACACCTACTGTATGTAATCATTTATAGATCAGCTATAAGCGCCTTTACTTCAAATTCTACCCCATAGTGAAATTAGTTTAATCCCACAGGTTATATCCTATTCCCATTCTATGTCACTCCTTTGCATATTGTCCAGTCCTACAAGCATTAGATTTGGTCCGTGATTTATTAGATTTGATCAAAACCGTGGGGCACTTATCACACATCTACTTCAATTTCTGAAGCTGGTAATTTGAATGAACTTGTCCTCTGCAGCAGAAGTAACTCTGGGTCTTCATTTCCTGTGGCAGTCCTCATGAGAACCAGATTCATGATGGTGCTTGATGGTTTTTGTGACTGCACTTGAAGAAACTTTCAACGTTCTAGAAATGTTCCGTATTGACTGACATTCATGTCTTAAAGTAATGATGGACTGTCGTTTCTCTTTGCTTATTTAAGCAGTTCTTGCCATAATATGGACTTGGTCTTTTTTTTTCCAAATAGGACTATCTTCTGTATACCCTCCCACCTTGTATAATAATAATATAATAATATATGCCATTTAGCAGACGCTTTTATCCAAAGCGACTTACAGTCATGTGTGCATACATTCTACGTATGGGTGGTCCCGGGGATCGAACCCACTACCCTGGCGTTACAAGCGCCATGCTCTACCAACTGAGCTACAGAATGCTGTCACAACACAACTGATTGGCTCAAATGCATTAAGAAGGAAAGCAATTCCCCAAATTCACTTTTAACAAGGCACACCTGTTAATTGAAATGCATTCCGGGTGACTACCTCATGAAGCTAATTGAGAGAATGCCAAGAGTGTGTGAAGCTGTCAAGGCAAAGGGTGGCTATTTGAAGAATCTCAAATATTACATTTTTTTTATTTGTTTAACACTTTTTTGGTTACTACCTGATTCCATATGTGTTATTTCATAGTTTTGATGTCTTCACTGTTATTCTACAATGTAGAAAATAGTCTAAATAAATGAAACACCCTTGAATGAGTAGGTGTTCTAAAACGTGTGTGTGTGTGTGTGTGTGTGTGTGTGTGTGTGTGTGTGTGTGTGTGTGTGTGTGTGTGTGTGTGTGTGTGTGTGTGTGTGTGTGCGCACGGAAAGTGTTCAGAGATCTTGACTTTTTACACATTTTTATTATGTTACATACTTATTCTAAAATGGATTAAATAAAATAGAAAATCCTCATCAATCTACACACAATACCCCATAATGACTAAGAAAAAACAGGTTTTTAGATTTTTTGCTAATTTATAAAAAATAATAAACCGATACCTTATTTACATAAGTATTTAGACACTTTGTTGTGAGACTCGAAATTGAGCACAGGTGCATCCTGTTTCCATCCATCATCCTTAAGATGTTTCTTTCTGTGGAGTCCACCTGTGGTAAATTTCAGTTGATTGGACATGATTTGGAAAGGCACAGACCTGTCTATATGAGGTCCCACAGTTGACAGTGCATGTCAGAGCAAAACCCAAGCCATGAGGTAAAAGGAATTGTCTGTAGAGCTCCGAGACAGGATTGTGTTGAGGCACAGACCTGGGAAAGTGTACCAAAAACTGTCTGCGGCTTGGACAGCTTTTTAAAATTATTATAATTTTTTTTCATTTAACTAGGCAAGTCAGTTAAGAATAAATTATTATTTATAATGACGGCCTAGGAACACTGGGTTAACTGCCTTGTTCATGGCCAGCATGACCAATTTTTACCTTGTCAGCTCGGGGATTCAATCTAGCCAACTTTCGGTTACTAGCCCAACGCTCTAACCAGTAGGCTGCTTTCTGCCCCAGATAAAGAGGCTTAACTCCCAACTGAACTTCTGCCATTAAAATCTTTCTCTGCTGGGCGAGGAGAGGCTCGCTCTCTGACTCAACTGAGGCCTTGTGTAATCTAGGCCTGATCCAACTGTTGATAGTGATTATTTTGCGCGATCTCCACAACCTGGTTGCTGCACCCACATGTCATGTTTTTATTTTATTTGAATCATTGAGTGAATGACTACGGAGCATGTGTCGTGGAAATTTCCTCTATTTACCAAATCATGGGAGCAAACCACACACACACACACGTCAGAGTTAGTTATAAAAGTCCATCTTTAATTATATGAGCTCTATCACAATCCTGTGACTCTCAGATCAATTCAGTGTCTCTCAGTGAATTCTCTGAGAGCCCCCTTACAATGCAACTGAGTTCCTTTAATAGCAAAGTCACACATAGTCAGACAGCATAGACATAATTCATCGTTCAGCTTTGTCTCCTTTCCCAAACCCCAGAACCATAAACCAATCCTCCATATCAACAGGCATATATCAAATTGTCATTTAGATACAACCAACTCAAAATTACAACCAAACCTGGACAAGCTCACGGAAAGGAGAGTGAGGCTATAGGTTAAGATAGAAATAACATTAGAGGGAGCATAGAATGATTCCAGACACTGCCACCCTTCTTTCCCCACTAAAAAAAGGTAGTGAGTAAAAGATATATTTAAACATGATGACACTTTGACCTCTCCCCTCTCAGTGGCCCATGCAACTTAGTCTTGACATAGAACAGATAACTGCAACCTCGCCACAGTATTATACAAAAATACCATTCTGATGAGAATTAACTTACACATATTTGATGAATATTAAACATCTTAAATATGTTACCAACAAATTCAGAATCTTCCCTAACACATGTTCCTTGTTACGCCCATCCCCCTTAGTCCCTGACGTGCCTCGGAATGAGAGGACTATGTGCTTATGTTCCATTCCATGACCCTCATTCACTTGTGGAGCAGCAGATGAGGATCTACAACTTGTGGAGGTCAAGTCAGTGAGCTCGAATTTGGGGGGAGATTGTCTAGCTCTAAGCTTGTGACTAAGCTGGGATTTGAAACTGTGATCTGGATGTTTCCAAGCGCTCATCTGGGGGGTTGGGGGTGCAGATTGAGTGACGCAATCATACCAAACACATTGATTGTAATCCGTTGGTTAATTCAGGCCACTTTTGTGTTTGTTTTTACACAGGTCTTACATTTCAAGCATGCATGTGAACATAATTTTGAAAAGCCGATTATTAACCTCTCTGGTTTCGAGGTGGGACGGAGGTCCCACCTCGACATCAGCCAGTGAAATAGCAGGGGCGCCAAATTCAAAACAACAGAAATCCCATAATTAAAATTCCTCAAACATACAAGTGTTATACACCATTTTAAAGATAAACTTCTTGTTAATCCAGCCGCTGTGTCAGATTTCAAAAAGCCTTTACGGCGAAAGCAAACCATACGATTGCGTTAGGTCAGCGCTTAGCCACATAAACTATATAGCCATTTTTCAACCAAGGAGAGGTGCCACAAACGTCAGATATAGCGTTAAAATTAATCACTTACTTTTGATGATCTTCATCTGGTGGCACTCCCAGGACTCCATGTTACACAATAAATGTTTGTTTTGTTCGATAATGTCCCTCTTTATGTCCAACAGCCTCAGTTTTGTTGGTGCGTTTAGTTCAGTAATCCAAAGGCACAAAATGCGCTCTCAACATCCAGATGAAAAATCAAAGTACAATAAAAGTTCGTAGAAACATGTCAAATGATGTTTAAAATCAATCCTCAGGTTGATAAATAATCAATAGTATTTCAACCGGACAAAAGCTTTGTCAATAGATCACGCGCTGGACTCGTGTCTGGAAATATCCACTGTCCACTCATTGAAAGTGCTGTATCTCCCTCGTTTTTCAGAGTAAAAAAAAAAAAGCCTGAAAAAATGCCTAAAGACTTGCCACACGTAGAAGAAACCATAGAGATTGTGAACTGGGTCCTAAGTCTTTGTATGGTGGATAGGCTTTCAATGGAAAAACAGCCTTTCAAAATAATAGTACTTCCTGGATGGATTTTCCTCAGGTTTTCGAGTGCCATATCAGTTCTGTTATACTCACAGACATTATTTTAACAGTTCTGGAAACTTTAGAGTTTTCTATCCAAAGCTACCAATTATATGCATATCCTAGCTTCTGGGCCTGAGTAGCAGGCAGTTTAATTTGGGCATGCTTTTCATCAAAAAATTCCTAATGCTGCCCTTTACCCTAGTGAAGTTAATAAAGATGTGAATGATTACTATCCTCACACACACATCAAATGTATCCTGTTTTAGGCTCAGACAACCTTGCTCGCTGCGGTGCTCTGGAAAGCCTGGTGAATGACGTGGTGGATGACACCTGGGATGACAGGGCCATGAACAGGATCAGTGCAATCCACTTCCTGGATGATAACGATGACGAGGATGATGAAAAGGTGAGGTGAAGCGCTAGAAGTGTGTGAAGGGGAATGACAGGAGGCGATGAGGTCGAAAAGACCTTTCACCATTCACAGGGGTCGTTTGAAACGTCAACTGTCAATACTCACTAAACAAGGAATAGAGATTTAAAGATATATGTATTCAACTAATATAAAGCGTTGTTGAGTCCATTAACTGGTTGAAAACTAGGTTTGATCTTTCAGATCTTTTAAATTACAGACTGGTCCAAAATGATTGTTAGCCTTGATAAAGATAAGAAAAAAAAGACTGTATAATACAAATACTGAGCTATATTGTATGTAAAAGGGAAAAAAAGACAATTGCTCAGATAAAGATTTTGTTTAACAATTTAATATTATTTTTCCTCAAAGATAAGTCAAAATTATTGGCACCCTGGTTTTCAATAATACCTTTCAATAACTCACTGCACTGAGCCTTTTAAAGGGATCTTAGACCATTCCTCCATACAGTTTTTCCTGATCCTTGATATCCTTCGTCTGCACTTATGGACTTGCCCTCTTCAATTCAAGTCTCATAAAATATTTTTTAGAAAAGGGCTCAATTCCATTAATAATAGAATATACCATTTAGCAGACGCATTTATCTAAAGCCAACTTAGTCATGCGCACATTTGTATTTTTACGTATGGATAGGTGTTATCTTTGGAAGGTAAGGTATTGAAAACAGAGGTGCCAATAATTTTTAACCCTAGCTTTTTGAGAAAAAATGACTTGATTTAACAAAATCTCTCTCTGTGCAACTGTATTAAGTATAAAATAGTATCCTCATTTTCTTTAGCATACAATATATATACAGTATTAAAGAAACATATTTTGTCAAAGGTGCCAATAATTTTGGACCTTAATGTATGTCCAAGTGCATATGTACACTCAGTTGCCAGTCTATTAGGTAGACCAATATAGTACCGGATCATAACCACGTGCTTCCAGAACAGCCTGAATTATTTGGGGTCATGGAAATGTTGCTCAAATGGTATCAAGGGACCCAAGGTGTACTAGGCCCTGGACTCATGCTGCTTACACCAAATCCTGACTCTGCCATAAGCATGACACAACATGAACCGGGATTTGTCGGACCAGGCAATATTTTATTCCCACTCCTCAATTGTTCAGTGTTGGTGATTGCGTGCCCGCTGGAGCCGCCACTTGTTTTTAGCTGATAGGAGTGGAACCTGGTGTGGTCATTTGCTGCAATAGCACATCCGTGACCAGGACTGAGATGCAAATTTCACACCACTGTTGTTCTGCGCCATTATTTGCCTGTTTGTGGCCCACCTGTTCGCTTGAGCGATTCTTGCCATTCTCTTTCGACCTCTCATCAACAAGCTGTTTTCATCCACGGGACTGCCATTTACTGGATGTTTTTTGCACTATTTTCAGGAAAGCCTAGACACTACCGTGCATGAAAAGCCTAGGAGGCCGGCCGTTTCTGAGATACTGGATCATACCACGGTTAAAGTTGCTTAGGTCACCCGTTTTGCCCATTCTAATGTTCAATCGAACAGTAACTGAATGCCTGTCTGCCTGCTTTATAGTATATAGCAACTCATGGCCATGTGACTCACTGTCTGTAGGAATGAACCATGCATAAACTGGTGACTGAGTGTATAACATATTATATATGTTGCTATGAAGGTAATATAATACATGACAGAATGACAGACCTGTTGATTAATCTGGGTCCATTCAGTCTTACAGATCCGTCTCACTGTTTCTCCTCCCTGTCCCTCTTTATTTCCTCCCCACAGGGAACGCTGATGCGACGGGCCACTCCTCATCCAGGCGAGCTGAAGACTATGAAGAAAGCAGCGGAGAACCTCCGCAACGACCTGAACGCTGCCAAAGGCTTGGATTCCAACAAAAACGAGGTCAATAATGCTACAGTCACCACGTCTGTGTGACTCTTACCTCAGAAACATTCTTACCTCTTGTGTCTCTCACCATGTTCTCCTGCACAACCCCCTGAACCTACTTTTCCCCACAAACCCCGCTGTGATCTACCTACCCCTCCTGCAGCTCATCCCTGGGACTCTGCTGTGATCCTCTTGTCCAGTATCTTACTTCATCTCCAATACCCTGCACGGTATCTGCCTCAGACTACCAGGGCCCATGTGCCTTCTTTTCAAACTATTGTGCTATCTTTTCAAACCGCAATAATATGCACAGGTGTGTTCCTTTTTAAAGGTATTTTTTAAAGTTAGTGCTTTTTAAAGATGTATTTTTTCCTTCTTTTTTTTTACAGACAATAGGTAGTTGCACTACTGTAAGTCTTAAGTATATTAAATATTGTTGACATCTTTATATATATTTGTTTTATTTTTTAAATACTGGGGGAATATTTCTTTTTACATTTTGGGGATACTTAGTTTTTGGACCTACTGATTTAAGGATTATTGTATAGTCATTTGTGAATATCGATACTTTTATACTTTTTGGCAGCTCAGATGGTGTAAATTAAAACAATGTATAGCAAGTTTCTTAAACTATCGCAGAATTTAAAAAATGTTATCTTGGTATTTGGTACGTATTTTATTTCCTTTTTAGTGTTTTCCTTTTAAGTAAAAAAAAAATGCAGTTGCTAATGTCTTATCAAAACAATATAATTCCCTTTGGGTGAGTAGACAGCCTCGAATCTTCTTTTCTACTCCATTGTCAAACTTCTTAATCAAATCCTAAACTCATTTTTACATAGACATGTTTGGTAATTTTGTAATTAAGTTTGGAACAGGTACCGTAACCACTCTCCCACAACAGATTGAGTGGAAGTGACAAGGCTGTCTTACTTTCTTTCATTGCGATTCACTGCTTTGAAATGTTTTCTTAATACCAGATACCAGAAACAGCTGCATTTTAACATTTGCCACTTTCTCCCTTTAACACATGAGCTTAGACTTTCAATGGCCAATTTCATTACAAACAAGGTAATAAGAACCAGGGTGGAATCTTTTGAAAATGCAGTTTAAGCATACACTAATGCACTTCTTAGTTTATTGCGTCTTAATAAAACGGAATGGTACACTACAACATTGATTTAACTTTTTTTGTTTTAAATGTATTTCAAGGAGAGGACCATATAAATTTGTTTTAATGTGGATTTCATCTTTCTTTTAAAATTATTTTATTTTAATGATCAAGCTGCACAAAAACACAATTTGAAATTGGCATGGACACTGAGCCTACAGATTTGGATGACTTTTAACCACTGATAAAATAAAATGGGTTTAAAACCAAACATGATTCGTTATTCCCCTTAACTTCGTTTTTAGTCCATTAGTCTTTAGTGTTTCAGCCTTTAGTCCTTTATGAAAAATGTAGACCTTCTGTTTTTGCTTCACCATCTCACAATTGTTAACACGTCATCTAACGTCTCATAACTGTTAACATGTCAAATCATAAACGCCATATTTTTTGTATTCAAGCCGCACAAGCCCGTTATCATTGGATTATTCTTAAATACTGTATGTATTTGCCATTAAAATTGGATTAGATTTTAACCGTTTAATTATTTTATTTTTTTAAGGAAATCACTCAGTTTTAACAAAGCCCATTGATAAAAAGCTCATTAGGGTGGTCATTCACACGTTAGTACTTTTTCCTCAACCATTCATCTCCTGTTTTGTCCATCCAACTTGCATTGCATGACTTGTATATATAGTATGCAACACCTCACCTAACTGTCATGTGCTGTATGTGAAGTCTGCTTGTCTTGAAATGAGTGTAAGTATGGACTGCATTCAATGTTGCATTCACAAAGTTTAAATTCCATTTGTTTATCTCAAGTAGATGTTTATATTGTATTAATACAATGCAATGGGTATCGTTATCCCTAACTGTTCCCTGGTTTTATTTAGGATTGTAAAGGCAAATTATACATCCCCTGAACAGCTTGTATGATTTTCAAGTCTACAGTACCTTCAGAAAGTATTCATACCTCTTGACTTATTCCACATTTTGTTCTTACAGCCTGCATTTAAAATGGATGAAATATATTTTCCCCACCTATCTACACACAATACCCCATAATGACAAAGTGAAACATGTTTTTAGACATTTTTGCTAATTTATTGAAAATTAAATACAGAAATATCTCATTTACATAAGTATTGACCCGCCTGAGTAAATACAAGTTAGAATTACCGCTGTGAGTCTTTCTGGGCAAGTCTCAGAGCTTTGCACACCTGGATGGTACAATATTTGCCCATTATTCTTTTCAAACCACTTCAAGCTCTGGCAAATTGGATGTTTATCGTTGCTAGAAAACCATTTTCAAGATTTGCCTAGGGTTTCAAGTAGATTTAAGTCAAAACTGTAACTCGGCTATACAGGAACATTCACTGTCTTCTTGGTAAGCCACTCCAGTATAGATTTGGCCTTGTTTTAAGTTATTGTCCTGCTGATAGGTGAATTAATCTCCCACTATCTGGTGGAAAGCAGACTGAACCAGGTTTTACTCCAGGATTTTGCCTGTGCTGATAGGTGAATTCATCTCCCACTATCTGGTGGAAAGCAGACTGAACCAGGTTTTACTCCAGGATTTTGCCTGTGCTTAGCTCCATTCAGTTTCTTTTTGTATCCTGAAAAACTCCCCAGTCTGTAATGATTACAAGCATACTCATAACATGATGCAGCCGCCACTATGCTTGAAAAATATGGAGTATACAGATAGCTTAGTGGTTAGTGGTTAGTGTTGGCCCGAGCTGACAAGGTAAATATCTGTCATTCTGCCCCTGAACAAGGCAGTTAACACACTGTAGGCCGTCATTGTAAATAAGCATTTGTTCTTAACTGACTTGTCTAGTTAAATAAAGGTTCCTTTTTTTTTAAATAAATAAAAAAGTGTTGTATTGGATTTGCCCCAAACATAACACTGTATTGAGAACAGGATGCATGTTTTGGAATAGTTTTCTGTACAGGCTTCCTTTTCACTCTATCAATTAGTTTAGTATTGTGGAGTAACAAGAATGTTCTTGATCCATCCTCAGTTCTCGTATCGCAGTCATTAAACTCTGTTTTAAAATCCCTGGGTGGTTTTCTTCCTCTCCGGCAAGTGAGTTAGGAAGGGCGCCTGTATCTTTGTAGTGACTGGGTGTATTGAAACACCATGCTCAAAGGGATATGTTTACCCATCTACTAATACTGTAGGTGCCCTTCTTTGTGAGACATTGTAAATCCTTCCTGTCTTTGTGGTTTAATCTTTGTTTGAAATTCACTGTGGGACTGAGGGACCTTAAAGATAATTGTATGTGTGGGATACAGAGATGAGGTAGTAATTCCAAAATCATGTTAAACGCTATTATTATTAAACAGAGGCCATGCAGTTTATTATTATGTGACTTGTTAAACAAATGTGTACTCTTGAACTTATTTAGGCTTGCCATAACAAATGGGTTTAATATTTAATGACTCAAGACATTTCAGCTTTTAATTTTTAATTACTTTGTGAACATTTCAAACAACTTCATTCCACTTTGACATAATGGGGTATTGTGTGTAGGCCAGTGACCATAAATCCCATTTTTAATCCATTTTAAATTCAGGCTGTAGCACAACAAAATGTAAGTCAAGGGTTTGTGAATACTTTCTGAAGGCACGATATCACCCTGCTTCTGAAGTGTTCTGGTCCTTAATAGATAACCAATAGAACTGTGTAGCTTACTTTTCCTTATCTGCCATTTTGTAAAGGAAGTGTGTACATCTCCCAAAGGGACTGTCTCTCTGATTTCATCATTCCTGGAAAGGCAGAGCTCACTGTTTCCTGCCATGTCAGTAGACTTCTATAATTGATTAAAACCTCTAGATTGCTACAATATCCTTTGGTCTTAGCAGCTGCAATAATGTACATGGTGCTTTGTCTCTGAAACCTGACAGAAATGAAATACAATCATCTACTGATAAATATGCATAGAGCTGGTCGTGACCGGCACTGAATTGCATGAGCATGCAGTTCTTAAGTGTGTAAAATAATTAACAAGAATGTAAACTAATTGAGACTGGAGAAAAAAAGTTTCCTTTCATCTGAAATGTAGACCGATATACCGTCCAGTAAGAATCTAATTTCACAAGAACTAATTATCTCTGAAAACAGTACTGCTACATTACAGTGCCTTGAGAAAGTATTCGGCCCCCTTGAACTTTGTGACCTTTTGCCACATTTCAGGCATCAAACATAGATATAAAACTGTATTTTTTTCTGAAGAATCAACAAGTGGGACACAATCATGAAGTGGAACGACATTTATTGGATATTTCAAACTTTTTTAACAAATTAAAAACTGAAAAATTGGGCGTGCAAAATTATTCAGCCCCTTTACTTTCAGTGCAGCAAACTCTCTCCAGAAGTTCAGTGAGGATCTCTGAATGATCGAATGATGACCTAAATGACTAATGATGATAAATGCAATCCACCTGTGTGTAAGTCTCCGTATAAATGCACCTGCACTGTGATAGTCTCAGAGGTCCGCTAAAAGCGCAGAGAGCATCATGAAGAACAAGGAACACACCAGGCAGGTCCGAGATACTGTTGTGAAGAAGTTTAAAGCCGGATTTGAATACAAAAATATTTCCCAAGCTTTAAACATCCCAAGGAGCACTGTGCAAGCGATAATATTGAAATGGAAGGAGTATCAGACCACTGCAAAGCTACCAAGACCTGGCCGTCCCTCTAAACTTTCAGCTCAAACAAGGAGAAGACTGATCAGAGATGCAGACAAGAGGCCCATGATCACTCTGGATGAACTGCAGAGATCTACAGCTGAGGTGGGACACTCTGTCCATAGGACAACACTCAGTCGTATATTGCACAAATCTGGCCTTTATGGAAGTGGCAAGAAGAAAGCCATTTCTTAAAGATATCCATAAAAAGTGTTGTTTAAAGTTTGCCACAAGCCACCTGAGAGACACACCAAACATGTGGAAGAAGGTTCTCTGGTCAGATGAAACCAAAATTGTACTTTTTGGCAACAATGCAAAACGTTATGTTTGGTGTAAAAGCAACACAAGCAATCACCCTGAACACACCATCCCCACTGTCAAACATGGTGGTGGCAGCATCATGGTTTGGGCCTGCTTTTCTTCAGCAGGGACAGGGAAGATGTTTAAAATTGATGGGAAGATGGATGGAGCCAAATACAGGACCATTCTGGAAGAAAACCTGATGGAGTCTGCAAAAGACCTGAGACTGAGACGGAGATTTGTCTTCCAACAAGACAATGGTCCAAAACATAAAGCAAAATCTACAATGGAATGGTTCAAAAATAAACATATCCAGGTGTTAGAATGGCCAAGTCAAAGTCCAGATCTGAATCCAATCGAGAATCTGTGGAAATAACTGAAAACTGCTGTTCACAAATATTCTCCATCCAACCTCACTGAGCTCGAGCTGTTTTGCAAGGAGGAATGGGAAAAAAATTCAGTCTCTCGATGTGCAAAACTGATAGAGACATACCCCAAGCGACTTACAGCTGTAATCGCAGCAAAAGGTGGCGCTACAAAGTATTAACTTAAGGGGGCTGAATAATTTTGCACGCCCAATTTTTCAGTTTTTGATTTGTTAAAAAAGTTTGAAATATCCAATAAATGTCTTTCCACTTCACGATTGTGTCCCACTTGTTGTTGATTCTTCAGAAAAAAATACAGTTTTATATCTTGATGTTTGAAGCCTGAAATGTGGCAAAAGGTCGCAAAGTTCAAGGGGGCCGAATACTTTTGCAAGGCACTGTACATAGCATTCCTCCTCATGCCATGGTGATTTTTTTGGCAGTCTGTCTAGTGCCTGCACAGTGAACTCACTGTATCATGATTCCATTTTAATCCTTCAAAAATACAAATATTTAATCTGAGCATTATTAGTGCCAATGATCTAAAGGAACATTTACATTTAGTTCATAATCAAATAAAGTGTATTGTTGCTTAACAATACATAATCTAACACATTTTTCTGTGTTAAATTGTAATTTATGTATAATGTGCATCTGGTTTCCTCCTGGCTTTGTATTCTTATTGTGCAATAACTTCTGGATTTATCTCATTTTGAACAGCAATGCCTTAAATGTTCAATTCAGCTATTTTGACTTTATCAAATCTTTTCTGGTTAACAATTAAGTACCTGATTTGTTTTTAAATTAAAATCGTAAAAAATAAACAAATAGCTTAGCAAAGAAAAACCTCTCGAACAAGGATTTTGCTAGGAGTGATTTGAATGGGCAAGGTAAAACTGATAATTAGCCGTTATTGGCAGAGAGCTTTGGAACTCTTTTCTTATTGGTCTATTAACTACTTTACTGCATGTGTTACCATGAAAGGCCAAAACTCCCTCCCACCAAAACAGGCAGAAATTTCAGCTGGACTTTTCAAACATCTCTTACACTAAAAGGGCATTATCATTTCATGGTAACACATGCAGTATATGTATGTATGTATGTATGTATGTATGTATGTATGTATGTATGTATGTATGTATGTATGTATGTATGTATGTATGTATGTATGTATGTATGTATGTGTGTGTGTGTGTGTGTGTGTGTGTGTGTGTGTGTGTGTAAACCACAGAAAAATCTTGTTTTTGACTGCTCTAGGCCTTTAAGATGGAGTTCATTGGAATTTTTCCAAATTAAATAGCTTTTGGGGTCTTGGCTATTTCACAGCACTTCGACACAGTTCACATACACTACATGACCAAAAGTATGTACAAACATGTTCGTTGAACATCTCACTCTAAAATCATGGGCATTAATATGGAGTTGGTCCCCCCTTTGCTGCTTTAACAGCCTCTACTCTTCTGGGAAGGCTTTCCACTAGTTGTTGGAACATTGCTGCGGGGACTTGCTTCCATTCAGCCGTGAGCATTAGTGAGGTTGGGCACGGATTATGGACGATTAGGCCTGGCTCGCATTCGGCGTTCCAATTCATAGGGTTGAGGTCAGGGCTCTATGCAGGCAAGTCAAGTTCTTCCACACCGATCTCAACAAACCATTTCTTTATGGACCTCACTTTGTGTTAAGGGGCATTGTCATGCTGAAACAGGAAAGGGCTTTCCTCAAACAGTTGCCACAAAATTGGAAGCACAGAATTGTCTAGAATGTCATTGTATGCTGTAGCGTTAAGATTTCCCTTCACTGTAACAAGGCGCCTAGCCCGAACCATTATTCCTCCTCCACCAAACTTTACAGTTGGCACTATGCATTGGGGCAGGTAGCGTTCTCCTGGCATCCGCCAAACCCGGATTCAAGCATGATTCATCACTCCAGAGAATGCATTTCCACTGCTCCAGAGTCCAATGGCGGTGAGCTTTACACCACTCCAGCCGACACTTGGCATTGCGCATGGCGATCTTGGGTTTGTGTGCGGCTGCTTGGCCATGGGAACTCATTTCATGAAACACCTGACAAACAATTATTTTGCTGACGTTGCTTCCAGAGGCAGTTTGGAACTCGGTGTGTGTTGCAACTGAGGACACAATTTTTATGCGCTACATGCTTCAGCATTCGGCGGTCCCATTCTGTGGACTACCACTTCGCGGCTGAGCTGTTGTTGCTCCTAGACGTTTCCACTTCACAATAACAGTACTTACAGTTGACTGGGGCAGCTCTACCAGGTCAGAAATTTGATAAACTGGCATCCTATTACAGTGCCATGTTGAAAGTCACTGAGCTCTTCAGTAAGGCCATTCTAATGCCAATGTTTGTCTATGGAGATTGCATGGCTTTGTGCTCGATTTTATACACCTGTCAGCAACGGTTTTTAGCTGAAACAGCTGAATCCACTAATTTGAAGTGGTGTCCACATGCTTTTGTGTCGGTCGTGTACATTCCTGCTTATGAACTTAAAAGAAAAGTAAAGGCAGGTTGTAAGCTGACTGGTATATACAAATGTTTATTGTGTTACTGTGAGTACACTAGTCTAAAACTGTGCACTATTTCAGTTTAAAACTAAATGACTCAATTTTAAAGCAGATTTATTTATCTTTGAAATGTAATCTCAATAAACAAAATTAGTTCTGATCCACAATCATTGTAGACTAATCATAACATGTTTAGCTATGCATGATATTTTCTGACTCTCCAGGGGTGTAGAAATGCTCAGGCTAACACATCCTCCAGTCGCAGCAGTAGCCACAACTGGCCCATCTCTGGCCTGCGCTGGGTGGGAGCCTCCAAGGAGCTCCTGCATGGGGGCCTCAACCTGTTCCCCGTCAATGACAGCGTGAGGGGACGCTGCTCCAGTCCAGAGAAGGATGCTGAGCAGATCGAGGAGGAACAGCTTGAAGACGTGAGCATACTCTTCCGTTGACCTTATCTGTCTCATTGTTGTCTTTGATTTGATTCGATTTTCTTTAGATTTTGAGGTCTCACTTTGTTGACGTCCCACTTATTGGGTATATTGTTTTCTGTCTCCAGAAGTCAAGATCAAAAGGTTGTACTTAAGCTGCTGAAAGCTACAGATTTCAACTTGTTTCTTTCTCTCCCTCTTCCTTCTCTCCCTCCCTTCTCCCAGGATGGTTCTGTCCATTTCTCTGAGGGAGAGGGGATTCCCAGGAGGTTCAGGCATGACAGAGGAGACATCCAGGAGGACAGGAAACTGCAGCGATGCAGAGCTCAGCAAGCAGGGCCCAGTCCCCAGTCCCCCCCACATAGCACTGAAAAGTTTGCTAGCTCCGGGAAACAGGTCCAAGCTGGGGCTGCCGACAGGACCTCGTCACACGACTCGGTCATCTCCAAAGTGCCCTTAAGAGTAAATCTGCACGCCCTATGATATAATGTATTCCATTTGTTTTTCAAACTTCAATTCCTACTAGTGCTAAAATGCAAGTCCCATGGTATAGAAGCTTTGTGGTAGAGGCGTACCATCATTTTTCATTTTGTATCCAGGCCAAGTTCTTTCTGTAGGTCGCTCTGTTGAGATACAGGCTCATTTGTACTCTAATTGTGTTTTTTCCCCACTTAGCTACAGATCAAAGTTTGCGGCCAGAGGGGCAGTCTGGGAATCAGCATTGCAGGAGGGAAGGGCTCTCTGCCTTACAAGGAGCGTGATGAGGTCAGCCTTATCGCAGGAGCAGCAGTGCTGTCAGACTTGATGCGACACTGCTGCAACTCCAATCGAAGCACCACCTCCTGCATTATAACCATAGCTAATAATAATATCTGTGGAGTGGCATTTATTAATGGCAGAAATGTTAGCCAGCAGTAATATAACAAGTAAATATTCTAAGTAGTTGATATTACATTTCAGTGGTAGGTCTCAGCTGACTTATTTAAGAAGCATGAGAGATGCAGACAAATCCAGATTCAGATTATTGGAGGCGCAGTGAAACCACAGTTGATTAAAAAATGTCCTTTGATCATGTTCACTATTTAAATGCCAGTTTTTGTACTTCTACTAGTGTATATTTTCCTTTTTCAGGGCATCTTTATTTCCAGAGTGTCGAAAGGAGGGCCATCAGAAAAGGCGGGGGTCCACATTGGAGACAGAGTACTGGAGGTTGGACCCAAACATCCTCCCATGTTTATAGTCCCTGTAGTTTTAGCCGTTCTGATTATTTACATGTAGGTCTTTTGACCACCATATGATAAATCGCCAGCCCACATCCCCTCCATACCAGGCTTAGTAAAAGAGGCCATTGCAATTCACCTCCTGGCCAGCGGAGGGCGCCATTAGATGGACACAAACTGTTGGCTGCAGTGTTAGACAGCCTCTTTTTCTGCATGTACAGTGAGGGAAAAAAGTATTTGATCCCCTGCTGATTTTGTATGTTTGCCCACTGACAAGAAATGATCAGTCTATAATTTTAATGGTAGGTTTATTTGAACAGTGAGAGACAGAATAAAACAAAAATCCAGAAAAACGCATGTCAAAAATGTTATAAATTGATTTGCATTTTAATGAGAGAAATAAGTATTTGACACCCTCTCAATCAGAAAGATTTCTGGCTCCCAGGTGACTTTTATACAGGTAACGAGCTGAGATTAGGAGCACACTCTTAAAGGGAGTGCTCCTAATCTCAGTTTGTTACCTGTATAAAAGACACCTGTCCACAGAAGCAATCAATCGATCAGATTCCAAACTCTCCACCATGGCCAAGACCAAAGAGCTCTCCAAGGATGTCAGGGACAAGATTGTAGACCTACACAAGGCTGGAATGGGCTACAAGACCATCACCAAGCAGCTTGGTGAGAAGGTGACAACAGTTGGTGCGATTATTCGCAAATGGAAGAAACACAAAAGAGCTGTCAATCTCCCTCGGCCTGGGCTCCATGCGAGATCTCACCTCATGGAGTTGCAATGATCATGAGAACGGTGAGGAATCAGCCCAGAACTACATGGGAGGATCTTGTCAATGATCTCAAGGCAGCTGGGACCATAGTCACCAAGAAAACAATTGGTAACACACTACGCCGTGAAGGACTGAAATCCTGCAGTGCCCGCAAGGTCCCCCTGCTCAAGAAAGCACATATACATGCCTGTCTGAAGTTTGCCCATGAACATCTGGATGATTCAGAGGACAACTGGGTGGAAGTGTTGTGGTCAGATGAGACCAAAATGGAGCTCTTTGGCATCAACTCAACTCACCTTGTTTGGAGGAGGAATGCTGCCTATGACCCCAAGAATACCATCTCAACCGGTCACAAATGGAGGTGGAAACATTATGCTTTGGGGGTGTTTTTCTGCTAAGGGAACAGGACAACTTCACCGCATCAAAGGGACAATGGACGGGGCCATGTACCGTCAAATCTTAGATGAAAACCTCCTTCCCTCAGTAAGAGCATTGAAAATGGGTCGTGGATGGGTATTCCAGCATGACAATGACCCAAAACACACGACCAATGTAACAAAGGATTGGCTCAATAATAAGCACATTAAGGTCCTGGAGTGGCCTAGCCAGTCTCCAGACCTTAATCCCATAGAAAATCTGTGGAGGGAGCTGAAGGTTTGAGTTGACAAACTTCAGCCTCGAAACCTTAATGACTTGGAGAAGAAGAGTGGGACAAAATCCCTCCTGAGATGTGTGCAAACCTGGTGACCAACAAGAAACGTCTGACCTCTGTGATTGCCAAGAAGGGTTTTGCCACCAAGTACTAAGTCATGTTTTGCAGAGGGGTCAAATACTTATTTCCCTCATTAAAATGCTAATCAATTTATAACATTTTTGACATGCTTTTTTCTGGATTTTTTTGCTGTTTTCTGTCTCTCACTGTTCAGATAAACCTACCATTAAAATTATAGACTGATCATTTCTTTGTCAGTGGACAAACGTACAAAATCAGCAGGGGATCAAATACTTTTTTCCCTCACTGTATAGGCTACTGTTACAACAAAGTTATGCTGGTTTGTAGAACAAACAATATTTTGCTCTTAAAGCAAGTATACTAAAATATCTATATCTAGAGAGTAGATATCAATATATGAGTGATATTGATATTGGTCAAAGAATTGACCTTTCATTGGCACTACAAATGAAATGTCAAACTCTTAGACCAAATGTGGATATGAATTGTGGGCCCATAAATATACCTGTTTATTTTCAGTGAATGCACATTTTGATGCGATAGCTTCTATTACCCACCCTTGACCCCTGCTTCTACTTTTGTTGGCATCCAACCATATCATTTGTCACTTGTCCATCCAGGTCAATGGCCTGGACATGCAGCAGGTCAGCCACCATGAGGCTGTCACTGTCCTGAGGAATGCTGGGAGCTGCATCAAGATGAAAGTCATGAGGGAGAGGACTATCCCGCGCCTCCATGCCTGCCGGGCCCAGCAGGAAAGCACTGTTGCCGTCACCGCGGAGACGGACATTCTCATGAGCTGGCAGCTTGTTGACCTGGAGGATGGACGCCAGCGACCCAAGGCCAAGCAGCCAGGTTCGGAGCCCTCTGTGGATTGTGACCTGACCAAGAGGATTGCGGCTGGAATCTGTAACGGTAATGGAGGGGTGAGTGGAGTTGACCACTAATGGCTCTAACTATAATTGTGTTGACAAAATAAAGGTGAGGCAGAACAGAATCATTTTAGGTTGGATATTTCACAGGTATCAGAAAGTCCTCAAGATGTCCTTTTAAAACGACTCCATTATTATACTGTCTTGTGTTCTCTGAACATTCTCTCCAGCTAGGTTATGATTTTCATTATTGTTTGTGTCTTTGTTTCTTTTCAGTCTGATCTGCAGAGCGATCTTAATTGGTCCTTCTTAAAACGAGAACCGGAGGTCTCGTTTAAAAGCAATGCACTTCAAGTGGTGAAAAATACCATGACGGTAAGCAAAAGGATCTTCTCAGGGGTCAAAAAAATATGTCCTTTCCTCACCCTCTCTCCTTTATCTGCACTAGTCTGAAAAACTGACAAGGTGAAAGCCAGCTAGTGGAAGCTCATCATTAGGCTGGTTTTCACCTGGTCAAGTCTTTAACAACCAGTCCAGTTAATGGGAAGGAGACAAAGGCAGGACAGATTTTTTTAAGAGCCTCGCAAGACTTTCTGATGCACATAGCTGTGGGAAGTAGGGGTGCTGGGGGTGCTGTGGCACCCCCTAATAAATGTAAATGATCTTGCCAAAATGTATCAAAAAATGTTTTCCACAAAACTCCTGTCTGAACAGTCATTAAGAAAACAAAAATACTACACCAGAGAGCGTAATTCAGCTACAGAGGTTCAATAGCTTCTAAAAAAAATTGCTGTGGATTAAGTTTTATCACAAACACTTACAGGCGGGAAGGCCACAATTTGGGCAGTACGAGCGCTAAATGTAGAACAGCTTGTTGCATTGTGGCCATAGACACAATCCATACAATGATTTTGGAACCTCTAACCCTGGCACTGACTGGTAAACTGATGGGTACACTAGCAATAGCTGCCAGTCCTGACTTGAATGGGAACTGCCATCTATGGATTATATTTGTATGGCTGTCAGTTTGCCCTTCACACATTTCAAAATACAATAGCGAGAAAAACAGACCTACTGTTTGGAAAGCAAATGACTACGAATCTGTCAATTCTCAACAACGTTTGAGCTATTCTGAGTGAGCAGCACTGTTTTTCAAAGTAGCTTATCTTGATATATTGGAACAAGTGAAAGTTTATTTGTAGCAAACTATATACAGTATATATCAGGATGTCCGATAGGAGAATTTGGTGCCAGACCAGTCATGCATATGCATCGGGTGCGTAACACATTAGGGAGTACACCTACGCCGCCATCAATAAACAAGTCATATTGGCCAAATAAGCCACGTCCTTAAAAACAGCCTTTAACAAATTACAGAAAGACTATTCCTTGTTTCAATTGCGGCCATTCTGACCTTGAGCAAGTCAGTTAACCCCCGATAATAACTGCTCCCTGGGCGCTGATGACGTGGAAGTTGATTAAAGCACCCCCTCTCTGATTCGGAGGGGTTGGGTTAAATGCGGAAGACGCATTCAGTTGTACAACTGACTAGGTATGCTCTTTCCCTGACATTTATGTTTGTTTTTACATTCCTAAAATAATAATTGTCCACCTCATGGTTCAGCTGTCAGAGATTTGAGCACTAAATGCATCAAGACATTATGGGCATATTTTTTTAACCTTTATTTAACTAGGCAAGTCAGTTAAGAACATTTTCTTATTTTTTCTATAGGCTTAGGCATCCACTGTATGATATTAATCTAAAAAATAATATATATCAAACCCACAAATGCTGATGCTCCAGATACTCAACTGTATTGTATTGCTTCTTTAATCAGCACAACCATTTTCAGCTGTGCTAACATATTTGCAAAATGGTTTTCTAATGATCAATTAACTTGGTTGCTGATAATGGGCCTCTATAACTATGGAGATATTCCATTAAAACCGTCCGTGTCCAGCTACAATAGTCCTATACAACATTAACCATGTCTACACTGTATTTCTGATCAATTTGATGTTATTTCATTGGACAAAACATGTGATTTTCTGTCTAAAACAAGGACATTTCTAAGTGACCCCAAACTTTTGAACGGTAGTGTATATAAATAAAGGAAGAGGAGCCCAGAGAGAGAGATATGCAACGACACCTGCATGCATTTCTTAATCCATGTCAGATAGGCTATACAGATATGGGCATGAAGAAGGAGGCTCATTTCTTAATCCATGTCAGATAGGCTATACAGATATGGGCATGAAGAAGGAGGCTCATTTCTTAATCCATGTCAGATAGGCTATACAGATATGGGCATGAAGAAGGAGGCTCATTTCTTAATCCATGTCAGATAGGCTATACAGATATGGGCATGAAGAAGGAGGCTCATTTCTTAATCCATGTCAGATAGGCTATACAGATATGGGCATGAAGGAGGAGGCTCATTTCTTAATCCATGTCAGATAGGCTATACAGATATGGGCATGAAGAAGGAGGCTCATTTCTTAATCCATGTCAGATAGGCTATACAGATATGGGCATGAAGAAGGAGGCTCATTTCTTAATCCATGTCAGATAGGCTATACAGATATGGGCATGAAGAAGGAGGCTCATTTCTTAATCCATGTCAGATAGGCTATACAGATATGGGCATGAAGAAGGAGGCTCATTTCTTAATCCATGTCAGATAGGCTATACAGATATGGGCATGAAGAAGGAGGCTCATTTCTTAATCCATGTCAGATAGGCTATACAGATATGGGCATGAAGAAGGAGGCTCATTTCTTAATCCATGTCAGATAGGCTATACAGATATGGGCATGAAGAAGGAGGCTCATTTCTTAATCCATGTCAGATAGGCTATACAGATATGGGCATGAAGAAGGAGGCTAATTTGTTCATCAAAATGTTAGATTGAGGACTACCAGAGTTATTCCTATGAACTTTCTTCCTCACCTCAAGTTCAACTGTCGGAGTCAGTTGGAGGGGAAGTGTGCACTGCCTTCATATCATAGGCCTGCAGTATAATAGGCTAATAGCCATACCATACCAAACCTTCACAAAAGTTTCTAAACTTTATTGGGGTAATAACAAAAGTAAGTCAAGACTTTGTTCATAGTGAAAATACGAGCAGGATATTATATTGCGGCAAACACAACATTACAGTTGAAACTTCATTTGACCAAAGAAAATGTCCCAACAGAATAAAACAAAACACATTTTGCTTTTTTAGATTTAGGTTATTAAGTAGGCCTTCAATAATAACAATGATACACAATAATAATAAATACAAGAAATTGTATCCTACCTGAATAGTGAGTCACACAGTAGTAGCCCGCATTTGGCCATTTGTGTGGTATTAAAAAATATTCTGCTAATGTCGTTGATCCTATAAATGATGTAGAATTGGATGAAATGCGTTTATAAAACGGGAAAAAAATCCAGACCCTTCTAAAAATAAAAATATATATTTTTTTAAATGTCTGCTGAGCTGCATGCCCGCCCCCTCCAGCATCTCCCACCTCAACACATCTTCCCACCGTGTCTATGCTGATGCAATCTTTGCAACTCGTCAGTCATCTCAGTGTCCCTTAGATGTACACTCTTGTTGAATAATTCATCATTTACAGTATTAGCACTATCAAACGCCCTTAACGGGATTCTTCACTTCAAATGTTTGTCAGATGTGTTCTAAGCTCATAAGTGGTGTAATATCAAGTTTAGGTCATGTCTCACACCATCTGTTGTTTAGATCCTATTATAGTATACCTCAACCCCAGATGAATCGAAAAGATACACACCGTCAAATATCCACATTTTATTCAGTGTGTCTTTTCCATTCATTTGGGATTGTGGTGTAAATTTAGACAACAGATAGTCAGATGTGGACTCATCACAACAATTGTGAAATGTCAGTATGCCTTCAAACAAACTCATTTTATTTCCCACCCATTAATGTTCCATTTCTGGGCAATTTCCTGCTAGATACCTCGGATTATCCTCACCCACCCCTCCACCTCAGACGAGGATGTAGAGCCCTTGACACAGGACCCTGGCAGTGAGCCATTCGAGGACTTTGAAGATCCTGACAGCCACATCCACTCTGAGTGCTTTAACAGTGCGCTCTATCCCCCCTGACCACATGACTAAAGTTTGCAATGTTGAAAACAACTGACTTGTTATACACAATCCACTGGGCACAGATGTTCAACGTGTAGTTTTGATTTACATTTGGTTGAGTTGTAAAATCAACAAAAATGTCACCATGTCATTGGATTTAGGTTAAAAGTTGGGTGAAAAAAATAAGAAATTCCCTTACGTTGATGACTTTTTCCAATCAGTTTTCCACATTGATTGAACGTCAACATATTACATTTTTTTGGTTGAAATGATGTGAGAACTGTCTTTCTCCTGTCTTTTGTATAGATTGACTTGTTTAAAAAATGATATTCCAGCTAAAGATTTGTTTACATGATTAAGAAACTAGTAAAAATGTCCTTGCACTGCTATTTTGGGATGATTTACACCACTGTTTTGTTGAATTAATGTTGATGGCTGCTACAGTAAATGTTAAGACCATGGCAGGAATTAACTCATTAACTTGTGCCAAAACTCTTTGTTTTGGCACAACAATAGACTTGTTTTGCATTGCATCAGCCATGTGGGAGACCAACCACAATGAATCAAGACAAAAATAGTACTGTTAAACTCCAGCTTCTCTGTCTCTGAAAGGGAGATTCACAAAACAAAGGATAGTCATTTAGAGGAAAAATATCTGTACGACACTTAAAATCTGTTGTGCACTTTCAATTTAGAGGTTTGTGTTCAGTTGGGCAAAGTGTTATTCTTCTAGCTACCTCTACCAATGAGCCACTGAAGCAGATGTTTTGGCAAATGTTATGCCCCCCTAGCCACGAGAGAGAGATGTCCTTTTACTCTCCCCAATAGGAGCTTAGATAAAATGTCACATGCCTGGAGTGACTATACAGTGGGTGTGTCCTTGCCGAGGCTCTGGAGACAGTCTGAACCCTGACCCCCTTCTCCTAACACCTGCAACCCAATGCTTTCTTTTCACCTGGTGGAAATATTTCTAATGTATGAAAGGCCAGTCAGTCTAATGTCATAACCTCTTAATACTTCTATACTGGTCTGAGTCACTCGGAAAGGAGTATTTCATGTCGTAGTTGTAGTGATGTCTTCAAATGTACTTTGAATTAAGAGAGTGTGATGTTGCGAAACAGATAGCAAATCAATTGATTTCACACTTCTCAGGTTTGATGCCTCACCAATGCCTTTGGTATTCTCACCACCGTGTGTACACGATGGCCACTTCTAATGTTATTTCAAAAAAATTGTGTATGAAGACTCTCGCCTGAGAGAATATTCTTGCTTACTCTTCAGTCCACGCTGAAAAGCACCAATGTTCAGGTTATGATATGTCAGTTGCGACAAATCATTCTAGGCAGCAAAGCAATAAACCTCAGTATTCCTTTAACATTATTCCATCAAGTCTCTGCTGTCGCTGAAAGGTAACATTGGTATACCAGCAGAGGAGAGGCTTATTGTGGCGATAATGAAAGATTTATGTTGTGCCCACATTTTCTGCAAGAATCTTAGCCAGAGTTTTTAGTTATGCATTGCCTCTGAATAAACATACATTGTTTACTGATTCTAATCTGTGTAAAATCAAAGAAAGAATTGTACTTAACTGGTTACCTGCTACTGTACTAGAATATGGAACACTTTAGACCTCACTTTCCTTGTAAGATATTATTTTATTTTGATGTTCATTCTCACCATTCTTATATTGCCAAATACTTAATTTCTCAATAAAATGTTATCTGAAAGTTTTGTTTTGCAAACTTTTTTAAAGCTCTGTGAAACCTGTATTGAGGTAAGTGCAACTTCAAAAGGGTGTACATGTACAAATGACACAGCTACATATTTATGTTCCTTGTTTGAAAGGGACCTTTTATTTGACCTATGATTAGTTTCTGCTGTGCCGGTGCAACTCTTGTATCCCATTGGCCACAACAGCTTGGTTTTCCCAGCTAGTCTGCAGGATGCTCAATACTCTGCTCAAATAGCTGGAGTAGCAAGGTCACGACCTCCGGCGTGCCCGCCTTTTTACCTTATCTTCCACACACACATTTTTTAAAAACATGTAAAGTGTAAGGGTTTTGACTCTGCAATGCTGCACATTAAATAAACTTGTAAGGGTGGAGCTCCCTGACTTAAATGTAAGATTGACATTTTTTCAAAGAAAGCTGTCATTTCTACTGTATATAAACAGATGGCAGAGTATCATATTACTACAGATTATGTGTGCGTTTGTATTGGATTTAGACGTTATGTAATTCCATCTGTTGAAGTGAAAATCTACTGAATCTGGTTTAGTGAAACTGTCTTGGGTAGGGTGGAGAAGCTAGCAGGTGTTTTAATAAATTGTTACGGTATGAATCCTGAGACTGATGGGTATAGCAGTGCAAAGTCATTATTGCCAGAAAGTTTACAAATTTGATGATAGATCATGTTATTGTTAAATCATTATTGGTTTAATACATTGTCATTAATTTGTCATTCTCAGAGACTAATGTCTCACAATGACTGATATGTCGAGCAGCACGATGATATGTCTGGACAGACGCTGACTGATGACACCACAAGGGAAGGAAGGGCTGAGACAGAGCTCTGATGTTTTTGTTCACATTTCTTGGAAACAGCTATAGAAAGAATGAAGGTCTGCACTCAACAATTTGAAGTGGAAGAAAAAGTTATCCATATTTCTCAGGAAATACACACCACAATACATCAAAATGCAGTGGAGTGAGGGATAGCCTGTCAGTCAGGGTTATTCCTTAGTGTTCCTTCTGGCAGAAGCAGGTTGCTGTGCATTCATAGTGTTGCCATGGTGCAGAGAACATCCCCACAGCCACATACACAAGAGAACATCAATTACTACTGGGTTGGGTTGTTATTTGCTGACACTAACATATCACTTTCTTTCGAATCAAGAAAGTCAAAAACGTATCGCTAAAATCATTTTTGAACCAAATAATGTAGATAACTGGTTCAAAGCAAATAAGTTGTCCCTAAATGGAAAATTATAATTATATTCCAATTCAAATTGAACCTTTTCCCTCTTTCTTTTCAAATTCAGGTTAATCATTTTCGCCTTGAACTGCCACTGATCTGATCACCCCTTTTCTGTATCAGATTAGGGCAAAATTTCCATCACTTACAGAAGTCAGTTTTTATGGAACAGTCTCTCAGACCACCTCAATAACTGAAACAATTTCAACTCCTTCAAATACAAAATTAAAAAAGATCTACTGGATATTCCATACAATGACTCATCCCAATAATCGTCTGCCGATCTGTCAATGTTGATTTGACCGGAATCGATATAATTTATTTTTATCCCTGATCCATCATGTTTTTCTTTGTGTAAATCCCCAACTATTTGCTTCTCTGTTTTAATAATCATGATATCATTTTTTGTTTTGCTCTATAAATATTTGAATCTTGCCCTTACAAGCCCCTCAGTTAGTTTTCTTTTGTTTACCTCTCCTGCACATGCACTTTCCACTTGGCTTTTAAACTCACATTGGTCACGTTCTCCTGCTCAGACGTTATGTGCCACGTCATTGACTGTGCAGTCGGGTACCAGATTGGTGTAACATGATGGGGTTAGCTGATGCGTATAATACCTATCCAGACATTGTACGATCTGGCGTCAGCATCCTGCATTGCACCCCTTGTCTTGTATTTTCTTGTGTGCAATTAAAAAAAAAAAATGTCGACATGTGACTCAAAAGACAAAACCAATCAAAAACGGAATTCCTGGAAGAAGAAAAAAATATATATATAATATAATACAATATAATACATACTTTGTTCTTGTAACATACAAACAATTATGTTTTTTGACTGAATACAGTCAGGGTTTGTCCCAGACACAGAAATTAGTTCAGGTAGGAGTAGAAATGAACTCAGTGCAGTGAAATACACCAATCATACTGTATATACTACCTATCAAAAGTTTGGGGTCACTTAGAAATGTCCTTGTTTTTGAAAGAAAGTGCTTTTTTTGTCCACTAAAATAACATCAAATAGATCAGAAATAGTGTAGCCATTTTAATGTTGTAAATGACTAATGTAGCTGGAAGCAGCTGCTTAAAAAAAAAACATTTTAATGGAATATCTACATAGGCGTACAGAATCAGCAACCATCACTGGTGTTCCAATGGCACATTGTTTTAGCTAATCCAAGTTTATCGTTTTAAAAGCCTAATTGATCAATAGAAAACCCTTTTGCAATTATGTTAGCACAGCTGAAAACTGTTGTGCTGATTTAAAGAAGCAATAAAACTGGCCTTTAGACTAGTTGAGTATCTGGAGCATCGGCATTTGTGAGTTTGATTACAGACTCGAAATGGCCAGAAACAAAACTTTCTTCTGAAACTCATCAGTATATTCTTGTTCTGAGAAATGAAGGCTATTCCATGCGAGAAATTGCCAAGTAACTGAAGATCTTGTACAACGATGTGTAAGAGGACAAGTACATTAGTGTCTAGTTTGAGAAACAGACGTCTCAAGTCCTCAACTGGCAGCTTCATTAAATAGTACCCGCAAAACACCAGTCTCAACATCAACAGTGAAGAGGCGACTTCGGGATGCTGGCCTTCTAGGAAGAATTTCTCTGTCCAGTGTATGTGTTCTTTTGCCTATCTTAATCTTCTATTTTTATTGGCCAGTCTGATCAATAGAAAACCCTTTTGCAATTATGTTAGCACAGCTGAAAACTGTTGTGCTGATTTAAAGAAGCAATAAAACTGGCCTTTAGACTAGTTGAGTATCTGGAGCATCGGCATTTGTGAGTTTGATTACAGACTCGAAATGGCCAGAAACAAAGAACTTTCTTCTGAAACTTGTCAGTATATTCTTGTTCTGAGAAATGAAGGCTATTCCATGCGAGAAATTGCCAAGTAACTGAAGATCTTGTACAACGATGTGTAAGAGGACAAGTACATTAGTGTCTAGTTTGAGAAACAGACGTCTCAAGTCCTCAACTGGCAGCTTCATTAAATAGTACCCGCAAAACACTAGTCTCAACATCAACAGTGAAGAGGCGACTTCGGGATGCTGGCCTTCTAGGAAGAATTTCTCTGTCCAGTGTATGTGTTCTTTTTCTTAATCTTCTATTTTTATTGGCCAGTCTGAGATATGGCTTTTTCTTTGCAACTCTGCCTAGAAGGCCAGCATTCCGGAGTTACCTGTTATGCCTTAGACCCCCCTCCCCCCAACACCACATAAAGTATATTTGGTGAAAGATAAAAATCCAACTAAAATCGTAGCTGAGAGAGAACTTAGTGCTTTTGAAATGATACACTATGTGTGGGGCATTTAACACTGTCTGCTGACATCTGGCATTGCACATGTAAACACAATTACTATGACAGAATGGGTTAGGCTTGCCAACTCTATTGTTAGTAGATGTAATGTACAAATTATCTGACATTTAGCAGACGCTTTTATCCAAAGCGTCTTAGTCATATTTTACATATGCATGGTCTGGTAATTTAACTCCCTACCCTGGTGCTTCTAGCACCGTGCTCTACCAACTGAGCTGCAGAGGATATAGAGTACACACTTCTTCCTCTCATTATATTGCAGTTCCAGTCCTAGACAGGGGGGGGGGGAATTATTGGGCAGAGGTGGACAGGGACAGCTGTAACAGGAATGAGGAATGTGACACGCTCAAGGGCTTAAACTCCACTCCAAGGTCTGTTTTCGTTGGCTGGTCAGGAGTGACACGGACTGGCCGGGTGGGGGAAGGCACATTTTAAAGCCTAACTTGTTTTGAGCCACCTGATGAGTCATTATTCGGAGACACTCAGTTAGGAGCAACAGTCTGCTGTCTCGATTTACTGTCAGATTTCAGGTGGATTTGACTTGTCATGGGTAGACGAACAGGTCTGCTCTGTCTGCTCTCTCTACTGCCGAATAAACTAAACCAGTTCTACTGCAGATTCACCCCCCCATCATCATCTACCACCAATCCCCCAAGGACTTCCCTCGCCTACTCCTCTACAGGCTCCCCTCCCCTCTGTCCCAATAGAGTTCACCAGCTTTTAGTCCTAATACCCAGACATTATTTACCTCTGGTTCGTTCAGCCATCCCTATGGGGAAATTAATAGTGAAAGAATAGAGTTTTGGGATAACCGCAGAAAATAAGGTCTGAGGTTAAAACACAGGCTTAGGAGATCTTATAAGTTTTGTTATATGAGATATCCGTCAGTTAACATGACTTTTATGAATTAGGAAGCTTTTGTGCTATTTTAAAATGAGAAATGTTTCAAAATTCACAAAAATGACAGTGTAGCCTAGTGGTTAGAGCGTTGGACTAGTAACCGAAAGGCTGCAAGTTCAAATCCCCGAGCTGACAAGGTACAAATGTGTCGACTTGAACTTGCAGCCTTTCGGTTACTAGTCCAACGCTCTAACCACTAGGCTACCCTGCCTCCCCGAAAACACCAAAACTATGAAATAACACATGGAATCATGTAGTAACCAAAAAGTTTTAAACATATCAAAATATATTTGAGATTTGAAATTCTTCAAAGTTAACCACCTTTGCCTTGATGACAGCTTTGCATTCTCTCAACCAGCTTCATGAGGTAGGAAGGCATTTCAATTAACAGGTGTGCCTTGTTAAAATATAATTTGTGGAATTTATTTCTTTATTAATGCGTTTGAGCCAATCAATTGTGTTGTGACAAGGTAGGGTTGGTATACGGAAGATAACCCTATTCAGTAAAATACAAAGTCCATATTATGGCAAGAACAGCTAAAATAAGAAAAGACAGCCGATCATTACTTTAAGCCATAAAGGTCAGTCAATACAGAACTTGACTGACAGGCAGTCGCAAAAACCATCAAGCGCTATGATGAAACTCTCATGAGGACGGCCACAGCAAAGGAAGACCCAGCGTTACCTCAGCTGCAGATGATAAGTTCATTAGAGTTAACAGCCTAAGAAATTGCAGCCCAAATAAATGCCTCATCTCAACATTAACTGTTCAGAGGAGACTGCGTGAATCCGGCCTTCATGGTCAATAAAGGATACCAATAATAAGAAGAGACTTGCTTGGGTCAAGAAACATGAGCAATGGACATGTGGTGGAAATAGACTGGTGGAAAATCTGTCCATTAGTCTGTGTCCAAATTTGCAATTTTTTGGTTCCATGTCTTTGTGAGACGCAGAGTAGGTGTGTCACACATTCAAAGTCATAGATGCATAGTCACTCATCCTGGCACTGCATATGGTGACGGGTGTCGGTTCTGTTTTTGTCTGTCATGTCTATTTACTTTATTTGGAGTTTTTTTCTCATATTATATCTGTGAAAATGTGATCGCATATGTGGTTCCCACTGTGAAGCATGGAGGAGGTGGTGTGGGGGTGCTTTGCTGGTAACACTGTCTGTGATTTATATAGAATTCAAAGCACACTTAACCAGCATGGCTACCTAGTGGGACTATCGTTTGTTTTTCAACAGGACAATGACCCAATACACATCCAGGCTGTGTAAGGGCTATTTGACCAAGAAGGAGAGTGATGGAGTGCTGCATCATCAGATGACCTGGCCTCCGCAATCAAAACAAATCCAATTTTATTTGTCACATACACATGGTTAGCAGATGTTAATGCGAGTGTAGCGAAATGCTTGTGCTTCTAGTTCCGACAATGCAGTAATAACCAACAAGTAATCTAACTAACAATTCCAAAACTACTGTCTTATACACAGTGTAAGGGGATAAAGAATATGTACATAAAGATATATGAATGAGTGATGGTACAGAGCAGCAAAGGCAAGATACAGTAGATGGTATCGAGTACAGTATATACATATGAGATGAGTATGTAAACAAAGTGGCATAGTTAAAGTGGCTAGTGATACATGTATTACATAAGGATGCAGTAGATGATATAGAGTACAGTATATACGTATACATATGAGATGAATAATGTAGGGTATGTAAACATTATATTAGGTAGCATTGTTTAAAGTGGCTAGTGATATATTTTACATCATTTCCCATCAATTCCCATTATTAGTGGCTGGAGTTGAGTCAGTGTGTTGGCAGCAGCCACTCAATGTTAGTCGTGGCTGTTTAACAGTCTGATGGCCTTGAGATAGAAGCTGTTTTTCAGTCTCTCGGTCCCAGCTTTGATGCACCTGTACTGACCTCGCCTTCTGGATGATAGCGGGGTGAACAGGCAGTGGTTCGGGTGGTTGTTGTCCTTGATGATCTTTATGGCCTTCCTGTAACATCGGGTGGTGTAGGTGTCCTGGAGGGCAGGTAGTTTGCCCCCGGTGATGCGTTGTGCAGACCTCACTACCCTCTGGAGAGCCTTACGGTTGTGGGCGAAGCAGTTGCCGTACCAGGCGGTGATACAGCCCGCCAGGATGCTCTCGATTGTGCATCTGTAGAAGTTTGTGAGTGCTTTTGGTGACAAGCCGAATTTCTTCAGCCTCCTGAGGTTGAAGAGGCGCTGCTGCGCCTTCTTCACTATGCTGTCTGTGTGAGTGGACCAATTCAGTTTGTCTGTGATGTGTATGCCGAGGAACTTAAAACTTACTACCCTCTCCACTACTGTTCCATCGATGTGGATAGGGGGGTGTTCCCTCTGCTGTTTCCTGAAGTCCACAATCATCTCCTTAGTTTTGTTGACATTGAGTGTGAGGTTATTTTCCTGACACCACACTCCGAGGGCCCTCACCTCCTCCCTGTAGGCCGTCTCGTCATTGTTGGTAATCAAGCCTACCACTGTTGTGTTGTCCGCAAACTTTATGATTGAGTTGGAGGCGTGCGTGGCCACGCAGTCGTGGGTGAACAGGGAGTACAGGAGAGGGCTCAGAACACACCCTTGTGGGTCCCCAGTGTTGAGGATCAGCGGGGTGGAGATGTTGTTGCCTACCCTCACCACCTGGGGGCGGCCCGTCAGGAAGTCCAGTACCCAGTTGCACAGGGCGGGGTCGAGACCCAGGGTCTCGAGCTTAATGACGAGTTTGGAGGGTACTATGGTGTTGAATGCTGAGCTGTAGTCGATGAACAGCAATTTGATTGCGATTGCGTTGTCTGTGGATCGGTAAGCAAATTGTAGTGGGTCTAGTGTGTCAGGTAGGGTGGAGGTGATATGGTCCTTGACTAGTCTCTCAAAGCACTAGAATGGTCTAGAATGGTCCAAACACACCAAGACAGTCGTGAAGAGGGCATGAAAAACCCTCACGAATGTTTCAGATCCACAACTGAGAGCATCACCACCTGGAACGGCAAATGCACCGCCCACAACCGCAAGGATCTCCAGAGGGTGGTGCAGTCTGCGCATCAACGGGGGCAAACTACTTGCCCTCCAGGACACCTACAGCACCCGATGTCACAGGAAGGCCAAAATGTTCAAGTACAACAACCACCTGAGCCATTGCCCGGTCGCCCCGCTACCATCCAGAACACGAGGTCGGTACTGGTGCATCAAAGCTGGGGCCGAGAGACTGAAAAACAGCTCAAGCCCATCAGACTGTTAAAACCTGTTACTCCTACCCTCTACTTTTTCGAACATTCTGTTAAAAATTGCGCAACATTTCAGCGCCCTGCTGCTCATGCCAGGAATACAGTATATGCATATGATTAGTATGTGTGGATAGAAAACACTCAGACGTTTATAAAACTGGTTAAATCACGGTTGTGACTATAACAGAACGTGCGTTTCATCGAAAAGTGCAGGAAAATCTGATCACTGAAAATTGAAAAATATATCCATACGCGACTTGACTTTGCAATGCCTACAGCTTCCACACGTTGTCTAGAGTCTTGTCATTTGCCTACTATTTGTTTCTTGGTCAAACAGACGCAAGGCAGCGCATTTCTTCCGGTCTCCGACCGGATATTTTGGTTGAGATTTACCCGGACATTATTTCCAGACGGACAGCTAAAGAATATACTTCGCCTCGTGATCAATTTGATCGCTTATTAACGTTTACTAATACCTAAAGTTGCATTTGTGAAAGTTTATAATCAACTTTTTTAATTAAAAAAATGACGTTACGTTATAAGACGCTATTTTTTTGTTTATCACACAGTCTTCATAGATCGATATCTAGGCTATATATGGACCGATTTAATCGAAAAAAAAGACCCAATAGTGATTATGGAACATCTAGGAGTGCCAACAAAGAAGATGGTCAAAGGTAATGAATGTTTTATATTTTATTTGTGCGGTTTGTGTAGCGACGACTATGCTAATTATTTTGTTTACGTCCCCTGCGGGTCTTTTGAGGTGTTACATGCTATCAGATAATAGCTTCTCATGCTTTCGCCGAAAAGCATTTAAGAAATCTGACTTGTTGCCTGGATTCACAACGAGTGTAGCTTTAATTCAATACCCTGCATGTGTATTTTAATGAACGTTTGAGTTTTAACTAGTACTATTAGCATTTAGCGTAGCGCATTTGCATTTCCACATGTCTAGATGGGACGACTGCGTGCCAGGTAGGAGCAAGAGGTTAAACAGCCATCACTAACACAGAGAGGCTGCTGCCTACATACAGACTTGAAATCATTGGCCATTTCAATAAAGGGATCACTAGCCACTTTAATAATGCCACTAATAATGTTTATATATCTTGCATTACTCATCTCATATGTACAGTGTGTCAGGACCCGGTTACGAACCCGGGTCTCCGGAGTGAGAAACAGTCACTTAACCAACTGAGCCACGAATAGTCGGCAGAACCCAGAAGATGAGGCAGACACAGCAGTACTTGAGACAGTGTATTTAATGAAGTAAAAAAGTGAAGTCCTTCAGGAAAACATGTAACTCCACAACCTCAAAAGGAATTCCACAAGAACAAAGGTAATCCTCCAAGACAAAAAGGTAAATCCACAAGGTGGTAGGTATTGCATAAAAAGCCTCAAAAGATACTCAAAATAAATAAACAAGAACAAAAAACAAAATTCCACGAGAGTCCACCGGGATCAACAAGAGTACACAGAATACTAGGGCTGGGTGCTAACATACAAACACAGAGCAAATAACTGAGGAAAACTAAGGGTTTAAATACAATCAGGGGAAACGAGGCACAGGTGCAAATAATAATGGGGATCAAGGGAAAACCGGAACAACCCTGGCCAAATCCTGACACAGTGGGGAGAACAAGTATTTGATACCCTGCCGATTTTGCAGGTTTTCCTACTTACAAAGCATATAGAGGTCTGTAAATTTTATCATAGGTACACTTCAACTGTGAGAAACAGAATCTAAAACAAAAATCCAGAAAATTACATTTATGATTTTTAAGTAATTCATTTGCATTTTATTGCATGACATAAGTATTTGATCACTTACTAACCAGTAAGAATTCCAGCTCTCACAGACCTGTTAGTTGTTCTTTAAGAAGCCCTCCTGTTCTCCACACATTGCCTGCGTTAACAGCACCTGTTTGAACTCATTACCTGTATAAAAGACACCTGTCCACACACTCAATCAAACAGACTCCAACCTCTCCACAATGGCCAAGACCAGAGAGCTGTGGAAGGACATCAGGGATAAAATGTAGACCTGCACAAGGCTGGGATGGGCTACAGGACAATAGGCAAGCAGCTTGGTGAGAAGGCAAAAACAGTTCACGTAATTATTAGAAAATGGAAGAAGTTCAAGATGACAGTCAATCACCCTCGGTCTGGGGCTCCATGCAAGATCTCACCTCGTAGGGCATCAATGATCATGAGGAAGGTGAAGGATTAGCCCAGAACTACACGGCAGGACCTGGTCAATGACCTGAAGAGAGCTGGGACCACAGTCTCAAAGAAAACCATTAGTAACACACTACACCGTCATGGATTAAAATCCTGCGGCGCACGCAAGGTCCCCCTGCTCAAGCCAGTGCATGTCCAGGCCCGTCTGAAGTTTGCCAATGACCATCTGGATGATCCATGGGATAAGGTCATGTGGTCTGATGAGACAAAAATAGAGCTTTTTGGTCTAAACTCCACTCGCCGTGTTTGGAGGAAGAAGAAGGATGAGTACAACCCCAAGAACACCATCCCAACTGTGAAGCATGGAGGTGGAAACATCATTTTTTGGAGATGCTTTTCTGCAAACGGGACAGGAC
Organism: Oncorhynchus gorbuscha; assembly: GCF_021184085.1. Lineage (NCBI taxonomy): Eukaryota > Metazoa > Chordata > Actinopteri > Salmoniformes > Salmonidae > Oncorhynchus > Oncorhynchus gorbuscha. Next base: position 81,672,917 of record NC_060178.1, on the reverse strand, counting down.
AACTGCACTGTATTGAGAGGAGGATGGATGGGGCCATGTATCGCGGGATCTTGGCCAACAACCTCCTTCTGTCATGTTTTGTCATTAATTATCATGTCTTGTCCCTGTGCTTCCCCTTCTATTCGTTTCCCTCTGCTGGTCTTATTAGGTTCTTTCCCTCTTTCTATCCCTCTCTCTCCCCCTCCCTCTCTCACTCTCTCGCTCTCTCTTCTCTCTATCGTTCCGTTCCTGCTCCCAGCTGTTCCTATTCCCCTAATCAATCATTTAGTCTTCCCACACCTGTTCCCGATCCTTTTTCCTGATTAGAGTCCCTATTTCTCTCCTTGTTTTCCGTTCCTGCCCTGTCGGATCCTTGTCTATATTCACCGTGCTGTGTCTATGTTTTGCCCTGTCGTGTCGTGTTTCCCTCAGATGCTGCGTGGTGAGCAGGTGTCTGAGTCTGCTAGGTTCAAGTGCCTTCCCGAGGCAACCTGCAGTTCTTGATCATGTCTCCAGTCTGTTCTCGTCTTTACGAGTAGTATTATGCCTTTTGTTTTGTTAAGTATCTTACTGGATTAAAAACTCTGTTTTCGCCAAGTCGCTTTTGGGTCCTCATTCACCTTCATGACACCTTCCCTCAGTAAGAGCATTGAAGATGGGTCGTGGCTGGGTCTTCCAGCATGACAACGACCCGAAACACACAGCCAGGGCAACTAAGGAGTGGCTCCGTAAGAAGCATCTCAAGGTCCTGGAGTGGCCTAGCCAGTCTCCAGACCGGAACCCAATAGAGAATCTTTGGAGGGACCTGAAAATCCATATTGCCCAGCGACAGCCCCATAACCTGAAGGATCTGGAGAAGGTCTGTATGGAGGAGTGGGCCAAAATCCCTGCTGCAGTGTGTGCAAACCTGGTCAAGAACTAGAGGAAACGTATGATCTCTGTAATTGCAAACAAAGGTTTCTGTACCAAATATTAAGTTCTGCTTTTCTGATGTATCAAATACTTATGTTTTAGATTCGTCTCTCACAGTTGAAGTGTACCTATGATTAAAATTACAGACCTCTACATGCTTTGTAAGTAGGAAAACCTGCAAAATTGGCAGTGTATCAAATACTTGTTCTCCCCAATGTATATATTGTGTTTTATACTATCTATTGCATCTTGCCTATGCAGCTCTGTCATTGTTCATCCATATTTTTTATGTATATATTCTTATTCCATTCCTTTACCTAGATTTGTGTGTATTAGGTAGTTGTTGTGGAATTGTTAGATTACTTGTTAGATAATGCTGCACTGTCGAAACTAGAAAGACAAGGATTTTGCTACCCTCGCAATGAAATCTGCTAACCATGTGTACGTGACCAATAAAATGTGATTTAATTTGTGCTGACCCCAGTAAAAGCGCTGATGGAGGCGTCGGAGGGTTTTTGGGACCGCAAAATGTCCAGTCTCTACTCCTCCATGCATGCCTTGGAGCACAGCCTCCCGCAGTACTTTGGGGACCACCACCTCTCCTCTCCTGTACCTGACTCCTTCCATGCTCGTTGTAGCACGCCATCAGCCAGCCACAGATCCTCAAACTTTGACCACAGCCCTCCACCTCTTCCAATGGTGGCCTTTGCTGCTCCTCCACCCAGCGGCCCCTGGCCTGTGTACCACTGTGAAGTCGTATGGCTGAAGCTACTCCAAACTAGTGTGCATTGAAGAGGGGAGTGGTCAGTCCTTAACGTCAAGGGCAGACCACACAGGTAGTACAGTCTAAGGCACTGCATCTCAGTGCTAGAGCCCTGGTTCGATTCCAAGCTATATCACAACCGGCCGTGATTGGGAGTCCCATAGGGCGGTGCACAATTGGCCCAGAATCGTCCGTGTTAGGGTTTGGCTTGGGTAGGCCGACATTGTCAATAAGAATTTGTTCTTAAATAAAGGTAAAATAAGTATTTGAAGTGTTTGATGGACTCCACTACCGTGAGGAGCTCTCGCCGAGTGACACGCTTGTGTTTGTTGAATGTTTTGCTGACGTACGCCACCACTCTCCTGTGCCATCCCAGGCTCACAGAGAGACATGCCATGGAATTAGCCGGGGGAATGTAACACAAAGAGGTGCTGGGGGAAAGTCTCACACAGATGTGGGGGAGGGGAGCAGCCATTGGTCTGCTGTCTTATAGTCTGAGTATGGTGGTCATTGGGTTGTGTGAATGTGACAGAGGGGGCCATGGTGAATGCGGGCCTAACCTGAAAGATTAGTGTGCCGCCGTCTCGGTCTTGCTGGCAGCCTGTGCTCCTAAGAAAGTCAAACTCCAGGATACAGGGGTCCTGCACACCATCCACCATCTACACAGGATGATGCATAGTCCTGCCCCCTACTGTAAGAGTCATTATTCCCTCCCTTTCATAGGTGCCAGCTCACCTGTGATCGTTTGGAGCTACACAGTTGTGGGCTCAAACTCAGTCCAACCTGGTACAATGTCCACCCTCACCCGGCTTACTGTGGACCCAGTGTCCACCAGGGCAGAGCAGGGCACCCCCTCCACAGCGACAGGGAAGTCCCCAACACAGGTCCAGCCCACCAGAACAACAGACTCAATCCGCATGCAGTCGTCTGCTTCTGGGACAAATGGAGTCTTGGTCACCCGACTGTGTCATTGGGCTCCTCCTGGCAATGTTGGGGTTTGGGAATGAAAGCCAGGGGTCTGCACCGCCCTGTCTATGCCCTGACATCTATGCCCTGACATTTCTGAAACCACTATCTGGAAAGACACTATCAGCCATTGATTGAATACCGGTTGTGTTTTAAAAATGTTTTTTTTGTTTTGTTGTTGCTGTAATTTATAATTCAACGTCTTGCAGCAGTAGAGAAAGGGAGAGAAAATCATATGTAGCCACAGTCTTTGGTGTTCAATGGAATGTACTGAAGTATCAGTTGTGTATCAGTGTTTGTGCCAAGTTAAAGTCTTTCCTTGTAAATTAGCTATGGTCTCATGATAAACCCAGCCTCACTTGGCAATGGAGAAGATAAGAGAGCATGAAATAAACAAGGCTATTTCTGTCTGCCAACATTAAAGGGAGGAGTGGACACCTGCTCGTTGAACATCTCATTCCAAAATCATAGGCATTAATATAGAGTTTGTCCCCCTTTGCTTCTATAACAGCCTCTATCCACTCTTCTGAAAACGCTTTCCACTAGGTGTTGTAAGATTACTACAGAGACTTGCTTCCATTCAGTCACGAGCATGAGTGAGGTCGGGCCCTGATGTTGGGCAATTAGGCCTGGCTCGCAGTCAGCGTTCCAATTCATCCCAAAGGTGTTTGATGGGGTTGAGGTCAGGGCTCTGTGCAGGCCAGTCAAGTTTTTCCACACCTATCTCGACGAAACCATTTTCCACACCTATCTCGACGAAACCATTTCTGTACGGACCTCGCTTCGTGCACAGGGGTATTTTCATGCTGAAACAGGAAAGCGCCTTCCCCAAACTCTTGCCACAAAGTTGGAAACACAGAATCAGCTAGAATGTCATTGTGATGCTCGAGCATTAAGATGTCCCTTCACTGGAACTAAGGGGCCTAGCCCGAACCATGAAAAACAGCCGCAGACCATTATTCCTCCACCACCAAACTTTACAGCTGGCAATATGCATTGGGGCAGGTAGCGTTCTCCTGGCATCCGCCAAACCCAGATTCGTCCGTCGGACTGCCAGATGGTGAAGCGTCTTTCATCCTGCCAGAGACCATGTTTCCACTGCTCCAGAGTCCAATGGCGGAGAGCTTTACACCACTCCAACCGATGCTTTGCCCTGCACATGGTGATCTTAGGCTTGTGTGCGGCTTCTCAGCCATGGGAACCCACTTCATGAAGCTACCGACAAACAGTTCTTGTGCTACTTCCAGAGGCAGTTTGGAACACAGTTTTTACACAGTTTTTCCTCACTATTGCCCAAGAGTTCTTTGCTGTTAGTCATAATGAGACGTACACTATCCTTTACTTAATTCAAAAGTACTTTTTTTATTTTACTAATTTACACTCACTACGCAACACTCACTACGCACCTCAGCACTTTGCGGTCCCATTCTGTGAGCTTGTGTGGCCTACCATTTCTTCGTGGCTGAGCCGTTGTTGCTCCTAGACATTTCCACTCTTCCACTACAATAACAGCACTTACAGTTGACCAGGGCAGGTCTAGCTTTGACGAACTGACTTGTTGGAAAGATGACATCCTATGACGGTGTCATGTTGAAAGTCACTGAGCTCTTCAGTATGGGCCATTCTACTACCAAAGTTTGTCTATGGAGATTGCGTGGCGGTGTGTTCGATTTTATACACCTGTCAACAATGGGTGACGAATCTGCTGATTTTGAAAGGGGGTCCACATAGGGGGTCCACATTTTGTCAGCTCTTATATGTAGCATAGTAAAATACAAAGCTGTGTCAATTCAGAAAAATGACTAATAAAGCCAGCACTCCCAATATAAGCAAGTTGGTGGCATGGCATCATTGTGCTACCTAATGAAATGAAAGAACATGGATTGCAGTGCCATTTATTTATACCAGCATGATCCAGCTCTCTTAACTGTGAGTAAGGAACTGTAATCATTTACTTCATGTTAATTTCCTCAGGACTTTTTAATGATCCAGTACAAGTGCAATGCTTCAATATTAAACACTCATAGTCTTTGTTCAGTTGTAATTAATACTGTACGCTACACACACTTCCTCATCATTTAGCTTTTGTGAAGTTATAGGGTAAGGGAACAGATTAATTGGATGGATAAAAGGGAGACCGATAGAATGAATATACATTTATTTCGTTTTGACATAGATAGTACAGAACATGTTTTTATTATTAAATTGAGGGGAAAAATTCACTTGTCTGCATTTATTCTCTGTTCCTTGCTCATTCAGCCAACAAATATTAACTGTGAGCTCTTAAAATGTGAACAGGGCAGGGCTCTTTTCTCCCGCCTACATATTCGTACAGTCTGAATGAAGCTTCTGTTCTGATGCATTCCATTTTGAGAACTACATCCCAAAAGTAATTTGGAAAAACACACAGCATTATTGTTTTGAGCAGCTATGGGTTTATTTCATGCAGCTCCGACCAGAATAACTGAAGCAGGCAGAAGGTAAACCACATCTCAGGTCTTCTTTACTCCATTGCAAGATCTTTTTAAATGTTAAAAATAAATACTTAATAGGTATAACTAATCACGGTAGGTGTATTACTAGTGTGCGACAGTGCTACAGCAATCTAAGTTAACTTTCAACTCATATCATTTGATTTGATTTGAATTGTTATTGAATATGAAGATCATGGACATAAGATGAGAAGAAAAACGTGTTCTGTAATAAACAAAAAACACTTGGTTCCTTTCTCGTTTACAGGTCTCGGAAGAAGTCTGATGCAAACTTCTGTCTTATACGTTTGTGCCGGTGCTGAAGACATTGCCAGTTAAAGGTCACGGAGGCTGTGAGAACAGGACTCAGGACAAATAAAACCCAAGGCGGTACCTGCCAACCACTTCCGTCAGTCACTTTTGTGGGCTCTTTCATCAATTTCTATGCATAAATACAAGCATGTTTAACATTTCAAATAATGTCCCTGTCAAACACAGGAGGTTGGTGGCACCTTAATTGATGAAGACAAGCCCGCGGTAACGGCTGGAGCGGAGTCAGTGGAAGGGTATCAAATACATCAAACACATGGCTTGATGCCATTCCATTTGCTCTGTTCCAGACATCATTATGAGCTGTCTTCCCCTCAGCAGCCACCACTGCAGTGTCAAACATTATTAACAATGCACCAACTGAAAAGGAGGAACTTGTGTTTAAGTCAATACAGCTACTTCAAATGTCAAGTGAAATCAGAAAGAAATAGAAAATGTGTTTGACCTATTTCCTGTTTGCACTATTTCCATAGTGGTCTCAAACTTTGCCTATAGCTTTTGTTGAATTTCAATGCACCTGATTAAGCAATGATCATGATTAATTAGCAACCTCAGTTGTCAATTAGTCAGTCAATGAGAATCATTTTTTTGAGTGAATTCTTCACACGTTTGGAATTTTCAGTGCTCTTCAATTACTTAATCAAGCACTCAGTTGGTGAAATAATTTAGTTCAGGCAATCATGACGCAAGTCTGTTGGCTCTGTAGTGTAGGAATTGACTGCACAATGAAAGGGACATAATTGCATCAGGCTTGTTTTACATGAGGTGTGATTGTGAACAATATCCTTTTCTTAGGCGGGTAAATGCAGAGGAAATGACTCAATGTGGTAGGGGTCCATTACCATAGATACAAATGTGAAGAGTTCAAACACTCTGTCTCTTTTCTTTACCGTGGTAACAAACACAACACAAGTTATTTATTCAGAGTCCTTAGGATCTTAGAGGTGTAGAGTGGGGTCCAAAGGGATTGACACCCTTGATGAAGATTAGCAAAAATGACTGTATAAAATAAGTAATTAAAATACTGACCTATATTGTATGGTACATTTTTTGGTAATTATATTATTTTATGCTAATACAATCGCTCAGACTAATATATTTAGTTTAACAAGTAATAATTTCTGTTGTCAAAATGATTGGCCCCCCCTGTTTTCAATACCTTTCACTTTGCGAGTATAATGGCACGGAGCCTTTTTCTAAAATATTTTGAGTTGGAGAACACCCTGGGAGGGATCTTAGACCATTCCTCAATGCACAATCCTTCCAGATCCTTGATATCCTTTGTCTGAGCTTATGAACTGCCCTCTTCAATTCAAACCACATGTTTTCAATGGGTTTCATGTGCAGAGAATTTAAATTTTCTAGCCAATAAACCATTTCTTTGTGGATTTTGAAGTGCTTGGGGTTATTGTCTTGCTGGAAGATCCACTTGCTGCCAAGTTTTAACCTCCTGGCAGAGACAAACAGGTTTTTGGCCCAGGACCAGTGGAAGCAAAATTGTCCCATGAAATCAAAGATCCACCACCAGATTTTACAGTAGGTATGGGGTTCTTTTCTGCTCATGCATTCTTATTTCGATGCCAAACCCACCAATGGTGTGCTTGGCCAACAACCTCGATTTTCCCGAGAGGTGACTCCTATAATTATATCAGTTAAGCTCTTACTCAATCAGTGAGGCATTTGATAGTGCATGAGTATAGTACACTATATATGTATACACACCGGGGCCTCCAACTCCTATTTCTATTCTGGTTAGAGACAGTTTGTGCTCTTCTGTGAAGGGAGTAGTACACGGCGCTGTTCGAGATCTTTAGTTTGTTGGCAATATCTCCCATAGAAGCCTTAATTTCTCAGAACAGGAAAAGACTACACGTGTTTTCAAAGAAAGTTCAGTGTTTCTGGCCATTTTGAGCCTGTAATCGAACCCACAAATGCTGATGCTCCAGATACTCAATTAGTCTAAAGAAGACCATTTTTATTGCTTCTTTAATCAAAACAACAATTTTCAGCTGTGCTAACATAATTACAAATGGGGGTAAAACACAGATGTTTCGGCATCACTGTGTAAGTGTGCACAGTGACGCCGAAACATCAGTGTTTTACCCAATAAATTACTGGATGTTTACAGTACCAGTCAAAAGTTTGGACACACCTACTCATTTAAGGGTTTTTATTGATTTTTTCTATTTTCTACATTGTAGAATAATAGTGAAGACATCAAAACTATGAAATCATTATTTAAACAAATGGAAATTCCTCAAAGTAGCCACCCTTTGCCTTGATGACAGCTTTGCACATTCTTGGCATTCTCTTCAATTAACAGGTGTGACTTGTTAAAAGTTCATTTGTGGAATGTATTTCCTTCTTAATGAGGATGTCAGGGACAAGATTGTAGACCTACACAAGACTGGAATGGGCTACAAGACCATCACCAAGCAGCTCGATCCCAATAAAAGGTGTTATTACGTGCTCCACTAAGGCAGTTATTTATCTTATAACTTGTCCTTGTGGTAAAAATTATGTAGGTAAAACAAAGCGCGAATTAAAAGTACGTATCTCAGAGCATCATAGCACCATTAGGTGTAAAAACTTTACTTATCCAGTTGCCCATGAATATCTGAATGATTCAGAGGACAACTGGGTGGAAGTGTTGTGGTCAGATGAGACCAAAACAGAGCTCTTTGGCATCATCTCAACTCGCTGTGTTTGGAGGAGGAATGCTGCCTTTGACCCCAAGAATACCATCCCCACCGTCAAACATGGAGGTGGAAACATTATGCTTTGGGGATGTTTTTCTGCTAATGGGACAGGACAACTTCACCGCATCAAAGGGATGATGGACGGGGCCAGGTACCTTCAAATCTTGGGTGAGAACCTCCTTCCCTCAGCCAGGGCATTGAAAATGGGTCGTGGATGGGTATTCCAGCATGACAATAACCCAAAACACACGGCCAAGGCAACAAAGAAGTGGCTCAAGAAGAAGCACATTAAGGTCCTGGAGTGGCCTAGCCAGTCTCCAGACCTTAATCCCGTAGAAAATCTGTGGAGGGAGCTGAAGGTTTGAGTTGCCAAACGTCAGCCTCGAAACCTTATTGCCTTGGAGAAGATCTGCAAAGAGGAGTGGGGCAAAATCCCTCCTGAGATGTGTGCAAACCTGGTGGCCAACTACAAGAAACATCTGACCTCTGTGATTGCTAACAAGGGTTTGCCACCAAGTACTAAGGCATGTTTTGCAACGACTTTTTTCCCTCATTAAAATGCAAATCAATTTATAACATTTTTGACATGCGTTTTTCTGGATTTTGTTGTTATTCTGTCTGTTCAAATAAACCTACCATTAAAATTATAGAGTGATCATTTCTTTGTCAGTGGGCAAACGTCAAAACAAATACTTTTTTCCCTCACTGTATATCCATCCTGCCATGCCCTTCTAAAAACTTTGAAAGCCAAGTTAACGAACAGATCACTGACCATTTCGTGAACACACAATGTTTTCTTGCCTCACATCATTATTTGGAAACGGTATATTGATGTTTTGTTCTATGGAGGGGTGATGCAAAACAGCTCCAGGCGTTCTATGCTTTTCTTAACTCCTGTTCTGAGCATCTGAGATTTACTATGCAATCTGATACATGTCTAATCAGTTTTCTTGATCTTCTGATCTTATGTGAAGATAATGTTCGATACATTGATCTTCACAGGAAACCTACTGATCGTAACAGTTTGTCGAGGGCTGATAGTTGTCACCCACTTCCCTTAAAAAATAGTTTGTCCTACCACCAATTCTGTCGAATCAAAATAATTTGCAAAAAACAGTCCGATTTCGACAGAAATATGGCTGAGACGCAAAGAAAGTTCAAGGAGAGGGGCTACAAGAATGATCAGATCAATATTGCCATTGAGAAAATTCAAAACAAAACGAGACATGACCTTTTTCAAAGTCGGTCTCGCAAAAATACGCATTCTTGCGTTTTAACTACCCGCTATTCAAAGTGCTCTGAACAAATTAAGGGAATTGTTCACAAACATTGGCACATCCTAAAATCCGTTTTCGGACCTTCCCTTGGTCGTATTCTCACGGGGCAGAAATCTCAGACACCAATTGGTAAACTCTGATTTACCACCCCAAGATATTCCTGAACAACGTCTATTTGCGCCCCTACTGGATGGAAATTACAAATGTAATGGCTGTGCTCAATGCAATGGCACTTATAAATTTAGAGCCTTCAAACACCCACAAACAGGGAAATCGATCCTAATAAAAGGTGTTATTACGTGCTCCACTAAGGCAGTTATTTATCTTATAACTTGTCCTTGTGGTAAAAATTATGTAGGTAAAACAAAGCGCGAATTAAAAGTACGTATCTCAGAGCATCATAGCACCATTAGGTGTAAAAACTTTACTTATCCAGTTGCGGCCCACTTCTTGGAGGCAGGCCACTCGATTTCGTCTCTGCGTTATATTGGCATCGAACATGTCACCCTCCCTAGGAGAGGGGGTGACCTTGATAATGTATTGTTAAAACGAGAGGCTGCCTGGATCTTTAATTTAAAGACCCTTGCGCCCTTCGGTCTCAACGTAGACTTTGATCTGGAGCCATTCTTGTGATTATTGTGACTTTGCCATTGTAATTGTGTGTAAACTTGTATAGTCAAATTAATCTATGATCGTATGCTATCCATTTGTTTGTATGCTGTTCTTTGTATGACATTTTAATATTTGATTATTAACCAATGATATTAGGCCACTCCTGGCCATGATTACAGACACCTGTGTCTTTTGACACTATATAAACGAGTCATCCCGCAGTGTTTGTGATTATACCCTGATGAAGACAGCTTGGCTGTCGAAACGTTGGTATTACATTTTTGCATCTGAGCTCCAAGAGTGTGCGGCTCTCTTTTATTTTCAAGTTTCTACTCCGCTAGCCAGCGTTTCTTTTTCTTCTAGATCACTGACCATTTCGTACTATCTCCACTATGCAATCTGGTTTCCAAGCTGGTCATGGTCAATCACTGCATTCTTATTGGCAGACTCAATAGCCTTTGTTTCTCAAATGACTGCCTCGCCTGGTTCACCAACTACTTCTCAGACAGAGTTCAGTGTGTCAAATAGGAGGGCCTGTTGTCTGGACCTCTGGCCGTCTCTATGGGGGTGCCACAGGGTTGACATCTCGGGCCGACTCTTTTCTCTGTATATATCAATGATGCCACTCTTGCTGCTGATGATTCTCTGATCCACCTCTATGCAGGCGACTCCATTCTGTATACATTTGGCCCTTCTTTGGACACTGTGTTAACAATCCTCCAAATGAGCTTCAATGCCACACAACACTCCTTCTGTGGCCTTCAACTGTTTTTGACTGTACTTATGTTAATCCCATGTGTAACTCTGTGTTGTTGTTTAAGTCGCACTGCTTTGCTTTATCTTGGCCAGGTCGCAGTTGTAAATGAGAAATTCTCTCAACTGGACTACCTGGTTAAGTAAAGGTGAACAAAAAAATATTTTAAAAAATATATAACTTTTGACTAATTTAACACACATGAATTTGTCTGATAGAAACAAACTGAACTTGTCCCAATAGTTTTGGTCCCCTAAAATGTGGGGACTATGTATAAAAAGTGCAGTAATTACAAAACAGTTTATCCAATATCTATGTACAGTAAATACACTCAAATTAAGTCTGAACTTTGACCTCATAGTTATTGTGTCATTTAAAATGTGTCACTGTCCCAATACTTTTCTAGCTCACTGTATATGCCTGTAGCAGACACTTTTATCCAATGTGACTTAGTTGCACGTGCATACATTTTATGTATGAGTGCCTTGGGGACTCAAACCCACAATCCTGGCAGTGCAAGCACCATGCTCTACAAACTGAGCCATACAGAACCACTTGAGGCCCACTTGACAAAGGAATAAAACTACGCAGATTTAGTTTAATACGGTATGTGAATGCGCTTTCATTCTCTCACCTGCATTAAACCAGAACCTTTCCCAAATCAATAGGGAAGGCTAATCTCTGCATTATGTACTGTATGTTGTGTCAGTCGATGTTTCCATCTCAATCTCAATTGCTTTCACAGGCAATTGATGGTCAAGTGGATAAAGGAGATTCACAGGGCCCATTGGACAGGTGTATGAAAGAGGACACACATTGAGGAATCTGATTCCTAAGACACAGTGTACTTGTAGCAGAAATCATTTTGTAAATATATTCTATGAACCTTAAAGTATTGTATACTTTGAACTATCACATAAAAATACCAGAAAAATGTACACATTTTATTGAATCACATTTAAATGCATTTCCCTTTGAGGAAAGTGAGAAACTGTACTTAGAAAAGTCATTCTCTGCTTTCTCTGAAGTGTTCTGAATGGATGTTGCTGAGCAGTCCCTCAGATGATTAGCGGAAAACAATTGTCAGTTCTAAAGTGCTCATTTCTATTTTAAGTGGTCCTCCAAAGCATATCTTGCAGGACTATAGTAACTTGATGATAAAGGTCATAGTTTTAGAGCAAAGTTACTATAGCCTTGCCTATATGCCGCAAGAATGCAGATTTATCTGCTGGTTCTCTCCACAGGTGTGTTCCCCTGCACATTTGCGACAGCAGTCAGAAGATCTGTACGCTGTCATAGACGAAGTGTTAGAGGGCCCCATGCCAACGGTGAGTTTTGTACTGATCTGCACTAATTTGAACCAAAATGACAGAGATCAAATAAAGTGTTCTCTTTTATGATTTATTTTGCCATATCTCAGCACAAAACGTCCCCTGCCCTCGCAAATCCCAGGGAATCAAAGGAAAAAGTTGCACCAAAGGTATGTAAGAAGAACTCACAGCAATAAGTAGAATAGAATAGAAGTTTATTTTTCCAGAAGGAACTTCAGTTGTGGTAAGTGGGATTAGATAAAGATAAAGACACGGTATGTAGTGAACCTATAAACAGCAACATTCACATATACAAATGCTTACAAGGTATATATACAAAATAAATATGTCACACAAATACATTTAATTTAAACACAGTGCTAATGTGGGTACAAAACTGTTAGTGGCTCTCTTGGTTTTAGGAGAGCCTGCACCCAGATGGCACAACTGCATATTTACTGTTCAGTGGATGTGTTAACCAAAATGATTTCTTTATCCCTCTTACATGTAAATGTCTCGTACACATGTATTTCAACTCTTATCTCAGGCTTTGTTCAAATTATCATGGATACGTTACTGGAAAGCAATAATGTGATAGCAAAAATACATGTGTTCTCATATTGTCACGCCCTGACCTTAGAGAGCTGTTTTATTTCTCTATTTGGTTAGGTCAGGGTGTGGGCATTCTATGTTTTGTTTTCTATGTTTCTTTATTTCTATGTTCTGGCTGGGTATGGTTCTCAATCAGGGACAGCTGTCTATCGTTGTCTCTGATTGGGAATCATACTTAGGTAGCCCTTTTCCCCTCCTTTGATTGTGGGTAGTTGACTTTTGTTAGTGCCACTATGGCCCTGTAAGCTTCTCGTTCGTTCGTTCGTTCGTTCGTTCGTTCGTTCGTTCGTTCGTTCGTTCGTTCGTTCGTTCGTTGGTGACATTTTAAATAAAAGGAAAATGTACGCTCTCCATGTTGCACTTTGGTCTACTTCTTTCGACGGCCGTGACAGAAGTACCCACCACCAAGGGACCAAGCAGCGTGGCCAGGAGGAGCAGGGATCCTGGGCCCGGGAGAAGAGAGAATGGAGGACATCTTAGACATGGGAGGTTATGGCAGTGGACAAGACCCTGCCATGGTTACAGGCTGAAGTAGCGAGGGAGGAATGACTTCGCTACCAGGAGTCACGGCAACAGAGCAGGCACGAGAGGCAGCTCCCTCCCAAAAATTGGGGGGCACACGAGGAGTTTGGCTGAGTCAGGTTGGAGACCTGAGCCAACTCCCAGTGCTTACCGTGGCGAGTGTCGTACTGGTCAGGCACTGTGTTATGCGGTGGAGCGCACGGTGTCTGCAGTGCTCGTTCACAGCCTGGTACGCTACCTTCCAGCTACCTGAATCGGCCGGGCTAGAGTGGGCATCCAGCCAGGTCGGAGGGTGCCAGCTCAGCGCATCTGGCCGCCAGTACATTTCTACGGTCCAGGATATCCTGCGCCGGCTCTGTGCACTCTGTCTCCGGTGCGTCTGCACAGCCCAGTGCATCCTGTGCCCCGCACGTGACGGGCCAAAGTAACCATCCAGCCGGGACGGGTTGTGCAGGCTCTACGCTCGAGACCTCCAGTGCGCCTCCACAGCCAAGTGTATCCTGTGCCTGCTCCCAAAGCCAGGCCTCCTGTGTGTCTCTCCAGCCCAGTGATGATCCATGGCATGAAGCCTCCAGTGATGATCCATGGCACGAAGCCTCCAGTGATGATCCATGGCACGAAGCCTCCAGTGATGATCCATGGCACGATGCCTCCAGTGAGGAGTCATGGCACGAAGCCTCCAGTGAGGAGTCATGGCACGAAGCCTCCAACGACGGCCTCCAGTCCGGAGCCTCCGGTGACGCACTATTTGGATTCATTGTCAGTCATTGGGACGTAAAACTAAATGTGTGAGTATACATTTTTGTTTTGTTCCCTTAGTTATAAACTACACATCACAAAATAAATGAGAATACTTGTTACTGTGCATCTGGAAATCCAAACTTGCTCCCTAAAGAACAAATAAATAAATCTGGTGGCCACATGGGAATACACCATATCTTTGTTGATGACTGTTTACTGTCTGTAATTGAATGACTTAACAATGTATTATTCACTCCTTCTGATACTGTAATGTGTTTCTTTGTTGTGATTTTTTTCATTTCTCATATGCGTTTGTAGAAAATAAATTAATAGAAATATCCGGACAAAGATTGTCCTCTTGAGTTTGAGATACAGGTTATGTACATGAAAACCAGTTGAAAGAAAAGCGAACAATAACAACTATATTTTGTTGCAAAAAACACATGCACTTAGGGTAGGAGGTATTTTTGAGAAGGGGATTTAGTCAAGCTTTCTGGATGGAGACCTGTGGAGGATTTAGGCTTTTATGATATCCTCACGGTGGGGATGTTCCACCCCCTCTGAGTCTTAATGCCCAGGCCAGGGCCTGGCTGTTCTGCTGCCCTAGGCAAGACCAAAAAATGCCCCCCTCCTATACTCCCTCAAATCTAATCCCAGTAAGCAAAATTACATCTAAAATATGTATTTTCCAGACGTTGAAGTTAGGTTCATTTTAGGTTCTGGATGAAAGGTGAAGAAAAAGTGTTTTCCGGACATTGAAATCAGGTTTATTTTTGGTTCTGAATGAAAATAGGAATTTTCCGGAAGTTGAAATAGGTTCATTTTAGGTTCTGAATAAAAGTTTAAACAGATGTCATTTATATAAGTTTTTTTTTTTACCAAATCAAGGCTGGTCTAGACCAAATCTGAACCAAATATAGACGTTCAAACCAAAAACCTAGCCCGGCGACATTGAAATCAAGACTAGTCCTGACTGCACCAAATCTGGACCAAATATAGAAGTCTGTTTGGGCCAAATCAAGGCTGATTCAGACCAGAACAAATCTGAACCAAACGCAGACGTCTATGACTGGCTCAAACCGGTCCCGACCTCACAAGAAAAAGGCATCTGGTCTGAACAGGACCGACAGAAGACGTCAGCGTCAGTCCGTGCTTACTGGAGTGTAGCCTACAGTGTTATCCCGCAATGGAATTTAATCAATGCCCATCCATGTGGTAGGCCTACAGTTTGTAAAACAGGCAGTTGCATTGGCTTTATTAGTAATGATTCCTGTGACTAATCAATTTGGCTATTAAAGCTCTTGAGTATCTCCTACCCAACTTTATCAGGAGTTATCCTGAGCCTATTTGCAATGATAATCAATGTGTTTACACGTCTTGACATGCAGAAGTATTTCTTTTTCACTATGATAAGCTCATTGAAAATGTATGGATACAAACTTGAAACCACTGATCATGACAATTTAGTCCCCAGGGTGAAACTCCTGGACAGCAGCTGTGAGTAGCTTGATTGTCCATTTCATATTGTCCATTTTACTTTGACCCGCCCTGTGTTTAGGATATGGTCTTCGCTAACATGTTATGGTGCAACGTTTTAGCGTCATATCCAGTTTCAAATCAACCATTCAGGCGAAGCACTCCTCCTGTAATGGAGAGCTTCTCATTTAGTCATCAGGAAAACAGTTGGTGTCAGTCTATTACAAACCTTGGAGAAGAGGGATGAAACCATAAGGAAGCAGATTTATCACAGGAGGGATGGGCGGAGATGGGACCAAACACTATCTGCCAGTCATTGGGAAAACCGCACCTAAATGTAATCAATGTAGGCAGCTTTCAGACGAAACTGACCTTTTGAAACTGGGGCAGCGCCAAAATGAGATGAATGCTTCAGAAACAGGAATGCAAGTGGGTGCAGTAGCTAGACAAAAGCAATTTCACACTCACCTCAGGGCATTTTTTCAACCACTTGCATGGGAAATATGTTTGGGCTTGGCGGTATGCCTCCGGTTGACTGAGTGAACAATACAAAGAAAACTAGGCCTTTCCTCCACGAAACTAAATACGTTTACATCTCTTTAAGTCATTTTGGCAAATACATAAAGAAGATTAATTTAATTGAGGAAACTGGAAACGTTCTGGAACACTTGTCAGCTAATAAATAAATGGGTCAGATTCTGCATCATTCCATCTTAATAACTTTGCATTTCTTAATTTTGAAGTAACAGCACATGTCCCCCCATCTGATCCCCCTTGTTTAGTTCTCAGACAGTTGTTACCTTGAATTCCTGTCTCACATTCCATTTCTAATCCCCAGCGTGTCCAACCCATCTAATTCAAAGTGCTAAAAGCTCTCAAACTTTTCAACTCATGGTTCTAAAAGGTTACCATGGTGAACATGTTCTTATTTGACACATCCTTTGGTGACAACACAGCACGATGAGCTAGAGGTGAGAACGTAAGGGTACAGTGTATGTGCAGAAGGAAGGACCATACATTATTAGTCGTCAGCAATTAAGAGTAATAATTTAATTTCCTACTGGACATATTTTGCACTGGCAGAAGCCACAAGTACACCTAAGCCTTATAAATTAATCCTACCATGTGTATCGAAAATGATACTGTTAAAAATAAAATAACCAAAGATTGTATAATGCTGACTAAAATGTCTGTCCTAGATATTTGTTTTGATCTGAATAGTTTATCCCTAATAACGTAGTATTAGAGTCAGCATGAAAACACTATCACAAATATATGAGGGCAATATCACTGAGCACTTCCAAGTATATAGTGTCAAGGTGAAAACACGCTTTTGAAAAACATCAGGGATGGTTTTGAAATGTCAATTTTCAATTGAAGCGGCTCGGACACAAAGCAAGGCTGTAAAAGTAATCAAGAAATGCCAACAACAAAGTCTAAACAGAGAGGATCATTTCGGAGAATGTTGTATAACACTGAACATGAAATACAGTATGAAGTTTAAAGTATTTGTACATATGTGACTGATGTGAAATGGCTAACTAGTTAGCGGTGGTGCGCACTAATAGCGTATTGATTGGTAGCGTCACACGCTCTGAGACCTTGAAGTAGTGGATTTTGTGGCGCGATGGGTAACGATACTTTGTGAGTGACTGTGGTTGATTTGTGCAGAGGGTTCCTGGTTCGAGCCCAGGCTGGGGCAAGGAGAGGGACAGAAGCTATTCTGTTACACATACACTTAGACATTGGGTTTGTAAGTCGCTCTGGATAAGAGTGTCTGCTAAATGACTTAAATGTAAATGTTCTGCCACAAAAATCTCTGATTTGACATTTCATGGTATTTGTCATTACAAGGTATTCACATAACTTTTTTTCCCCCATGCATACAACAATGTCTGCATACTCAGACTTCTCACTTAAATGTACACCTTGGTTACAGACCATAGGAACCCTAGACTTAGCATGAGTAGCAATATCAATAGGCTAGGTAGGTGGTTTAGTAACATTTGGGGTCTCGTCCGAGATGCACTGTATATACTGGGTATACCGAACATTAGGAACACCGTAGTAATATTTAGCTACCCCCGAGTTCCCCACTGTCAAACACTTTCCACAGGGATGCTTGCCCATGTTGACTCCAATGCTTCCCACAGTCGTGTCAAGTTGGCTGAATGTCCTTTGGGTGGTGGACCGTTCTTGATGCAAACGGTGAACTGTTGAGTGTGAAAAAAACCATCAGCATTGCAGTTCTTGACACAAACCAGTGTGCCTGGCACCTACTACCATACCCCCATTCAAAGTCACTTAAATCTTTTGTCTTGCCCCTTCACCCTCTGAATGGCACACATACGCAATCCATGTCTCAAAATTCTTAAGGTTTAAAAATGGTTCTTTAACCTGTTGCCTCCCCTTCAGCTACACTGATTGAAGTGGATTTAACAAGTGACAATAACAGATCATAGCTTTCACCTGGACTCATCATTCTGTATACTCCGTGTACTTTTTTCATGTTTGATATCAATTAAAGTATTGGTTTCCAAATTTTGTCCACTGGGTCTGGTAATCATTTGGGCCTTTATTATAAAACAAATAAGTCACACGGAGATCCTTAAAACCATGGGTCTTCACTCGCTCCCTCCCTCACAACAACTTAATGGTTATTTGCGGCACGCTTTAAAAAAAATCTATTGAATAAATCTAGTTTTATTCATCTGATCATACATCATTCAGCAAAATAACCACTTATTCATTACACTAGTGAGCATTAAATCATTACAGTCAAGCTGCAGGTACATTAACTCTTAAGGTAATTATACACTGAGTAGAGGCACAGGTAAACAGAGTAGTCAACTGGAGGCCAATGTTTTGATACAGCGAACATCTCTTGAAGGGTATTTGTGCTATTAGGAATTCCCCAATTCGTAGTGGTGTTCCATTTAGCGTGGTGTCCACTGTCCTAGTCCCCCCAAGGCAGAAGTATCATTAGTGAGAATACAGTTATGACTCAAGATGCAAAGAAGGGTATGGATCACATTTCTAGGTCACAGACAGGTGTTTCCAACATACTCATAGATCATTGGGGTGGCAGCGTCGCCTAGTGGTTAGAGTGTTGGACTAGTAACCGGAAGGTTACTAGTTCAAACCCCCGAGCTGACATGGTACAAATCTGTCGTTCTGCCCCTGAACAGGCAGTTAACCCACTAGGCCGTCATTGAAAATAAGAATGTGTTCTTAACTGACTTGCCTGGTTAAATGAAGGTAAAATAAAAAATAAAAATAAGATGTACGCTCTTAGGCAAAAAGGTGCCGAGTAGAATCATATAGGTTTCTTCAGTTTGTCCCCATAGGGGAACCCTTTTTTGTGCTAGAGGGGGGTTCTTCATATAATCCTCTGTAAATGGTTCTACCAAGAACTCTTATCATCTAAAGGTTCTTCCTAGAACCCTCTGAACAGTTCCTCCAGCCTTATTATGCTTTAAAATGAAACTCTTTATGACAATTCAGTACATACTTGTATATCACAAGTTGACTTTAACACGGTGGTGTGACTTACACGCCTGATTATGCTTGCTCGCAAAGTGAAATGTAATTCCTATTTGAGAAGTCCGTCACTGGCCGCGTTTGACTGACATGCACAGGCACACAGAGAGAGCCTGCTCCGTTGTCAATTACGTTAGCAATGTGTGTAGACACAAGTTAATAACTTCGCTATCTTACATAGATTACACACTTTATTCTTACCTCCCGTCAGCAACAGTTTATGACATACAGACAAGCGTTTAAGTTAAGCAACGTTAATTGTACTTCATGTTATGGATGAGCGCGCTGTTTGTTTGGTTCTCTTCCTCTCTCTCCATTTCTGTAGCTTCCTGGTATGCTGGTATGAGGACGAGAGCTACGGCAATCAAGCTGGCTTTGTAGAGCCTGTCCGGAATGGCTCGTTCATGTGAATGGGCGTATTGGAAGACACCATGTCGGTAGGGATGGGATTTTGTAAATGTGTTATAATGTATCATGAGAAACGGATTACAAAGGTGCAATGTACATCATTAATTATGTTTAGCTGAGTGGAAAATATAGGCTTTGATGATGGTAATTACCCAATTAATTAGTGTTTAATATGTTCTGATGGGAATGGCTTCCCCTACAAAAGGAGCCTCTCTTTCAGTTCAAAGGGGTGAGACCCTTTTGGATTGAGCTGTTGATGGAGCAGCATTGTTTGTAGCTGTCCCATAATGTACATTTTTGATGGCAGTACTGTTGTTTTTCTTCCGGATTCACTATGTATATAAACACCCTTGCACAGAAGTACTTTTTTATTTATTTTTATTCCATCTTTTTATTTGATAGAGGTTAGGTTTTTCAGTTTAGCCTTCCGGCCTACTCTACACGTCACTATTGGAATCAAGCGAGAGTGAGGATATCCAACAATTGGAACATTTAATCACCCAAGACCTGCATTCAGAATGACTGCCAGAGTAGGGAAGATTGATAGTCTCATCTATCTAAATCTAAACTGGAGCGATCATTTCAATAACAGTTGCTATTTGACCAACTACTAAAATGTATGTTATTTATCTTTGTATAGCATAACATTAATCAACCAATCAATGTAGATTGATTAAACAATCAGATATTGAACAAACCATTCTGAAAATCAACATGCTACAGCATGCTGGGAAATATGATAATGATTGGTGTGGTTTTGAGTGTTTTACTCTACCACAAAGCAAAAATTACACAATCACACTCAACTTTGGGTATTAACAGTAATACCGGGGTTATTTTACAGCACAAAGTGTTAAGTTAATTTAACTCCTGAAACAACACTAGAAATGTTCCACTGAAAATCAACACTAGGTAACATATAACGTCTATTTCACAGAAACAGACTTTAAGACACTTAACAGTCAATTATTAATTTCATTCTTTAATGAATGCTCTCCAGACGAGTCCCCGCTGACCTTGCATTGTCATTACTTCCTGTTGTCATTTGATCTTTACTTCCTGTAGCTGTCATTTGCTGTTTCGATATAGCATTATGAGTTGGGAGTGCTTCTTCCCTCAGATGCGTTACAGAGGTTTTGTTTACTTTTACAAACTGGCTGTTTGGCCGAATTCTCTGGACATTTCATCCCATAGCTAAACAATCGAACCTTCGGAGCATGTGGGGATTCTCTACTTTACATTAAAACAATGTATGTAGCTGCAGCTCCTTCCGCTGCCACTTGCCCTTTGTTTCTGTTCTCATTCACCCTGCACATGATCTTATGTCTTTGTCTGGTGTACAAACTTCAACAAACTGTTGTAACAATAAACAACCTTTCTCTGTTGTAAATATAATTTTAAAAACAATCAAAATAACCGGCCACACACATTGTATTCCATGTGCGACAGACTGATCACTTGAATTGACCAAACACTGGCTCATGGCCAACGGTTAAAATGTCACCTACACATGCAGTATGTTTGGCTGCGAATTCGCTCAGGAATAAACACTGTACATAATTTGAGAAGATCAAAGTGCACATTCCGATGAAAATGATTGTGATCAAATGGTTGACGTGCAGATGCTGCATGAATTATTTTACTGGTAAAATGTGAAAAATTATACAGTAATTCACAGTTAGTAAAGTGAGAAACATGAAAGGAGGTTGAGCAGCAGTTACAGTTGAAGTTGGAAGTTTACATACACTTAGGTTGGAGTCATTAAAACTTGTTTTCAACCACTCCACACATTTATTGTTAACAAACCATAGTTTTGGCAAGTCGGTTAGGACATCTACTTTGTGCATGACACAAGTAATTTTTCCAACAATTGTTTACAGACAGATTATTTCACTTATAATTCACTGCATCACAATTCCAGTGGGTCAGAAGTTTACATACACTAAGTTGACTGTGCCTTTAAACAGCTTGTAATTCCAGAAAATGATGTTATGGCTTTAGAAGCTTCTGATAGGCAAATTGACATCATTTGAGTCATTTGGAGGTGTACCTGTGGATGTGTTTCAAGACCTACCTTCAAACGCAGTGCCTCTTTGCTTGACATCATCAAAAAATCAAAAGAAATCAGCCAAGACCTCAGAAAAAAAAATCTGGTTCACACTTCCAAAGTTGTGGCAAAATGGCTTAAGGACAACAAAGTCAAGATATTGGAGTAAGGATGCCTACAAACCTGACTCAGTTACACTAGCTTTGTCAGGAGGAATGGGCCTAAATTCAACCAATTTATTGTGGGAAGCTTGTGGAAGGCTACCCAAAACGTTTGACCCAAGTTAAACAATTTAAAGGCAATGCTACCAACATTTTCTTTCGGCCTTCATAAAATAAAGCTTTTGGTTGTGCATTTAAAATATCTCAATAAAGAAATGTGTTTCTCCGACTTTGCCCTTACTCTAATGTACAATTGTCCCCCAACAACCCAAGCTTAGAACTGACTAATCAATATTACTTAGAAAAATCCTTCTGGTGAAAGAAAACCTGAAAATTAAGTACACACATTTTAAGTGACATATTAGTGTAGGCAAGAGCCAAAAAATACTAGACATTTTTATAAGCAGCCTTTCCCTAAAAATGACATACTATGCACTAAGGTTTTACAGCAAACTCAG
The DNA here is from genome assembly GCF_021184085.1 of Oncorhynchus gorbuscha. NCBI lineage: Eukaryota > Metazoa > Chordata > Actinopteri > Salmoniformes > Salmonidae > Oncorhynchus > Oncorhynchus gorbuscha. Next base: position 81,650,879 of record NC_060178.1, on the reverse strand, counting down.
CTTATTACACCTGCTTCTGCTATTGATGTTCATAGGTCACATTGTGGGTAAACATACAGAGCATTCGGAAAGTATTCTGACCCCTTGACTTTTTCCACATTTTGTTACGTTACAGCCTAATTCTAAAATTGATCAAATAGTTCCCCCCCCCCTTCATACACAATACCCCATAAGGAAAAAGCAAAAACAGGCTTTTGGAAATGTTATAACAAATAAAAAACTGAAGTATCACATTTTATTCAGACCCTTTCCACAGTACTTTATTGAAGTACCGTTGGCAGCGATTAAAGCCTTGAGTCTTCTTGTGTATGACACTACAAGCTTAACACACCTGGATTTGGGTAGTTTCTCCCATTCTTCTCTGCAGATCCTCTCAACCTCTGTCAGGTTGGACGGGGAGTGCCGCTGCACAGCTATTTTCAGGTCTCTCCAGAGATGTTCGATCGGGTTCAAGTACGGACTCTGGCTGGGCCACTCAAGGACATTCAGAAACTTGTTCCAAAGCCACTCCTGCGTTGTCTTGGCTGTGTGCTTATGGTCGTTGTCCTGTTGGAAGGTGAACCTTTGCCCCAGTCTGAGGTCCTGTGCAGGTTTTCATAAAGGATCTCTCTGTACTTTTCTCTGTTTCTCTTTCGCTCGATCCTGACTAGTCTCCCAGTCCATGCCGCTGAAAAACATCCCCACAGCATGATGCTGCCAGGTTGCCTCCAGAAGTGACGCTTGGCATTCAGGCCAAACAGTTCAATCTTGGTTTCATCAGACCAGATAATCTTGTTTCTCATGGTCTGGGAGTCCTTTAAATGTAATGTTCCTTTTACTGAGGAATGGCTTCTGTCTGGCCACTCTATTATAAAGGCCTGATTGGTGGAGTGCTGCAGAGATTGTTGTCATTCTGGAAGGTTCTCCCATTTCACAGAGGAACTCTGCTGCTCTGTCAGTGACTATCGGGTTCTTGGTCACCTCCCTGACCAAGGCCCTTCGCCCCCGATTGCTCAGTTTGGCCGGGCAGCCAACTCTAGGAAGAGTCTTGGTGGTGGGGACCTTCAATGTTTCAGAAATGTTTTAGTACTCTTTGAAAGATCTGTACCTCGACACAAACCTGGCTCAACCTCATGGCTTAGGTTTTGCTCTGACATGCACTGTCAACTGTGGGGCAGGTGTGTGCCGTTCCATAACATGTCAAATTAATAGAATTGACCACAGGTGGACTCCAATCAAGTTGTAGAAACATCTCAAGGATGCTCAATGGAAACAGGATGCACCTGAGCTCAATTTGTAGTCTCATAGAAAGTATTTGAATACTTTATGTAAATAAATAAATAAAAATGTCACAAACCTGTTTTCACTTTGTCATTATGTGGTATTGTGTGTAGATTGCTGAGGAAAATGTTTTATTTAATCAATTTTGGAATAAGGCTGTAACATACCATGTGGAAAAAATCAAGGAGTCTGAATACCTTCCAAAGGCACTGTAGATAGGGATGTAGGTAGGGATAAAGTTAGGCAACAAAATAGATAATAAACAGTATCTGGTGAGTCAAGAAGTTAGTTCAAAAACGGTCAATGCAGATAGTTAAATAGTTAACCAAATTGCTACCTGGACTAACTATTTAGCAGTCTCATGGCTTGGAGGTAGAAGCTGTTCAAGATCCTGTTGGTTCCATACCTGGTGCATCAGTACCGCTTGCTGTATGGTATCAGAGAGAACAGTCTATTACTGTGGTGACTGGAGTTTTTGACAATTTTTAGGGCCTTCCTCTGTCACTGCCTGGTATAGAGGACTTGAATGGCAGGGAGCTTCGCCCCAGTGATGTACTGGGCCGTACTCCCTACCCTCTGTAGCACCTTGCGGTCGGATGCCAAGCAGTTGCCATTCCAGGCGGTGATACAGCCAGTTAAGATACCCTCAATAGTGTAGTTATAGGACTTTTTGAGGGTCTGGGGGCCAATACAAAATCATTTCAGTCTCCTAAGGGGGAGACCCTCTTCACAACTGTGTTGGTGTGTATAGACCATGATAGAACCTTTATGATGTGGACACCGAGGAACACTACAGCCCCATCAATGTGAATGGGGCGTGCTCAGCCCGCTGTTTCCTGTTGTCCATGATCAGCTCCTTTGTCTTGCTGATGTTGAGGGAGAGGTATTTTTCCTGGCACCACACTGCCAGGTCGTTGACCTCCTCCTTATAGGCTGTCTCATTGTCGTCTGTGATCAGGCCTACCACTGTTTTTTCCTAAACAAACTTAATGATGGTGTTGGAGTCGTGCACGGCCACACAGTCATGGGTGAACAGGAGTGGATTAAGCACGCACACCTGAGGGGCCCCGTGTTGAGGTTCAGTGTGGCAGATGTTTCGCCTGTGTAGGAAGTCCAGGATCCAGTTGCAGAAGGAGATTTTCAGTCCCAGGGTCCATAGCTTAGTGATGAGCTTGGAGGGCATTATGGTGTTGAATGCTGAGCTGTAGTCAATGAACAGCATTCTCACATAGATGTTCCTCTTGCCTACGTGGGAGAGGGCATTGGGGTGTAATAGAGATCTGTTGGGCCGGTAGTAAAATTGGAGTAGGTCTGGGATGAGGGTGTTGATGTGAGCCACGACCAGCCTTTCAAAGCCATTTCATGGCTACAGATGTGAGTGCTATGGAGTGATAGTCATTTGGACATGTTACCTTGGCGTTCTTGGGCACATTGACTATGGCGGTATTACAGATTGGGCCAGGGAGAGGTTGAAAATGTCAGTTTAGACACTTGCCAACTGGTCAGAGCACGCTCTGAGTATGCGTCCTGTTAATCTGTCTGGCCCAGCGGCCTTGTGTATGTTCATCACAGGAGGTTGGTGGCACCTTTAATGGCAGAGGACACGCTTCTGGTAATGACTGGAGAGGAATGAGTGGAATGGTATCAAATAGAATATGTCAAACGCATGGGTTCCATGTGTTTGATGCCATTCCATGCACTCATTCCCAGCCATTATTATGAGCCGTCTTCCCCTCATCAGCCTCCACCTCACTGTTGAAAGGTCTTATTCACGTCAGCTACGGAGTGTGAAAACACAGTCATCCAGAACAGATGGACCATATGCGGACTGTGTTATATGCATGTGTCCCTGGAGACAGCAACCTTACCTCGGTCCAGGGCCAGCTCAGTCTTGATTCCTTGGTCCCTCAGCCCAAGTGGGTAATTGTTTTTTCAGTTTATGGTGATGACAATAAACATATTGTAGTTATATCAGGGGATTGCCCCAGCTGGGACTCAAACTCAGGTCCAGCAACTCTCAAACCAACACCTTAACCATTACACCAAGAGATTGTTAAGTGTTTGGTTGCTACAATATTCAAAAAGGGAACTACTGTTTACATCTGTCGTATCCTGTGCACGTGACAAATAAACATTGATTTGAACTACAACAAAACATACCCAAAACTAAAGACCTAAAACTAAAAACCTAAAGCGCAATAGGGACATCAAACTCCATCAGTCTTACGGCTCTGTAAGCTGCCACACTCTGATTGCCTGTACCTGTGTGCACACTTAACAAAACCTCCTGACACAGCACAGCACCTGACCCGGTTGCTGCTGCCACCTGGGTATGGAGTGTGGAAGTGTAGCATATTATGGCCCATCAGAGAGGAAGAGGCGGAGTGCGAGGCTTCACTCTCGTCCAAAATAAGCCCAATGCGTTTCCATGGGCTTATTTTGGACCTAAGCTTGTTGCCTTTGGGACAACGACTCCCATTGTTAGGGTGGAGACATGAGCATCTCATCATTATATACAGATCTCTGGCTGTGTTCATGACAAGTGGGAAACTTTGAAAATACTGTAAACTGGGAGCAACAAGTGTGCATTCACGTGCTTTGAAATCGGTGAGAGTGCCGATTTCCTAATGGAAAACAAGCTGCTCAAATTATAGTGTTAAAAAAACATATAAATAGATTGGTTTATATTAATGATATTTTGTCATTGCATTTAACTGCTGAAAATGCTGTTACCAAGGTAATTTCCTTATTAGGTCTCTGAGTTCAACATGTGGGAGAAGTCGGAGAACAGGGATGATAGACAACATTACCACTATTAATTACGAGTTGGAGGGGGGTTTAAGTGGATTTTTCCCAGTCGTATGATCGTATATACGAATTTACGAGATGTCATGAATGCAGCATAATTGTGCTCATAAGAACTTAACTACCTTACTTCTTCCATAACACTGGCAACATACTGTATGTCTCAAACTATCCCTTAGTTCACTAACAATTCATTAACCTCCTTTGATGCAGAATGATCGTGTTTGGGAACCCTGAGCACATCCCTTCTGAATAGGCCCCAAATACATTTTAGTCTAGACTTTTTAGTAAATGTAATACTCTTCAACATGAGTACCAATCAGATACACACGGATTATATATAATGTATAATCTGTTCTTGTAACTTATTTTAGGTTAGCAATGGCATAAATACTCACTGTGCCATATGAGTCACTGATCTTGTGTTAATGAAATGCCAACCTAATGTATTCGGTCAATTTAGCAGTAGTGTCAATTTACAAAACATATACATATACAGTACATAACCATTTGTTTCACTTAGCAAACCATCAACCTGGCACAACGCTCTCTTAACCACTAGATTACCTGCCGTATATGCTAGACAAGTTTAATGATGTATACACAGGTGACTACCAAAATAATAGAAAGGCTTGAATATGAGGGATACAAAGTATTGTATATTGAAAGCAAGTACCTGAGTTATTTAAACAATTAACATCCTATCATGCTTAGGGTCATGTATAAAAATGCTGGGCAGGACATTATTTTGGCCATTATTTTGGCTACCATGACTATGCTCCATAGGATGACAATGACCCCATCCACAGGGCACAAGTGGTTTGATGAGCTTGAAAACTATGTAAACAATATACCATGCATCTGTCATCAGATCTCAACCCAAATGAACACTTATAGGAGATACTGGAGCGTTGCCTGAAACAGTGTTTTCTACCACCACCAACAAAAGACCAAATGTCGCATCCCTCCAATACACTTATAAAATCTATGCCAAGGTGCATTGAAGCTGTTCTGGCTCGTGGTGGCTCAACTCCCTATTAAGACACTTTATGTTGGTGTTTCCTTTATTTTGTTGGTTACCTGTACATGCTTAGACATGTTCCATTTGGTGAGATGTTTGGCCGAGTGCGACTGACGTAACCAGGGAGGATCCTCTTTGGTAGTCCACACCCCCTCCTCTAAACTTCTCTCAACCAAGTCTATGGTTGAAATGAGCCCTTCCCCTTCCAAAATTCTAAAGATGACAGGTGTAGGTGCACCCCCGCAAAATCGTGATTCATCCAAATAATCAGTGACGCAAAAACCAGCACACCGGTAATATTTTTCCTCATAATCCTCTTATCCCACAGCTTCCTGACAGACATAACATTTTGTTACAGATGTTAGGAGAGACTATTAGTATTTTAAAATAATAATCGTCCCTACCACGTCGTCCATTATTTACAGGTAACATACAGACCGTCTGTGTTTGTCCCATACCTAAATGTCATAATAGGGATACATACATTCTGGTGTGGAGTCCCACAGCTCTATTGTGCTTACATCAGAGTTGATAATGACAACACCTGTCAGGGCATGCTCAAGCAAGAGTCAGACCCAGATTCCCTGCCAGTCAGAGATAAGGATAACATCATAGCATGGCTTGAATTTTCCAGGATGACTCAGGGCAGCTTCAGGGCAAAAACTCAAGAGTTAATAATAAAATATGCACCTTACATGGCCTAATTAAGACTACAACCACTTCCAGATTATGTCTGAACAATGCAAGATCATATTTTGTCCTCCCTGAGTCCTTTCCTGTTCAGCATTGGAGACTTACTACCAGAGGCATTTCGGACACACTATGAGGGTTCATGTACTGTATGTAACCTGTTATGTAAATGTCAAGACACAAAGACATGGGTTTGTGGACGAAAATGCAGATCTTGTCTGATTCACTGTCTTAGGGTGGAACATGAATTTCTGAAGAAGTCAAGATGTTATGCTTTGAATTTTACACATGCGTTCAATGATAATTCATTGGAACCTTTTGACTGACAAGATTAAAGGTGACGGTAGTAATTATATCTTTGCCATGTACAGTGGCATCTTTGTTTTGTTTTTTAGCAACAAAAAAACTTTTCTAGCTTTATCTCAATGTATTCATGTCATAGATGGGAAAAACAACAACAACATAAAGTCAACAATTGTTTCAGTTGAAAAATGTGTATTCTACAAAATGTATCAATTTTAAGCCTACTATTGTTTTAGCCCAAACAAAACATCCAACTGTGCCAGAAATGTAATACTTCAGAAAATCCACTACAACCTGTAACGCTCGTCCTCTTCTTCTGATGATGAGTAAGAGAGATCGGACCAATTTTCAGCGTGGTAAGTGTCCATTTTAATATGTCAAACTGAACACTACAAAATACAAAATAACAAAGTGAAACAAACAAAACACTCCCGTGTGGTACACTAACACTAACACGGAAAATAATCACCCACAACTCAAAAGTGAAACCAGGCTTCCTAAGTATGGTTCTCAATCAGGGACAACAATAGACAGCTGCTTCTGATTGAGAACCATACCAGGCCAAACACAGAAATCTCAAATCATAGAAAAAGGAACATAGACAACCCACCCAACTCACGCCCTGACCATACTAAACAAAGACATAACAAAAGAACGTGACACAACCATGCTATCCACCAACTAACGCCCCAGGCATCAACACAATCCTTATCTGATAATAGATAGATAGAAAATAATAGATAGTCTGTTCGATTAGTAGTGTGATGATTAATTATGAATAGAAATAACGAGCAGGATCATTGTACAGTGCATTCGGAAAGTATTCATACCCTTGCCTTTTTCTATGTTACAGCCTTATTCTTAAATGGATTATATTGTTTTCTTCCCTCGTTAATCTACATACAATACACCATAATGACAAATCAAAAACTCAGTTGAAGCACTTTTGGCGGCAATAACAGCTTATATACTGTAAACAGGTGTGTGCCTTTCAAATTATTTCCATTCAAGTTGTAGAAGGATGATCAATGGAAACAGGATACACCTGAACTCATTTTTTAGTCTCACAGCAAAGGGTCTGAATACTTATGTAAATAAGCCATTTCTGTTTTTAATTGTTAAGAAATGTACAAACATTTCTTAAAACCTATTTTCGATTTATCATTATGGGGTATTGTGTGTAGATTGAGAATAGCTGTAACTTAACCAAATGTGGAAATCAAGGTGCCTGAATGCTTTCCGAATGCACTGTAGATAGGCAGACAGTCAAAAGACAAAGCAAGCTGTTAGTCATTAAATATATGTGTTCTACGTAAGTAGCTCAGTAAAATGGAATTAAGGCGAGTCACTGAAATCCAGCCAATTTACTGAAAGAGCAGCCTGTCGAGCTCACTGAGTGTCCTTGTCAGGAGTCAATGTGTTGCACTATATTTTATTTTGTCACCAACAAAAAAAACATTTGGCCTCCCCAGATGAGTTAATTTAACCAACTCTGAATGACGAAGTAAGCATTTCACTGTAAGGTCTACACCTGTTGTATTCGGCGCATGTGAGTAATAAAATGTGATTTGATTTGATCACACAGCCCACATAGGCATTTATCCCTGGAGCTCAAGCTGTCTAATGAGTTTAGAATGCTGACGAAACTGCTCAGTTTCTCAGAGAAATCGGATCATTTAATTATTTGAAATATGTTTCAAATACATTGCATTTTTTGAAATGACCTCATGAAGCGTTTTTAGTTTTAGGCATCATTTAAATGATAATGATACTTCTCAGATACTAGTATACATTTCATGCAGCGTTAATAATTAAACTATTTAATTTTGTTATTTCTAAAATGCTCTATTAGCTAGGTTAATATAATGAACGGAATAAAGACCCCCTCAGATCTTTTCTATTTCTGACCAGGCACCAGTGATGAAAGTGTCACATGTGCTCCCTCTCCGGCCTCTAGGTCACCAGGCTGCTTGTTATGACACTCACCTGGACTCCATCATCTCCTTAATTACCTGCCCTATATATGTCACTCCCTTTGTTTCCTTCCCCAGGCGTCATTGTTTCTGTTCCATGTCGGTGCGCTGTTCGTGGTTCTTATTTTGTTCACGCACAGTGTTACAGAATGACGCCTCACCAAAGGGAAGCATCCGGGAGGCTCGGCGGGCTCTCGCGCCTCAGCCGGTTCGACGGGTTCTCGTGCCTCGTCCGGTTCGGCGGGCTCTAGCGTCTCGGCCGGTTCGGTGAGCTCGGGATTGTCCCTGTGGTTGGCGTCCTGCTGCTGGAGCGGAACGTGCCGGGGAGGGGAGGGAATACTGTCATATGCTCTCGCTCGACGCTCTAGGTCACCATGCTCCGTCAGGGAGGGGTACTGTCACGTGTGCTCCCTCTCTGGCCTCTAGGTCACCAGGCTTTTCATTATGGTGCACACCTTTCACCATCGTTACGCGCATTATGACACTCACCTGGACTCCATCTCCTTGATTAACTGCCCTACATATGTCACTCCCTTTGGCTCCTTCCCCAGGTGTCATGGTTTCTGTTCCTGTTTCATGTCGTGCGCTGTTCGTGGTTTCTTGTTTTGTTTATTCACTCCTTGAACTTGCTTCCGGACTCTCAGTGCACAGAGCTACAGAAAGAGTGTGGCTGCTTGCTGTATTCAACAGCTTTTCAGTTAGCTCCAGCTACACTTATGTAAATGGTAGAAGAGCTGTGAGTTGTTCCATTTAACTTTTACCATGCTAAAATTATAAACCAAATAGAAAACAAAAGGGGCACAGGAAGTGGGGCAGCACTGTAGGAAAATCCTGTGAATCTGATTGGAGTGCAATATTCGTCTGTAGTGGTATGTAGACAGCCAAGAAAAATACAGATGAAAACTCTCTAGGTTACAGCTTACTTCATTAGATGTCGTGCACCAGCTGTTGTTTACAAATATACATAGGCCGCTACCCCGTGTCTTACCAGAGGCTGCTGGTCTATCCTGCCGATAGAGTGTGTCACCCGTCAGCTGTATGGTATGAATGTCGTCGTTCAGCCACGACTCGGTGAAACATAAAATATTACAGTTTTTAATGTCCCGTTGGAAGGATATACGTGCTCATAGTTCGTCCTGTTTATTTTCCAGCGATTGAACGTTGGCTAACAGTACCGATGGCAAAGGCAGATTAGCCACTCGTCGCCTGATCCTCACAAGGCACCTCGTTTTCCTTCCGCAAAATCTCAGTTTCGTTCCCCTGCGAATGATTGGATAAGGGCCTGTTCGGGTGTTTGAAGTATATCCTTCCCGTCCGACTCATTAAAGAAAAATGATTTGTCCAATTCGAGATCAGTAGTCGCTGTTCTGATGCCCAGAAACTCTTTTCGGTCATAAGAGACGGTAGCAGCAACATTATGTACAAAATAAGTTACGAACAATGCAAAAAACAAACAAAATAGCACAGTTGGTTAAGAGCCAATAAAACGGCAGCCATCCTCTCCGGCGACATCACAAGTTCAATGGGAGCTCTTGGCTGACAATTACAGGAAACCTTTTTGCATCGCCACTCCTCAAGTAATCCAAAGCCGCTGCAGAGCAGCTCTCTGTTAACTACTGTTCAATACCTAGCAATATATACGTTTGGGATAACAAATTTAAAAACACTGAATCAGCTGATTTAAGAGAAGGTACTATTTACCAATTTATGTAGAATCTTACTGACTGTGTACCCAGATACATAGGTTACTTTCCAATAACCATTAGCATACTGCTTAGAATGAAGCCTATGTATTGGCCTAACGGACCTGCTACACTGGATGTGCTACTTACGCTGAGCATGAGCAGCGATTGACACGCTCTCATTGTTGTCAATGAACACTTTCTACACTGGCTGCGTTAGCAGGGTTGGTCTGAAGCATAAAATGACTCTCTGGTTCGTGTTTCAAGAATTTGTCATGTAGCTCACGCACAAGCTCGCTCTGACAATTACTGTGGACACATCCTCAAGTGTTTTAAGGGATATAGGGGCTAGACCTTTATCTGAGATTCAGGCTTCCAATGTCCATTTCCTCAACGTAATGAGAAGAGACATGGATTTCACTTTGAAGTTTTATGAAGGATATTCTAGCAATGTGTGACTGTATGAAAAGACTATGTGATGTCCATGTGTTACCCTGGATATAGACAGAGGGATTTTAATTACACAGTACACATATTGCACATACTAACAACTAAATATATCTGTTACTTGAGAATAGTGTAGGATGATTGTATAAATGAAATACTGCGCATTTGGAAAGTATTCAGACCCCTTGACTTTTTCCCAATTTCTTATGTTACAAATGATTCTATAATGGATTAGATTGTTTTTTTCCCCATCGTCATTCTACACACGATACCCCATAATAACAAAGCAAAAACAGGTTTTCAGAAATGTTTGCAAATTTAAAATATAACATGGAAATATCACATTTACATAAGTACTCAGACCCTTTACTCAGTACTTTGTTGAAGCACCTTTGGCAGTGATTACAGCCTTGAGTCTTCCTGGGTATGACGCTACAAGCTTGGCACACCTGTATTTTGGGAGTTTCTCCCATTCTTCTCTGCAGATCCTCACAAGCTCTGTCAGGTTGGACGGGAAGCATCGCTGCACAACTATTTTCAGTACTCCAGAGATGTCAAATAAAATAAAATAAAATCACATTTTATTGGTCACATACACATGGTTAGCAGATAACAAGTAATCAAAAAATGTTCACAACAACTACAAGTGTAAAGGAATTAATAAGAATATGTACATATAAATATATGGATGAGTGATGGCCACGCGGCATAGGCAAGATGCAGTAGATGGTATAGAGTGCAGTATATACATATGAGATGAGTAATGTAGGGTATGTAAACATGATATAAAGTGGCATTGTTAAAAGTGACTAGTGATACATTTATTACATCAAGTTTTTAATAATTAAAGTGGATAGAGATGTGAGTCAGTATGTTGGCAGCAGCCACTCAATGTTAGTGATGGCTGTTTAACAGTCTGGCCTTGAGATAAAAAGCTGTTTTTCAGTCTCTCGGTTCCAGCTTTGATGCTCCTGTACTGAACTCACCTTCTGGATGATAGCAGGGTGAACAGGCAGTGGCTCGGGTGGTTGTTGTCCTTGATTATCTTTTTGGCCTTCCTGTGACATCGGGTGCTGTAAGTGTCCTAGAGGGCAGGTAGCTTGCCCCCGGTGATGTGTTGGGCCGACCGCACCACCCTCTGGAGAGCCCTGCGGTTGCGGGCGGTGCAGTTGCCGTACCAGGTGGGGATAAAGTCCGACAGAATGCTTTCAATTGTGCATCAGCAAAGTTTTGTTAGGGTTTTAGGTGCCATGCCAAAGTTATTCATCCTCCTGAGGTTGAAGAGGTGCTGTTGCGCCTTCTTCACCATACTGTCTATGTGGGTGGACGATTTCAGTTTGTCAGTGATGTGTACACAGAGGAACGATGTGGATAGGGGGGTGCTCCCTCTGCTGTTTTCTGAAGTCCACATTTGTCAAGGATAGGCAGTGTGTTAAGGATAGACCGTGTGTGACATAGTTCTATTGTTTTAGACGTTATCATCACATTACAAAGAAATTCTAAGGTGGTTACAGTGTACTAATGATAATAATAATAATATAATATATGCCATTTAGCAGACGCTTTTATCCAAAGCGACTTACAGTCATGTTTGCATACATTCTACGTATGGGTGGTCCCGGGGATCGAACCCACTACCCTGGCGTTACAAGCGCCATGCTCTACCAACTGAGCTACAGAAGGACCACCCATATGTAGACCATAATGAGATCATGAACAATGTTCTTTCAAATTTTTGGGCAACTTCCAGTGAGGCTGTAGGCCTACCAACGAAACCAATGGAGCAAACATTTTCACAGGGAAATAGGTTAAGATGTTTATGATATAGCCTACAGTAGCCTATATGTGGTGTTCAATGCAGGCCTCCAGTACATTGCATGAGACTTTTAAGAACGTTTTTACATTTGTTATTTATTTATTTTTTATTTCACCTTTATTTAACCAGGTAGGCAAGTTGAGAACAAGTTCTCATTTACAATTACGACCTGGCCAAGATGAAGGAAAGCAGTTTGACACAGAGTTACACATGGAGTAAAACAAAAATTCAGTCAATAATACAATAGAAAAATAAGCCTATATACAATGTGAGCAAGTGAGGTGAGATAAGGGAGGTAAAGGCAAAAAAGGCCATGGTGGCGAAGTAAATACAATATAGCAAGTAAAACATTTAAAAAATACAGTAGGGAAAGAGGTAGTTGTTTGGGATAAATTATAGATGGGTTATGTACAGGTGCAGTAATCTGTGAGCTGCTCTGACAGCTGGTGCTTAAAGTTAGTGAGGGAGAGAAGTGTTTCCAGTTTCAGAGACTTTTGTAGTTCGTTCCAGTCATTGGCAGCAGAGAACTGGAAGGAGAGGCGGCCAAAGGAAGAATTGGTTTTGGGGGTGACCGGAGAGATATACCTGCTGGAGCGTGTGCTACAGGTGGGTGCTGCTATGGTGACCAGCGAGCTGAGATAAGGGGGAACTTTACCTAGCAGGATCTTGAAGATGACCTGGAGCCAGTGGGTTTGGCGATGAGTATGAAGCGAGGGCTGGCCAACGAGAGCATACAGGTCGCAGTGTTGGGTAGTATATGGGGATTTGGTGACAAAAAGGATGGCACTGTGATAGACTGCATCCAATTTATTGAGTAGGGTATTGGAGGCTATTTTGTAAATGACATCACTGAAGTCGAGGATCAGTAGGATGGTCAGTTTTACAAGGGTATGTTTGGCAGCAGTGAAGGATGCTTAGTTGTGAAATAGGAAGCCAATTCTAGATTTAACTTTGGATTGGAGATGTTTGATGTGAGTCTGGAAGGACAGTTTACAGTCTAACCAGACACCTAGGTATTTTTTATTTCACCTTTATTTAACAAGGTAAGCTAGTTGAGAACAAGTTCTCACTTGCAACTGCGACCTGGCCAAGATAAAGTATAGCAGTTCGACACATACAACACAGAGTTACACATGGAATGAACAAAACATACAGTCAATAATACAGAAGAAAAAAAGAAAACAATGGCTATATACAGTGAGTGCAAATAAGGTCAAATAGGTCAAATAAGGGAGTTAATGCAATAAATAGGCCATGGTGGCGAAGTAATTACAATATAGCAATTAAACACTGGAATGGTAGATGTGCAAAAGATGGATGTGCAAGTAAATAAATACAGTATGGGGATGAGGTAGATAGATGGGCTGTATACAGATGGGCTATGAACAGGTGCAGTGATCTGTGAGTTTAATTTGAGTCTGGAAGGAGAGTTTACAGTCTAGCCAGACACCTAGGTATTTGTAATTATCCACGTATTCTAAGTCAGCGCCATCCAGAGTAGTGATGCTGGATGGGCGGGCAGATGCGGGCAATGATCGGTTCAATAGCATGCATTTAGTTTTACTTGCGTTTATGAGCAGTTGGAGGCCACGGAAGGAGAGTTGTATGGCATTGAAGCTCGTCTGGAGGTTAGTTAACACGGTGTTCAAAGAAGGGCCAGAAGTATACAGAATGGTGTTATCTGCGTAGAGGTGGATTAGATAATCACCAGCAGTAAGAGCAACATCATTGATGTATACAGAGAAGAGAGTCGTCCCGAGAATTGAACCCTGTGGCACCCCCATAGAGACTGCCAGAGGTCTGGACAACAGGCCCTCCGATTTCACACACTGAGCTCTATCAGAGAAGTAGTTGGTGAACCAGGCGAGGCAAACATTTGAGAAACCAAGGCTATCGAGTCTGCAGATGAGGATTTAGTGATTGACAGAGTCGAAAGCCTTGGCCAGGTCAATGAATACGGCTGCACAGTATTGTTTCTTATCGATGGCGGTTAAGATATCATTTAGGACCTTGAACATTATGAAGGACCGTGGGCCAAATAGGTGACAGTACATTGCATTGTATTGTGTTGTATGATGCAAGAAACCACTTTACAAAATAAAGTAATTATTATTAACCATACAGAGAATTAGACAATGTTGGCTAACCCTCTTGCTATTGGCTTATTCACATATTCAAGCCTGTCTCAAAATACAACACTGTCCTTTAAATTAAGACATAAGCTTTTTACCTGACTGACTTTTTAAAGAAATGTAGCCTACACTTTTGTGCTCTTGTGGGAAGCAGTAGCTCCCATTTTCTGGCCTACACTTTTCTATAACTGGACTAATAACTCACTAACTAGCAAAGAATATCAACTAATGTTCACCCGCCAGGCTTTGCTCTCTGATCTGAACTGATCTGAAAAGCGCATTCACTCGTGGGTGATTGAAAGACCGCTGGTGGTCTACAATACCACCACCCCATTTCTTCTGTTTGGCTCATGTCTAAGTCATGAAGAACATACAGTATTTTCACTTATGTGAAACATATTCACACATCAGAAAGAACTAGTGTGGTACAGGTGTTCTCCAGCAATCCCCAGTACCATCAATTCAGCTTGCAAGGGGGACTAAACAAAGGCAGTCGAGAATGACAGGGTTGGGTTGTATTGTGTAGACACTGTCTAGACATGACAAATGCCTACATTTATCATTTTATTCAGTACACAAACACTCACAATGCTTATACTATATACACTGAGTGTAAACAACATTAGGAACACCTGCTTTTTCCATGGCATAAATTGACCAGGTGAATCTAGGTGAAAGCTATGATCCATTATTAATGTCACCTGTTAAATCCACTCCAATCAGTGGATATGAAGGGGAGAAAACAGGTTAAAGAAGGATTTTCAAGCCTTGAGACAATTGAGACATGGAATGAGTATGTGTGCCATTCAGAGTGTGAATGGGCAAGACAAAATATTTACGTGCCTTTGAAAGTGGTATCGTAGAAGGTGCCAGGCATACTGGTTTGTGTCAAGAATTGCAATTACTCTGGGTTTTTCACACTCAACAGTTTCCAGTGTGCAGTGCTTAATTTGTCAATTGGGAGGTGCACGGACAAAAAGTGAACCGAGGGGGGGGTGACCTGGGGGGCTCTGGGGTACCAGAATGCATGAAAAAAAATCACCTATATAATAAAGCATTGGGTGCATTATCATCACTTTTGCATTCTGGCATAGAGCAGTAGAGTAGAGGCTCTTGCAGTAGTTGCACACATGGCGAAAATATGGCCTTTTAATAACACATTTCACAAACGTATATATTATTTTAGAAGACTGGAGACTTTAGCTGTCACACCCTGACCTTAGTTATCTTTGTTTTCTTTATTATTTTGGTTAGGTCAGGGTGTGACGAGGGTTGTTTGTTTAGTTTTTGTATTGTCTAGGGTATTTTGTATGTCTAGGGGTTTTTGTAAGTCTAGGTGTTTATATGTATATGGTTGCCTAGATTGGTTCTCAATCAGAGGCAGCTGTTTATCGTTGTCTCTGATTGGGGACCATATTTAGGTAGCCATATTCCTTGGGTATTTTGTGGGTTATTATTCTATGTTTAGTTGCCTGTTCTGCACATCTCATATTAGCTTCACGGTTCGTTGTTTTGCATAGTTTGTTCAGTGTTCTTTCTTTATTAAAGAAGTATGTACGCTTACCACGTTGCGCCTTGGTCTCCTCCATACAACGACCGTGACAGAAGAACCCACCAAAAAAGGACCAAGCAGCGTGCTAAAGAGGAGTGGACATCTTGGAACCGTGAGAAAGAGGAGTGGAGGACATCCTGGACCTAGGAGAAGGTAATGTCAGGGGACAAGACCCTGCCATGGAAGCAGATGGAGAGAGCATAGGAGGAAAGGCGACGATATGAGGGTACACGGCTAGCACGGAAGCTGGAGAGACAGCGCCAATAATTGTTTGGGGGTGGCACACAAGGAGATTGCAGGAGTCAGGTTGGAGACCTGAGCCAACTCATCGTGCTTACTGTGAGGAGCGTGTTACTGGTCAGGCACCGTGTTATACGGTGGAGCGCACAGTGTCTCCAGTTCGCATTCATAGCCCGGTGCGCTCTATTCCAGCTCCTTGCATTGGCTGGGCTAGAATGGGCATCCAGCTGGGAAGGAAGGTGCCGGCTCAGCGCTCCTGGTCTCCAGCATACCTCCTTGGACCAGGATATCCTGCGCTGGCTCTGCGCACTGTGTCTCCTGTGAGTCTGCACAGCCCAGTGTGTCCTGTGCCAGCCCAGTGCGTCCAGTACGTCCTGTTCCTGCTCCCCGCACTCGCCCTGAGGTGCGTGTCCCCAGCCCGGTACCACCAGTGCCAGCACCACGCACCAGGCCTACAGTGCGCCTTGGCAGTCCAGTACGCCCTGTTCCTGCTCCTTGCACTTGCCCTGGGGTGCGTGTCCCCAGCCCGGTATCACCAGTGCCGGCACCACGCACCAGGTCTACAGTGCGCTTCGGCAGTCCAGAGCGCCCGGCGACAGTACCCAGTCCAGAGCGTCCGGCGACAGTACCCAGTCCAGAGCGTCCGGCGACAGTACCTAGTCCAGAGCGTCCGGCAACAGTACCCAGTCCAGAACGTCCGGCGACAGTACCCAATCCAGAGCGTCCGGCGACAGTACCCAGTCCAGAGCGTCCCGGCGACAGTACCCAGTCCAGAGCGTCCCGGCGACAGTACCCAGTCCAGAGCATCCGGCGACAGTACCCAGTCCAGAGCGTCCGGCGACAGTACCCAGTTCAGAGCGTCCGGCGACAGTACGCAGTCCAGAGCATCCCCAGCCCGGTATCTCCAGCGATGGTTCCCAGTCCGGTGTCTCCAGCGACGGTCCACAGTCCAGTTTGCCAGCGACAGTCCCCAGTCCAGAACCTCCAGCGATGATCCACGCAGCGAGGGTCCCCATCCGGGGCTTACGGCGAGGATCCGCAGTCCAGAGCCTCCGGCGATGATCCATAGGTCAGTGCTACAAGGGCGGAGGGATCAGTGTAAAGAAGGGGGGCGGCGTCCAGAACCAGAGCCGCCACCGAAGTTAGATGCTCACCCAGACCCTCCCATATAGGTTTGCGGCAGGGAGTCTGCACCTTTTGGGGGAGGGGGGGTGCTGTCTTGCCCTGACCTTAGTTATCTTGTTTTCTTTATTATTTTGGTTAGGTCAGGGTGTGAGGAGGGTGGTTTGTCTTGTTTTTGTATTGTCTAGGGGTTTTGTATGTCTAGGGGTTTATATGTCTATGGTTACCTAGATTGGTTCTCAATCAGAGGCAGCTGTTTATCGTTGTCTCTGATTGGGGACCATATTTAGGTAGCCATAATCCTTGGGTATTTTGTGGGTTCTTATTCTATGTTTAGTTTTCTGTTCTGCACTTCTCATATTAGCTTCACGGTTTGTTTTGTTGTTTTGTATAGTTTGTTCAGTGTTCTTTCTTTATTAAAGACGTATGTATGCTTACCACGCTGCGCCTTGGTCTCCTCCGTACAACGACTGTGACATTAGCAGAATAGGCCTATGTGTGTGAAAACGTATTGTACAATATGAGGAGGAAATTATAGTCCTAAAAAAGCTTTCCAGTCTCACTGACTCAACCAATGATGCATAGTAGCCCACTCACAGGTGATGTTAATCGTTCTTGTCTTACTTTGTAAAACAATGCTGTTCGCTCAATAGGCCTATTTGGGAATTGATACCGTGGTAGCGTACAGACAGCTAGATTAGTCTTCTCTTTTTAGCAGGATCCATTTGCTTTCCAACCTGTGTTTTCATGCGATTTTAATTGAAATATTGTGAAAGGCCTGTTTTTGCTGCATCCTGTGCACTGACAGATTTGCAGCGCAATCGTGTAGATAAGCCTTCTGATAGGGCTACACACAATCCACAGCTATTTAAAAAAAAATAGGCTATTGATCCTCTGTGGCTAAGTTATAATCCTACTCTTGGTGTAGCCTAGTATTTTTGAATTAGTTCATTTCTTTATGAAGAGACAGCAGTAATTCTATAACTTTGGCAAATGTATTTCAATTTATCAGGGATGCTGCCGCATCTCCAGCACCCTTCCCGCGGCTATGATTCTATAAGGAAATCAATTATGAAGTGCAACCCTGGAGAGCTGAAGGTTGCAGACTCTTGTCTATCAGAGCAGAGAGAGGAAGAGAGATCATATAAAGAGAATCTCATTCTAGTTCTGTGAGAGATAGGCCTACAGATAGGCTTCTCTCTCTCACCAGAGCAATGGCCAGACTACAATGTTGCGTAAAAACATATAAGCTAAACCTGGCCGGCACAACAGAAATCAATTCTTAGAATATCAGGAACATTTTTACATTGCATTTTTTAGGGGGCAGGAGAATTACAGAGGAGTCAACTTGAATTAACGCTGGTTGCTTTTATAATAATTTTTACATTGCAAACAGTGATGCCATGAGAGGTACTGGATCCTGGCAAATGGGTTCTGAAACCAAACAGCCCTTAACTTGAGGCGCCAGATCCTGTTCTGGCAGAATCCGGTTAAAATGAAGCACTGCCCATGTGTATCAAGAATGGTCCACCGCCCAAAGGACACCCAGCCAATTTGAAACAACTGTGAGAAACATTGCAGTCAACATGGGCCATCATCCCTGTGGAAGGCTTTCGACACCTTGTAGAGTCCATGCCCCGACGAAATGTGGCTCTTCTGAGGGCAAAAGGGGGTGCAACACAATATTTGGAAGGTGTTCCTAATGTTTTGTACACTCAGCATAAATGTAATCAAATTAGTTAGCATGCACTGTTAGCTTACGTACATATTGCCATATTATAAAACATGTAAAGGCTCCTTTAAATTTGATAGAAAAGACTATCAAAACCTCCATAGTCTACATCACACAATTGAACTTTGAACTCTCAAAGAAGAAGAGGTGGGTGTGGCTACCTATCTGAAACAGGTTTATGGCAGCCCCTGTGCTGTGAGCAAGTTTAAAGCCTGAGCTATTTGCATGTGAACTGGAATCCACACCCTCCATCCACAGAGTGCTTCTCATGTTGAGACACCTCCTTGTCTTTGTTACTTTCAGTTGGCAGATATAAGCTTTTCCTCCAATACGGCTTAACAGTCAGCAGAATACATTGAAAGATGCCGGACTGGGATTTATTGGGAAACTACAAGATACATTTTCTATAACTCATACGTTTAATGTAAGTAACTGCTATAGAGTTTAACATTAGACTGTTGTGACATGGAATGTAGAATATGCTTTCAAATAATTCAGTGGACTATGAACAAATAACGATAGGCATATGAGCTAAGAAGCATAATAATGTGTATAATCTCTATTCATTTAAATATTTTCTCATAAAAAGTAATGTTGAGGAAATATAATATACAATCAACTGGACACATTGCATCATCACAAAATAGCAGTGAAAGGCAGATTCCAAAACATTGGTTTAAAAGCCCAATAGGGAAAACTTGACTAACTTTACTAAAACTAGGAAGAGAAAACAATTTTGTTTGTCACATGCTTTGTTGTAACGAGTGCTCTGAGAGTCGGGAAGCAAGTACAGGGAGTGAGTGTTTTAATAAATAAACAAAACAAGAAACAAGAAACCCAAACACACCGATATGAAACAGAGTAAATAACATCTGAGGAAAGAAGCAAGGGGATTGACAGATATAAGGAAGATAATCAAGGAAGTGACGGAGACCAGGTGAGTGTCATGAGGCACATCAACAGCATCATCCCAGAAACCCTATACCCACTCCAATTCACATACCACCCCAACAGATCCACAGATGATACAATCTCTATTGCACACCACACTTCCTTTCACACCTGGACAAAAGGAACACCTACGTGAGAATGTTGTTCAATGACTACTGCTCAGCGTTCAACACGATAGTGCCCTCAAAGCTCATCAATAAGCTAAAGACCCTGGGACTAAACACCTCCCTCTGCAACTGGATCCTGGACTTCCTGGCGGGCCGCCCCCAGGCGGTAAGGGTAGGTAACAACCCATCCACCACGCTGATCCTCAACACAGAGGCCCCTCTGGGGTGCGTGCTCAGCCCCCTCCTGTACTCCCTGTTCACTCATAACTCCACAGCCAGGCACGACTCCAACACCATCATTACATTTGCAGATGACACACAGTGGTAGGCCTGATCACGGACAACAAAGAGACGGCCTATAGGGAGGAGGTCAGAGACCTGACCATGTGGTGCCAGGACAACAACCTCTCCCTCAACATGATCAAGATCGGATCAGGAAAAAGGAGGACCAAGCACGCCCCCATTTTCATCGACGGGGCTGCAGTGGAGCTGGTTGAGAGCTTCAAGTTCCTTGGTGTCCACATCACCAACAAACTAACATGGTCCAAGCACACCAAGACAGTCGTGAAGCGGGCATGACAAAACCTATTCCCCCTCAGGAGATTGAAAAGATTTGGCATGGGTCCTCAGATCCTCAAAAGGTTCTAAAGTTGGACCATGGAGAGCATCCTGACTGGTTGCATCACTGCCTGGTATTGCAACTGCTCAGCCTCCGACCGCAAGGCACTACAGAGGGTAGTGCAAATGGCCCAGTACTTCACTGTGGCCAACATTCGTGCCATCCAGGACCTCTATATCAAGCAGTGTCAGACAAAGGCCCTAAAAACTGTCAAAGACTTCAGCCACGGCAAGCGGTACCGGAGGGCCAAGTCTAGGTCCAAGACGCTTCTAAACAGCTTCTAACACCAAGCCATAAGTCTCCTGAACATCTAGTCAAATGGCTACCCAGACTATTTGCATTCCACCTCCCCACCATCCGCACCACTGCCACTCTCTGTTGTCATCTATGCATAGTTACTTTAATAACTCTAACTACATGTACAACTGAAGTCGGAAGTTGACATCCAATTAGGTTGGATTCATTAAAACTTGTTTTTCAACCACTCCACATATTTCTTATTAGAAAACTATAGTTTTGGCAAGTCGGTTAGGGCATCTACTTTGTGCATGACACAAGTCATTTTTACAACTATTGCTTACAGACAGATTATTTCACTTATAATTCACTGTATCACAATTCCAGTAGGTCAGAAGTTTACATACACTAAGTTGACTGTGCCTTTAAACATCTTGGAAAATTCCAGAAAATTATGTTATGGCTTTAGAAGCTTCTGATAAGCTAATGTATATCATTTGAGTCAATTGGAGGTGTACCTGTGGATGTATTTCAAGGCCTACATTCAACCTCAGTGCCTCTTTGCATGACATCATGGGACAATCAAAAGAAATCCGCAAAGATCTCAGCAAAGGAATTGTAGACCTCTACAAGTCTGGTTCATCCTTGGGACCAATTTCCAAACGCCTGAAGGTACGAAAGTATAAACACCATGGGACGACGCAGTTGTCATACTGCTCAGGAAGAAGACACATTCTGTCTCCTAGAGATGAACGTACTGTGGTGCGAAAAGTGCATATCAATCCCAGAACAACAGCAAAGGACCATGCGAAGATGCTGGAGGAAACATGTACAACAGTATCTATATCCACAGTAAAACGAGTCCTATATCGACATAACCTGAAAGGCCGCTCAGCAAGGAAGAAGCCACTGATCCAAAACCGTCATAAAAAAAAGACTACATTTTGCAACTGCACATGGGGAACAAGAACATATTTTTTGGAGAAATGTCCTCTGGTCTGATGAAACAAAAATAGAACTGTTTGGCCATAATGACCATTGTTATGTTTGGTGGAAAAAGGGACTGACTTACAAACCGAAGAACACCATCCCAACCGTGAAGCACGGGTGTGGAAGCATCATGTTGTGGGGGTGCTTTGCTGCAGGAGGGGCTGGTGCACTTCACAAAATAGATGGCATCATGAGAAGGGAAAATTAAGTGGATATATTGAAGCAACATCTCAAGATCAGTCAAGATGTTAAAGCTTGGCTGTAAAATGGGTCTTCCAAATGGACAATGACCCCAAGCATACTTCCGAAGTTGTGGCAAAATGGCTCAAGGACAACAAAGTCAAGGTATTGGAGTGGCCATCACAAAGCCCTGACCTCAATCCTATGGAAAATGTGTTGGCAGAACTGATAAAGTGTTTGCGAGCAAGGATGCCTACCAACCTGAATCAGTTACACCAGCTCTGTCAGGAGGAATGGGCCAAAATTCCCCCAACTTATTGTGTGAAGCTTGTGGAAGGCTACCCGAAACCTTTGACCCAAGTTAAACAATTTAAAGGCAATGCTACCAAATACTAATAGAGTGTATGTAAACTTCTGACCCACTGGGAATGTGATGAAATAAAAGCTGAAATAAATAATTATTTCTAAATTATTCTGACATTTCACATTCTTAAAATAAAGTGGTGATCCTAACTGACCTAAAAGACAGGGAATTTTTACTAGGATTCAATTTCAGGAATTGTGAAAAACTGAGTTTTAATGTTTTTGGCTAAGGTGTATGTAAACTTCCGACTTCAACTGTACATACTACCTCAACTAACCGGTGCCCCCACACATTGACTCTGTACCAGCACCCCCCTATATATTTTTTTTATTTTTTATTTTATTATTTTATGCTGCTCTTTAATTGCTTGTTACTTTCATCTCTTATTTTTATCATTTTTTTTACTGCACTGTTGGTTAGGGGCTCGTAAGTAAGCATTTCACTGTAAGGTCCACACCTGTTGTATTCGGCGCATATGACTAATACAATTTGATTTGATTTCGATTTGATTTGATTAAGACTTTCCCAAACCGGATACTTTGTTTGTATCCCCCAGGGCAATTTAACTAATCGCAGAGGCTGTTCCAAAACTCTGCTAGCAGAAAAGAGAAAAGAGACACTTGGAGCAGACTTTTAGTCCAACTCAGGAGGCGCACACACCACCAACCGCTTCCGAGTATATTCCTCGCTAATGTTCAGTCCCTGACGACCTCAGGGCAAGGATTTCCTTCCAGAGAGACATCAGGGATTGTAACATACTTTGTTTCACGGAAGCATGGCTCTCTCAGGATACACTGTCTGAGTCCATTCAGCCAGTTGGGTTCTCAGTTCATAGCGCAGACAGGAATAAATATCCCTCTGGGAAGAAGAAGGGAGGGGTGTATGTTTCATGATTAACTTCTCATGGTGTGATTGTGATAACATACAGGAACTCAAGACCTTTTGTTCACCCGACGTAGAATACCTCACAATCAAATGCCGACCGTATTACCTCCCAAGAGAATTCTCTACGGTTATAGTCACAGCCGTGTATATTCCCCCTCAAGCCGATACCACGATGGCCCTCAAGGAACTTCACTGGACTTTATGCAAATTGGAAACCACATATCCTGAGGCCTCATTTATTGTAGCTGGGGATTTTATCAAAGCAAATTTGTGGAAAACGTTACCAAAGTTTTATCAACATATTGACTGTAGTACTTGCGCTGCTAGAACACTCGAACAATGCTACTCCAACTTCCGGGATGCCTACAAGGCCCTCTCTTCGGTAAATCTGATTGCGACTCGATTTTGCTCCTACCTTCCTGTAGGCAGAAACTCAAACAGGAAGTTCCCGTGCTAAGGACTATTCAACGCTGGTCTGATCAATCATAATCCATGCTTCAAGATTGTTTTGATCACGTGGATTGTGATATGTTCTGGGTAGCCTCCGAGAACAACATAGATGAATATACTGATACGGTGACTGAGTTTATCAGGAAGTGAATAGGAGATGTTGTACCCACTGTGACTATTAAAACCTACCCTAAACAGAAACTGTGGATAGATGGCAGCATTTGCACAAAACTGAAAGCGCAAACCATTGCATTTACCTATGGCAAGGTGACTGGGAATATGGCCAAATACAAAGTGTAGTTATTCGCTCCGTACGTCAATCAAACAGGTAAAATATCAGCATAGAGACAAAGTGGAGTCGCAATTCAAAGGCTTAGACATGAGACATATTAATCAACAAGTCTGTACAAGCTGGGCCAGCTGCAGTTAGTAGTTTAGAACACAGTGTGCTTCTGACAACATGAACACCTATTTCTGATGTGTACATTCTGACAGCTAGAATGTCTATGTATTGAAATGAGCTAATTACATAGTTATTGGTTAACCAAAAAACAAACTAAGGGAAACTATTACAACATAACACTACACATGTCATTCCATGAATTGAGTGCCTTTTGGTTAGTTAAACTATGTAAAAATTAAATATTTAAAAACGCAATTTATTTCACCTAATTTAAAAATTCTGTCATAAATGTTCAACTTCATAAAAAACATGTTTTCCCATCTCAATAGGTTAAATGAAGATACTATAAAGGGACTAATAAAGTTATATGGTTGACAGAAACTGTGTTGACAATTTCCTCTTAAATCAGTCACAACTCCCCTGGTGATGGGGGAATGGAAGCATGTTGTGTGCAACACGGAGGGGCAATTGAATGCATGCTTAACTTGGTAAAACATGATTAGCCTATCTATCTATGGATAACAGGGTTGATGTGTTGTGCCCACAAAACACCTGAAAATTGCCAAAAATATTAAAACCAACTCACCTGATTTTACAGTATGATTTGAGTATTAGATGTTCAATGTTTGGTTTGAAAACGTTTAAAAATACATGTTTTTACCATATTAAAACAAAAGTTTGGTTCACATAACAGGATTAACCACTAATCACATGCAATAAGTACAAAACTTTTAAAGAAGTACTCAGAAATGAATTCCCCAAAACAACAAAACACCTACAGCTTTAGAATGATGGTGAAAACTCAGGGAAATCTTGGGGTTAAGTGGGATATAATCTTCCTAGAAGTTAGACAAACATGAACCGAGAAAATACTTAAACAGGGATTTTCAGTGAAAACACATTTTATTTCAATGAAAACACTCACTATCACATTGTTTTTCTAACACGTTGCTTCTTGTCCATTTGACTTCCAGCGTCCACCATCTGTAACAGGGCTCGCTTAGCCATTGTGATGATGGAATCCGAACAACTCTCCCTGCTGTCCTCCTTGAAAGGAGAGTTGCAGTCTGAGGATTACATTCATCCCCACTATAAGGAGGCTTATCGACTTGCTATCGATTCCCTGGTGAATGGTGGCAGAGAGAGCTACCAGGAGCTCCTCAAGGCCGAGCGGATAGGGAGCTTTCTCTCAGAAGATGAACTCCACTTCATCACTACAAATGCCTCACACCCATTGCCTAGCAGCCACACAGAAGAAATCAATGGACCAGCACTGGACACTCCGGCCAGCAAGTCCTCAACTGGGACGTACTGGCCTGTGCTCTCAGACATAGTAACACCCGACCTGGAGTTAGGATGGCCGATGGTCATGCATGATAAACTCCAAACCAATATAGATCTGCTTTTCCATCCACCCAGACTAAACAGCCCCACCATCAAAGAGGTGATCCGTAAACAGATTCAGGGTGCCAGACAGGTACTGTAATCCTGCAATGCATTGTGTCCACAACAATGGTAATGCTAATGCTTGTTTATGGAGTGCAAATCACAATATTGTATTTTTGAAAGCTGCTGATAGTACCTTTTTGGACTAATAGTAGAAAGCCTCATGTTTAGCTAATATTGCCTGCTCCCCAACTGGGACTGTCTCTTTGTGTGTGAATGTGATAGCTCAAGAATCACAAATGTAAACTATTACAAGACAAAGTGACAAATTCAATAACGAGATTCCTGGCCCCATTTTATTTAACTCCCAGAGAAAAATTATACATGATTCATTTTCACTAGTCAGTAGTGTCTGAGGAGGTCAGGGCAGGTCTATAAAATCAGGTTTTGCAACTTACCTTCATGAGTAAAAGTGTAGGTGCCCTGCAAAAGAAACTTTAGGTTACTTGCGTAACCCCAATTTGATGAAAATGCGAGTGGGATGTGTCACTTAAGGGTTGTTAACAAGCCCACCAACATTCTCGACCATGTCTCTCTTCCTTGCGCTCTTGCAAGCAGGGAAAGGTGGTGACAAATATTATTCATATTCTCATAGAACCGGGGTTACGTTTCCTTTCAACGTGTCACTTAAGGCATATGGCCAACACCCGTAATGCAGACATGCTCTCCAGGGTAGTTCCAATAGCCACACCTCTCAGAGGCCTCAACACTGAGGGAGAATGCCCCAGGAAGATGCAATGACGTCCAGTCGGTAAAGACTTCAGAAACGTATGAGGGCTGGCCCAACATGCCATAGCGCAAATCTCCCATAAGGAGATGTTTTACAACAGTGCCTAAGAGGTAGCCATACCTCTGGTGGAACGACCCATTCTGGACTGTTACCCTTGCTACTATATTTTCCAATGGAATAGCCTCCACTATCTCAAGATAGCTGTTGGAGGTGCCCAAAAAATACAGAAGTCATTGTCACTCTAGAGCAATACTGTCGTTTTAATCCAATCAAATGCACCAGGTACATTCTGGACACAAACGGTGGAGAAGCTCTACTTCCGTTAACTGGGTGAGTGGTACCCAGGAGGACCCTGGGCAAACTGAAGGCATGAACGGTGGGTTGACAGTGAGTGCAGCCCACTCACCTGCTTTGCAGGCATAGTGCAGACAGTAAAGTGGGTTAGAAAGAGAAGTATTACATCTCCCCGCTTTCCAGCGCCTCAAGAGGCCTCAAGCCCAATAGAAGGGTCCCAGTGATGGAGCTAAAAGCTTGGAGACTGGTTTTGTGTTACGACATAACAGAGGCTGTTACCCTACTGTGCAACTGTCGAGGCCTGTGTAACAGGTGAGATAACAGTTAACTGTTCCTTTAGAGATCTTCACGCTGTCCAAAAAGGTCCTGCAATGAAGCATAGAAACCTTGCAAACAGAGGGTTAGGGTTAGAAAGGGCTATGAATGATCTGTGTACGTTACACCATTTCTCCAAAAAACGCATTGTCTCTTTTTCCAAAAAGTGGACGTATAGGAGGGGTACTGGAACTCTAGATCGTGAAAGATTTTGAGTTGCCGGCTTGTCGCATTCAGATTTATCCTCCCACTGGTCATCCCCAGAGTACCATGGCTACTGGGTGAGGGTGGCAAGTCTTTACGTATGTTTGGGTCTGCAGATCCCTGCGTAACAATGGCTATCAGGACTGGTTATAAAGCAGGAGAGTGATCTCTGCTAACCAGGGCCTGTGTTAGGTCTCTTCCCTGCCTCGCTCACTTAATGCATTTGAGCAAATTAATTGTGTTTTGACAAGGTATGGGGGTATACAGAAGATAGCCCTATTTGGTAATGGCACCTGGTAGTAAAGAGAAGGTGCGTTACTGTGTTGCTCTTGCACTAGACGGTTAGAGGTGAAAATGCCATAAGGTGAGGGAAATGGTTGGCCATAGTTAAAGGGCAAATGGCAATCTGTCATCTAGCTTTGTATGTCTGAAGAGACCCGAGGGAGAGTGGACATGCTGACTTCCATCCCTGGATAGAACCTGAGAAGGTGCTGAGGGTCCAAGGGGGGTAAGAACACTTGGGGGTAAGAATGCACATCCTCCATCATCCCATGTGAGCAATGTCATGCAAGTGTGCTGTTACAAAGGGAATATTGTTTTTCCCCCAATGCAGATGTTCCTCACCACTGTCGGGCGAGACAGAGATGGGGACAGGCGGCTTATGTTAAACCCGAAAGAGACGGGTAGGGCAAGGAAGCCGTAGGCTTTGCAAACTATCCTCCTCTGCTGCTTAGGGCTGTGCCCTAGGTTGGCTGGCCCATCCTGCCCCCCTTAGGGTGGTTAATAGAGTGGAACTTTGCTGTGGCCACAGCAAAGGACTGTTTAACTCCAGGTTTCCCTGGTTTAAGAGCTTAGCCTGGGTATTGTCAGTCTGCTGTGTTGCCAGGGGTCTTGGGCCAACTTGGTACCCCTGCCATGCTGTGAGGCTGGGGTGAGTTACAGTGACCAACGGGCTGCCACAGGGCCTGGGTTTGTGGGGCAGGCAGAAGTTGAAGGCTTTGCTTTCTTTCTTACACATGTCACAAATCTGCCGCTTGGTGTAGCATGTCACACTTCTGCCGCTTGGTGTTGACAGCTGGGTTAACCTCTCTGGGATATGTGGGACGCTAACCGAAGTCTAACTGCCCACACGCGGTTCCCTCCGGCCAGCACTGTGCTAGCTACAGCGCACCTTAGCAAAGGTAGCTGTTAGCTAGCTAATGCAACACTAACATCGCGGCTGTAGTTTGCCCACGTTGCACACCCTAGGTAGTATTAACCGCAAGGCTTCTACTAGCTAGTTTACGCCTACTAAAGCCGAAGAGCTTACGCATTGTTTTTACAACAGGAATCTTAGCATAGCCCTGTTCTGCATAATGGCCACTGCTTCTCCATCCCAAAACAAGCCTAGAAAAGCACTCAAACCCCTCCTCGGCCGGTGGCTGAAAGGGGAGGGGTTAGAGACAGCAAAGCATTTTACAATCTAGAGTCATTTACAATGCTGACAGGAGTTGGGGTTCTCGAGTTCTTCCTGAGCATGTTACCTTCCTAGGCAATGTATGCATTGAAGGTGAAAATCCTTCCCTGCAATCGTGGAGGATTAAGCAGAAGAACATGGGGGTTTGAGTGCTTTTCTAGGCTCGTTTTGGGATGGAGAATCAGTAGCCATTAAGCAGAACAGGGCTATATTTCTCTGGTAAATATTCTCCCACGACCGAAGAGCTGTGAGGCTAACCAGTTGGTCTAGTTAACATGAACGAGTAAATGCAGTTTTGAACCAGATGAGAGAAGAGTGCTAGCAATACTGGTACCGTGATTGCAGGTAGTAGTGCTGGTGTGGTTAGCTCGCTCTCCTAGAATTTAGAAAGTTGACAGATCAGTCTGATTTTATTGAGAAATGAGGTCAGGAAAATCGATATGTACATGTGCAGGTATAAGCTATAGTTTTACTGTGGTTTTTCACGTGATTTAGACTACATCGTCTAGACTGTACTAGTTACAAGTATTCCAAGTATTAGCCAGATGAGGTGGGTGTGTACTGTACATAGGTAATACTCCCATCCATATGTCAAACCAAGTCAAACCCGTCACAGGGAATATGGTAAACACAGAGTGGCCTTAGCTTGTGATCACACACTAATTCACTCCTTGAGATACTATACAATATATATATATATATATATATATATTTTTTTTTTTTTTTAAGGAAGCACAATATGACATAATAATGATAGGACTCGGACACATATATTGTTATTTTTCTGATGAACATTTACTTTGATATACTGAGTAATTTAATAACCTCTAGTGACTCCCCATCCCGCATGAGGGAGCGTAATCATCAACTGACACATATTAGCATAACGCAACGGACATAAATATTCCTAGAAAATATTCCTATTCATGAAAATCACAAGTGAAATATATTGAGACACAGCTTAGCCTTTTGTTAATCACCCTGTCATCTCAGATTTTCAAAATGTGCTTTACAGCCAAAGCTAGACAAGCATTTGTGTAAGTTTATCGATAGCCTAGCATAGCATTTTGTCCAGCTAGCAGCAGGTAACTTACATTTACATTACATTTAAGTCATTTAGCAGACGCTCTTATCCAGAGCGACTTACAAATTGGTGCATTCACCTTATGACATCCAGTGGAACAGTCACTTTATGATAGTGCATCTAAATCTTAAAGGGGGGGGGATACTTATCCTATCCTAGGTATTCCTTAAAGAGGTGGGGTTTCAGGTGTCTCCGGAAGGTGGTGATTGACTCCGCTGTCCTGGCGTCGTGAGGGAGTTTGTTCCACCATTGGGGGGCCAGAGCAGCGAACAGTTTTGACTGGGCTGAGCGGGAGCTGTACTTCCTCAGTGGTAGGGAGGCGAGCAGGCCAGAGGTGGATGAACGCAGTGCCCTTGTTTGGGTGTAGGGCCTGATCAGAGCCTGGAGGTACTGAGGTGCCGTTCCCCTCACAGCTCCGTAGGCAAGCACCATGGTCTTGTAGCGGATGCGAGCTTCAACTGGAAGCCAGTGGAGAGAACGGAGGAGCGGGGTGACGTGAGAGAACTTGGGAAGGTTGAACACCAGACGGGCTGCGGCGTTCTGGATGAGTTGAAGGGGTTTAATGGCACAGGCAGGGAGCCCAGCCAACAGCGAGTTGCAGTAATCCAGACGGGAGATGACAAGTGCCTGGATTAGGACCTGCGCCGCTTCCTGTGTGAGGCAGGGTCATACTCTGCGGATGTTGTAGAGCATGAACCTACAGGAACGGGCCACCGCCTTGATGTTGGTTGAGAACGACAGGGTGTTGTCCAGGATCACACCAAGGTTCTTAGCGCTCTGGGAGGAGGACACAATGGAGTTGTCAACCGTGATGGCGAGATCATGGAACGGGCAGTCCTTCCCCGGGAGGAAGAGCAGCTCCGTCTTGCTGAGGTTCAGCTTGAGGTGGTGATCCGTCATCCACACTGATATGTCTGCCAGACATGCAGAGATGCGATTCGCCACCTGGTCATCAGAAGGGGGAAAGGAGAAGATTAGTTGTGTGTCGTCTGCATAGCAATGATAGGAGAGACCATGTGAGGTTATGACAGAGCCAAGTGACTTGGTGTATAGCGAGAATAGGAGAGGGCCTAGAACAGAGCCCTGGGGACACCAGTGGTGAGAGCGCGTGGTGAGGAGACAGATTCTCGCCACGCCACCTGGTAGGAGCGACCTGTCAGGTAGGACGCAATCCAAGCGTGGGCCGCGCCGGAGATGCCCAACTCGGAGAGGGTGGAGAGGAGGATCTGATGGTTCACAGTATCGAAGGCAGCCGATAGATCTAGAAGGATGAGAGCAGAGGAGAGAGAGTTAGCTTTAGCAGTGCGGAGCGCCTCCGTGATACAGAGGAGAGCAGTCTCAGTTGAATGACTAGTCTTGAAACCTGACTGATTTGGATCAAGAAGGTCATTCAGAGAGAGATAGCGGGAGAGCTGGCCAAGGACGGCACGTTCAAGAGTTTTGGAGAGAAAAGAAAGAAGGGATACTGGTCTGTAATTGTTGACATCGGAGGGATCGAGTGTAGGTTTTTTCAGAAGGGGTGCAACTCTCGCTCTCTTGAAGACGGAAGGGACGTAGCCAGCGGTCAGTGATGAGTTGATGAGCGAGGTGAGGTAAGGGAGAAGGTCTCCGGAAATGGTCTGGAGAAGAGGGGAGGGGATAGGGTCAAGCGGGCAGGTTGTTGGGCGGCCGGCCGTCACAAGACGCGAGATTTCATCTGGAGAGAGAGGGGAGAAAGAGGTCAGAGCACAGGGTAGGGCAGTGTGAGCAGAACCAGCGGTGTCGTTTGACTTAGCAAATGAGGATCGGATGTCGTCGACATTCTTTTCAAAATGGTTGACGAAGTCGTCTGCAGAGAGGGAGGAGGGGGGGAGGGGGAGGAGGATTCAGGAGGGAGGAGAAGGTGGCAAAGAGCTTCCTAGGGTTAGAGGCAGATGCTTGGTCACGGAAATCAGAAAAGCAATCAAATTAAATAGTTTACCTTTGATGAGCTTCGGATGTTTTCACTCACGAGACTCCCAGTGAGATAGCCAATGTTCCTTTTTTACCAAAATATTATTTTTGTAGGCAAAATAGCTCCGTTTGTTCTTCACGTTTGGCTGAGAAATCGCCCGGAAATTGCAGTCACAAAAACACCGAAAAATATTCTAAATTAGCTCCATAATATCGACAGAAACATGGCAAACGTTGTTTATAATCAATCCTCAATGTGTTTTTCAAATAACTATTAGATAATATATCCACCGGGACAATTGGTTTTTCAGTAGGACCGATTGGAATAATGGCTACCTCTGTATTTTACACGAGAATCACTCTGGGAGCCATCAGGTGACCAGTTGCGCAATGTAGCCGCTTACGGTATTCTTCAACATAAATGCGTAAACCTATGTCACAATGCTGTAGACACCTTGGGGAATATGGAGAAAAGGTAATCTGGTTGATAGCCCATTCACTGCTCAATAGGGACGCATTGGAACGCTTCGCTTTCAAAACATGAGGCACTTCCGGATTGGATTTTTCTCAGGCTTTCGCCTGCAATATCAATTCTATTATACTCACAGACATTATTTTTACAGTTTTGGAAACTTTAGAGTGTTTTCTATCCTAAGCTGTCAATTATATGCATATTCTAGCATCTGGTCCTGACAAAATATCCCGTTTACTATGGGAACGTTATTTTTCCAAAAATGAAAATACTGCCCCCTAGTCACAACAAGTGACACAAAAAAGGGATCAAAGCTTTCACCTGGATTTACCTGGTTTACATAATTTGAACTCTAAAACAACAATTAATAAACATTTTTACACTTTATAAGGGCATGCAGGGTCATGGTAATCACAGTCACAGTAATCACATAAGAGTTCCTGAGCTTACAGCAATGCCTCACAAAAATATTTTGACACTTTATTTGACACTTCTATCGAGAGGGGGATACAGGTACACTACCGGTCAAACGTTTTAGAACACCTACTCATTCAAGGGTTTTATTTTTTATTTTTTTATTTTTTTAAACTATGACATAACACATATAGAATCATGTAGTAACCAAAAAAGTGTTAACAAATCAAAATATATTTTATATTTGAGATTCTTCAAATAGCCACCCTTTGCCTTGATGACAGCTTTGGCACACTCATGGCATTCTCTCAACCAGCTTCATGAGGTAGCTGTTCCACTGGATGTCATAAGGTGAATGCACCAATTTGTAAGTCGCTCTGGATAAGAGCGTCTGCTAAATGACTTAAATGTAAATGTAAATGTAAATGTAGTCACCTGGAATTAATTTAAATTAACAGGTTTGCCTTCTTAAAAGTGAATTAGTGGGATTTCTTTCCTTCTTAATGCATTTGAGCGAATTAATTGTGTTTTGACAAGGTAGGGGGGTATACAGAAGATAGCTCTATTTGGTAAAATACCAAGTCCATATTATGGCAAGAACAGGTCAAATTAGCAAAGAGAAAGGACAGTCCATCATTACTTTAAGACATGAAGGTCAGTCAATACGGAACATTTTAAAAACTTTGAAAGTTTCTTCAAGTGCAGTCGCAAAAACCATCAAGAGCTTTGATGAAACTGGCTTTCATGAGGACAGCCACAGGAATAGAAGACCCAGAGTTACCTCTGCTGCAGAGGATAAGTTCATTAGAGTTACCAGCCTAAGAAATTGCAGCCTAAAGAAATGCTTTACGGAGCTCAAGTAACAGACACATGTCAACATCAACTGTTCAGATGAGACTGTGTGAATCAGGCCTTCATGGTCAAATTTCTGCAAAGAAACCACTACTAAAGGACATCAATAAGAAGAAGACACTTGCTTGGTCCTAGAAACACGAGCAGTGGACAGTAGACAGGTGGAAATTTGTCCTTTGGTCTGGAGTCCAAATTGGAGATTTTTGGTTCCAACCGCCGTGTCTTTGTGATACGCGGTGTGGGTGAATGGATGATATCCGCATCTGTATTTCCCACAGTAAAGCATGGAGGAGGAGGTGTTATGGTGTGGGGGTGCTTTGCTGGTGACACTGTCTGTTATGTAGTTAGAATTTAAGGCACACTTAATCAACATGGCTACCACAGCATTCTGCAGCAATATGTCAGGTAAGACACTAAACAGAAAACAAGACCCCACAAAACCCAAAAGGAAAATGACAACTTACATATGATCCCCAATCAGAGACAACGATAAACAGCTGCCTCTGATTGGCAACCACACTCGGCAAAGAACAATGAAATAGAAAACATAGACTTTCCCACCTGATTCACACCCTGACCTAACCAAACAGAGAATAATAAGGATCTCTAAGGTCAGGGCGTGACAACTTTTTTGTTTACTACATGATTCCATATGTGTTATTTCATAGTTTTGATGTCTTCACTATTATTATACAATGTAGAAAATAGTACAAATAAAGAAAACCCTTGAATGAGTAGGTGTTCTAAAACGTTTGACCGGTAATGTAGGTGGGAGCAACAGTGGGAAGGGTAGACGTGGTGATTGAACCGCCAGTTTCCATTTGGGTGTCATATGTGACATGTGCTTGGGAGTGTTACCACAGCGCTACACAATCCCTCATACTTTAATTCACAAAAGATCCAAAAGGTGGGTCCATCAGCACTAAGGTGTTACAATGGTATGCTAATTATTTTAATCAAATCAAATCAAATTTATTTATATAGCCCTTCGTACATCAGCTGATATCTCAAAGTGCTGTACAGAAACCCAGCCTAAAACCCCAAACAGCAAACAATGCAGGTGTAAAAGCACGGTGGCTAGGAAAAACTCCCTAGAAAGGCCAAACCTAGGAAGAAACCTAGAGAGGAACCGGGCTATGTGGGGTGGCCAGTCCTCTTCTGGCTGTGCCGGGTAGAGATTATAACAGAACATGACCAAGATGTTCAAATGTTCATAAATGACCAGCATGGTCAAATAATAATAAGGCAGAACAGTTGAAACTGGAGCAGCAGCACAGTCAGGTGGACTGGGGACAGCAAGGAGCCATCATGTCAGGTAGTCCTGGGGCACGGTCCTAGGGCTCAGGTCCTCCGAGAGAGAGAAAGAAAGAGAGAATTAGAGAGAGCATATGTGGGGTGGCCAGTCCTCTTCTGGCTGTGCCGGGTGGAGATTATAACAGAACGTGGCCAAGATGTTCAAATGTTCATAAATGACCAGCATGGTTGAATAATAGTAAGGCAGAACAGTTGAAACTGGAGCAGGAGCATGGCCAGGTGGACTGGGGACAGCAAGGAGTCCTCATGTCAGGTAGTCCTGGGACATGGTCCTAGGGCCCAGGCCAGTTGAAACTGGAGCAGCAGCATGGCCAGGTGGACTGGGGACAGCAAGGAGTCATCATGTCAGGTAGTCCTGGGGCATGGTTCTAGGGCTCAGGTCCTCCGAGAGAGAGAAAGAAAGAGAGAAGGAGAGAATTAGAGAACGCACACTTAGATTTACACAGGACACCGAATAGGACAGGAGAAGTACTCCAGATAAACAAACTGACCCTAGCCCCCCGACACATAAACTACTGCAGCATAAATACTGGAGGCTGAGACAGGAGGGTCAGGAGACACTGTGGCCCCATCCGAGGACACCCCGGACAGGGCCAAACAGGAAGGATATAACCCCACCCACTTTGCCAAAGCACAGCCCCCACACCACTAGAGGGAAATCTTCAACCACCAACTTACCATCCTGAGACAAGGCCGAGTATAGCCCACAAAGATCTCCGACACGGTACAACCCAAGGGGGGAACCCAGACAGGCCGACCACAACAGTGAATCAACCCACCCAGGTGACGCATCCCCCCCAGGGACGGCACGAGAGAGCCCCAGCAAGCCAGTGACTCAGCCCCGTAACAGGGTTAGAGGCAGAGAATCCCAGTGGAAAAAGGGGAACCGGCCAGGCAGAGACAGCAAGGGCGGTTCGTTGCTCCAGAGCCTTTCCGTTCACCTTCCCACTCCTGGGCCAGACTACACTCAATCATATGACCCACTGAAGAGATGAGTCTTCAGTAAAGACTTAAAGGTTGAGACCGAGTTTGCGTCTCTGACATGGGTAGGCAGACCGTTCCATAAAAATGGAGCTCTATAGGAGAAAGCCCTGCCTCCAGCTGTTTGCTTAGAAATTCTAGGGACAATTAGGAGGCCTGCGTCTTGTGACCGTAGCGTACGTATAGGTATGTACGGCAGGACCAAATCAGAGAGGTAGGTAGGAGCAAGCCCATGTAATGCTTTGTAGGTTAGCAGTAAAACCTTGAAATCAGCCCTTGCTTTGACAGGAAGCCAGTGTAGAGAGGCTAGCACTGGAGTAATATGATCAAATTTTATGGTTCTAGTCAGGATTCTAGCAGCCGTATTTAGCACTAACTGAAGTTTATTTAGTGCTTTATCCGGGTAGCCGGAAAATAGAGCATTGCAGTAGTCTAACCTAGAAGTGACAAAAGCATGGATTAATTTTTCTGCATCATTTTTGGACAGAAAGTTTCTGATTTTTGCAATGTTACGTAGATGGAAAAAAGCTGTCCTCGAAATGGTCTTGATATGTTCTTCAAAAGAGAGATCAGGGTCCAGAGTAACGCCGAGGTCCTTCACAGTTTTATTTGAGACGACTGTACAACCATTAAGATTAATTGTCAGATTCAACAGAAGATCTCTTTGTTTCTTGGGACCTAGAACAAGCATCTCTGTTTTGTCCGAGTTTAATAGTAGAAAGTTTGCAGCCATCCACTTCCTTATGTCTGAAACACATGCTTCTAGCGAGGGCAATTTTGGTGCTTCACCATGTTTCATTGAAATGTACAGCTGTGTGTCATCCGCATAGCAGTGAAAGTTTACATTATGTTTTCGAATAACATCCCCAAGAGGTAAAATATATAGTGAAAACAATAGTGGTCCTAAAACAGAACCTTGAGGAACACCGAAATGTACAGTTGATTTGTCAGAGGACAAACCATTCACAGAGACAAACTGATATCTTTCCGACAGATAAGACCTAAACCAGGCCAGAACATGTCCGTGTAGACCAATTTGGGTTTCCAATCTCTCCAAAAGAATGTGGTGATCGATGGTATCAAAAGCAGCACTAAGGTCTAGGAGCACGAGGACAGATGCAGAGCCTCGGTCCGATGCCATCAAAATGTCATTTACCACCTTCACAAGTGCCGTCTCAGTGCTATGATGGGGTTTAAAACCAGACTGAAGCATTTCGTATACATTGTTTGTCTTCAGGAAGGCAGTGAGTTGCTGCGCAACAGCCTTCTCTAAAATCTTTGAGAGGAATGGAAGATTCGATATAGGCCGATAGTTTTTTATATTTTCTGGGTCAAGGTTTGGCTTTTTCAAGAGAGGCTTTATTACTGCCACTTTTAGTGAGTTTGGTACACATCCAGTGGATAGAGAGCCGTTTATTATGTTCAACATAGGAGGGCCAAGCACAGGAAGCAGCTCTTTCAGTAGTTTAGTTGGAATAGGGTCCAGTATACAGCTTGAAGGTTTAGAGGCCATGATTATTTTCATCATTGTGTCAAGAGATATAGTACTAAAACACTTGAGCGTCTCTCTTGATCCTAGGTCCTGGCAGAGTTGTGCAGACTCAGGACAACTGAGGTTTGGAGGAATACGCAGGTTTAAAGAGGAGTCCGTAATTTGCTTTCTAATAATCATAATCTTTTCCTCAAAGAAGTTCATGAATTTATCACTGCTAAAGTGCAAGTCATCCTCTCTTGGGGAATGCTGCTTTTTAGTTAGCTTTGCCACAGTATCAAAAAGGAATTTCGGATTGTTCTTATTTTCCTCAATTAAGTTAGAAAAATAGGACGATCGAGCAGCAGTAAGGGCTCTTCGGTACTGCACGGTACCATCCTTCCAAGCTAGTCGGAAGACTTCCAGTTTGGTGTGGCGCCATTTCCGTTCCAATTTTCTGAAGCTTGCTTCAGAGCTCGGGTATTTTCTGTGTACCATGGAGCTAGTTTCTTATGAGAC
This sequence comes from Oncorhynchus gorbuscha, assembly GCF_021184085.1. Lineage (NCBI taxonomy): Eukaryota > Metazoa > Chordata > Actinopteri > Salmoniformes > Salmonidae > Oncorhynchus > Oncorhynchus gorbuscha. Next base: position 81,613,434 of record NC_060178.1, on the reverse strand, counting down.
ATTTTTTTAGTTTTTAGGGGTGCAACTGCATCTAGGGTATTGCGCAAGGTTAAATTGAGATCCTCAGTTAGGTGGTTAACGGATTTTTGTCCTCTGGCGTCCTTGGGTAGGCAGAGGGAGTCTGGAAGGGCATCAAGGAATCTTTGTGTTGTCTGTGAATTTATAGCACGACTTTTGATGTTCCTTGGTTGGGGTCTGAGCAGATTATTTGTTGCAATTGCAAACGTAATAAAATGGTGGTCTGATAGTCCAGGATTATGAGGAAAAACATTAAGATCCACAACATTTATTCCATGGGACAAAACTAGGTCCAGCGTATGACTGTGAGAGTCATACGCTAAATCATCATGTTAACCATAACCTTTTTTGTTATTTTCCCTTCTTTCCTTACAGGTTATTGCAATTGTAATGGACATTTTTACAGATGTGGATATATTCAAAGAAGCGGTTGATGCCTCCATCAGAGGAACTCCAGTTTATGTGCTTCTGGATGAATTTCATCTGCAAAGCTTTCTCTCAATGGCTGAGAATCAAGACATCCAAATCCCAAAACTTAGGGTACGTTCACATCCTCTGTTACAATGTTAATTCATCTACTTAGAGGTTGATAATCAAAAGTATCGCCTGATCCTCCTCCCATCGTATATACAGTATTGATTTGTCCTTGTTTTTTATTTTAACCAAAGAAAACAAGTGACTATCTCGAAGTTATTGAGGGATGATGATGTTTCGGCAACGTGAAAATAAAAATTCCAGCGTATGGTACCTCTGTATCTGATAGATAATGTACTATGTGAGGTGCAGCAGTGGGGAGGGTGAAGGTTATTGCAGTGTCTTGTGTTATATACTGTAGATGGATTTCAGAATGAACCTGAACCACTGAAAACTTAATTCTCACTCTATCTTGCAGGGCGAGGCAGTTTACAGGTTGAGGTAGTTATTACCAGAGGTATTTAGGACACAGCCAGAAGAGTTATGCTTTCCTGTCATAGCATTTTACAAGGCTGCAATAAAGCTCTCTCGCTATTTCGGAGAGTCAATATATACTTCATGCGAGAATACTGATAATAATCAGGCTTTGCATAAAGCGGTGTATTACCGTAGAATGGTCTTGCTAAGATGCCACTTTGACTGTCTTGGTCTACAGAACATGAGAGTACGCACAGTGAAGGGGCAGGATTACATCTGTCGTTCAGGAGCTACATTTCATGGAGCAATGGAGCAGAGGTTTCTATTGGTGGACTGCCAAACAGTGGTGTACGGATCATACAGGTAAATGGAACAAGGAGGCCAGTGGTTCAGAATAAGGATTTCCCCATATTGATTCAACTGTTCTTTGGCTATAAATACAATCTACTTTATTGAGTCATTGTGATGTTCTTTCTTTGTATTGTAATTGTGACTATTTGAACAGGTTAAGGATTAAATAGATAATTTTCTGGCTTTTGACCCCAATCTTATTTGTGTTTTAAATTATTATAATTTTTTTACCTCTGTGATGTAAATAATGCATGGCATATAAGTATGAAAGCTTGGACAATTTAAAGATTTTTAGAAGTTCTGTTCAATGTTACTTTACAGGGCTTTCTGTGTAGACTGTATTTGATTTCTAAGTGGAACACAGAACTTTTCTTGAGATATGAAAACATTTAAGATTGGGGATTTGTGTCTGAAAGGGTTGACTTTTCAAAAAGAGTAACAGATAAAGCAATATTAATGTTCTACTTTAGATGCCAAAGGCTTATCTTTGATAGAAAAATGTGCCACAACATAGAGATTAATTAGAGATGCTAAGGGTTGACAGCAGACAATTTATTGATAATGCAAAACTGTTTACCTTAGTTGACCTCGTGCATAGACTGAGCTGAACATGTCTGTTAGAGTTGACATTTGACACTGAAGTAATTGCTGCTCTACGTTTCTTCTACTCCACCCAGCTTCATGTGGTCCTATGAGAAAATCAACCTGAGTATGGTGCAGGTCATAACAGGCCAGCTGGTGAAGTCCTATGACGAGGAGTTTCGAACGCTCTTCGCTCGCTCCTCCATGCCAGCAGTTCTCGCCCCTCCCGAGGGTGTGCTACTAGAAAGGAATGGAAGGCATGCTCTGGCAAAGTATGCTTCTCAATCCAGCCAAGCCTTTGAGAGGAAGGACCAGTTGAGACATACCCTGGACACAGTGTATAGGAAAGCCTGTGAGAGACAGATGGGCATGACGAGCCCTATCAGAGAGATGGAGGAGAGACTTTATGAGGAGGAGCCATTTCAACACAGACCCATGGTCAATCATGGTGTGAGTGTTCAAAATCACATCCATCAGTTCCAGTCTGCAGAGACGGCAAACTTCCTGAAAAGACACAGTTATGCTGGGGAGAGACAAGAAGTCTTGCATGTTCCACACAACACAAGGTATGGGGCAAGCAACTGGAATGTGGCTGGAGATGAAGGTTATCACTGTGCCCCGGGAAGACTCCACTTTTCCAATGCTATGGATGACAATTCTCAGGGGGCACAGATGTACAGAGGTCACAATATTCGGCAGTCCTACCACGGAAATGACAAACACGCCCGCTCCATGCAGCAGAACATACCGACTTTGGAGCACACGGCTAAGTCCTTCTTGCGCACATATAGGATAGAGTCTTACCTCAATAACACTGACACTCCTATTGGGGAATCATGTGATTATCTGGACCAGTATGAAGCTCTGGAAAACAAAGCTAGCTCATTCATTCCCTCCAGAGTTAGGTCATCCCTTGTTTTCAAGTCCACTATTCCAGAGCAACCGGAGACAAACATTTACTCAAAAAACTCTTCCATACGTCAGGTCGATCTCTCTGCAAGGCAAAACAATGCACCGCATTACTCATCAATGCAACGGAATCCAGCAACATCAATGGAAAACAGAATGAGACAGGATGAGTTTATAATGAAGAAGCAAAGTCTGCAAATTTTGGATGATCCCAGGAATAACATTGGCTATGGAAGAGACCCACATCAGTCTGTCTATGCCAGCCTGGGCAGAACCAAAGGGGGACTGGTAATCAAAAACCCTGAGCTCCTCCAAGACAACTGGCACAAAAGGCACAGTGTGGCAGACCCAAAGTCCAACATAGACTACAGAGACAATAAAGAGTCCTCCAGTCACATGTATGGTGGAGCCTTTGTGAGGAAACAGGCAGATGGTGGTGGAATAAGAGTGGGTGCACAGAATGGAGGATATTCTTCAAATCTGAATGAGGATCAGAGATCTGTCTCTCAATATGATGTCAAAAACACAGTGGGCATAAAGAGACCACCTCTTTCCATTTGGAAAGAGCCTCCCTCCAGAACTGTGTCTGCAGCAGCCCTTGATATGAACAGCAAAGAGCCCACTTACAAGTCCACCAGTACAGCACTGGGCTCACCTCGTTTCCTCAAGAAGAGCTCCAAGAAAATCAGATCGTTGCTCAACATACCAGAGAAAAAAGAGGGTTCCCATCTAACCAAGGAAAATGTCATTCCAAAAGGGGGTGGTAGCTCAGACACCATAGTGACTGAGGAAGAAGAACAAAGACCAAACAGAGAGAGGAAGGTTGCATCGCAGAGTGGCACCGCAAATCCAACCAGATCCCCTACCAGGATAAAGATGGACAAGAACCACTTTGCAGATGATATAGGTAAATCATCAGCCCCTCGTTTCAGCACTGACGAGCTGCAGCAAAACCCTCCTGCCAGAGTTACATCCATTAGGACACAGGGGCAGCCTACTGCCATTGATGAAAGACATGAAAGGGCAAGCCTTGCATCAGGAAACTGGCGTAGCGATCAGGGGGGCAGTAGTCGTTTGTATAGCAGATTTGAGCCTTTCTGCTCATTTGAGAAGACGCAACCCCACTCTTTACAATCTGCAACAGCCCCTGCACCCATACATGCACCAGAGAAGACCAAGAGCATGCACTCTGCTAAAAGTAACTCCAACAATGAACAACACAACCACACTGGCCAGCAGACAACTAGCCACCATGAAAACAAACTGGGGAAATTTATACAAAGAGTAGGGAATTTCATTCACAAAAATAAGTAGTAGAAAAGAAAGTTAGCATAGTGAACCAAGCTTACTGGTTGAATGATGACATTCAAAAACGCAATCAAATTGTTGACAGATTGGAAACAGTGTACTGCACCATTAAACTTGAAAACTGTTCACATGAATAGCTGACATCCTTTCAGGTCTATTTAGAGCAATGGAAAACTGATCATTACTTCAATTAAATATCAATGTTTTGATTATTAGTAACACTTTCTACGAGGCACAAACATACAAGCAGGGTCTGGGACAAGGTATCACGGACAGTGAACTCAAGTCAGAGGACCACAGCTGAAGTCAGACCAGCAGAACTGGGTCAGCAGCACAGTCAGGTGAACAGGGGACAGGGACAGCCAGGTATCGTCAGACCAGGTATATATATATATATATATATATATATAGAGGGGCAAAAAAGTATTTAGTCAGCCACCAATTGTGCAAGTTCTCCCACTTAAAAAGATGAGAGAGAGAGGCCTGTAATTTTGATCATAGGTACACTTCAACTATGACAGACAAGATGATAAAATTTTTTCCAGGAAATCACATTGTAGGATTTTTAATGAATTTATTTGCAAATTATGGTAGAAAATAAGTATTTGGTCAATAACAAAAGTTTATCTCAATACTTTGTTATATACCCTTTGTTGGCAATGACAGAGGTCAAATGTTTTCTGTAAGTCTTCACAAGGTTTTCACACACTGTTGCTGGTATTTTGGCCCATTCCTCCATGCAGATCTCCTCTAGAGCAGTGATGTTTTTGGGGCTGTTGCTGGGCAACACAGACTTTCAACTCACTCCAGAAATGTTCTATAGGGTTGAGATCTGGAGACTGGCTAGGCCACTCCAGGACCTTGAAATGCTTCTTACGAAGCCACTCCTTCGTTGCTCGGGCGGTGAGTTTGGGATCATTGTCATGCTGAAAGACCCATCCACGTCTCATCTTCAATGCCCTTACTGATGGAAGGAGGTTTTCACTCAAAATCTCACGATACATGGCCCCTTTCGTTCTTTCCTTTACACGGAACAGTCGTCCTGGTCCCTTTGCAGAAAAACAGGCGTTCCTGGCGGCGTAGCTTTGTTACTTTGGTCCCAGCTCTCTGCAGGTCATTCACTAGGTTCCTCCGTGTGGTTATGGGATTTTTGCTCACCGTTCTTGTGATCATTTTGACCCCACGGGATGAATCTTGCGTGGAGCCCCAGATTGAGGGAGATTATCAGTGATCTTGTATGTCTTCCATTTCCTAATAATTGCCCCCACAGTTGATTTCTTCAAACCAAGCTGCTTACCTTTTGCAGATTCAGTCTTCCCAGCCAGGTGCAGGTCTACAATATTGTTTCTGGTGTCCTTTGACAGCTCTTTGGTCTTGGCCATAGTGGAGTTTGGAGTGTGACTGTTTGAGTTTGTGGACAGGTGTCTTTTATACTGATAACAAGTTCAAACAGGTGCCATTAATACAGGTAACGAGTGGAGGACAGAGGAGCCTCTTAAAGAAGAAGTTACAGGTCTGTGAGAGCCAGAAATCTTGCTTGTTTGTAGGTGACCAAATACTTATTTTCCACCATAATTTGCAAATATATTCATAAAAAATCCTACAATGTGATTTTCTGGATTTTTTTTCTCATTTTGTCTGTCACAGTTGAAGTGTACCTATAATGAAAATTACAGGCATTTACAGGCCTCTCATCTTTTTAAGTGGGAGAACTTGCACAATTGGTGGCTGACTAAATACTTTTTGCCCCACTGTATATATATTTTATGACATGGAACAACTTTGATTCAACCAGTTTTCAGTCTAAGACGAAAAGAGAAAAGCTAAAAGAGTGTGTGTGTGTGTGTGTGTGTGTGTGTGTGTGTGTGTGTGTGTGTGTGTGTGTGTGTGTGTGTGTGTGTGTGTGTGTGTGTGTGTGTGTGTGTGTGTGTGTGTGTGTGTGTGTGTGTGTGTGCGTGAGCGAATGTGTGTGTGTGTACACTGCAGTGAGGAAAACACTGAACAGAATTTGTTAAATCTTATTTGCTCCTCGAGTCCATAATCTGTTACATCAAATGGATGAGCCTCATAGAAAGTGTTATCAGATATGTATTTTTTCAAACCTAAAACTAGATCAGCTACTCGAAGGCTGTGATGAGAGACTAAAAGTTAACTGTGTTAGATAGGATCGATTAATTTATTAGGATTTATGGTACAGTAGCTTAATTTCCATATGAAACACATTAACTGTCATCATTCAATCTTAAAAGATCACAATAAAGCTGTGATCACAGACAGTGGAAAATATTTTGTCACAATATTAGATAAACATATCCAGGATCTACAGTGTGTACATGTACATGATTGGGTGAATGAGTTCATTTTTTTAACCTTTATTTAACTAGGCAAGTCAGTTAAAGAACAAATTGTTATTTTCAATGACAGCCTAGGAACAGTGGGTTAACTGCCTGTTCAGGGACAGAACAACAGACTTGTACCTTGTCAGCTCAGGGATTTGAACTTGCAACCTTTTACAAGTCCAATGCTGTAACCACTAGGCTACCCTGCTGCCCCAGTTTTTGACATTATTGCAGGGTGTTTTGATGACTAGCTTTCTTGTTAAATGCTTTGGCAAAATATGCTTGAATAAAGTTATATTTTGTTCTACTGTTCTACTGTGGCTGCATATGGCTGCATATGTGTTGCGGATACAGGTGTTGTGAGAAATGTAATGGTATTATGATGGGACAATTTTAGGGAAATGTACATTGTATGTCTTTTTAAATATAGTTGCTTTTTCCAAACAAATGTCATTGTGTTTCCTTTGATCTGTTTCTGTATGTAACATAGACCTACTGGGCAGCAAGGTTATAATAGTTTTGTGTTTTTATATTAGGTTTTACTTCTAGTAGTTTTAAGATTTTTATTAGAAATTCTGCTTACAGATCATCTTTACTAGTTTTTATTGAGTTTAAGTTTCACCAAAACATTTCAATATAATTTTTATAAGCTTAAGTTTAAGTTTTAGTGTTAGGGACAGAAAGTAACCTATGTGTGGGAGGCTGGGAAACATTTGTGTTGTTTAGTTTTTGTTTTTTTGTCTCTTCTTGCCACTGTGGGGTAGTAATGCATAAGGTGATGGGTCAGGTCATAGGTTAAGTTAGGATTAAAGGGAAACTAAGTGAGATGAAGTAGATCAGTGGTCAACAACAGGTCGATCGCGATCTTCAAGGCATTCCTAGGCGATCACCAAACATTTCTGTAGAAAAGCCAATGATAAAGACATACAGGATTGCGTTCCTTTTTTTCCCTTGTGTTGCGTTTTTTGCGGTAGGCATATTTGATTCAGAAGCCCTGCGCACCGGGTAGGCAAAGAGATCCCATTTTTAACCACTTAATTTGTCTGAAAAGACAAATTGCCTACCCGGCAGACTGGGAGATCTGTGGCTAAATGAGTGTGCCTACTGCCCTGGCTCATCGGATAGCTCAAATCACTGTGCCTCCCTACATCTGCCACAACCCCGGCCACAGCAAAGTTTGATACTAGCCGGCGTGAGATTTAATAACTTTTAAAACTATGACCAGAGAGAGACTGTCAAAGAATACAGCAAAGAGCTGCTGTTTTTGAGTGTGTTCATGTCAAATCAAATCAAATCAAATGTTATTGGTCACATACACATCGTTAGCAGATGTTAATGCGAGTGTAGCGAAATTCTTGTACTTCTAGTTCCGACAGTGCAGTAATATATAACAAGGATTCTAACAATTCCCCAACAACTCCCTAATACACACAAATCTAAAGGGGTGAATGAAAATATGTACATAAACTCAGCAAAAAAAGAAACATCCTCTCACTGTCAACTGGGGCCGCAGGGTAGCCTAGTGGTTAGCGTGTTGGACTAGTAACTGGAAGGTTGCAAGTTCAAGGTACAAAACTGTTGTTCTGCCCCTGAACAGGCAGTTAATCCACTGTTCCTAGGCTGTATTTGAAAATAAGAATTTGTTCTTTAACTGGCTTGCCTAATTAAATAATGGTAAAAAATAAACTGCATTTATTTTCAGAAAACTTAATGCGTGTAAATATTTGTATGAACATAACGGAACATTTCTGGGGGGAATGGCCCTAGCCCTCACCCTACAATCCAACAGGTCCCAGACGTGCTCAATGGAATTGAGATTCGGGCTTTTCGCTGGCGATGGCAGAACACTGACATTCCTGTCTTGCAGGAAATCATGCACAGAATGAGCAGTATGGCTGGTGGCATTGTCATGCTAGAGGGTCATGTCAGGATGAGCCTGCAGGAAGGGTACCACATGAGGGAGGAGGATGTCTTCCCTGTAACACACAGCATTGAGATTGCCTGCAATGACAAGCTCAGTCTGATGATGCTGTGACACACCACCCCAGACCATGACGGACCCTCCACCTCCAAATCGAGAGCTCCGACTTTCCAACCTGAAGTTCACTGACGTTGTCACAAATACTCCTTCTCCGGCGCTCAAGGTCACCAGGCTGCTCATTATTATGCACACCTCGAATCAAATCAAATCAAATGTTATTGGTCACATACACATAGTTAGCAGATGTTACTGTGAGTGTAGTGAAATGCTTGTGCTTCTAGTTCTGACAGTGCAATAATATCTAACAAGTAATATAACAATTCCACAACAGCTACCTAATACTCACAAATCTAAAGGGATGGGATAAGAATATGTACATATTAATATATGAATGAGCAATGACCGAGCGGCATAGGCAAGATGCAATAGATGGTATAAAACACAGTATACACATATGAGATGAGTAATGTAAGATATGTAAACATTATTAAAGTGACTAGTGATCCATTTATTAATGTGGCCAATGATTTTGAGTCTGTATGTAGGCAGCATGATCAAATCATGATGACTTCATTGATCTTCAGGTCGTAGCTCTAGAAAGAGGCCGGATTTGCAATTCCGAGTTGGATGCCCATTCAAAACGTATTTTTCCAGTCGGAGCTCGTTTATTCCCGACTTCCCAGTTGTCTTCAACTCACTGAAGTCAAGTTTTCGCAGTTCCGAGTTAGTTGTTTTGAGCACGGCACAAATCATGCTTCGTTGACGGCATGGCCAATGTTGAATGTTTATAATTTTAAACTTGGAAAAGAGCCCCTTAATCCCAGATTTAGGACCACACAGCCATTGTCACTGATTCCAAACCACCCATTGTTGAATTTGCAATTTCCAACTTGTTGTGTAATGTTTATGAGCACCGATACATTTGATATATAATTTCTCTTCATTATTTCTCTTCATACAACAAGGATTAAAAAGGATTTGCCAGTAGATTGTCAACCTGATTCATGATGATGACTACTAGCTAAGATTTTGAAAGTATGATGTTGACATGATCAGTCCAATCAAAGCTACTGTACATATTACGTGATTTGACATAATTTTATCTGTGGCTAATGACCTTGAGCCTTCTTGGATGGGCACTTATAATCTAACTCTATGGAAGCACCCAAGGGGCTACAATTTTTGAGGTCTACCCTTAGACTTTGCGGTGACGTAGTGTCTCCATGAGTGACAGAACACTGAGCCAATCACGGCGCAACACTCTTGTATTTTCTGCTGGCTTGCCCCACCACCACAAATAGCACTAAACTAGGCTGAAACACCTGCATTTTGGAGACGCCTTACTCAAGGAAACAAAAAAGAGACCATGTTTGTATGCAACTTTATTAACACAATGTTATATTTTTGGGAAATATTTTCCATGCCTATGAAGTGTATCCCCTGTGATATGCATGCTAATACTTTTCAGTCTGTTTCCTTTCAGGGCTGGATTTTATTTGAATGTTACCACCCACCAGCATAGCATTGTTTACTACTCAGAAACACCTGCAAAATTCTTCTTCGTGAGTCGCGACTGAGCTGAGCAATATAATAGATAATCTTTGGCTGAGCCAATGCTTTTCACCATAGCCTACACCTGGTCGTCTGAGCTATGGAGCAAATTCAAATAGGGGATGCATACTTATGTTTTTGCATCCAAAGTGTATTGGATAATTTGTCAAGTTTAACAATGATTTTTGCTAGTCCGTATTTAAAAGATTGCTTGGGATGTGATTGCATTTTGGAACCCCGCTACCCCCGTCGCCCCAAGATGAATGGTTTTGAACACTCTCCACTGACTTGATTGGTGCAGCTCGAAATCACAAGTGTCTACCAATAAAAAAGCACCCGCAAACTGTTGTATCCATTTTGTGCTGTTACATTTTTATTGATGTTTCGTTTCGTGTCTGATATGCTCAGGGTGCTGTTGCATATCATTTGCGGCGTGCATCATGAGCAGTCATTTTAGTCTATCATTTCACTTCATTTAGCTGTGAGAACCCATATTAGCTTGGGTTGACTTGGCATGGGCTGACTGCCAGGAGCCTCTACCAAAGGATGCACCGTGTCCATTACATTGTAGAAAAACGCACCTCTAGTCCACTCCGTTCAATAGGCTATCCAATTTGTAAGTCGCTCTGGATAAGAGCGTCTGCTAAATGACTTAAATGTAAATGTAAATACTGAAGCTTCATCTTATTCTTTCTATTTCTATGGCGGATTCCAGGCCACAATTTATAGAACATGCCAAAACATTGGAGATAACAATAGATGACAAAGTCAAATATATACTAACTTCCCATATTCATCTGTTGCAAAGTGTTCCCTAATGCTTATGACAAATACATCTCCAGAACCAGCCATAGTCTAGCCAGCTGGCTAATCTTTGAATACATTATAGCAACAACAGATAACATTAACTAGCTAGATAAGGTTAGCATGCTAACTAGCTACACTGACAGCTGTCAGTGCTCTACTTGTTATTTCTTCACTCCACTTGGAAATCACCACAATGTTCCCACCCCCAATTCATGAATATCTATTAGCAGCCTGTGTCATTCTTCGGAGGTGGAACCTAAACGAGAATTTCCACAATAGGTCAGGAATTACATAGAAATAGGGGCAGCATTGCCCTCTGGTGGGGCCTTTAAAGCTAAATTCCTACAATTCTACACATTTTGCCATGACTTATGCCATGTTATTATCATATCTGAATGAGAATGACTAACAAAATCTATGGGGGCCACCTGAAGGTCAGGGTCCCTGGGCACGTGCCCGGTTAGTATTCGGTCATGATTACTACAAGTTTAGATAGCTGGCTAGACTAACTACCAATCTAAAAATGTACATGGCTCATTGTCAGGTAATTGAGTGACTGACATAACAAGAGAAACTGCTGATGCAAAACCAAATTTCGAAATTGCACCTGGTGTATTTTACTATTCTTACTCTCAATAGTAAGTTAAGACCCAGACCCAGACTTCCAAAGCGACTGCTTATGTCGCTTAGGCCTGGAGCTGGCCTTGGGTGTCAAAGATAGTTGCAGTATAGTTTCAAGTTTTCAAATGGTTTTGTTAAGACCTACATAACCAGGTGAGGAGAGTTCCCAACTAATCAGTGAGCTGTACTGATCAATCAGGTACAAGGGAGGAGTGACCTTGCAGACACTCGGACCTCCGTGGAATGAGTTTGACACCTGTGGTCTAAAGTTACAGTATGCCTTCTTTGCAGTTCATTCCTGTCAATGATTCAATTGTTATTTCTTAAAGTGTAGAATGTATTCTTTGTTCCGCTGAACCTTTCTGTAATGGGAACCATATTTCAACACAATCTCATTCCCTTTGACATGCTTTGTCTCTGACAGTTCTGTCTTGCCACTAATTTTAGCTTCATGCACAGTAACTACAAGCTCATGCATGTTACTGATATATATGTACATAGAAAAAGGCTTCATAAACACATGAGCTTGTAGTTACACAATATGTTTACATTTAACATATTGTGTAGTAAATATTTATTTAAACATTTTTCTTCTGTGCATCACATTGCGCTGCATTCATGTCTGAAATGTAAATATAAATCAAGCTTGATTTGTTTCGATGTTTGTTTCCCCTTGGCATTTTACAAATTATCACTATGATTCCTACCTTAGCACCGCCCTATCAAGATCTATGTCACATTTATTTACAAGTAAAATTTCATTCTCTCAACAGCTGATGTCTACCCCAAGGTGTATCACATCTGTTTCTTCATTGCCACATACTTTGCGCCACTCTGTCTTATGGTTCTGGCATACATACAAATATGTTATACGCTGTGGTGTCAACAGGTATCTATGTAAATTCATGTTTGTGAACAATAACATACATTTGCACTGTTTATTGGCAATATGGCTACTTGTTTGCTGATTCTCCAAATATATTTCTTGATCATGCAGTCACCAAGTTATCAGTGTCAATTATGCTTGTAATTATTTGACAATGCACTCTCAGATCATGCACCCCACTGTTCAGATCCATCCCATTGAGTGTTTTAAAAGTTTTCTGTTTTAATGAGTCTGTCAACCAAAAGACAACAGTCTGATGTTCTGTGGGTTGTGTGTTCTGTAAACAGATTCCTGGGATGTCATCTGTGCCGCAGAGGAAGCAAAAGTCTCTCCAGGGTTCCAGTTATCCTCCAGGACCTGGGGAGTCAGTCAGGGTCCGGACCAACATAGTGTCCGCTGAGATCGAACAGGTTCGGTTCCCAGTAGTCCCTGGTAAACATTGTGTTTACAGAAAAAGGTTATCACATACTGAGAACTCATCTGTAAACATTAAATTAGCATAGATCAGATATGTTCTAATCTATATCAACACGATAAGCAAACATATGTTTGATGTCTGACACTCAGGATGCATATTACTTGCTAGTTATTCAAAGAATGAGGTAGAATTTAAAGTTGGCTGAACTCTAATATTTGTTACCCCCCTCCATCTAGTAAATATGTACACTTGCAAACACCTGTCAATAAGCTATAATTCTATTTACAGTTTCAACACACTTCATTTAACAGCCTGGTGTCATTATTTATGAGGTCTCACTGATGTTACCTTGTCATTGCAGAGTGCTTGGGATGTTTAAGAACACAAACAGCAGATAGACTGTGTAGGCCTGGTTCATGTTCTCACATTGGCTGATATATGCCAACAGTGCTGCAAATCCAATCATCTATAACTTTTTACGTGGTGAGTTTCTGGCTCATCTCAATATACACTGAGTGTACAAAACACAGCAGGGGTTCAGAAACAGCAGGGTTTCAAACTTAAGAACCCAGTTCCTACATTTGAATATAAAAATAGATTTTATCAACCAAAACTATGCTACATTTTATCTCTGGGACCCTCAGGATGACAAATCAAAGCAAGATTACTTAAACAGGGTATGGTTTGTAGGTGCCAGGCACACCAGTTTGAGTGTGTCAAGAACTGCAACGTTGCTGGGTTTGTCACACTCAGCAGTTTCCCATGTGTATCAAGAATTGTCCACCTCCCAAATGACATTCAGCCTATCTGACACAACTGTGGGAAGCATTGGAGTCAACATGGACCAGCGTCCTTGTGGAACACTAGAGTCCATGCCCTGACGAATTGAGGCTATTCAAGGGGCAAGAGGGGGGTGCAACTAAATATTAGGAAGGTGTTCCTAATGTTTTGTACACAGTGTACTTCATGATTTTATTGCCCCATCTGCTGGACAGTACAACATATCACAAACTTAGAGGGGAGCTTTGGAAGTAGGCTTTGACGTTCCAGCATAAATTGCTCAATCTATTGTAATGGTTAAAAACCTAGTACTGTAGTGGTAGAATTAACAGAATTGCCTGATTTGAATTCATTAACAAAGTGCCATTATGGATTAACATTTATTGCTCTTCACATACTTTAGATTTGAATTAAATGATTTAAAATCCATTATTTCAATTAAAATGTGAATAATAACTAAACTTAGGCCTCAATATAATAATTGCAAATAAAGGAAAACTGTACGTACTGTCAACTGTACTGTAGAATCCCCTAGAGTCTATGTCCGCACTCACATAGAAATCTAATTAGGATCATAACGAGCTTCAATGCTAGTAAAAGTAAATGTATACTCTTCAACCGATCGCTGCCCGCACCCGCCCGACTAGCATCACTACTCTGGACGGTTCTGACTTAGAATATGTGGACAACTATAAATACCTAGGTGTCTGCCTTGGCTGTAAACTCTCCTTCCAGACTCATATTAAGCATCTCCAATCCAAAATGAAATCTTGAATTGGCTTTCTATTCTGCAACAAAGCATCTTTCACTTATGCTGCCAAACATACCCTCGTAAAACTGACTATCCTACTGATCCTTGACCTTGGCGATGGATGCAGTCTATCAGAGGGCCATCCGTTTTGTCACCAAAGCCCCATATACTACCCACCACTGTGACCTGTATGCTCTTGTTGGCTGGTCCTCGCAACATGTTCGTCGCCAAACCCACTGGCTCCAGGTCATCTATAAGTCTTTGCTTTTCCACAGGGTAACTTAGAGTGGAATTCAAAGCAGCATTTTTCGGGGAAGCATTAACTTCACCATTATTGACTAACCAGGTTGTCTGGGCTATTATTTCAATGACGGTGTCACGACTTCTGCCGAAGTCGATGCCTCTCCTTGTTCGGGCGGTGCTCGGCGGTCGACGTCGCCGGTCTTCTAGCCATCGCCGATCCATTTTTTATTTTCCATTTGTCTTGTCTTGTTTTCCCACACACCTGGTTCTCATTTCCCTCATTATGTGTTGTGTATTTAACCCTCTGTTTCCCCCATATCTTTGTGTGGTATTGTTTATTCTGTTTCATGTTATGCACACGTTAGTCTGTTGCGCTGGGTTATGTTAACCCGTATTGTTATTTCGTGTTCTCTTTGCCCTGTGTTTTTGGTTCGCCTAAATAAAAGGCTCTGTTGGCTACACCATATCTGCTCTCCTGCACCTGACTCCCTTACAACCATTTACGCATTCCTGACAGACTGAATATACCCATCTCTTACATCATTATCCGCTAACGTTGAGAAAATCAAAGTGGAGACAATGCTGCGTTTTCTTATACTACTCATTTATTAGTGATGTTTGTATTTCACCCTGTCTTAAACATATTTGTCATGTCAGTAACCATGAGTTTGACAACTTTCAACATCTTACATTAGAATTAACTTACATTTCTCTCAGAATATTCCAAGTAAAAGTTACCAAGTGATTTCCTTTAATAACACAGGGCATGAAATTTTTACTCAGCCTGCTCAAGACTAGACATAGACTAGACATAACATAGTCAATTTAAATTCAGGACCCTCAAATTTGTATGATATGTTATGTTTGGTATGGTTACATAAGACCGAAGGTTATTTAACGCAACAGTGAAAGTAGGGTGGATGCATTTAGCTAATTAGAACTTTGCACTTTACTAGTTTTTAGCTACTTTGCCACTACCTAGCATATTAGCTAACCCTTCCCCTAACCTTAACCCATCAACCTAACTCCTAACCCTAACTTTAAGCCATAAACGTTAGCCACCTAGCTAACGTTAGCCACATCAAATTGGAATTTGTAACATGTCATGTTTTTTGAAAATTCGTAATAGATCATAAGGAAGGAGGCATGATGACTGCTGATGTGGCCAGGGCAATAAATTGCAATGTCTGTACTGTGAGACGCCTAAGACAGCGCTACAGGGAGACAGGATGGACAGCTGATCGTCCTCGCCGTGGCAGACCACGTATCACAACACCGCACAATCCTTCCATCAGTGCTCAGTCTGTCTGCAATAGGCTGTGAGAGGCTGGACTGAAGACTTGTAGGCCTGTTGTAAGGCAGGTCATCACCAGACATCACTGGCAACAACGTTGCCTATGGGCACAAACCCACCGTCGCTGAACCAGACAGGACTGGCACAAAGTGTTCTTCACTGACGAGTCGCGGTTTTGTCTCACCAGGGGCGATGGTCGGATTTGCGTTTATTGTCGATGGAATGAGCGTTACACCGAGGCCTGTACTTTGGAGGGTCCGTCATGGTCTGGGGTGGTGTGTCACAGCATCATCGGACTGAGCTTGTTGTCATTGCAGGCAATCTCAACACTGTGTGTCACAGGGAAGACATCTTTCTCCCTCATGACCCTCCAACATGACAATGCCACCAGCCATACTGCTATACTGCCATCAGTGTTCTGCCATGGCCAGCGAAGAGCCCGGATCTCAATCCCATTAAGCACGTCTGGGACCTGTTGGATCGGAGGGTGAGGGCTAGGGCCATTCCCCCCAGAAATGTTCGGGAACTTGCAGGTGCCTTGGTGGAAGAGTGGGGTAACATATCCCAGCAAGAACTGGCAAATCTGGTGCAGTCCATGAGGAGGAGATGCACAGCAGTACTTAATGCAGCTGGTGGCCACACCAGATACTGACTGTCACTTTTGATTTTTACCCCCACTTTGTTCAGGGACACATTATTCCAATTCTGTTAGTCACATGTCTGCGGAACTTGTTCAGTTTTACGTCTCAGTTTTTAAATCTTGTTATGTTTAGATTGCTGAAAATAAACGCAGTTGACAGTGAGAGGAAGTTAATTTTTTTGCTCAGCTTATACGAAACATAACGTATCATACTAATTGTAGTGTCTCAGACTCACATTTACTATTTTACATTTAACCCTAGGTCCAAACAGCTGCACCTGAAACTCTAATTCACTAATCTGTGTAATTACCCATAACCTCAGAGGTATAAGTACTTATCCTAGAGCCCTCCTGCAAGTCAGACTGCCTTTCAACTGACTTAATAGCGATTGGCACGCAACAGGAGAAATCGCAGCTGCAGAGATCGGAGCTGTCCACTTGAAGAGGTCCTAACTGAAAGGGAAGGGATAGTGTTACCATGCAGCGAACGACAGGTGTGAAAACCACGGTGGTAATTTGTGAGCATTTAAAGTACGACTGTGGTTTGAGATATTTTTTGCTTCTTTTCACTGAGCCTCAAATGGGTGAATAAGGGACAAGCTTTTCTTGATAGCAGAAACGACTACTTCCTACTGAAGATTAGCACAAGTGGTGAAGTTACAACATTTGACGATTATAACTATAAACGTAGCACTTACTCGAACCCTTATTTTTCAATTCATGACAGTGGAGGGCCCTGTCTGCAACAGAAGACAATCTGCCTCCACAATGAGGTCTGCAAAGGGCACGTGGTTCCTTTTGTGCAAGCGTGTTCAGCTGGTCTGCCATATAACATTGCAGAGATGGTTGTCCTCTATGAATGCGACCCAGAGGATCAGGATGGTATGCATATTAAGGGGGGTCTGCACAGTGGCATATGTGGAGAACATTTGGAGGAGGTCAGGACCAAGATCTGTCTGGAAATCTTTGACAACTGCCTGGGGGAAGCGCTCTGCAGGTCTGTATTGGACAATCATGATAAAACATTTCTATAAGGCTGCAGGTGATTTCTCTGATGTTTCCATGTAGACATTGTAGTACCAGCCTGGGTGTTTTTTTTTGTGTGACTTGTTATGTCTACAGTATTTACTTTTTAAATTCACAGAAAAAAATGAGAATAATGGTAGAGCAAATGACTTATTTAAACTTTTATTTATTACATCACATTCCCAGTGGGTCAGAAGTTTACACTCAATCCTGAGCGGTATGACAGCTGTGTGGTCCCATGGTGTTTATACTTGCATACTATTGTTTGTACAGATGAATGTGGTGCCTTCAGGCGTTTGGAAATTGCTCCCAAGGAAGAACCAGACTTTTGGAGGTCTACAATTCTTTTGCTGAGGTCTTGGCTGATTTCTTTTGATTTTCCCATGATGTAAAGCAAAGAGGCACTGCGTTTGAAGGTAGGCCTTGAAATACATCCACAGGTACAACTGTAATGGACTCAAATGATGTCAATTAGCCTATCAGAAGCTTCTAAAGCCATAAACATAATTTTCTGGAATTTTCCAAGCTGTTTAAAGACACAGTCAACTTAGTGTATGTAAACTTCTGATCCACTGGAATTGTGATGCAGTGAATTATAAGTTAAATAATCTGTCTGTAAACAATTGTTTAAAAATTACTTGTGTCATGCAAAAGTAGATGTCCTAACCAACTTGCCAAAACTATAGTTTGTTAACAAGAAATTTGTGGAGTGGTTGAAAAATTAGTTTGAATGACTCCAACCTAAGTGTATGTAAACTTCCAACTTCAACTCTATATGGCCAATATACCGCAGCTAAGGGCTGTTCTTACGCACAATGCAACGCGGAGTGCCTGGATACAGACCTTAGCCGTGCTATATTGGTCATATACCACAGCCCCCGAGGTGCCTTATTGCTATTATAAACTGATTACCAACGTAATTAGAGCAGTTAAAATACATGTTTTGTCATATCCGTGGTATACAGTCTAATATACCACGGCTGTCAGCCAATCAGCATTCGGGGCTCGAACCATCCAGTTTATAATTTTGCATATGTACTACTTGTTGTAGTAGTGCTGTTGGCAGTCGTTATTGTTTTTCACAGACGGTAGTGCAATATATAAATAATAGAATACAGTGCAGAATATTTCGAATGCAGAGAGGGAACCCCCTGATAAGAATTGGGTTGTAACTTTCTGACCCTGTTGACACGCAAACACGCTTGTATCTGTGTATATATTGTGTGTATGATGATGGTACAGTATGCAGTGGTATTTTTATTTTATTTTATTTTGTTCAACCTTTATTTAACTAAGTCAGTTAAGAACACATTGTTATTTACAATGACGGCCTACCCTGACCAAACCCTGATCCGGACGATGCTGGGCCAATTGTGCGCCGCCCTATGGGACTCCCATTAATGGCCGGTTGCTATGCTGACTGAAATCGAACCAGGGTCTGTAGTGACGCCTCTAGCACTGAGAAGCAGTGCCTTAGAACGCTGCACCACTGGAGCAAAACAATCTGTGCCCTGACCGGGAATCGAAGCCGGGTCGAAAGAATGGGAATCTTCCATGATGCCACTACACCAGTGGCGCTTACGGTATACGTTTTACGATAATGCAAATCTTGTCTAATTGAAATTAGTTGGTATCTAATGTTTTTTTTACTTAGTATTCTAAAATGCCAAAACATGACTCAGTTTTAAGATAATTTTGTGCAATTAAAACAAATGAACGGTCATAAGCCTAGCATGCTTGCTTCTGTGAGTGTATAACACAGTGGCATGGTTTACACGATTACTCTTGGAAAAAGCTGATAGCACTCTCGTAAGTGGAGTGGAAGTGACATACAACTGGTTAATTCAATGATGGTCAATGATGGTAATGATGGTCAAATAGTGACTCTTCCCTATTGAGTGATGTTTTTTTCCCTTGCCTCCATTGTCACTCCAATACTGTAGAGCTGATTCAGCCTAATTATAAGAAAAATAATTAAGAATCCTTACAGCCCTGTTTCAGCTGTTTTTTTACCTGGTATTTTATGAAGTAACAAGTACCTTGTAGCTTGCATTGCTACTTATTTCAAAGAGAAATAAAGTGTTATGTTTCGTCTTTCAAAGAAAATAAAAAACCTTGTAAGTAGCAGAGTGTAAAATAAATGAATAACCATCTCATTTTCCCAAGGGAGCAAAGACAGCAAGATATTTGTGGTATTATACAATATGTGTAATGTATCACCATTAGTTAATTCTATTTGCAATATGCTAGCTGGCTACATGTATACAGACTGTGTTGGAGAATTGCATAATTAGGTTGATATATGAGGGTTGATGTTGGTATGTAGCAGATGTTTATGTTTAAGGTCATGTCTTTGCCCTGTCTCATGTCTGATAAGATGCATTGCTTTGTCATGTCCCCCGTTTCATTGAACCACAACACCTTAATCCAGATGTCTACAAAATGTATGATGTGCCTCTTTAAGCTCCTTTTAAGCAATGGGGATAGAACATTATATTCTAACTTTCATAAAACATTTTGGTAAAGCGTATTAAATGATGATTGTATGTTTTATCCTGTGATCAAGGATATAACCTTACAGGAACATATGTACAGGGTACCAAATGTATTACTTGTCTCAAGTAAAATAATCATTAAAGTAATACAATATTGTCGCAAAATTACAATAACAATACTTTCATGTTGGTGAAAGGTTGGACTGAAGGGGCCAATATGCAGGCAGCACTTTAGGCAAACACAGAGTTTAGAAGGTCATGTGTGATCCGAAATCTACAGTAATCCTGCTCTGTAAACAACTTTGTTTAATCAACCTTTATTATCTTTATGTAATAAGCATGTTGGATTCACCAAGTTACCTTGGTTTGCAAAAACAAAATTACTTTTCTAACTATTTATTAGCTATTAACTATTAACTCTTCATTTAATTTATCATATATATGTCACTCTTCTTGAACCCATAGAATAAAGGCACTACATACATTCAATATATTACTTATTATTATAGCACTTTGTCACTCAATACATAATACTCACACAATACATAATACTACAGTACATTCATTACTATTAAAAAGCAAATTAATAAAATACTTTACTCATGGATATTGACATTTGCTCAACTTTTCTGCGAGAGTAAGGTGTTTAAAAAGGAGGACTGTCTGTGGAAGGGAGGTTAAATGCTTTGTTATACAACAAAGTTCATGTCGGGATTTAATTTACCAATATTTGATATTGTTCAGTATTCTTATAGATATTGTCAGGCCTACTTCTACCAAAAGTAGCAGATGAGATGCTTCACCAGCTAAAATACCTGTGTCCCTTCTGACTATTGCAAATACAATAGTTCAACATAAAGCTGCCAACTACTGTCCATTTAACTCTAAAAAATACAATTAATGAATGACCTTATCCAACTTATGGAATGGGGTCATGCACTGGTGAGAAGGATGAAGAGAGAGAAAACAAATACATATTTCACATGTGAAGGCAGACATACTTCCATCTTGACAGAGCAAGCGACTTAGGAAATGAAAATACATTTTGAGGGAGATAATGATCGACCCACACTGGTTTTAAACCCAGCAGGACTCCCTTAACCCTCTAAGGTCCCCTTGTCTAATTGTAACCACATTGAGCTGGAAATGAATGGGAAGAGTCCCCAAACAGAAACATCATGAATAACTTTCACAACTTAGTGAGGAGTCATCTCTTTTACCTCCTATCAGACAGTGATACAAGTTATTCGGTTTGAAAAGTTTACAGTTATTTCTTGAATTTAAGTAGGCCTTATCCATTAACACTTTAATAAAGTGCCTCTGCTAAATGGATACACAATGAAACAAAAAATGAAGTATAGTGCACTTTGTATTGTATAATTTGCTATCTATATGCAGCATGAAAAGGAACAATGTTCAAAGGGACAAGGTGTCAAGTATTTATCTTCTTCATGCGGCAATGCACAGAGTAATCGCCTCTTGCTTGGGCTACCTTGGAGTTGGTCTTGCGGTTTAAGGCTTTGCAGATGAAGTCACCTGCCTCGATTACTTTGGAGAGATCCACTCCCTGGAATGAAAGAAACAAGGTATCAAAGAAGAAAAAATGGCACCCTGCCAGCAGGGGGAGCAATTGCAAAAGAAACAGTTGTGGAAATGGAAACAGCAGGCCTACACAAACACATGAAAGTTATGCAGAAACCACTTTATGTACAACACATTTGAACAAGAAATCTATCCTATGAATGAAGCTTTCTCAGATGAAGGGGGAGGGGAGGTTCACTAGGGATTGCAAAGCCGATTGCAAGGCTATTTTCAGGTAATGTGAAGCAACACTCACGGTTTTAATGCCCATCCCATGGAGCATATAGAGAACATCTTCTGTTGACACGTTGCCAGAGGCCCCCCTGGGCATATGGGCACCCTCCCAAACCTGCTACAGACGAGTCCACTGTACAAATCCCCATCTGAGGTAGACACATACACACAGGAGAGACATTCAGCAACCACATGCACAGGGCACGCAGAAGGTAAAATCCCATGCAGAACAATGTCCCCTGTTCCCCTGTATTGTAATGTGTTGGTATAGTGTGCCCTGCCAGGGTTGCGTTTTTTTATGGGCAGTTAGTAGAAATGTGGTCTTCGTTTCTTTGAGGTGAGCGGGCGCAACAGCCTAGTGTCCCCCCACAGTTCAGCTTACTCATCCTCTTTGCCATACTAAAGCAGTGACACATCATTTGCGGCATGTTTTTGGTAATAGCAGACTTTGTAAATGCACAAAGTTCCGTATTGTTGTGTCATGTTTTCTGATCCTTTTTTTCTGCACACCTCACAAAATATACATTTGTGTACATACATTTTTGTTACTAGGCACAGCGATCTTCATATACATCAAGTGTTACTCAGTTGTAACTACACTACTCTTGTTACAATCCATTCACTGGATAATTAGCCTTCTCCCTATGGTACGTTTCTAAATGGGTAATTCCAAAGGTGTGTGTTACTAAGCTTTGGAAAAGGGGTTGTTTAAATTCAAGGCTATAACTCAATTTCAATGACACCCTCTGATGTCCTTGAATACAATGTCTCAGTCTTTTCCATGTCCTGAATAAATAGAGCACACCCATATGTAAAAATAATCACTTCTAAAATGTATTTCTTGTTTTGTTTAACGTCTCCGACTTCAATTTTGTTCATGCACAATGTCCACAATAAAAGTAATTGTCATAGAGAGTTCAACTTTCTGTGGGGAAATGCTTTTTACAGCCTGGCTACCAAGTGTCTGGCCTCCATATGAGAATTAATGATGCGTTGTGGGTTGTTCTCCTGCATGTCTGCGCTTTTGTTGGACCACAGCACCAAACAGCCAGAACATTTTGCTTAGCAAGGGATAGGCTTACTGTTTTATGGTTGAACTTCAGTGTTGCAGGGGAAAAAAAGCTTTATCGTTGTAAAACATTCCCAAAACATCCACCTCATGTGGTCCTGGGGAGAAGAATCCGTATAAAGAGCACAAAAAGGCATAGCGACATGTTGTCCCTTCAGAGATAAGCAAAGAAGACAGTAGGCCTCTGAGAGAGACAGTTATTCATTTCCAAGTTATGTAGACTACAAAATAGTTGAATCAATGTTGATTCAGCATAATTTATCAATGCATTGTGACATGCAATCTACATGGAAAATACATTGGATTTGAAAAATGTTTTGAGGGTGAAATTTCAACCACAGGATTATGTCAACATTGTAACCAATGTTCAACATAGACAACCCTTGTATAAAATGTTGAATTAGTACTTTTGAAACAACATCAGATCTCCAAAGTTACATCCACTATCAGAACAAAATAGGCTTGGCAGCACTTCCTACTGGAGAGTTGACATGTCTACAGCTATTCATTTGGTCTCCCATCCAAAGATTTAACACAGCCCAAGTTAGCTTTGATATTTGTCAATGACTACTACCAATGTGCTATCGTGAGAATGGTTATTGAGAGATCTCTCAATGACTAAATATATTCACTGTTGCTATCTAAGTCATTCCAAACGGCAGGTTCAACAGTGCAAATGAAATGTCAAAATAATTTATAAGTCATATATAATCAATGATACCATTTAGGCCTATATAGCATTTGAAAAGAAATCAACAGCTATTGTTTCAGTTCAACCCAGGGTTCAACTACAAATAGACAATACATATAGGCCTAAGGTTTCAAACCTTGGTTGATTTCACATTTAATTTTCAAATTAATCATTAATATGTTGGATTCACATCTCCATCTCCAGCAGAGAGATGGAGCACAGCTTGCTTTTCATTGTAATCAGAGGGCTAATATTAATACGATGCATGCCAGTCTCTTGGCTAAGAGTTGAGGAAAGACTGACTGCGTCACTTCCTGTTTTTATAAGAAACATTAATGTTTTGGAAATTCAAAATTGCTTACACAGTCAACTTACACACAGCACTGATACACACACTTACCCCACCAGACATGCCACCAGGGGTCTTTTCACAGTCTCCAGGTTCAGAACAAATTCAAGGAAGCGCACAGTATTATACAGAGTCATGAGTGCATGGAACTCCCTTCCATCTTATATAGTGCAAGTGAACAGCAAACCTGGTTTCAAAAAACGAATAAAGCAGCACCTCATAGCATAACGCCTTTCCCCATTTCAAATCAAATCAAATTGTATTTGTTACATGTGGCAAATACAACAGGTGTAGTAGACCTTACAGTGAAATTCTTACTTTCAAGCCCTTAAACAACAATGCAGTTTTAAGAAAATACCCCCAAAAAAGTAAGAGATAAGAATAACAAATTATTAAAGAACAGTAGTAAATAACAAAAGCGGGGCTATATACAGGGAGTACCGGTGTCAAGGTAAGTGAGGTAATATGTACATGTAGGTAGAGTTATTAAAGTGACTATGCATAGATAATTACAGAGAGTAGCAACAGCGTAGAAGGGGGGGCAATGCAGAGTCTGAGTAGCCATTTGATTAGATGTTCAGGAGTCTTATGGCTTGGGGGTAGAAGCTATTTAGGAGCCTCTTGGACCTGGACTTGGCACTCCGGTACCGCTTGCCTTGCGGTAACAGTGAGAACAGTCTATGACTAGGGTGGCTGGAGTCTTTGACAATTTTGACACCGCCTGGTATAGAGGTCCTGGATGGCAGAAAGCTTGTTCCCGGTGATGTACTGGGCCGTACGCACTACTCTCTGTAGTGCCTTGCAGTCAGAGGCTGAGCAGTTGCCATACCAGGCAGTGATGCAACCCGTCAGGATGCTCTCGATGGTGCAGCTATAGAACCTTTTGAGGATCTGAGGACCAGTGCCAAATCTTTTCAGTCTCCTGAGGGGGAATAGGTTTTGTTGTGCCCACTACATGATTGTCTTGGTGTGCTTGGACCATGTTAGTTTGTTGGTGATGTGGACGACAAGGAACTTGAAGCTCTCAACCTGCTCCACTACAGCCCCGTCGATGAGAATGGGGGCATGCTCAGTCCTCCTTTTTCTGTAGTCTACAAGCATCTCCTTTGTCTTGATCACATTGAGGGAGAGGTTGTTGTCCTTGCACAACACTGTCAGGTCTCTGACCTCCTCCTATAGGCTGTCTCATCGTTGTCGGTGATCAGGCCTACCACTGTCATCAGCAAACTTATGGTGTTGGAGTCGTGCCTGGCCGTGCAGTCATGAATGAACAAGGAATACAGGAGGGGACTGAGCACATACCCCTGAGGGGTTCCCATGTTGAGGATCAGCGTGGCGGATGTGATGTTACCTACCCTTACCACCTGGGGGCGCCCCATCAGGATGTCCGGGATCCAGTTGCAGAGGGATGTGTTTAGTCCCAGAGTCCTTAGCTTAGTGATGAGCTTTGAGGGCACTATGTTGTTGAACGCTGAGCTGTAGTGAATGAATAGCATTCTCAAATAGGTGTTCCTTTTGTCCAGGTGTGAAAGGGCAGTGTGGTGTGCAATAGAGATTGCGTCATCTGTGCAGTATGCAAATTGGAGTGGGTCTAGGGTTTCTGGGATAATGGTGTTGATGTGAGTTCTACTATTCGGGAGTCATTTAGACAGGTTACCTTAGTGTTCTTGGGCACAGGGACTATGGTGACCTGCTTGAAACATGTTGGTATTACAGACTCAAACAGGGAGAGGTTGAAAATGTCAGGGAAGACACTTGCCAGTTGGTCAGCGCATGCTCGGAGTGCACTTCCTGGTAATCTTACTCACATCGGCTGCGGAGAGCGTGATCACACAGTCGTCCGAAACAGCTGATGATCTCATGCATGTTTCAGCACTACTTGCCTCGAAGCAAGCATAGAAGTTATTTAGCTCGTCTGGTAGGCTTGTGTTACTGGGCAGCTCTCGGCTGTGCTTCCCTTTGTAGTCTTTAATAGTTTGCAGGCCCTGCCACATCAGACGAGCATCGGAGCCGATGCGGTACGATTCGATCTTAGTCCTGAATTGCCGGTTTTCCTGTTTGATGGTTCACCGGAGGGCATAGCAGGATTTCTTATAAGCTTCCGGGTTAGAGTCCCACTCCTTGAAAGCGGCAGCTCTACCCTTTTAGCTCAGTGCGAATGTTGCCTGTAATCCATGGCTCCTGGTTGGGGTATGTATTTACAGTCACTGTGGGGACGAAGTCCTCAATGCACTTATTGATAAAGCCAGTGACTGTGGTGGTATACTCCTCAATGCATTCGGAAGAATCCCGGAACATATTCCAGTCTGTGATAGCAGAACAGTCCTGTAGTTTAGCATCTGCTTCATCTGACCACTTTTTTATAGACCGAGTCACTGATGCTTCCTGCTTAATTTTTTTTCCTGTAAGCAGGAATCAGGAGGATATAAATCTAGTCAGATTTTCCAAATGGAGGGTGAGGGAGAGCTTTGTACGCGTCTCTGTGTGTGGAGTAAAGGTTGTCTAGAATTTTTTCCCTCTGGTTGCCCATTAAACACACTGATAGAAATTAGGTACATTGAAGTCCCCGGCCACTAGGAGCGCCGCCTTTGAATGAACGTTTTCCTGTTTGCTTATGGCGGTATACAGCTTCTTGAGTGCGGTTTTAGTGCCAGCATCGGTCTGTGGTGGTATGTAGACAGCTACGAAAAATACAGATGAAAACTCTCTCGGTAGATAGTGTGGTCTACAGCTTATCATGAGAAACTCTACATCAGGCGAGCAAAACCGTGAGACTTCCTTAGATATCGTGCACCAGCTGTTGCTTACATAAATGCATAGGCCCCCGCCCTGTGTCTTACGGGGCTGCTGTTCTGTCCTGCCGATAGAGTTTATAACCCGACAGCTGTATGTTCTTTATGTTGTAGCTCAGCCACTACTCAGTGAAACGTAAGATATTACAGTTTTTAATGTCCCGTTGGTATGATAAACGTGCTTTCAGTTCGTCCCAATTATTTTCCAGCGATTGAACGTTAGCTAGCAGAATGGAAGCCATGGGCAGATTAGCCACTCGTCACCTGATCCTCACAAGGCACCTTGATTTCTTTCTGCAAAATCTGGGTTTGGTCGGGTGTCTGGATTATATCCATCCTGTCCAACAGTTTGAGGTGAGCAGTTGATGTCCAGAAGCCCTTTTCAGTCATAAGAGATGGTAGCAGCAACATTATGAGAAGATGGCAGCCTTCCCCCCAGCAACCATTACTGCCCCATGTGACCTACTTGTTGTTTGTATGTACTGACAAGTATGAGTAACTGATAGATGCACACACACACACACACACTACGTTGAGGGAAAAAAGTATTTGATCCCCTGCTGATTTTGTACGTTTGCTCACTGACAAAGAAATTATCCGTCTATAATTTTAATGGTAGGTTTATTTGAACAGTGATAGACAGAATAACAACAAAAATATCCAGCATGTCAAAAATGTTATAAATTGATTTGCATTTTGATGTTGGAAATAATTATTTGACCCCCTCTCAATCAGAAAGATTTCTGGCTCCCAGGTGTCTTTTATACAGGTAACGAGCTGAGATTAGGAGCACACTCTTAAAGGGACATTTAACATTTCAATTCTTAATATGTAGACAAACTGGAATTAAAGCCAGACTTGTCAGTGGCACAAAATAAATACCTCCTTCAATTGTTGATACTTGGTTGCGTTGACAACTAAACACAATTCAATATAACTTTTGCAATACAGTAAATAGTCTATTGAGTTGTCAACATGTTAACAAAGCATATGTTGGATTCACCTCTCGAGCTAAACCAAAAATACAGTTATAGAATAGGATTAAGCTAGTGACCCAGATGAAACTATCCAAGCATTAGAAATGTTGATATTTGGTTATGATGCCAACCGTATTTATTCAACCTTAAAGTGAGTAACATCTATGACCACATTTTGAAGTTAGCCTACTGTAACTATAAATGTCTTACGTAATCATAGTGTATGTTCAAGATAGCACGCAAAGGTCGCAGTTCTGTGGAGATCTTTACAATTGCTATAACATTTTGTGCAGAATCAGAATTGACCATTGGCACTATATGTAGGCTACTTTTAATATAATCTCAACTGCAATCCAGGTCATGTATTTGATTGTGCTATTAGATGAAGCACAGTGATAACACATTACATTGTTGTATACTGTAAATACAAAATATCTGACATTGTATTCCCATTTGAAATTTGTTGTGGTTTTAAATAGTTGAATGCACAGTGATAACATTACATTACATTTAAGTCATTTAGCAGACGCTCTTATCCAGAGTGACTTACAAATTGGTGCATTCACCTTATGACATCCAGTGGAGCAGCCACTTTACAATAGTGCATCTAAATCTTTTAAAGGGGGGGGTAAGAAGGATTACTTTATCCTATCCTAGGTATTCCTTAAAGAGATGGGGTTTCAGGTGTCTCCGGAAGGTGGTGATTGACTCCGCTGTCCTGGCGTCGTGAGGGAGTTTGTTCCACCATTGGGGTCCAGAGCAGCGAACAGTTTTGACTGGGCTGAGCGGGAACTGTACTTCCTCAGTGGTAGGGAGGCGAGCAGGCCAGAGGTGGATGACATTGTTTTTCATTGGAATTTGGCTTTGCTTTTAGATGGTTGAAAGCATAGTGATAACACATTGGGAATTCAACCAACTTCTGGCTGACCAATGGCTCAACCAAATATTACCCCAATTTCCACATTTAAATGACGTGGTGTGCCCAGTGGGATTTGCCTTCAACCCACTTTGCTAATTCGTCTTCCATTAAACGTTAACCTTGTCATTCAGAAAAAGATTGTGAGCTTGCTTCATCCAAAATGTTGATGTCATAAAAACATCTTCAGTCTGGTAGATAAGTTTAATTATTCTTGTCGAATACCTTTACGTTTCATTAAGACATTATGAACCATAGAGAAGTTTTACCAGATGTTTATTCTCATATCACAGGATATGCTGTTGTTTTTAGGTTGGCTTTTAAACATGATTTATATGATCCAATAGAGAACCTGAGTTTTATACAGTTATCAACAGCCACGTGATAAAACGTTGTAGGCCTGCCTACACAGCTTCACTTGTTACTTTCAGGATGGGGGAAAACGACTATATGATATGCCTCTGAGGACCTCGGGCCTCAAAGCTATCAGGTTATTTACAACAGCCTCGGATCCTTGCGTCTTCATCGGGACAAATTATGAAGCCAAGCATCTATTTTTCAGAAGCATCGCAGATTAAGATATCCGCAAGGTTTTCCACATAACAGCAACCGTCAGGAGAATATTAAAGACGTTTTCCTGCTTCCTTGGCAGAACCAGATGTCAGAGGATCCCATGATGAGACAAAATTAACTTGCTTATCCTCCCACTGACCCCGCTGTGGCACGGGGACACATCAGACTGAAACCATGAAGGACTTCTGTCCTTGAGGGACAGACCCAAACAAACAAAAATAATGGAAGCACCGTTCGTTCTCTGACTAACGGTCATAATTGGTGCCTTTTCTCAGAGAAAAGGGTCTATTTTATCCAGGGGCTGTCTCAGCCGCCTGTAATTGCTGTTTGTGTTGGCTAAAGTGATCCACTCCGGTGTGCACTGCGCAAGAGATTTCCAGACCTTAGTTAACTCCAGGGCAGGATATTGTATTGGGCAGACTTTTTTGTTGTGTAAACACAGAGTTGTAATTTACCGTGCCAAACCTCTCGCATTCTGCCGCTAACTACGAGAGTGCCAGATGGTCTCCGGTGGACCAGGGCACACCAAGAGCACAGCAATCACTTTCGACAGTACGTCTGATTCCTGCTGCTATATGGGACGAAATACGCACAGGGACTGGTGGTCAGAAGGTCCAAATTGCCAGCATTCAATTAGCCTCTCACAGCTCAGAAACCAGATGTGAACTGGCTGTTAAAGAGCCACATTCAGTGAGCCGTGGAGGTATAAAAACAATGCATTCCTGACAAAATCAACTTTATGGTGTGCTCTGGCTGTTCACATCACATGATATGGGATTATGGAAGGCGGCTTATATACTGTAAGTGAACAACTTGAGAGATGGCCACACTCTTACCCAGTATTGTTTGTTTTAAGTGTGGCCGTGCGTCAGTTGGGGCAGAATGGGTATGTTCATTGAAGGGTTTGAGGCAGCAAGGTTTCGCCAACTCAGCCTTGACATTTCTCTACATAAACTGTGGAACTGAAGGAGATTGTATTCAATGGTAGCTTGCAAGGCTGACACATTTCTAACCTGGGGCAGCCCTTTCCAGCAATAAATAAATCCTGCCACTGTAAAGCCACAACCTCTTCCTTGATATTTGTGGCTAATAGGGAGGTAGACAAAAACATAAATGGATTACTCTGAAGACCTTAAAGCATGAAAACCATCTATTGTCTTGTTTGACTATGGAGGTCATTGGCCAAGTAGAGACCGCGCTCTTAAATGCGTGGTTTTTTAAATATTAAAATACACATTTTCCACCTTGGGATGTAGCAAGTACTTCATGTTAACATAAGATTACTCTTTAATAAGGCACCATTTATTTGTGTGTTCGTGCTCTAAAGAGACCATGCAAAGGGGAACGTTTTCTTGGGCCTGGATTCAATACGTATCGCGGAAGTATCATGGAAGATCCGCATTAAAATGTAAAGATAAATTCCGATTGAGCAGCCATACTGTATGCAGCGTTTAGCGTAAATGCAGTCAGCGTTTAGCATGAATACAGTCAGCGTTTAGCGTAAATGCAGTCAGCGTTTAGCATGAATGCAGTCAGCGTTTAGCATGAATGCAGTCAGCGTTTAGCATGAATGAAGTCAGCGTTTAGCATGAATGCAGTCAGCGTTTAGCGTGAATGCAGTCAGCGTTTAGCATGAATGCAGTCAGCGTTTAACATGAATGCAGTCAGCGTTTAGCATGAATGCAGTCAGCGTTTAGCGTAAATGCAGTCAGCGTTTAGCATGAATGCAGTCAGCGTTTAGCGTAAATGCAGTCAGCGTTTAGCATGAATGCAGTCAGTGTTTAGCGTAAATGCATTCTTCGGGAACGCTGGAACATTGCCATTAAATCAATTAAGTGGATCTTCCTTGATACTTCTGTGATACGGATTGAATCCAGCCCTTGATGCTAAGCGCACACGGAGAGGAATATTTTCCACCAAGTTACTGGCTTTCCTCATTGTGGTCACCTGGCACATACACTGACTCCTGCACCACAAGCCTATTCTAATAAGCTAATATCCTCAGCAGGCAATTAAATGGGAGTTCCTTGTAGTCCGTCATGTTGGCAATGTTGCCAGATCACAAGCCATTTTTAGGGAAAGGTTAAAGTATTGTCATATGACGTGCTGTTGGCTAGCTAGCTATAGCACTAAACATGCTTATGAACATCGCCAAGACAGTTCCAAATTCTTGTTTGAAGAGTCATTAACATTCACCTAATGTTAACACTCATTATTCCAGGGGTCTTTGCTCCTTGACCTATGAGTAAGGCTTCCGTAATCAACCATGAAACCACATGAATGGACCTGTCTAAATGTTTAGTCACTTTGTTGAATATTGGCTGAATTGTTTACCACTGACAGGTCTTTACACCCATCTCACTTCACTTTCATGACGCTCAACATTAGACCTACACAGCTCAAATGTAATGTCCTCTGGGTTGTATGGGTTAACTCAAAACCATAGGTTTTATTGGACAACGTGCCTGTTTGATTTGTCATGACCACGGTTATGAAACATTATCATTCTAATTTCAATTTTGTCTCTGTCACTAGTGGTTCCAAAACACTTTGGTTCTGGGACCATTTGGGAGGTTTCTTGTAAACCACAAGTGAACATAAACATCTCTATCCAGGACCCCGGCAAAAATCACTACCAAGCAGGAATTAGCTACAACCCATTAGTGGGTCTCTCAAGTCACCATTTGTAAAACACTCATCTAGAGTATTTAGATGTATTGGACAAGATGGAATAGTGTCCCTTACTGATCCACTTACACCCATTATCAGAATAGCATCCATACTTGCCACTAAATATTTAGAGAGAGTCACAAGATTAAAACCCTGTCAATGAGCTTTGGCTCAGACTTGTTTTGCTTAGTATAGAGGAGCTAACCATGAGTACAGATGTAGGATCTTAATTTGATCTATATTGTCACAGCAAAAGTAATCCTGCAGAAACAGAATGTTTAGTCCATAATGTTGCTTGATCGGTGGTTAGGCTATTAGGTGGCCAAAAGTAGTCTACATGAAAAGTGAAATACTGGTAATATAACCATGTGTTAGTGTGGGTTTTCAGTGAATTTATGTAAATCACAAAGCTCATCCGCATTTCCTGAGGTGCAGGAAAATTCTCAGCAAGATCCTACATCCGTAAGAACAGGTCTGAATTCTCAGCCAAGAGCGTCTGGCTACACTGAGTTCTATCAATAGCCCAGCAGTCAGCTGCAGTTTACATGGAAACGTTGGGCCGGATCAAATCTATTTCCCAGCAAAGTCTGAAAAATAAAGTACATACTTTCTCATTGTGTGACCCACCAAAGGTGGGTTCGTAACAAAGCCCCCCAGAACTTTCCCCCCAAAAGGTACAAAGAGCATGGAATGTCTTTATCATGAACAAAAGCAGAGGTAACACGGTTCTGACAGGGGATGGTGGAATTCATTTCTCTCCCAGTTGGTGGTGTGGACAACTGGCACTCAGTAATGAAAAGTCTATGATAACATCTTTCATTTCCACTGAGGTTGTTGAGATGGGAGGAGGACAAATGGTTGTCTAAATATCCATGCCTGTTATTATTTTCAGTGGTCACGGGGCAGCTGTGATAAATCAATTTCAATGTGATCCACAGAAAGGAATTTCACCCACCCTCTGGTTCTTCTCACCCCTTGTCAAAAGTGCCCAACATTAGGATCTGTTGTAACACAATTTTTAAATACAAACCAGAATGCTGTTTGGTGAACATGCACAATTCTTTGAACATGGAAGTAGATAAATTAATAAGTAAAGCCATGAACAAGTGCTAAAAGTTATGCAGACGTTGGGTTACTTAGGGTAAGAGGGATTGCAACACAGCATTGAAAATGGTCATAGATTTTCTTAAAGGAGAAATCTGCGGTTTAAACAATAACAAAGCCACTGATTTTGTAAATAGCTGAGGGACGGGGCTGGCGAAATGTTCAAATTCATAGATGGAGTTATGGAAGCAAGAACTGACCATCCATGAAATCAAAATTATAGTTTTAACCATCTTTTGAGGCTATAGAGTGGGTGTTTACAATGACTTTCTTTACAAATAAATTAGTAAAACAAGCTTATATTTCGTGTTCTGATGAGGTAAGTTAATTGAACTAAGCTCATTATGCATTTATAAGTTATATTCTTCAAGAATGAATAGCTATATATCATCCATTTAAAATTCCCCAAATGGATGTAGCAATCACAGATTTCCCCTTTAAGTGGATAATTCCTTTTTCTTGACATTTAGATTTTTCTCTTTTTGAAATGTCTTATACACTTGACCGTGACTCACATTTCTCAATGAATCCAGCGATAGTCACTGCAACCTCCCTGGCTCAGTTACATAGTTGCTGCTGAGGACGGGTTTCTTTCGCATTCTCCATTTGCCATGTGTTTCTTAGCAGGCCAATGAAAGGATCATTTTCCCTGTGCCCTTTAAGTGCAGCATTGTCAGATAGTTCAACCACCAAGCGACAGATGAGTTGGGAGCCCCTCAGGGCTGGCCCGTCTCCCCCTCGCACTCAGTACCTTTGTCAAGGCCAGGGCACTGTCATGTGAAACAGACACCGAATAGGTGAGCCTTTGTGTGAACCCCCTCACATCTGCTGACCCACCCAGCCCCCAAAGAGCATCCCTCCACTGCCGAGGATGACAAACTGAGAGACAGAGCACAATGGGTGCCCCAGAGAACTGATACAGCCATGTCTACATTACCGCTAGTTTATGTCCCGACTGAATCTCAAGTTATAGGTTCACTCCAGAGAGGTGGTGAAAAACACCATAGAAAGAGGGCTATTACAGGAAGCTTTTGTACAACTTAATTAGATGTTGTGGTCTAAGGAAAGGATGAAGCTTTATTAATGATCCGTGAAAGACTCTTTTATTCTCTTTAATGTAGGTGCTGGTAATAAGAGAGCCAGTGGACCTATCTTATGTTCATTATGATTCTGGGATTTTTTGGGGTGGGCAGTTTTTGTATTATTTTCCTTTGTTGGGGACTCCCAGATCATGTTCCCAATTCCAAATTGAGTGATTTGTCTCTCCTATTTTCATATGTCGTATTGTAATAGATACCTTTGTTTTTGTTATTTATGAATATATTTTCCGTCACGCAAACAATGCTTCCTCAATTCTCACATAAAACTGAGCACATAAGTTTGGCACACAAAATAGGATACCATCTATGACCGACCACTTGATAATGTCACACAACCACATTGTTACTTACCATGCAGCCTTTCTCAAAAATGTTGCAAGATTTGAGTAAAACCCCACTTTATCAGGGTCTCTAAAAATAACATGATTGACATACCTGCAGTGCGGTTAGGATGTTGGCCAGGGCCTGGCCGTAAGTGTCATGGCAGTGAACGGCCAGAGCGCTGCTGGGTACCTCCTTCTTGACGCTGTGTAACATCTTGGCCATGGAGCCTGGGGTGCCCACGCCGATAGTATCCCCCAGAGACACCTCGTAGCAGCCCAGTTCATATAACCTCTTCACCACCTATAGCCAAGAATAGAGCAACTTAACAAAACAAGTCCCTTGGACATACAGGAGAAACAGACAGGAGCTCATAGCTACAGCATTACAAAATGCAAATGGGTCCTTATGGGGATTTGACATTGTTTAGATTACATGTACACATATAAAGTAGGCAATGCAGAAATTGTGTCTTACCTCTGCAACTTTAGTGGATTCAATGGGTCCCTCATATGGACATCCTAGTGCACAAGAAACATATCTAAAAGAAAACATACATGGGTCATAAACACACATGGCATATATTAATACATGGGTCATAAACACACATGGCATATATTAATACATGGGTCATAAACACACATGGCATATATTAATACATGGGTCATAAACACACATGGCATATTTTAATACATGGGTCATAAACACACATGGCATATTTTAATACATGGGTCATAAACACACATGGCATATATTAATACATGGGTCATAAACACACATGGCATATATTAATACATGGGTCATAAACACACATGGCATATTTTAATACATGGGTCATAAACACACATGGCATATATTAATACATGGGTCATAAACACACATAAACACACATGGCATATAATACATGGGTCATAAACACACATGGCATATATTAATACATGGGTCATAAACACACATGGCATATATTAATACATGGGTCATAAACACACATGGCATATTTTAATACATGGGTCATAAACACACATGGCATATATTAATACATGGGTCATAAACACACATGGCATATATTAATACATGGGTCATAAACACACATGGCATATATTAATACATGGGTCATAAACACACATGGCATATATTAATACATGGGTCATAAATACACATAAACACACATGGCATATATTAATACATGGGTCATAAACACACATGGCATATATTAATACATGGGTCATAAACACACATGGCATATATTAATACATGGGTCATAAACACACATGGCATATATTAATACATGGGTCATAAACACACATGGCATATATTAATACATGGGTCATAAACACACATGGCATATATTAATACATGGGTCATAAACACACATGGCATATATTAATACATGGGTCATAAACACACATGGCATATATTAATACATGGGTCATAAACACACATGGCATATATTAATACATGGGTCATAAACACACATGGCATATATTAATACATGGGTCATAAACACACATGGCATATATTAATACATGGGTCATAAACACACATGGCATATATTAATACATGGGTCATAAACACACATGGCATATATTAATACATGGGTCATAAACACACATGGCATATATTAATACATGGGTCATAAACACACATGGCATATATTAATACATGGGTCATAAACACACATGGCATATATTAATACATGGGTCATAAACACACATGGCATATATTAATACATGGGTCATAAACACACATGGCATACTGAACCAGGCCAGTCAACAGGGCAGTGAGCAGCCAGTCGGACATATATTATACAGTATATTATATTATATATTATACATGGGTCATAAACACACATGGCATATTTTAATACATGGGTCATAAACACACATGGCATATATTAATACATGGGTCATAAACACACATGGCATATATTAATACATGGGTCATAAACACACATGGCATATATTAATACATAGGTCATAAACATGTCAACTTTGGCAAATGTCACAAAGTGAATTGTACTAAAATGTAATCTCTCTCTTGTCAAAAACTCATATCATTTATTCTGTCTGTCATTAGAATTATGGTAGAGCATAAAATGAACAGCTCTTTTTTTCTCGATTCACTAGCCGCTAACTGCCAGAGCAATATAGACTTCACATTTTATATCGAATTGGTGTTGAATATCTTGTTATATGTTCCTTATGTTGTTGACAGTAGTAATGAGAAATGATGCAGGGGGATGAAGTCAAACTATATGTCTATTCCATATGTGTAGGAAATGTTCACCGCTTGAAATAGTGGACAACATGTGAAAAGTAGAAAATGTTTCTCTTGGGCTCTCGGTCGTGAGACGATACTTCAGTTTATAACCGGAATTTCCAGCAAGTTCTAGCTGGACTCCAGGGAAGGGAGTGCTGCCCGAACCATCTCCAACAGCCGCCATTAAATGACATTTGCCAGAACTCCTGTGTCAAACTGATGCGTTGTCATGTCAATTGGCAGTTGTTTGGGTGAAAGGGGTGGTACTGTACCACTGAATTTAAACATGCTTCATGTCAGCGGTTCTGTACTCTACATCTGGACTTGTAGTTGTAGTAACACGTAGAGCGATGCAGTGCGCATCTGGAACTTCGCTTATTAACCTATTATTTCTGGAGTCATTTAACGCTGTGTTCCTTTGCTAATAGAGAGAGTAACAATAGGCCTCTGAAACATTTCACTGTAGTGTTTTCAATGTCTCAAATTGTTAATGTAAACATACACTATTTCACAACACACCTGCGAAGTGAACACACATGTTTAACTAACTATTGTGTTTATCGTCAACATCAACTCTTGCACTGATAACTTGATTGTAATTTGAGTAAGGAAGTTGCATTTTGCATTGTTCATGGTTGATATCAGCTATAGAGCCTATGGAATGAATGCAAGATGTTAAAGTCAAATCGTTTTACTCTGGTGAAGAAGCAAGTGAGGAACGATACAAACCCACGGACTGGAATCTGTCGTTGTTTGGCAGTGCAAATGACTTCCTCGAACCTCAGAATGCTCTCATCTATAGAGCAGTTGATGTTTTTCCTACTGAAGGTCTCAGATGCAGACCCAAACACGGCCACTTCAGTAGCACCAGCTGCAACCTTCAACAGGACAGAAGGAAGTTGCAACGGATATCAATTCTTTAGATATAATATTATGCAACACACAATCACTGTAAAACGTTTCCATTAATCTCAGGCATAAAGTGTACTCAGCTTTGATGTAGCACTATATATATTAACGGTAGTCATATCGGGGGAGCCTGGGGAGATATCTGTTCATTTTGAAGAGTGTGATTTCTTGCATGAATAATGAAATGCTTACAGCATCCTGAAAGCCATGCATGTTGGGTGTCAGAACTGGATAACGAACATGAGAAGATCTGTGGATGGCTTGAAGTACTTCAGTGTGGTCCGCCATCTGGACAACAGACAAAAGCATAAGCATGTTTACAAAACATATCAACAAAGTATAGTCTCTTCCCATAGCTGCTGGTGAAGCGCCCTGCAACTGGCAAGTGAGACTAGTATGTAAAACTTATATTTACCAGAAGCTCATATAGAACTAGAGCTAGCTGTTCCACATCATATGTCTCAATACTCAATACTAACACAGTCATCTGTAGTTTATTTAATGAGGTGAGATGTCTTATATTTTACATGTGCGAACAAAATAAAGCTGCTTGGAATAGGCCTATATCTCAGTGTCACACTGCTTTGCTTTATCTTGGCTCGGTCACAGTTGTAAATGAGAACTTGTTCTCAACTAGCCTACCTGGTTAAATTGAGTTGAAATAAAATATAAATAAGAAGGATTTCCCCCCCAAAACATCTGCGGGTCTAGGGAATAACTGTGATGATGGAGAAGCAGGTTTCCCCTCCGTAGTCCTGGGGAGAACAATAAGAGCCTAATAAAATCACTCAGCACACTTTCTGGGCACACAAAGAAGAGTTATTACCTGCGGTACCCACTTTGAAGACACAAAACTGGTGGCCTCGATCACAGGCAGGCCTGTTTCTGAGAGCATGTCTATCAGCTGGATTTTGACTCCTGTTGGAACCATTTCCTGGAAAACAATGACATGGAGACCAGCTCTTTCAGGATCTGATTCTGATCCCCTCTCAAGATTGGAGGTATACGTGGAGTGGACATCTGGGCAATTCAGCTGCAATGTCTTTGCAATCAGAGTAATTTACAGCACTCACCTGCTACTTGTACTTATTCCAAACATATTTCCTACAATTACAGCGTGTACTACCCCCAGAGTTTCACTTTGTCCTCATGTCAATCTGTACAGCCACAGCAGACTTGAATATGGGAATGATACATTTGTGACATACTATACTCATACTAAACATTCAACATATGAGCCATCTGGTAAAATTTTATCATGTTTCCCATAGATTTCAAGGGCAGTTGGTGTTCATTTGATCAATCACTTTTTTGAGAAGATAATGTGAAACACATGCCTTGGGTAATCATAGAAAAATAATCCATATGTTTAAGGGGATCATCAAATCAACCCGGAATCAATCAAAAGGATTGTTACATAATACAAAACTAAATGTGGGCTTGCCACAAAGGAAGTAAGCTTTCAGCTTTCAGATGTCATATTGAGTTTGTAATGGTGTAGTGTGTAGTGAATATAAATCATTTGTAGGGGAGACCGGGGTTGTTTTCACACGTTTTACTCTCATGTGTATTTCTCAGGACCAATATATCTTACAATACCCTTTTCAATATTAGAAAGACCAAGGTCTTGGGTTGAAATGGGAACATTTTTATCCTCATATCTTATACCAACTTGGAGTTATTTGCCATCAAACACACTCTGTCACTTTCTGAAATGTAGACCCATTGCTGGGTTGAATGGCACACTATGGGGTTGGCCGTCACAATGTTTGCTAGTAGCTTATTCATTTTGCAACAGGAAATAAAGCAATAAACAGAGCCTTAGAAATAGCCTTTCTTTGATTGAACGATATTCCTAACAAAATGTAGCATTTATGCCTTAAGAATAACATGACATTTTGAGTAAATTTGTGTATGCATGTTCAGCTTTTATGCATGTGTGTGTGTGTGTGTGTGTGTGTGTGTGTGTGTGTGTGTGTGTGTGCGTGCGTGCGTGCGTGCGTGCGTGCGTGTGTGTGTGTGTGTGTGTGTGTGTGTGTGTGTGTGTGTGTGTGTGTGTGTGTGTGTGTGTGTGTGTGTGTGTGCATACACGTGCATGTCTGTGTGCGTGCGCATGTGTGTCTGTGCGCGTGCGCATGTGTGTGTGTGGTTTTGTAACAGAAGAAATATGTGTTTGAAAGAGAGGCAATGAAGGGAGCTCTTTATAGCACAAGCACAAAAAAAGTTTGGAATTTATTGTATACTGGCAGCACTATGTTGATAGTGACAATCAACCCCATATTCCAGGTGACAACCATCCCGTTGAGACACAGGGCCATAACTAGGATTTTTGTTTTAGTGAGGTCCAGAAGGGGGGGACTGTCTCAGCCTCACCACTGAGCGTCACATCACTGTCTGTCTCAGGAGCCTACTCTCTTTAAAGCAATGTTATTATTAGAACTTAGTAGTGTATTTTTTGCTCCTGCTGAGGTAGGCTCCGTTTAACGTTAGCTTCTTATTTCATTCTTCTAGCTAGATAAGAAATACTAACCAGAGACCTTCAATGTTACTGCAATAGAAGTATCTGCTGGCAGATAGCCACCTGACTGATATATCTATAAGTGACTATTTACCAGTTGGGCACTTTCTGAGAGTCTGTAGGGATGTCTATAGACACGTCAGGAGTCACGGGACGGCTTTCAAATTGCCTTTCGTCCGACATCCCGCAAACACACTGTCAGCAGCATCTCTAGACTAGTTGCCTATTGAGCTGACTGAGAAATGGGGTAGTTTATTTCAGGTCACCCTCGACCTGTGCAGCGAGAGGGCTTAGTTAGACGCTTGAGAGAGTGGTGAATGTGCTGCTAAAAAGGCAAATCTGGGAGGCAAATCCAGGGGACGCAGGCGAACATAACGAACAAACCAATGTTTAATGATTCCACTCGTTTGGAAAGAGGCAGACACGATTAGATCTCAGTCAGATCAAGAGTATAAAAAATCTGCCCTTTGATCAACGCTGGAGCAAAAATGAGATGTCTTCAGAAGTCAGAAGTTTACATACACCTTAGCCAAATACATTCAAACTCAGTTTTTCACAATTCCTGACATTTAATCCTCGTAAAAAGTCTCTGACCTAGGTCAGTTAGGATCACCACTTTATTTTAAGAATGTGAAATGTCAGAAAAATAGCAGAGAGAATTATTTATTTCAGTTTTGATTTCTTTCATCACATTCCCAGTGGGTCAGATGTTAACATACAATTAGTATTTGGTAGCATTGCCTTTAAATTGTTTAACTTGGGTCAAACATTTCGGGTAGCCTTCCACAAGCTTCCCACAATAAGTTGAGTGAATTTTGGACCATTCCTCCTGACAGAGCTGGTGTAACTGAGTCAGATATGTAGGCCTCCTTGCTCGCACACACTTTTTCACTTCTGCACTTCTGCACTTCTGTGATGGCCATGTCAATTAGCCTATCAGAAGCTTCTAAAGCCATGACATCATTTTCTGGATTTTCCAGGCTGTTTAAAGGCACAGTCAACTTAGTGTATGTACACTTCTGACCCACTGGAATTGTGATACAGTGAATTTTAAGTGAAATAATCAGTCTGTAAACAATTGTTGAAAAAATGACTTGTGTCAAGCACAAAGTAGATGTCCTAACTGACTTGTCAAAACTATAGTTTGTTAACAAGACATTTGTGGAGTGGTTGAAAAACTAGTTTTAATGACTCCAACCCAAGTGTCTGTATACTTCCGACTTCAACTGTATATATATATATATATATATATATATATATATATATATATATATATATATATATATATATATAGTACCTGGATCAAACAGCGAATAATTAAAAAAAACGGCCATGGTGAGACAACCAACCCCAGTCTCCCCTAAATGAACATTAATTATTTGGGTGTTCATGGGTGGTGGGGGTTCTGTGTATTGTCAGATCGGTGACTGTGACTAAAAGATTTACCTTTTCATTTTGAAGTCCGTCTCTTGGCCCGACTTCAACAATTTTAACATACTCTGGGTATTCTTGTGTTAAAGCTCGCTTAAAACGGAAAAATGAAAATAAAGAGTAATGTTAGATGTTGAACATATCATTTTTAGATCTGTTGTCACAAACAATAATCAATCAATCAATCAAAAATGTATTTGATGAAGTCCTTTGTACATCAGCAGATGTCACAAAGTGCTTTACAGATACGCAGCCCTAAACCCCAAAGAGCAAGCAATGCAGATGCAGAGGCACGGTGGCTAGGAAATACTACCTAGAAGGCAGGAAACTAAGAAATAACCTAGAGAGGAACCAAGCTCTGAGGTACAGCCAGTCCTCTTCTGGCAGTCTCTTCTTGCTGTAGCACTAACACATGATTATTTGTACCTTCAACTCTGTTTCTCTTCACCCATAATGTGTGTTACAACCTTAATCCCTTACGCCAGAACAATTGAGCTTCAGGTCACTGCTGGCGCTTTAATAATGCATGAAATATTTTCTATCTAAATGTATCTGGTCAATTTGACAGTTGACAACAAAACCAGTCTACCAACAGCAATATTACAGCGTTTGGGATGTTATACCTGACTAGTAACTCATCTAACTATAGTAGAGGGAACAGATGTGCGGACGAGCGGAAGTAAAAGGGTTCTCACTTGATGCACTCTCTCTATCTGACAATAAAAATACTTCAAACAGACAATGCGGGAGGAACAGGATCCTGCTTTTAGGCCTCAAGTCAACAGTGGCACAATACTAAACAGATTGGTTATTACTTAATAGGCACACTAATTATTTTATATGCTCTTATCACGACAATGGAATTTATTCCGAAATAGAGCATTTGCACAATGTGATGTCATCAAATATAGTACCTGTTTCTACGTCCCTGGCTGATTTCCCCGCTCTGTCCTTTCACATGTCCCCGCCCTGCACCCTCCCTTTATGTCATGAGTGAGTCATGTGCGCAGAGCAGCAAAAGCAAGACAACAACCCCCACCTTCTCCTCCTGCAGCCAGCGTGCTAGCCATGGATAATCCTGGATTAGTTCCTCGTAGCTCAGGCAGTGCTTCACCGTGGTGGGAAAGTTACCCATCTGAAAGGCTCCCGTTCGACCTGTAGAGCTCCCCCAGGGTCATCTAGCGCCGACACCCGCAGTGATGGATCTTTACGTTCGACTGAATCGACTGAAACAAATATACGTGTTGGAGTACTCTGATCAATATGCTCACGCATGCAGGCGGGATGGATGACTGAGGGCCTGGTTGCCACCCTCACTAAAACAATCACATTTGAGGACGGCAGCTGAGAGCAGAGAGCCGGGAGTGACTCAGCAGTTGCTATGGCAGCCGCATCCCTAGCAGGGAATGGATGGAGACTGAGAGAGAGGAGCGAGAGGAGAGAGAGAGAGAGTCAACGAGAGAGAGGGAGAGATACTAAAAGAGGGGGTGAGACAGAGTGGCACATGGATGGAATGGGAGGGTCAGTGGCTAGGTAGTTCACTGGGGACTGAAGTGTGAGCAAGTGTTTTGTCTGGACTAGCCTGACAGTGTTACAACCGACTGTGTGTGAGCTGAGCAGTCAGAAAGCGCTCAAAGGGGGAAGTACTTGCTTGCAGAGTCTCTGGGCTTTAGAATAAGAACAGTCACACACTGCTTATTCTAGGTCCCTCACTTCCCCGTTTCAGGATGAAATCTAAGGCTTCAGGGAAACAGGCTGCTTTGATTGATCTCCTGTGACTGAAACAGCTGAAGGTTTTCCATTGCCAGGCGTGCCAGTAGCTGCCAATGTCAACGTCGTAGCGTAATAAAATCCCCTTGTAAAGCCGGGGCACAATTTACCAGAGAAAGACCCATTCTTCCTCACCCAGATGTTAACAATAGAGAGGCTTAATGAAGTCCTAGAACTGAACCCTTTCACCACAATAAGCTGCCCTGCGATGAGAGACCCCTACCCCCCACTCAGGGGGAGAGAGGGAACTTGTATGACCGTCCTATGAAAGGTCTCCAGGTCTCTTTGTGTCACTGGGCTCCCAGGTTTATGTCCATCACTTGTCACCTCCCTAAATTTGAAAACTCCCTCATGGCAGATCATTTAGAATCCCGCCCACAACCTT
The DNA here is from genome assembly GCF_021184085.1 of Oncorhynchus gorbuscha. Lineage (NCBI taxonomy): Eukaryota > Metazoa > Chordata > Actinopteri > Salmoniformes > Salmonidae > Oncorhynchus > Oncorhynchus gorbuscha. The sequence goes on along the minus strand of NC_060178.1, from coordinate 81,569,894 downwards.
CTTCCAGGCCACTGAAAATAGGAAAAGGTTTCAGAAGGGAATGCCAACCCTGCCATGTTCGCAGATGGTTTCCATGATAGGTGCATAAATCACTGTTAAATAGGAAGTAAGAGTTGAAATTCAATTGAAAGGTTACTATTGTCATTTTAGTCAACTCAATCAAAACAGTTTGGCTGTAGGTTTACTATTCTGTGGAGTTTCTGTGGCAAGAATGAGGACACGTACATTTCCTTTAAAAACTCACACCACTTTTGCTTTTTCCAAATTTTGTTGTGTTACAGCTTGAATTTTAAATGTTTTTACTTGAGATTTTGCATCACTGATCTACACACAATACCCCATAATGTCAAAATGGAATTATGTTTTTAGAAATGTAAAGAAATGAATTAAAAGTGAAAAGCTGAAATGTCTTGAGTATTCAATCCTTTTGTTATGGCAAGCCTAAATAAGTTCACGAGTAAAAATGTGCTAAACTTGTGTGCAATAATAGTGTTTAACATGATTTCTGAATAACTACCTCATCTCTGTACCCCAGACATACAATTATCTGTAAGGCCCCAATCTTACTGAAACTTATTTAACTTTTTGCCCTCTCCCTCTGTACTGGTATACCTCTACTACTCTCACCACTCCTCCCCTTTAACCCATTTTCCTCTACTTTCTTCATTGCCTCTGCATATGACAACTTCTGCTCTACTCTAACCCTGGAAACCTCAACCTGCCTCTCTCGCACGGGACATTTTGATCCCCAGCTCTATGGGCACCCCTACAATTAACACATTCCACTACTTCCCCAATTCTACACATTCATTTGTCTCATGCCCTTTTACACATTTCTCGCACCTTGGACCCTCCCTCCTACACACTGCTGCCACATGCCCATAAGCTTGACACCTGTAACATCGAGCAGTGAATTTCAAACACAGATTCAACCACAAAGACCAGGGAGGTTTTCCTAGCAGTTACAGAGTTTAATGGCTCTGATAGGAAATAACTGACGACGGATGAACAACATTGTAGTTACTCCACAATACTAACATAAATGATAGACTGAAAAGAAGGAAGACTGTACAGAATAAAATAGACCAAAACATGCATCCTGTGTGCAATAAAGCACTACAGTAATACTGCAAATAATGTAGCAAAGAAATTAACTTTTTGTCTTGAATACAAAGCATTACGTTTGGGGCAAATCCAATACAACACATCACTCTTCATATTTTCAAGAATGGTGGTGGCTGCATCATGTCATGGGTATGCTTGTGATTGGCAAGGAGTTTTTGTGGATAAAAAGAAGCGGAAGAGAGCTAAGCACCAGCCTGGTCTCATAGACTAGACTTCAATGTAAATCCGGGAAACAGAAATGATTATGATATGTTATGTTTGGTATGGTTAGGTAAGACAGATGGTTACTTAAGGCAAAAATGAAAATAGGGTTGTTGGTCTGTGTCGATGGGTGGGCGCTTAACACAAACGTCTAGCAACCCAAAGGTTGCGAGTTTGAATCTCATCATGGACCACTTTAGCATTTTAGCTAATTAGCAACTTTTCAAATACTTACTACTTTTTAGCTACTTTGCAACTACTTAGCATGTTAGCTAACCCTTCCCCTTACCCTAACCGTAACCCTTTTAGCTAAGCCTTCCCCTAACCCTAAACTTAACACTTTTAGATAACCCTTCCCCTAACCCTAACATTAACCCTTTTAGCTAAGCCTTCCCCTAACCCTAACCTTAACACTTTTAGCTAACCCTTCCCCTAACCCTAACATGAACCCTTTTAGCTAAGCCTTCCCCTAACCCTAACCTTAACCCTTTAACCTAATCCTAAACATAACCCTAACCCCTAACCCTAACCCCTAACCTAGCTAATTTTAGCCAGCTAGCTAACGTTGGCCACCTAGCCACCTAACTAGAATTCATAACATATCATACATTTTGCAAATTCATAACATATTGTGCGTTTCATAAATTCATAACATTTGCACATTTTGCAAATTCGTAACATATCATACGAAATGGGTGATGGACATCCACACATTAATACATACAATACAAAACGAACATATCATATAATATGAAACACAAACGATTTAGGTACCGAATAATATGAAATGCTCTGAGATCAGGTTGTAAGCACAGGTAAAATCCTAGAGGAAAACCTGGTTCAGTCTGCTTTCCAACAGACATTGGAAGACAAATTCACCTTTCAACAGGACAATGACTTTAAACACAAGGAGTTGCTTACCAAGATGACAGTGAATGTTCCGGAATAACCTAGCTGCAGTTTTGCCTTAAATCAGCTTGGAAATATATGGCAAGACTTTAAAATGGTTGTCTTGCAACTAGAAGCACAAGCATTTCGCTACACTCGCATTAACATCTGCTAACCATGTGTATGTGACAAATAAAATTTGCTTTGATTTGATTTGATTTGATCAACAACAAACATGACAGAGCTTGAAGGATTTTTAAAATAATAATGGGCCGATATTGTACAATCCAGGTGTGCAAAGCTCTTAGAGATTTACCCAGAAAGACTCACAGCTGTAATCACTGCCAAATGTGATTCTAACATGTATTGACTCAGGGATTTGAATACTTATGTAATCAAGATACAGATACATTGTTTAATTTTCTATTTAAAAAAAATTGGCAAATTTTTCCATTTTGACATAAGAGAGTATTTTGTGTAGATTTCTGACAAAAAAAGACAATTAAATCCAGCTTAATCCCACTTTGTAACATACAATACTTTTGATGTAGGTACAGTATCATTATAATACCTGCATTACCACTCCATTTGAGATAAATGCATTAAATTGTAAAGAATTCCCACAGCAATGTGTTATTGCCAAAGCAAGTTTTAAATTCTACTCTATAGTACAATGTTATTATCTGGGGCTTGGACGAATAAGAATTGCCTCTACAGGGTACAATTTCAAAAGGCTGGAGCTGAATCTCTGACAGCTGGAGTAAACTACTTAAGTTCAATGTCCCTAACTGGGCATTTAATGTTTCCCTTACATGAGAGCTATGCAGCTAAAAGAACAAAAATGTAGGCTCATCTTGACAAATGCCAGCTGCTAAGGGTAACTTTTAAAGGGGGGAAAGGCCCCTTAGGGGAATCCCTGCTTATTGAAAGCAATGCAGTGCAGGTGAGTGAGGATGTTTTATGTTCAAGATGCATATCAAAAGGATATTAAGATAGCTTTTTTCTTCTTTTTTAAGCAGCTTTTAATGATTCATGTTAAGAAGGAAAATGAGACATTCTTCAGATCTATTGGAAAGTTAATTTAAATCTAAATCTAATTACACATGTTTCAACAATGGTTTCATAGCAAGTATATATATATAAATGAATCAATGGATATGTCTGAGCACAGAAGCACATTGGCAGTATGTCAAAACATTTCTGCACTGTTTTACTGGTAATTCCCTTGTGTGTAGAGGATCAATCTCCAGTTTAAATACAAGTCCTATACAGAAATCCCAATACACCTCTTACCGTAAAAGATAAGGCACAGTAGTCATCTATTAGGGCTAAATTATATATATTTTTATCACCTCACACACTGAAGAGTAATTGATGATACAACTAATGCACATCTTGAATATTCAGGCATATGTATGGTCTTAAAGGACTCCTCCTTTCCTAATGCTTTAATTGATCAATGTTTCTCAACTTGGGTGCCAAAATAAAGATAATTTACTGCCAAGAAGTGTACACAAAACTAAATAAATGAATCTCACAAAACGTGATGACTTTTCTTAATTAACAAGTGGTAGGCCTACACTTATGCAACCACTCAGCATAGCATGGGCTAACAACTATAACACAATATCCTAACAGGAAAAATATGCATCTGCATTCCTTTGTGTATCTCTTATGCACAATATATGTTAAGCATTAAACTCTTGGAGAACAAACAGATGATGAACAAATTTAGATATCAAAAATAAAAACTCAATGGCAAATGCCAACAGTTATCCTGTTAAATACCCATCTTATCTGGAAAATGTTGCTTATGAGAAATTGAGAGTATATCTTTTTATCTTCAGAAAGAAACAGATGTGGAAAAACACACTTTATAGGGAGCAGGTTTTTCACATGGCATGAAAGGGTTTTGAGCTCTCAGTATACTGAAAACAAAATGGAAGAAAGAAAACAGGATCCAGATTAAATCAATTTTCATCCCTCCACCCGTCTTCAATTCTAAACCTCGGATTTGATTGAATTGCTTAAAAACACTGGTTGCAACAGAAGAGCCTTGTTCATTCTTCAACGGTGAATGCTAGAATAAGTTTCAACAATGTCCGTTATTTATGGGCAGCAGGAAAGCTTTATAAATGTACTGTTCAACCATGGAAAGTTAGCACTAAATTAGCTTCCCAGTGATTATCTGGTTGCAAAGGTCTGTGTCAGCTAAATCTGGTCAGAATGGATGGATTGAGATGTGTATGTAGTCGGCATCAGATATGCTGAATAGATACAATGTGATAAAAAGAAATAGATCTGTGATACATTTGTCAGAACACTTGAGAAAGCATTAAAAAAACAGAATGGTTCTTAACTATTTCACATTCTACCCAACTCAACTGTATGTAAAAGAGAGAAAAAAATGACCTCAGGGAAATATTATTTTTTTGCAAACGTAAAAGCCTTTATAAAAACAGCGGGTTACCTTATACAGTTCCTTCAGGAAGGTCGACTGGCCGGGGCCAACTTTCCACAGCTTCCCTCAGAGACAGCATGTGTGTTAAAGATTACTTTGCAGTAGTCACATTGCCTAGCACCCCTTGGTTTTTGGTTACAAAAGCCACTGACCTGTGCATTAGGGCCACTGTCCCCAAATGACCATCAAGTGCAGGGCTAAGAGGGTCACGTAGGACATTCAACTTTACAAAGTAATTTCTCAACAGATTTGGATGCTCATTCCACTAAGCCGTAGTTGGCTTCAAGGCCCCTCGACCGCTTGACATGGCCTCTATGACAGCTCTATTTACAAAGCAGCAAAATGTTGATTGTTACAGTACTGTTCAGCAGGTGGGAATGCAGAATAGCTTACCGTGCCTTGCATCATTAAAGCTTGGAATCACGATGAAAAGTACATTTTTTGCTAAAACAATTATGGATTGGCTGTAAGGGTTCTACATCATGGTCGATTTGATTCCTGAGAAGACTGCTGGCTGGCTATTAAATATAACACTACTGTAGGCAACAACAGGTTTGACATTGATGTAACTGGGCAGATGTTTTAATGCAGTTTAGGCTGTATTGTGCAGATTGGTTAATTGTACAGTAGAGGGTCCACTTGGGTTATAAATGATGATCTCTCAAACTGTCCCATCTCTGTGATGGAAAAAATGATATTTCATAGCATTCTTGACAAGAAGCTGAACAAAAATGAATAGAGTTAAATGACAGCTGTTGATATCTCTATTTACTTTCTAAATGACTTGAATATCTTTTTCCAAAGCAAACATATCTTCCTCGGGTGTTGTGAGAGGATGAAAAGACAGTGGAGAGCATAACTCATCTCTTCTGGTGAGGTTTAATGCATTTTACTGACCTTCAGAACTTCACAAGAAAATGATCTGATTGATGAGGACCCCAATGCACAACGCATTTTGTATCCAATGCAACAGTATTATTCCTTGTGCCTAGAACAACAGACAGAAGCTAGAACTCCTGCTATCATTCCCTTGCATGGTAAATTCATTTTACTCCACCTATCTGTCTTACACAACTCAACACATTTTGATGAAATATGTGTCTTGGCTACCGCAACAGTGATGAAGATTGACTAAGGAAATTATATTTTCTTATTTTAACCAAAGACTGGAACAACAAATTATGTTACAATACACATCATTTTGGGATAGTCTTGGTCATCAGGTTTCTGTTGTCAAGGAAGTTAATTCTGGATATTTTAATTTGTTGTACTTTTTTAAATTGTACTTTTATTTAACTAGGCAAGTCAGTTAAGAACAAATTCTTATTTAAAATGGCATCCTACCGTCATTGCAATAGTGTTTTTTTTGTATTTCACTTGGGTCCTAAAGCCAGGTGTGTTTGACTTCTGATGGACTCTGGAAGGAGATCCAACTTCCGCTTTTGAGTCTTGATGATAAATCAGTTTGATTGATACAGGGTTTCGATGTCTGACCTCGTTTTGAACCATTTCAGAAGAAGATGGTTAATATACTGTATAGCAGATTTAGCCTTTTCCCCCCTTACTATCTTTTTCTTTCTAGGGAATTCTCCACTGCAAAACACATAGCTAATGGTCATGTTGTTCTGTCCTGGGGTAGTATTGGAGAACATGCATACTGTTTAAAAGCCCTCTTGACTGCAGCCTTATGACCATGGCTGATTGTGAGGTACAGTAGCAGAACTATATCCTTGTACAGTAAGAAGAAAGCACGCATTCTCTTCCCAAGTGCCCATGATGTGGTCAGAAGCTCTGACTGATTCATGTTGGAATACAGGAACAAGTGAGAGGATCCAGAAGCTAGCCAGTTTGACTTGAGACATGCACTGACCACCCTGCCTCTGATAACATAGATTGAGAGTAGCATTTTTATATTTCGAAGCATTCGATGTTCCCGTTAAAAGACTCAATGTCGGACTTTCATTTGAAGGACAGGTTTACGAGAATGTATTTATTCAAGAAAATGATTTTATTAAACCAGTCACACTTTAAATGAAACAGCAGTCTTTAACATCTTTACAGCATTGTACATACATTTTCATGGCATGCTTCCTGTATTTGTCTCAACAATAGTTGATTTTGATTTTGATGAAAACCATAACAAAACACAGCATTCCATAACTGAAAGTAAATCGCGAAATCTCCTATCATTACAAAAAAAAGTCAACATAAAATGTGACAGGAAAATATAAAATGGGGAAATATGGCATGATAAGCATGGTAAGCAAGTCTAAAGAATAAATGACTGGAAAACTGTTGTTTAAGACTGATAGCGAGATGTTATCCACTGATCTTTAAACAGTATAGGCTGATTGATATGAAAGAAGGAAATTCACATAGGGTTAATGTAATCCTCAATTTATGTTTGTAGCGATAGAAGGGAACCTTGAATTTGTCCTAAATTTGCAACAAGACACAGGTTTACATTGGGGAAAAGCTTGCTTCTCATGAAAGGATGGCTGAAGATGAAAGTCAAAGTCACAGGGCAAACATTACCAAGGCACAGGTGCTTCATTTTATAATGATTGCAGAAGACATTTCAGGTCACATGCAGTTTTTTGCAACAACACCCCATTTTTATAGTTCAGGAAACAAATGTGCACACAAGCACACATACATCTAGACATATTAGGAGACATTCCTTGTATTTCTTGCCTTGTCATACCCAACAACATGTAAAAAATCTGACCCAGATGTACGTGCTTTTCAAGAGACACTGATTGAGCTATAATGGAAGTTCCAGCCCACCCACAGAAGACAAATATGGAGAACCATATGTGGAACGATGACTAAAGTAAACTGCAAAACATTGTTATTAGATACAATTTCACCAGCCTTGTGGACAGAGTGCAAGCTGACACTTTGAAAATAAACTGTGAGGCAAAGAAAAATATAAAAAAATCCTGTAGTTTACCGAAGGGAAACAGAAGTGGGAATTACCCAACATAATGTACAATGGCTGTTGTTTTGTGGCAATTCATTTACATGTATTCATTAGATCACTGAGAAACCAATGTTAACCCTAAAAGCGCCAACAGGGGTACATTTTGAACCCAAATGGTCAAAAATGTCATAATTTTTTAACCTTTATTTATCCCTCAGTAATTTTGGGACTTTGTCAAGCAACTAGTTACTGACAAGAAAATACAATTTACTATGATTCCTGTGTTAATATGGAGGAATTAACAAATATGTTTTCTAGTGTGTAGCTAAGCTGAAAATGTAGACTCAATAGTAGGCTTTGTGATAAAAGCACCACATTTGGCACAGAGGTAGATGTACATAACCTGAAAATATATATCTATATATTTGATTTCACCTTTATTTAACCAGGTAGGCTAGTTGAGAACAAGTTCTCATTTACAACTGCGACCTGGTCATGATAAAGCAAAGCAGTGCAACACAAACAACGAAACAGAGATACACACGGAATAAACAGTGTGTGCAAATGAGGTAAGATAAGGAAGGTAAAGCAATAAATAGGCCATAGTGGCAAAATAATTACAATTTAGTGATAGATGTGCAGAAGATGAATGTGCAAGTAGAGATAATGGGGTGAAAAGGAGCCAAAAAAATAAATAAACGTATGTGGATGAGGTTGTTGGATGGGCTATTTACAGATGGGCTATGTACAGGAGCAGTGATCTGTGAGCTGCTCCGACAGCTGGTGCTTAAAGTTAGAGAGGGAGATATGGGTCTCCAGCTTCAGTGATTTGGGCTAGGTGTCCCGCTAGCGTTCTACAACAACAACATCCTGTGAAATTGCAGAGCACGAAATTCAAAATACAAAAATAGTCAAATTAATCATTCATGAAAGTGTCATACATCAGTCTTTAGCTTAGAATCTTGGTAATCAAACCACTTTGTTTGATTTACAATAGGCTTTACGGCGAAAGCATAGCATTTGATTGTCTGAGGACAATGTCCCGCATACACCAGCATTAAAAACATTTTTCAAAAATGCAGAGGCGTCACAAAAATCAGAAATAGCGCTAAAATAAATCACTCACATTTGAAGATCTTCCTCTGTTTGCAATCCCAAGGGTCCTAGCTACACAGAAAATGGACGTTCAGTTCTGTTACTCTCACAGACATTATTGTAACAGTTTTAGAAACTTCAGAGTGTTTTCTATCCAATGTCTCCTGGCTAACCAAATTTCTGGGCCTGAGTAACAGGCAGTTTACTTTGGGCACGTCAGTCATCCAAACTTCCCAATACTGCCCCCAGCTCAAAGAGATTTTTAATGTGAGTCTGGAAGGAGAGTTTACAGTCTAACCAGACACCTAGGTATTTGTAGTTGTCCACATTTTCTAAGTCAGAACCGTCCAGAGTAGTGATGCTGGACGTGAGGGCAGGTGCGGGCAGCGATCGGTTGAAGAGCATGCATTTAGTTTTACTTGTATGTAAGAGCAGTTGGAGGCCACGGAAGGAGAGTTGCATGGCATTGAAGCTCATCTGGAGGTTAGTTAACACAGTGTCCAAAGAATGGCCAGAAGTATACAGAATGGCGTCGTCTGTGTAGAGGTGGATCAGAGTATCACCAGCAGCAAGAGTGACATCATTGATGTATACAGAGAAAAGAGTTGGCCCGAGAATTGAATCCTGTGGCACCCCCATAGAGACTGCCAAAGGTCCGGACAACAGGCCCTCCGATTTGCCACACTGAACTCTGTCTGAGAAGTAGTTGGTGAACCAGGCGAGGCAGTCATTTGAGAAACCAAGGCAGTTGAGTCTGCCGATAAGAATGTAGTGATTGACCATGCCAAAAGCCTTGGCCAAGTCGATGAATACAGCTGCACAGTATTGTCTCTTATCGATGGTGGTTATGATATCGTTTAGGACTTTGAGCGTGGCTGAGGTGCACCCATGACCAGCTTGGAAACCAGATTGCATAGTGGAGAAGGTACGGTGGGATTCGAAATGGTCAGTGATCTGTTTGTTAACTTGGCTTTCGAAGACCTTAGAACGGCAGGGTAGGATAGATATAGGTCTGTAGCAGTTTGGGTCAAGAGTTTCTCCCCTTTTAAATAGGGGGAAGACCACGGCAGCTTTCCAATTTCTGGGGATCTCAGATGATACGAAAGAGAGGTTGAACAGGCTAGTAATAGGGTTTGCAACAATTTCGACTGATACTTTTAAAAAGAGAGGGTCCAGAGTGTCTAGCCCTGCTGATTTGTAGGGGTCCAGAGTAATAGGGTTTGCAACAATTTCGACTGATACTTTTAAAAAGAGAGGGTCCAGAGTGTCTAGCCCTGCTGATTTGTAGGGGTCCAGATTTTGCAGCTCTTTCAGAACATCAGTTGTCTGGATTTGGGTGAAGGAGAAATGGGGGTGCAGGGCTGTTGACCAGAGTAGGGGTGGCCAAGTGGTAAGCATGGCCAGCCGTAGAAAAATGCTTATTGAAATTCTCGATCACCGTAGATTTATCTGTGGTGACAGTGTTTCCTAGCCTCAGTGCAGTGGGCAGCTAGGAGGAGGTGCTCTTATTCTCCATGGACTTTACAGTGTCCCAGAACGTTTTGGAGTTTGTGCTGCAGGATGCAAATTTCTGTTTGAAAAAGCTAGCCTTTGCTTTCCTAACTGCCTGTGTATATTTGTTCCTAACTTCCCTGAAAAGTTGCATATCGTGGTGGCTATTTGATGCTAATGTTGTATGCCTCAGCTGCAAGGCACTGCAGGTCCTGGTTTAACCTCTACATCACCAGAGGAGCAGAGGAGGAGTAGGATAAGGGTACGGCTAAGGGCTATAAGAACTGCTTGTCTAGTACGTTCGGAACAGAGAGTAAAATGAGCAGGTTTCAGGTCGCTGTAGAATAGATTCAATGCATAATGTACAGACAAAGGTATGGTAGGATGTGAATACAGTTGAGGTAAACCTAGGCATTGAGTGACGATGAGAGAAGTTTTCTCTCTAGAGACATCAATTATACCAGGTGATGTCACCGCATGTGTGGGAGGTGGGACAAGAGAGCAGGGCTGGAGGCTCTACAGTGAAATAAGACAATAATCACTAACCAAAACGGCAACGGACAGGGCATATTGACATTAGGGAGTGGCATGTGTAGCCGTGTGATCATAGGGTCCAATTAGTAGCTGGAAGGGCTGGAGACATGGCGATTCAGACAGCTAGCGGGCAGGGGCTAGCAGGCTCACAGAAGGGCCTTAGAGGGACGTCGCAATGGAAGAAGTCTGTTGTTGTAGCCCCCTCGTGCGGTTATGTCGGCAGACCAGTCGTGCTGGATCAGCAGGGGTCCGTGTAGTTAAAGGGTCAAGGCCAATTGGCAAAATAGGTATAGTAGCTCAAGAAATGACTGATGGACCATTTCAGCTAACAGTCTGGTATGCTCTAGACAGCTAGCGGGCCACGGCTAGCAGCCTAGCAAATGGGCATTCAAGGGACGTCACGACGAAGGAGCTTGCAGAATAACCCCCTCGGGCGGATTACGTCAGTAGTCCAGTCATGATGGATCGGCGGGGCTCTGTATCAGCAATAAAAGGGGTCCAGGCCAATTGGCAAAATAGGTATTGTAGCCTAAGGAGTGGCTGATGGACCTCTTCAGCTAGCAGGGAGATGGGCCTAGCATAGGCTAGCTCCAGGCTAATTGGTGATTGCTTCGGGACAGAGACGTTAACCAGGAGAAGCCAATCGGATAGCAGCTAGCTAGCTGCGATGGTCCAGGTGAAGAGGTTCAGAGCTTGCGGTAGAAATCCGGTGATATGGAGAAAAATTCATCTCTGGATTAAGCTCTGAACCTGAATAAACTCTGGATTGAAACACGCTGTACAGACTGGGAGGAGTTGTCCTGGCTAAAGGTTAGCTGATGACCGCAATCAGTGGCTAGCTGATTCCTAGCTAAAAGCTAGTTAGCTGACTAGCTTCTGTTGGTGGCTCCGGTTCTAGTTGCTGGGTGAGGCGGGTTGCTGGAGAGTTGCAGGAGAGTTATGTTAAAGTTGGGGTTAAGAAAAATATGAAAAAAGATATGCGAAGAAAAAAGATATATAAAAAGATATATATAAAGATATATACAAGACGCCCTCTTGGAGCCATCCAAGATTTGCCTCTGGGGGTAATTTTTTTTTAAACAACAACAACAAAAAAATATATTGGCTATAAGTATTTACATTTTTGCCACTACAACACAAAAATTACACAAAAATGTAAATACTTATTTAGACTCCAGCCAATGTATTTTTTGTTGTTGTTGTTTTTGATTTTTTTACCCCTTTTTCATGGTATCCAATTGTTGTAGTAGCTACTATAATGTCCCATCGCTACATCTCCCGTACCGGCTCGGGAGAGACAAAGGTTGAAAGTCATGCGTCCTCCGACAACCCACCAATGTGTCAGAGGAAACGCCGTGCACCTGGCAACCTTGGTTAGCGCGTACTGCGCCCAGCCCGCCACAGGAGTCGCTGGTGTGCAATGAGACAAGGACATCCCTACCAAACAATCCCTCCCTAACCCAGACGACGCTAGGCCAATTGTGCATCGCCCCATGGACCTCCCGGTCGCAGCAGGTTACAACAGAGCCTGGGCGCAAACCCAGGGACTCTGACGGCACAGCTGGCACTGCAGTACAGCGCCCTTAACCACTGCGCCACCCAGGAGGCCCCAGCCAATGTATTTTGACCAAGTAGAGAGTATTGTCCTTCAGATGCAATTGGAACTGAATTGATAGTCCACTGGGTTCCAAAGTTAGAGCTAAAAGTCTAATGGAACCTGTGACCATATCGCCAATATCTTCCATATTTGTGGCCACCATGTCAGATTAGTTTAAACGTCAATTTCTCAGCTTCTGAGTATCACAGAAATGCATAATATGTGACTATAAATGTGCACTTTTTTTTATATATACAGCATGTACAGTACCAGTCAAAAGTTTACTCATTCAATGATTCTTCTTGATTTTTACTATTTCTAGAATAATATTGAAGACATCAAAACTATGAGATAACACACACGGAATCATGTAGATTTAAAAAAAAAAATCTAAATATGTTTTATATATGGGATTATTCAAAGTACCCACCCTTTGCCTAAAGGACAGCTTTGCACACACTTGGCATTCTCTCAACCACCTTCATGATGTAGTCAACTCAAATGCATTTCAATTAACAGGTATGCCTGTCTTCTTAAAAGATCAATTGTGGAATTTCGTTCCTTCTTAATGCGTTTGAGCCAATCAGTTGTGTTGTGACAAGGTAGGGTTGGTATACAGATGATAGTCCAATTTGGTAAAAGACCAAGCAAAGAGAAATGACAGTCCATAATTACTATTAGACATGAAGGTCAGTCAATCCGGAAAATTTGTGCAGTCGCAAGCGCAGTCGCAAAAAACATCAAGCGCTTTGATGAAACTGGCTCTCACGAGGACCACCACAGGAAAGGAAGACCCAGAGTTACCTCTGCTGCAGAGAATAAATTAATTGGAGTTACCAGTAACAGACACATCTAAACATCAACTGTTCAGAGGAGACTTTGGGAATCAGGCCTTCATGGTCAAATTTCTGCAAAGAAACCACTACTAAAGGACACCAATAAGACAAAGAGACTTGCTTGGGACAAGAAACCGAGCAATGGACATTAGACCGGTGGAAATCTGTCCTTTGGTCTGATGAGTCCAAATCAGAGATTTTTGGTTCCAACCGCTGTGTCTTTGTGAGATGCAGAGTGGGTGAACAGATGATCTCCGCATGTGTGGTTCCCACCGTGATGCATGGGAGGAGGAGGTCTGATGGTGTGCGGGTGCTTTGCTAGTGACACTGTCAGTGATTTATTTAGAATTCAAGGCACACTTTACCAGCATGGCTACCACAGCATTCTGCAGCGATACGCCATCCCATCTGGTTTGTGCTTAGTGGGATTACCATTTGTTTTTCAACAGGACAATGACCCAACACACACCTCCAGGCTGTGTAAAGGCTATTTGACCAAGAAGGAGAGTGATGGAGTGATGCATCAGATGACCTGGCCTCTACAATCACCCAACCACAATTCAATTGAGATGGTTAGGGATGAGTTGGACCGCAGAGTGAAGGAAAACAGCAGATGTGGGAAATCCTTCAAGACTGTTGGAAAAGCATTCCAGGTGAAGCTGGTTTAGAGAATGCCAAGAGTGTGGAAAGCTGTCATCAAGGTAAATGGTGTTTACTTTGAAGAATGTAAAATATATATAGATTTGTTTAACACTTTTTTGGTTGCTGAATAATTCCATATGTGTTATTTCATAGTTTTGATGTCTTCACTATTATTCTATAATGTAGACAATAGTAGGTGTGTTGAAACTTTTGACTAGTGTGACTCGTTTCAGGAAACTATGCGTATGTTGAACGTCACTACTTCACTGGAGAGGCATTTGAACTTAAAAATGACAAAATAAAATGTGTTTTGTGGCAGAAATTCCTTCTGGAACATGTGAACCTTCATATGTCTTAATAACAAACTTGTATGCCATATGTAAATACAAATACGACCCAAGTTGGTTTAGCCATGGGAAAAGACTGGAACCTTCCCACTAGCCATGATTGGATGAGATAATGGATGGGCTGGACATGCCGAGATATGAATTCAGATTGGTCTGTCATGTACCACACTTCCGTCTATAATATGAGCTGGTCAGTATGTGTAGGTAACCCTTTCTAACGCAGCTTTTTTGAAAGATATCAAGATGGCACCGACAGAGTGGGTCGCCTCGCTTCTAGTCCTTAAGAAACGGTGCAGTATTTTGTTTTTTATGTATTATTACTTACATTGTCAGCACAGAAAATCTTAAGTGTTATTACGTACAGAAGTGCTATTGGATATCAGAGCAACGTAAACTTACCAACATTACGACCATGAATTTCCCAAAGGGGATCAAAAAACAATGTTGCCGCAGAAGAGGTAGACGGAGTATCCTCCTGATCAGACATCGGAGGCGTGCAGACCACACACTGCCTTCGAGTATATTACTCGCCAATGTGCAGTCTCTAGATAACAAGGTAGACAAAATTAGGGCAAGGCTTGCTTTCCAGAGAGACATCAGGGATTGTAACATACTCTGTTTCACAGAAACATGGCTCTCTAAGGATATATTGTCAGAGTCGGTACAGCCCCGGGATTCATTATGCATCGCGCCGACAGAAATAAACATCTCTCAGGGAAGAAGAAGGGCGGGGTTGTATGCTTCATGATTAACAACTCATGGTGTAATCGTAACAACATACAGGAACTCAAGTCCTTTTGTTCACCTGACCTATAATTCCTCACAATCAAATGCCAACCATATTACCTACCAAGAGAATTCTCGTCCATTATTGTCACAGCCGTGTATATCCCCCCTTAAGCCATGACGGCCCTCAAGAAACTTCACTGGACTCTATGCAAACTGGAAACCATATATCCTGAGGCTGTATTTGTTGTAGTTGGGGATTTAACTAAGCAAATTTGAGAACATGCCTACCTAAATTCTATCAGCATACTGATTGTATCACTTGTGCAGTCAATACACTGGATCACAGCTACTCTAACTTCCCCGATGCCTACAAGGCCCTCCCCCGCCCTCCCTTCGGCAAATCTGACCACGACTCCATTTTGCTCCTCCCGTCCTATAGGCAGAAAATCAAACAGGATGTGCCCGTGACGAGAACTATTCATGGCTGGTCTAACCAATCGGAATCCACGCTTCCATATTGTTTTGATCACGCATACTGGGAAATTTTCCGGGCAGCCTCAGAGAATAATATCGATTTACACGCTCATTCGGTGAGTGACTTTATAAGGAAATGCATTGAAGATGTTGTACCCACTGTGACTATTAAAACCTACCCTAACCAGAAACCGTGGATAGATAGCGGCATCCATGCAAAACTGAAAGCGCGAACCATTGCATTTAACCATGGAAAGATGACTGGGAATATGACTAAATACAAACATTGTAGTAATTCCCTCCAAAGGCAATCAAACAAGCGAAATGTTGGTATAGGGACAAAGTGGAGTCGCAGTTCAATGGCTCAGACACGAGACGTATGTGGCAGGGTCTACAGGCAATCACGGACTACAAAAAGAAAACCAGCCACGTCACGGACACCGATGTCTTGCTTCCAGACAAACTATACACCTTCTTTGCCTGCTTTGAGGATAATACAGTGCCACTGACGTGGCCTGCTACCAAGGACTGTGGGCTCTCCTTCTCTGTGGCTGACCTGAGTAAGACGTTCAAACGTGTTAATCCTCACAAGACTGCCAGCACAGACGGCTTACTCAGAGCATCCGCAGACCAGCTGGCTGGTGTGTTTACGGTCATATTCAATCTCTCCCTATACCCACATGCTTCAAGATGGCCACCATAGTTTCTGTACCCAAGAAGGCAAAGGTAACTGAAGAAGTGTTTTGAGAGACTAGTCAAGGATCATATCACCTCCACCTTACCTGCCACCCTAGACCCACTTAAATATGCATACCTCCCCAACAGGTCCATAGACGATGGAATTGCCATCATACTGCACACTGCCCTATCCCATCTGGACAAGAGGAAAACCTATGTAAGAATGCTGTTCATTGACTACAGCTCAGCATTCAACACCATAGTACCCTCCAAGCTCATCATTAAGCTTGAGGCCCTTGGTCTCTAGCCCACCCTGTGCATTTGGGTTTTGGAATTCCTGACGGGCCGCCCCCCAGGTGGTGAAGGTAGGAAAACCTAATTTCCACTTCGCTGATCCTCAACACTGGGGCCCCACAAGGGTGTGTGCTTAGCCCCCTCCTGTACTCCCTGTTCACCCATGACTGCGTGACCTTGCATGCCTCCAACTCAATTATCAAATTTGCAGACGACACAACAGTAGTGGGCTTGATTACCAACGATGAAACATCCTACAGGGAGGAGGTAAGGGAACTCGGAGGGTGGTGTCAGGAAAACAACCTCTCACTCAACGTCAACAAAACAAAGGATATGATCATGGACTTCAGAAAACAGTAGAGGGAGCACCCCCCCCCCCCACCACCCCTATCCACATTGATGGGACAGCAGCGGAGAAGGTGGAAAGTTTTAAGTTCCTCTGTGTACACATCATGGACAAACTGAAATGGTCACACACAGACAGTGTGGTGAAGAAGGTGCAACAGCACCTCCTCGACCTCAGGAGGCAGATTAATGCAGGGTAGTAACTTTATGAGTTGGGAGTATGGTTCATTGTTTAGCTAGCTACTGTAGCTACATGTCTAAACAAAAAAAGTGACTATGCAAGTAACTACTTCCCTGTACTGTTTACACCTTCTGTATCCTGTGCATTTGACAAATTAACATTGATTTTATTTGATATAGTATGTGTTTACCAGCAACAGTAATGTGAAGAACAACATGACCAACTCAAATGATAATATAACGTTAGGCCAACGAGACAGTGTCCAAGTTCTAAAATTCACCCTGTAGAATGCCCTGCTTTTATTTGATTATTTTATAACCTCTTCAACCTATGGGGGCGCTATGTCATTATTGGATTAAAAAACGTGCCCGTTTTAAGCGCAATATTTTGTCACGAAAATATGCTCGACTATGCATATAATTGGCAGCTTTGGAAAGAAAACACTCTGACGTTTTCAAAACTGCAAAGATATTATCTGTGAGTGCCACAGAACTCATGCTACAGGCAAAACCAAGATGAAACCTCAAACAGGAAATGAACAGAATTTTTGAGGCTCTGTTTCCCATCGTCTCCTTATATGGCTGTGAATGTGTGATGAATGAACCTAAGCTCTCTGCTGTTCGTCCAAGATGTCTGCAGCATTGTGACGTATTTGTAGGCATATCATTGGAAGATTGGCCATAAGAGACTACATTTGCCAGGGGTCCGCCCGGTGTCCTTTGTCTAAATTGTTGCGTAATCTTCAGCTGCATGCATTTTGCGGGGAATCTTCAGCTGCATGCATTTTGAGGGGAAAGGACACTTCCACGAACCATATATCATCGAAGAGATATGTGAAAAACACTTTGAGGATTGGTTCTAAACAACATTTGCCATGTTTCAGTCGATATTATGGAGTTAATTTGGAAACAAGTTTGGCGTTTGGGTAACTGAATTTTCGGGGTTTTTTGGTAGCCAAACGTGACGCACCAAACGGACCGATTTCACCTGCACAAATAATCTTTCAGGAGAACTGAACATTTGCTATCTAACTGAGAGTCTCCTCATTGAAAACATCCGAAGTTCTTCAAAGGTAAATGTTTTTCTGGTTTTTGTGAAAATGTTGCCTGCTGATGCTAACGCTAAATGCTAATGCTAAATGCTAAATGCTAGTTTTGCTATATTTGAGAAGCATATTTTTGAAAATCTGAGATGACAGTGTTGTTAACAAAAGGCTAAGCTTGAGAGCTAGCATATTGATTTCATTTCATTTGCGATTTTCATGAATAGTTAACGTTGTGTTATGCTAATGAGCTTGCGGGTATAGATTTACACAATCCTGGATACAGTTTTTTTAGTAGCTAAACGTGATGCACAAAATGGAGTGATTTCTCCTGCACAAATAATCTTTCAGGAAAACGGAACTTTTGCTATCTAACTGAGAGTCTCCTCATTGAAAACATCCAAAGTTCTTCAAAGGTAAATTATTTTATTTTAATGGTTTTCTGGTTTTTGTGAAAATGTTGCCTGCTGAACGCTAACGCTAAATGCTAATGTTAGCAATCAATAGCTATCAATACTGTTACACAAATGCTAGTTTTGCTATGGTTGAGGAGCATATTTTTTTAAATCTAAGATGACAGTGTTGTTAACAAAAGGCTAAGCTTGAGAGCTAGCATATTGATTTCATTTCATTTGCGATTTTCATGAATAGTTAACGTTCCGTTATGGTAATGAGCTTGAGGCTGTATTCACGATCCCGGATCCGGGATGGCTCGCCGCAAGAAGATAACTTAACGTTAGCTAGCTAGCTGACAAGCTAGAAAGAAACCAAAACATTGTTTTGAAAGTTGCTTTTAGTTTCCTGGTTTGCTAGATTGACATATATTTAATACATTTTTAAACAGGTGGGGTTATTGGTGTTAAAATACACCAGTTATGGTAATTTGGACCACCAGGCTGCTGATGTTATGCAGCCTGTAGTTTTTGTGTTCATACTTTTTAATAACGATAATGACAAGTTTGATTTCGGACAACAATATGTTTAATGATGTCACTGCAACAACGGTCAATAGACGTAGTATAATTCAGCGTTTCGTCTTGAAATCTTTGGTTGTTTAGTACATGGCATCACATGTGAATCCTTAAAGAGATGGGTGGGGCTAAAGCTTAAGAGGGTGGGAAAGATGCTAAGCGGGGTGTAGACACAGAAGAGCTCTCCAGTAGGTGTACCAAAACATTAAAGGGTCATTTTTTTCAAAAGTGGGGTTAGTTTATTAACTTTCAAAGCAGAATTACTTTCCATTGTTCTTCAAATGTAGGGTATGATATACCTTTTTTTTTTAGCTCTGAGTCTTTACGTTTATCCAATGTAAAAAAAGTTTGATACATAAAACAGAATTCAGCCTGTCAGTCTCATATGATTATTTTGGGGAACGTAAACTATTTATTTACGTTACAAAACAATAAAAACCATTACTACATAATTTCCAATTTGGGGTCAAAAAAAGACCCCTGTTGGCACTTTTAGGGGTCGAAATATGTTGCTGTTTTTAGGGTTAAGGATATTTTATTTGAATCAGAACTTCACACAGTGTTGTTTTCCCCTTTCCCACATATTATTCTTCATAACCGTCTATAGCGGGGATATTACGCAACCTCAGAAATGTTTCAGCCAGCCATATTGAGGCATTTGGTGACACTTGTGTTGTTATTAAATACTGTATATCTGCAAAAATAATAAATGATGATGAGAACTGATTGCACAAACAAGAGATTACCTGTCATGTTACTACTGCACTTCACCGGGTTCAACAAGTACAATGTAATGGTGTTGTGCTGTTCCACGATACACAATGCACAGGAAAAAGTCTACCTTCTCCCTAATGGTCTTCAATTCCAACATTGAAACTGAGGGATGGGAATTGAAACATTAAATCAAATGTCCCTACCCTACTTGCGCCTTACAAGGTTACAAAAACCCCTGTATAGTGTTTGTTTTCTGTGTTCTAATACTGTTCTGACGTAGAACCACATGCTTTCTGTGACTTATGTTTTGAACATTACAGAGAGAACCACCCAATCAACACGTAGCAATTCAGACCATCCCCATGTGATGGATGGGCCATCTCAGGAGCAGCTTCCTCTGCTCAGTATAACACATTTGCTGAACAAGATGAAACTATGTTCGTGAACAACTGCTGGTACTGGTGGGTCTGTTTTATATATTAAATCAACAGAGTGACCGTACTGAGAGCGCTGAAACACAAAACTGACATTTCATCAGCACTGTGTGCAGTGCAGGGTTGCTACTGTTTACTGGCTTACAAAGCATTAGATATAAAGGAACTGATTGACATCTCCCAAAACCAGAATAAGATTATAGAATCACTTAGAATATTAAACAGCAATATATTCTGTTATCCATTGTCTGAGTTATTTCAAAATGCATAACATGCTAAATGAGGACGATCTAAGTTAAACATGACCATGAAACCATAGGAATATGAAGGTTGATTCGTAATTGTAACATTCTTTGGCAAAAACACCCTACACAAACTTTAGAGGATTGTCATGGGTTGTTTTATGTCTGTTTTCAGAGCAGCCGTTTTGTGGTGTGTCTCAGAGTAGAGGGTTGTTGATGTGATGGGTGGCAGGGCACCTCTGACTCACTGCAGGCTGTGATTCAGCTTGGGGCCCTCCCAAGGGGAAGGGGGCAGTGTATCAATCTGCCCTCAGTGTGGCAACTGTTTCCCTTTCCTTTCATGTGGTCGGGGGGTTTACACTAAGAAGCCTGTATACTTGCTGAGAGTTCCTTAAAATAGGAGCTCATTCATCCTAGCCCCATACGTTATAGAGAGGGAGAAGTGTAGCTGGATTGGAAAGAATCCGTGATATTAAACAGTAGATGGGATTGTAAAGTGCTAGAAGTAATCATGCCAGACAACAGGCCACAGGAATGCAAATCATCCTTAGTTAAGTTAGCAGGTGGCCTCTTATATTCATTGAATGTCAACACTCTTTTTCGATGGAGCGCGCATAACATCTGGGAAGGCAGGTCACTGTTTTTAATTAAGTGAAACACAGTCACTCAATGTTCTGCCACGTGAGAAAAAATGCTATAAAAAGGGGAGGGTGAGGGAAGAAAAAGTACATTTCCTGTGTTCGGTGAATGTCAATACAGTTGTGTAAATACATATTAATCTTTAACCTAATCCCTTTGGTTACCTACATTTCCAAGTGTACTGAACATCCCTGGGCAACCAAAGGACTTCTCTGAAAGTGACACGTTCTCTCACACTCTTCAGGAAGCCCTGCTTGGACTGATTTGTCAGACCAGGGGTGAATGCAAGACCTAGTCATCCCAGGTCTCTGCTCTCATTTCATAAGTGAGCCACTATCGTGAGAGCTTGTCATTAGTCAGGGGAGTGTATGCACCTGTTGATATAACGTTCTTTGATTTGTCCCTGGTCTGCTCACTTTACAGGTGCAAGCTTCCAGCTTCCAGAATACAATTGGTGTGTGTGAGAAGTAGATTAAGCTGACTTTATTCGTCCAATTGTACAGAAGGTCCAAAGGATATTTCGCTTCCGCTTTATCCCGACCCCTCCGAAAGCCACACATACACACATGTTGGAGAGGTTGCAGCAGTGGGCTGCCAAAGCCTACTATGGTGCCAGTGGAGCAGATGTTGTGGGGTTTTAAGTGCCTTGCTCAAGGGCACAACCGCCTGCAACGCCATCTAGGATTTCATACCAACAACTCTCTGGTTGTTTGCGTCTGATTTTTCCCGTCAGACCTGGGATTCAAACTGTCAGCCCTCTGGTTGCTGGCTCGCCTCTCTAACTGCTAGGCTACCTGCCGCTAGGCTACTGCATAAATAATACATGAACAAATATACTTTATGTATACTGCATAAACATGTCTACGTTTCAATCAATCCAGCTCTTGTTGTGTTCGTGGTTATTAGGGGCTATTTCCTCAATGGTTAACTATTTGTTATTTTTTTTCCATTTCAGCTAAGTGGGAGCTGGAATGGCAACTATGTCAAAAATCATAGCCCTCATATAAGAGGTGTTTCTCTTTTGATCTCGGAAGACAGGAGGGCACTGTCAGTAGTTAGAAAATCAGAACTGTCTTGAACTGAATTGTGTCTCCAAAGTGTTTGTGTGTAACAGATTAAACAGAATACATTTAGATATTCTCCCTCTTGGCAGTTATCTTCCTAATAGCTTGGATGTCCTAGCTAGTTGATTTAAAACGGTCACTTCTCTATGGCAACCCCATGCACAACGGGGCTTACCAACAGCTGCTTGGCAGGGCTCAAGTACCTTTCATGATTTAGTGCTAGCAAAGATGAGCACAGCACAACAACAAGCACTGCTATATCCCACCACTGTAACGCAAACCCTGATGTTACTGACATATACTATGCATCAAACAATAATGTAGTGGTACAACAGTTGGGCACTGTATGGTCTAAACTATATATTTATTCTACATTCTCCAAAATAGGAGGGATGCCTCTTTCGTGCCTAGTGACTGTAGATCACCACACACAGCAACAAATAGGATGTTGTAATCCTCCCTGTCAGGAGAGAGCAGAGCTCCCAGCACCACTAAATACTAGCACTCTCTCACAACACAGCAGATTTACAGGCTCCCTGGGTGGACCCCTATGTTTATATCATACTTGTCAAACATTTATAAATCTCAGACGGTAGTCCGGCAACATAAAACATCCATAGAATTCCAAACACTAATACACGAAGACAACCTGGAGGCTGGCAGCTGGATGATAAAAGAGGCATTGAAGTCTATAGAATAAAGATATGTTTGTCAATTGAGTTTCTATAAGGTGGGCTTGGTGTTTTAGGGCCCTTGAGGGTGGAAAAAAGACAGTTATTCTCAAGTTAAAATGGAAAATAATTTAAGGAATGTAAGTTTTCTGTTAACTTTTTCAAGTGTTTTGGTTTAGTTTATAAAACATTGAAAGTATTTGAAAGCAATATTTTCAAAAAGATCATTTAATAATATATAAGCCACACTCTAATAATACAATAACGTGTACTTTTCCCAAACATATATTACTCAAATTATTATGAAGCATAACAACATGACAACAATAATATAATATCCATAATAATACAAAAATAACAGTGATATTACCACAATTGGGCAAACAATGTATTTTCTTAGAGTAGTTTCATTCATTATGTATTGCGTATGTAAAATGAAAATATATACTGGCCGTAAAGTACGTTTTTAGGGAGCTACTCCACAACTTTTGTCTAGTTCTCATATATTCCTACAATGGACTGTTACTGAACTATGACATTTCCTGGGTCTGAGAATATAGCAGGCCAGTCCTCATGTTTTTTCAGTGAATGCTATGGAAAGATATATTCAACAGAATGCATGACATATTTGACGTAGAGGAAGTACCTTTCAGCATAACTTATTTGATAGAAAGCATGATATATACATATATATTATAGCCAGAAGTCCAACTATATATTTTATGATAGACTAGTTGATGCCTGTGTACAGTGTAAACATGAGTAACGTCAAGGCCAGAGGAAAAACCCTAGAGTGTTAGTCAAGGAGTCCTATTTGAAAAACCCTAGAGTGTTAGTCAAGGAGTCCTATTTGAAAAACCCTAGAGTGTTAGTCAAGGAGTCCTATTTGAAATACCCTAGAGTGTTAGTCAAGGAGTCCTATTTGAAATACTTAATGTACTATTTTACATCATACCTTTAATGTGATTCATGTTGTGCCCGGCTGTTACTCAAATGACATGAATACAGATTCTGCTTTTAACACATCTGAAGGAGAAATCAAAGAGAGTGTTCCAAGTTGCATACATGTAAGCTAGTATAGGCTACAATGTGCTTATAAAACCATAATAATACAATGTTGATGCAATAATTGACACCATATTTGAAATAAGATAGCTACACAAAACATTTTCAACTGGTATGTCCTAAAATATGACCTCATTTAACTGTAGCAGCAATATGTAAACCTTTTTTTGAGTGGTTATAATAGTTTAAACAATGGTTTGAAAATGAAATCCAATGTAACAGTTTGAAAAACAGTGATATCGGTGTGCTTGAATAAAGCAATATTTTGGAAAGACTGGTATACTTTGTTGAACCGTATCCAATAAACAATAAGATCCAAAATATTGATATTATAGAGAAGTTTCCATTTACTAAGATGTACAACGAAATGCTATAACTATTACAATGTAATTGTATATGTTCGCTATGGCCTATAGGAGAGGGTGCTAAGAGATGTCAAATATACATGGACTAATACTCATTGTACAATATTGAGTGTTATCACAAAAATAGGGGGAAATAAATAAGTTAATAAAACTAATATATACATAATACTGTACAGCACAACACACATTCAGATCTATCTATATTGATATGAACTTTTCCAGCAATACCACATATCTGAAATACAATCCTGCTTGCCCATTAATGGCAACCACATGACCTAACAACCATGTTTCTGTATTTCTTGAGGATGACATTTGAGCTGTCATCAAAGTAAAGCACCGATATAGCGTTCAGCTTGGTCGGTGCACAGCATGGCTTTGGCACATTGTCAGGGAACATCAGATGGACCTGTGGAAGCAAATAGAAAGGACTGAGTATACAAAGTAGATTGGTCATTCCCGCGAAAATTGTGCCTTTTGCATCCCGTTTGATATTTTAAGTAGGAATTGTGCACCAATATTGATTTTTAAAAGCCTGGTATATTAAATGAATAGCATATTTCTATAAATCTTTCTTTTTTTTACATGAATGAAGACTTGCATAAGTGACAACATTCTGCATTTTGACATGTCCCTCTGTGACTTCTAGGATTTTAACCCACTTGACCCCCAAATATCTCCATGTTTTCATCATCATTGTAAACACTTCGCTATTTTGTTGCTTTGACAAAGTCAACCCTGTTACTTTCTTTTTTACCTCGTGAGAAAACATGTTAAACTTTTTTTTTATTAAGTTGAACATGTGCTGTTTATGACAGAATATTACAATCAGGTGAAATCAAAGTTGTACTGAATTGGTGGAACGACCCAGATAATTGGTGGAACAACCCAAAGCTGCAGTTTGAGCAGCTTAGAAAATCAATATGGTGTGGAATGAATTATTACCATATTGGTAAAGCAATTCAATATGAATTCATGGGAAATAAGCATCTTTTGAGTTTTTTTTTACATACCAGGGTTTGCACAATGGCGTGATTTGTCGCATTCATATGTGCATTGAGTGGAAAGGAACATTCCCCATCGCAGTAAAAAGCAGCATAACCTTCCGGTGCAATAATCCAGTCCTTCAAATAGAATAAAGAAAATACAAAATAAGCATCAAAGTCCTCCTCTTTAATATTGAAGACACTTTATTGACACTTGATGTCTTTTCTTAAGTGTGTCTGTTTCTGGTCTACTGCATTTAATACAATAGTTGAAACTAAAAGAGGTGCTTTTTACACACACATATTTGTAACACACATGCTATGACCACTTGTGACATTAAGCTCGGCCATGCTTATGTAGAGTAGATATGGTATGGTTCAAATAGTGTTCCATCTTTCCTACCTGCCATCCTAAGTCTCGGAAGCTGACGTAAAGTTCATGCTTCTTGCAGGCTTGTTTTTGCTCACTGGTGTTATGATCTGAAAACAACAAACAATGAATTAATCCCTCAAGTCTGCAAGTTTATCATTAGGCTATTATATACAGTAGTTCTAGACATGAGTTTTTTCTTTCATACAGCACCTGTGAGCACTGTGGTGTATTGTTTACCCACAGTACAATTATTTTTTGACAATAGGAAATGAACACCAAATCAATTATTCATGAAATATTACCAAACTGTTAACAGCAAATGGCAGCACCAACTCATGTATGGCTATTACATTAATGTGGCCACTGAAGGGGTGTTGACTGGGTATCCCTAATGCACTGAACCACATCAGTTAAAAACAGCTGTCAAAGAATTACAGCCAAATTAAAAGAACTAACTGAGATGGTCATTGTGGACGTTCTGTGTAGCTTAGCTAGAGTAGTTTTGTGAGGTGATTAGTACATATTCATATCCATGTATCTGTTTTATATTGATCTACATCAGAGATGGGCAACTCCAGTCCTGGGGCGGCAGCGTAGCCTAGTGGTTAGAGCGTTGGACTAGTAACCGGAAGGTTGCGAGTTCGAACCCCCGAGCTTGACAAGGTACAAATCTGTTGTTCTGCCCCTGAACAGGCAGTTAACCCACTGTTCCCAGGCTGTCATTGAAAATAAGAATATGTTCTTAACTGACTTGCCTGGTTAAATAAAGGTTAAAAAAAAGGGGCTGAAGGGGTGTCACACATTCCCCCAATGCCTATCAAACACAGCTGATAAAACTAATTGTATTCTAAATAAGTTGAATATTGGAGTCAGGTGTGTTGGCTGTGGCAAAAGTGTGACACCAATTGGGCCCATGAGGACTGGAGTTGCCGATCCCGGAGCTCCATCTTTCCTGCAGTAGATTATTTAGACTTTTGATCCATTAATTGGAGCAGCATGCAGTCAAAACAAGGCTCCTTGGCAACAAGAGGCTGCTTGAGTAGACATAACATCCTGGAGTGTGTAACAGACTGTTTTAATGCACTGACAGGGAATAACAAATGGGACTGTAAGGTTTGCCATCAACCTCAAAAGGTGTTTCATTATCTGAAGTAAATTTGCCAACCCAACCCCAAAACAATTTCAATGATGGTTCACTCTCAGACAAAAAGGGTACAGTTAGGGTACAGTATTGTTTCTTGGGG
Source organism: Oncorhynchus gorbuscha (assembly GCF_021184085.1). Lineage (NCBI taxonomy): Eukaryota > Metazoa > Chordata > Actinopteri > Salmoniformes > Salmonidae > Oncorhynchus > Oncorhynchus gorbuscha. Next base: position 81,543,243 of record NC_060178.1, on the reverse strand, counting down.
TACAAAATATAAAAATATGCATAATGTACCTTCAGAGGTACATATATGACCTCACATTGTACTATTTGGTACTTTTTAGGGTACATGTGCAAATAATCTATTTATTTTGAACATGAAAGTATAATCAATGGAGGCGTGGCTTAGTGGGGACGTGGCTTTCAGTTAGTTATTTTGGGCCACATGTGAGTGGAAGTGATGTGCCAGTTTAAGTGGTCTATGGTTATGTTAATTCAAGTTTGAGCATATCCTTTGCCTGTTCTGAAGTCTTTATAAAGGCTTACTTATGTGACAAGAAAGGAGCTGTAATTTATATTAACCACAACTGAGTAACCTTGTCAAAAGGTGGTGTAATGGTTAAGGTGTTGGCTTGACAGTCGCTGGATTCAGGTTTGAGTCCTGGTCAGGATACCCCCTGAATTGTGTCAGAAGTGGGATGGTGGAGAGACATGTACACTTGAGGGACTTGTTATAAAAAATAAGTACATTTTTGCAGCTTAAAAAGAATGTGGTGGTACCCTAAAAAGGCAAATGCTACATTTTGTCTCTTTTAAGGTACAAACTGCAAGGGTACAATTATTTACCTATAACTAATGTTACAATGGACATACCTTACAGGGTACCACTACAGTGACAAGCGTTTGTACCCCTTTAAGTACAAGTCGGTACCTTTTTTTCTGAGAGTGTAGTTTAATAAGCCCACCTCCACTTTTGGGTGCCCGTGGTGATTCCTGTTGACCACCTGATTTGTTGCGGTTGTGGTTCTTTCTCTTTCCACCAGCAGCCCTGACAGAGCGCAACAACACTTCACTGGCCTTGAAGAATGACACTAGGAATGGCTGTTTGGATTGTGGCCCATTCCTTCCAACGATGCCAGCAGACTTCATGTTTATACTCCGTCCTTTTAAAACAACAAGCAATGTGAATAGCAGCAAACAGAAACATAATTAGATCCTGTCTAATCAAATGCGTTAATTTAAGGGAGCAATTAAACAAAACAAAATAGGGTAAAATGGTGTCATTAGAGTAGAGTAGATTTTGGAAGCTTGTTCTTATGAGCAAAGACGTATGATAAGTTCCATTTTCCAATTTGTATGATATTGTACTACTGCTATATGACCGCTACTCCATTCATAATGTAACCTAACGTAACGTAATATATCATACTAAATGGAGGAAAACACACAAACCACAAAGATCATTTCTTATTTATTTATTGTCATATGTCATCAGCTAATGTCTCTGATTCATAGATAATCCCAAAGAACATTCCATCAATGTCTTGTGGTTTTAAAGAAGATAAAAATACCCATCTTCCTCGTATTCTTGTCATAATTGTTAAAACAGTCAGGTACTCCTTTGGGTTTTGAAATATTTTCCTCATTTCCCCACAAACAAAAAAAACTTCTACTAATGAATTTTTTTTTAAACATTTGATGTTTCTCCAATCTTAGAGCCAGGAATTATGGCTCAATTTATGATAGTTAACATGCATTATTATCCAAATAAACTCTGTAACATTAACATTGTGCTTTTAAAAAAGGAAAAATGTATCTAAAACTGCCTTAATCTTTTAAGCCTCTTTTGACATGTGAAATATCAGATCATGTTCTGAAGCCCCACCTCTATGAGGGATGGGCATCTCAGGATGATCTCTCCTACTACGTGACATGAAAATGATCTGTCCTCGACATGAAACCAAGCAACAGGTGTTCCCCTGGGGTCAGTTCTCCTTCCCCTATTGATCTCGCAGTCAATCACTGGGCTCTGTTTTCTCTTCACAGGGATTATCCTACCTTTGCTATGCATAGGGCACACAACGCTATCTGTACTTCTCTCATCTGACACACAGGTTATGATACTATTGTAAAGTGACTGTTCTACTGGATGTCATAAGGTGAATGCACCAATTTGTAAGTCGCTCTGGATAAGAGCGCCTGCTAAATGACTTAAATGTAAATGTAAATGTATATGGTATGTATTTCTTCATGTCTGATAAACATCAACATCTCAACCTCAAACCTTGACAACACAGGCCTGTCCTCTCCTCTATGGACAGCTGTGTCTCCCTCCAAGATGGCAAAGAACCTGGGTGTGACCCTGGAAAACCAGGTTTCTCTTTCTTTCACAGAGAACATCAATGACTCGGTCCGGTAGAGACTGCCTCTAAAGTAGTGGCCCCCAATTACATTCAGCCGTGGGCAGATTTTTCATTGAGCGGACGGTTGGTGGACGGAACATATAAATAATTTGTACACTGCAAATTGACCGCAAGAACCCACAAAAACAGAATAATTTCAAACCTTGATTACATTGAGATACAATCACATCTGCCTCTATTTATGCAGGGGAATACTTGGGAACATATTTCCTCAATTAAAATCACTTTAATTTCCTGTTGATTTTACAATATTTTATGTCCAAGATCAAAAATTACATATTTTTTATATATGTTAATTGTTTTGCTCAGAAAACTTGGGGGCCAAATAAAATCACCCACGGGCCGAATTTGGCACACGGGCCGCCTATTGCGGAACCCTGCTCTAAGGCATCAGTGAATATCTACTCATTTCTCACAAGCTATTTAACACATCTCCTAGACCAGTCACTCATCATCTTGCTTGGATTACTGCAACTCTCTGCTAGTCTGGCTCCCCGGTTGTGCCATCAGAGCTGTGCAGCTCATCAAGAACACTGACAGTTTATCCAGAATCTCACCCCATTTCTCAGCACTTTCACTGGCTACAGTTGGCACACCAGATTTGGACAGAGGTTTTTTGGCCCTCCAGGACTGACATTGAACAGCCCTGGCCTACATGTTTTGATGGAAATTTCTCTTGGCAATCTGTACGCAAAGATACATTCCTGGATTGATCAAGCCTGGTTGTTCCTTACCTGGATAAGAGTGTCTACTGAATTACAAAAAATAATTTCAAAGCAAACTACTTTTGAAGCCTGGGGTAACTACAACGTTTAACTGCTTTTCTATATTTAATTCCCTACAACAACAAAGGAAGATTAAAAATAGTGTTTCCTTTACCATCCAAAGTCTCCACAGAGAGCTGCAGACCCATGTTCTGCAGTGGGTTCAGCACCCAGTGGTTACTGGTGGCTGTGATGTCAAAGACCAGCCAGCCCCCATCAGAGGCCTTGATCTTTTTGGAATCCAACAAGAATGTCTCTGCATCCCTGTTAAGGAAAACATTTATATAAAATCAATAAAAAATAACAAGTGAATGAATGTGATAACTTGACAGATGGCAATACACATATATTACTATGGGTAAACTTTGATTTACTGGATAAAAAATATTTAACACAGGGGTGATATAATTGACGGACCTCACTCTGCTCTTTGAGCTCTGGAACTAATCATGAAATTCCTGTTTATGCACCTTAGTGTTGTTAAAACTTGCAAGGGCCACACAAAGAGAGAACACATGCTTCCTCTGGGTCGTTTAGACTTGGAAGCAGTCAAACAATTAATGAGGCCCTGACCTGCCATATTGGAAATCATTACATAAACAAAGTATCATTAAATAATCACTACATGATGCAATTTATTCCAGCTTTCTCTCTTAGATCTGAGCCAAAAACATCCTTTGACAAAAATGTATCTTACTAGTTACATTTATTGTTCCATGTGCTCTATCCTTTAAGCCCCATATTTTGACATTTCTCTGAAATATACTCCTCTCTATAAGGAGTGCCTAATGACTCTTTAGCCGGATTAGAGACCATCTGTTTTCACAACCGCACAAAATATGGATAAGCAGGATATTAATCAACCAGTCATGTATGTACTCAAGGCTATAATTTCCAAGCAGTGAAAAAACACATTTAAGTAACAGATTTGTCTTTGCTCTACCACCAATTTTAAACCATATGTGACTGAACCGTTGAGCAGTTCAACACCGGCTTAATGATGGCTCCTTGGGGGAGGAGCAGAGAAAAAGGTGCTGAACTGTGAAACTCTGAATAATGTTTATCAAGCCGAAAAGTCACAGTTAGGAGCTGAGGAGCTAAATGTGTGATGGCTCCAGACCTCGGTGAGCCATAAAAGAGAATGCGATGACTGGGGCCTGGGGCTTCAGATGGGAGAGTTCAATGACTAGGACCTCCAGAAAAGCCCAAGAGGGTCATATCTCCCCTTCAATCAGCCTCACACATATTTGGCCAGTGAATGTGGGCCCTGCTTTAAGTAGACCCCTGTGTGTTCAGCTATGTCACGGCTTCCCACTTCCGGAACATTGTTAAGAGAAGCAGGTGGGCATGAGGGTTATGATGGGAGCCCCCTAGGCAGCCCCTAATGGGCCCACATGGCTTCAACTGAACTGGGATGCAACAAGCCGGCTGACAGGCAACACGTAGACCAGAAGGAGTGATAACTGATGGACTTCCGAGGCTTCACAAGTGGGGAACATGCTAATGGAAAAGCTTTATCCGTGGACTATATTTGTAAGGGCCCGGTGTGGTGAGAATGAGGCGGAACAAGGTTGGAGATACAAGGATGAGGTTCACAAATAGTCAGTCAGATGAAAGGAGAGCAATATAGGCAGTGCTTCACTTGGAGTGAAATAGGTTCCGGTACTCATTTTGGGTGCTGGTACTGTTTATATTTAGGTGCAGGAACTCCACAACACCTTTGTGCTAATATTCTATAAGAGGAACAGGAGCTCAAGCAGTAGAACAGTTTAGGTGCCGGTCCTCAACTCTGGTGTGCTCCTACCCAAGTTAAGTACTGAATATAGAACACTTGTAGACCAGGCAAAGATAAACTGTAGAATTCATAGATTAAATCGATTTATTTAGTTAACATGTGCAAATGGAAATGTATGTTTGTTCCAAAGTTTCAATATCTTATTGAAAACATATTATTCATGCCCAAATGCAAATAAAGTCCAAATGTATGTTTGGTCTTAATCAAAGGAAAAACATAATTGGACCAGAATGTATGCCTAACCATTTTGCTGAGTCTGTTTACACAGACAGCCCAATTCTGATATTTTGCCAATAATTGGATAAAAGATCAGATTTGGGCTGCCTGTATAAACACTGGCTTATTGCCTCCTTTCTTGTTTGCTTCATCTTAAAAGATTGTTTCATCATACACCAAGCTGTGTAGGCTACTGACTGCATTTATCACAGCTACTACTTTGATTTCCATAGAAGACATATAATATAAACAGCACAATGGATGTTTTTAGTTAACAAAAGAAATGAAACATAAAAATAACCTTAATATAGCCCTTAATCCCTCCCAGATCCCCTCCCCCCCATTTGGAAACAAAGTTCAGATAAAACAAAGGTATAGTTAATTAAGCTTCTAAATGATAATATATACTGGTGACAAGCTTCCATTTCGTGGCATTTCTGATTACTTTGTGTCACTTACCAATCTAACGCCAAACGTGTAAAGCAGGTCATGATTTTATGATTCAAAGGAGACAAATGACCTTCTTGAAGACACTTGAAATAAGCACATGAATCAGGATAAAGTCCTTCCAAACTTCCATGATGTGCTAGTGTAAACAGGATGTCTTTTATTTTCTACCTAATTGCCTGCCTCAAGTGTTTCACAGAACAGTGCAGGTTTTAAAGGGACATTTGAAAGCGCAGATGCTCAACTTTAGACAATGTTATCTAAAGACAGCCACTTTCAAATGCATCCATTCACAAATTCGAAACTCATTTAAAGTGACAGTCAGAGTGGAGCTGAAGGATGGGACTAAAAACAAACAAAAGATAACTATTGTAAAATATAATGTGTCCGTAAAATGTATATAGTATGTATAAACTGGAAGTAGAAGCCTAAGTGTTGTTGTCCATTAGTTTACTCAAATTAGGGGAGGGGTGGTAGGGTAAAGGGAAAATAATAAAGGAAAATATATTTTATATATATATATATATATATCTTTTTTTTTTTTTGTTTACACAAAAAATATATGGGGGATTAGAAATAATGGAGACAAATACATTGTTGGAAGCCACAATCCATCTGCAATAATATAGCTGATCTACCCTCTAAAAAATGTATTGTAATAAATAAATGTAAAAAAATTCAAAGTGGCAATCGGCAGGAGAAACAATAACAAAACGGTATCTCTGCCTCTGTTTTGGTTAAAAGCTGAGAGATGGGACTGGAGAACTCTCAAATTCATATAGACAGAGCTATGGATACAAGGACATCTATGGTTTCAAAATTATAGTTCTAACCATGTTTTAAGGCTATATAGTGTTTGTTTACATTTACTTTGTTTGCAAACATTAGAGTAAGACAAGCTTATATTTTGGGTTCTGATGGGGAATGACATTTGAATTAAGCTTATGAGGCACTTATAAGTCATATTCTTCAAGAATCAATAGGTATACATAGTTCATTTATAAGTCCAAAAATGGATGTAGCAACTGCTGACTGGCCCTTTAAGCTGTATTCAATTTCACAATGTGTTAGGTTTCCTTTTATGCTATGGTGATTGATAGATTGGTTGGTTGGTTGATTGATTGATTGGTTAATTGATTGGCTGATTGATGTATTGATTAATTAACTCATTAAAGTATTTATTTGAAAATACATTTACAACTATATCACTGAGAGATTACATCTCACATATGATAAAGAGTTCTTCCATTCTCAAAATATCCTGCATCAAAACCCAAAACCCAAATCAGCAACCATTGTGATTCTCTATCTGGCAAAAAGGCTACGGTCGAACAAGGCAAACTGGTTTGTAAACTCACATGGCTGCACCTTTTATGTACAGTGATTCAGGATGCCTATAAACAATAATAGGGGACATTCGAGATGACTGGTTCCTCTTAGTTAAACAGAATGAGATGTGCTTTCTCTTCCCTTCGTATAGGTTTTTGACTGAGGAATCCACCACTCTAAACCATATAATGATCAATTACATACAAAAGCCAATTCAGTTCATAACATTTACATTTAGACACAATTTACAGTGACAGTCTAAAGAGGTATACAACTGGATGTTAAGGATACTCTACTGTACATAGTACTGTTAGAGAAAAACTACCTTGTGGAACTTTATGTGAATCATAAAGAATATAAAGGTCAGTTTATTCTATAGGTAGCCTTCAATATATTCTGTTTCTGCAGAGAGAATTTTAAATGTACATGGCTGAATGTATATTCCATTCCACAAGAATTTACAAGGTGATGGTGTACTTTATATATATATATTTCTTTTTAAATGGGATGATTTGGGGGTGTTGAAATGAAGGTCAGATGGTGCTTACTTGTTTTGATATTCCTTGATGACCTGGTAGATGGTGACCTTCAGGGTAATGTTCTCATAGCGGGCATGACTGCCATCTTTATAGATCCGAAACTCAGCCGCAGTCACCGCCTCTCCCTCTGGGATCTGAGTCAGGTCGAAACGAAACTCCTTGTAGTGCCTCCGCTGATGGGAGAAATCTTTGTCTTTCTCCACTGAAAAAGAAGACTGGTCCATGAGGACTAAATAGAGGATTTGCATAACTGCATAATATTTAGAGTGGCAATGCATAAGCCTTCAGATTTGTGATTCAGATCAGTGATTATTATTACTGATACCTTCCCCGAGCCACAATAGATACAAAATGTGTTGCACAGACAGAATGTGGTGTGCCAGCAGTAACCTACCTAACTGAAAAAAGGTAATTTATCAAATGTTTTCACATTCCAAAAGCCAATGCAAACATTTTGACTCCAACAAAAGCACTCTCCAGTCCATTTAATCAGTCAACTGAGTACAGGTAGCAGTTTGCAGACAGGCCCTCCACTGTGTGCCGAACTGCATTCTCTGCCCATGATGAATGGGCTGTCAGTTAAGAAAAACAGGCTGATTTCAATTAAAGACACTTTCGTCTGCCCCTCAACGTGACAAAAAGAGACCAGACAGCCTTTCTTGACAAGATTTGAGTGACTGCTTTGACCTCATTTGCCAACCTAATATTGACCTCCTGTAGTTCCTATACAATACATTGGCCGTGTTTGACACAGGAAACCCATATTTATCTTTCTCTGACCAATTTGTTTAAACTTGTTTTATCTGAGGACAATGATGAACGAGCTTATACTGAATATAAAATGTGCACATAAAAAATGTTACGTAATTATCAATAGAAAAACACAAACAAAGAAGAGCAAAGATGAGCAGAGTGTATTTTCAACCCTGTCTGCAATCAAAGGCATGCCATTATGCAGTCAAGAAGACACAAAGTGACAGCTAACCATCCAACACTGTTGCTAAATAGCAGCATGAAAGGATTGGGAGTTGAGGTGTGTTAGTGTTCTGGCACAGCCAGTGAAATCATAGAGTCAGTGAGTCCATTTCACTGATAGTTTATCTACAGTGAAGGTCTGTGGTTGCTTAACACACAAAGGTCAGGGGTCAGTTCTGCCTGTTACAGATTGGACTTGCACCATGATTAGCTATGGCCAGTAATGTGAAGCAGAGGTGAAGCATTTCAAGTGTCAGATAGCTGCAGATTAATTGGGAAGGTGGTTTGACTCACTAAAAAGTGTCTGCCACAGTTTCAGAGAATTCACTTTGTTTATGGAATTCATTTTTAATTACAATTTGGAAGAAGAGGAAGTTGAGAATGTACACATATTTTGCATAATTTCTCATCGTTATGTCGACAAGAGTGAAGATGCATTTTTGTGAGTACATCACGTAAATGATCTAATAATCAATAATAATCACAACATACTTCTATGCTACAACTATTAGTATTATAGGAGTTAGTAGTAGCATTAGTGTAGTGAAGTCAAGTATTATGTAGTAGTAATACTTGTGTAAATAGTCTCATTGTACACTTTACCACTGACTGTCCCCGGAATGAGAGCACAGAGCTTTCAAGGCTGACTGTGTACATGCCATGCAGCTCTAAGTGGAAACAGATGTGACAGACCAAGGTGAGGGATTTTAAATCCAACAGCACCTTCACATTAATACATTTTACATGCTCACGCTATAGCACTCTTTAGCTATATCTTTTTATAAGCCTCTGTTTTGTAAGATGTGTCCTCTGTAACTGTCATTTTTGTTTATCATACTAGCACATGTAAACAAGTATAACATTTCACTAGCTCCCTAACAAAAAATCTTATACTTTATTGTTTTTTACCGCTGGTGTACTATCCCTTAAATACACATTTCACTCTCCATTGGGATATAATGCTTAATGAAAAATGACACAAAAACGAATTAACAATGCTACTGCCTTTACATCTAACTGCCCAAACCCAGTGCCACATGGAATAAGTGCTGAAAAAGTGCAGGCTTCACTCAATCGCTTTCCTTTCTTTAACAACAGGAAATAATTAAGGTCAATTTAACCAAGGTCAGACAGTCATCTGATAAGTTATTATGAACTTCTGGGTCAAAGGTCAGAACAACTGATGAAACATTGTGTAAATTATAAGAAAGCTTTTCTTTACGCTACAATAAATGCTGACAATTTCAAAAACATATAAATACTCTAATGCAGGCCTTTTGTGAAGTATTTTGACAAACATATATTTATTCAAAATACAAGGCCTGTTTCCTAGGTAAGTCAATTATGACAGTTTAAGAGAAAATGTATTTTAGGGGAAGTGTGACATGATGATATTGCAGTTGAATATTTTAAGATCTCCATAGAGTTGAGAATTTCAAGAATGTCCAGACAAACTCTTCTTTCGCTTATTCAACCCTTATTCAAAGAACATGGATATGGTCTTCAAAATGTGGATTGTTTGTGCTTTTACTAGTGTTTTAGCGTGTAAATATGGTCCTGCATTAATATCAGGCATCTGAAAGGCTGAAGTAGAATCTAATATTAAGTTTGAAAAAGACTTCTAACTTCATAAACAGTACCCATTAAATGTATGTTACTCAGACAAACAGCACTGTGACCTTTGAAGAGAATTTGCAAACATAGTTGTGAGCGGTGTGGCATTGTTCTTGCTATAGGTGACAAACGGGAAATTAAGGCCTGCTACAATAGGAATAGCCTATAACTCATATTAATTGTAAATGTAACTGAATATCATCATTTTCTGCAACAAAATTAATAAGCATACATTGGCTACTGTGGGAATATTTGTTTAACATGTTTAGGGTTTGTATTGTAGTCTAATGATTAAGATCAAATTCAAGAAAAACAAATAATCATTCATTTTAATATAATCAAGGTTGTTAAATTTACATTTTGAGAATCTACCTGGTATTTTTTATATATATATATTTTTTTAAACATGGTCTAAGCATATGTTTTCAGCATTGAAGGACATTGTGTACTGACAATATACATTGTTTTTAATCATATATAAACGAATCTAAGCCTTTGGATATTAGCAGTGAGAAGGTCATGTGACAATTCTAAGGCTTAAAATACTGTGGTTTATCAGTGGCCACCATATTTTGTATTTTTTTGTTGTAAATGGTGCTGGAGCGCAAGGCATAAATCAGGCAGCTTGAAACTTTTCTCAAGTCAGTTCACTTACTTACCTAAGTTGACAAAGCTCATAATCATATCAGCATCGTTGAGATAGTTGGTGTCGTGAGATGTAGTGAGTGGAGGGATTTGGCTCGTCAGAGGGGCCGCGCGGTAAGGTTGCGCCACACGAGTGTATCCCTGCGGATAGCCGTAGTTCCCTTTACGCGAGTTTCCATGAGCCTTCCCGCTGAATCCTTTCCCTGTAACCTCTTGTATTCCCAATCCTTCTTCCTCCTCAGTAGTCATGGCATTGTACAGGTCAAGCATGAACAGGGGTGCTGAGGATGCTTGTTTTCCTGGAGAAAAGGGCCTTGGACGATGTGGTAAACCCAAAATAGAGAGAATCTCTCTTTGAATCTCTCTCCGTTCATGGTTACGCAATCTCCTGTAAATAAAACTAGAATGCACATGGTTGTCCCCTAAACCACAATGAACCCAGTGTAGAAAACTCAAGCAGCTCCATAAAAGTCCAAATGTGGCCCGGTTCAAAGGAATGAAGGCTCTCATTCTACAATGATGTGTTTGATAATGATGTTACACAGGTATACAGTTGTTACTCGTGTATAAAATTGATCTCCATTTTAATACAAATATCACAATTTCTGAATGTTTTCTTGCAGGATAACATACAGGTTACTATGTCACATCACTTTTTAGGAGAACGCCTGCCTGCAATGATGTTCTTTGAAGTCTCACATCAATCTATGTTGTGGAGCTGTCCCTTCTCTTCGGCGTGAGGTCCCAGTTCCAGACATGCAGCAAGTTTTCTCGAGTCCTCCGCTTAAATCCAAGTTCTCACTGTCACATGTTTCAAAGTAGACGCATCAAATGTGGAATTGTGACATTCTCTCGCACTTTTAACTCCACTTATACACAATAGTATGCAGGTACGCCCATAAAAGTCGAAAAAGCCCAACACCTTCATTGAATAGGAAGATAACAGCCCCTTTGAGTGATGTCGAGGAAATCACTAGACTATATAATAGCACCCGTTGCCACTCGTTGCCAAAGCGCGTAACGTTTTTGGAAAATGTGTTGAAGCTTGTTGTCCATCCAATGAGTGCATACCACCCAGCCAGGACCAAGTTTTTGCATCCACCTCTAGCGGCCGCAATAAAACTTAACCGACATGAAGATGAATGTGGCAGCTCAGATGTGTAAGGGGAGACACTTGAAATCTGAAACCTGTCTTAACGAGTCAAAGAAGAACAACATGGCCATTTAATTACCTCTACAGGTTTGGACAAATCCGTGCGTTTTAGGAGAGGACATTTGGACAAATGCGTAATTTGATTATGTGTAATTTTAGGTGGTGAAGAAGGCACATTTGTAAATTAATTGAATCTAGAAATATATCAATCAACGTTCATATTTGATGACATACAACGTAGGTCGATGTCTTATTTGGATAGGCCCATCTATTTTCAAAAGGTAACATTTTTCAGATTCTCTGAAAAAAATGACAATTGAGCTCGTTGCCTTGATGAGAAGACAATGGGCTGGTGAGATGTGACATGTATGGAAGTTATCCTGAGGCCTCAACCAACACCTGTCCTACCTGGGAATATGGTCGTAATTACAATGGTAAATAATGGGTATCAAAGAAGATTTTTTAAGGCATGTGTAAGCCTGTGTATGCGGTGAGAAATTAGCTACTTTGCCAGGTTTACAATATTATAATTGATTGGGTATTTAATTATATAAATATTTTATCATTCATATAAATATTATATATAAAATATACACTTTTTAAGGGGTTGATTGCAATAGTTAACGTTACATGCAAAAACAACCTGTAACCACTTTGTACAGTAGGCCCACCTCAGCTTTATTATTATTAATATGTATTCTGCAAGTGTCCAAGTTATCAGTTTTTGGTTGGCTCAGGTGCAGTAGCTGTGCTGTCAATATGACCCTCAAGACATCACAGCATAAGGCATGTTGTATGAAGTATTTATTTCTATTTCAATTGACTAATCACCCCATTGATTAAATGATTTAACAGCTCAGTTGCAGAATTATAACCCCATTGCGCCATCTAGTGTAGGATTCCTACATCATCTGTTAAAACAGAAAGAGATCGAGTTTGGGAAACCCTGGCTTAGCCTAAATAATAGTCATTTATGATGGCATGTTGACATTACGAAAATACTCACTATAAGCTCGTTTGAGGGATATAATTTAATTCTTTAAACATTTTCATTTTATTTAATTCATCAACTTGTTATACATTGGGTTTCAGGGTGTTTGATGGTTGCCTGAGTCATCAGGCCACTTTGATTGGACAGTTAATTATTTTTATTATTATTTTTAAAATGCTTCAAGCTCTGTCAAGTTGGTTATTGATCATTGCTAGACAACCATTTTCAAGGATTGCCATATATTTTCAAGCGGTTTAAGTCAAAACTGTAACTTGGCCACTCAGGAACATTCAATATCATCTTGGTAAGCAACTCTTGTGTATATTTGGCCTTGTGTTTTAGGTTATTATCCTGCTGAAAGGTGAATTTGTCTCCCATTGTCTGTTGGAAAGCAGACCAAATCAGGCTTTCCTCTAGGATTTTGCCTGTGCTTAGCACCATTTTGTTTATTTTTATCCCACAAAAACAACACCCTAGTACTTGCCGATGACAAGCATACCCTTAACATTATGCATCCACCACCATGCTTGAAAATATGAAGAGTGGTAGTCAGTGATGTGTTGTGTTGGATTTGCCACAAACAATACTTTGTGTTCAGGACATAAAGTTAATTTCTTTGCCAAATTTTTGGCAGTTTTAATTTAGTGCCTTGTTGCAAACAAGATGTATGTTTTGGAATAGTTTAGTCTGTATATGGTTGCTTTGTCCACTCTGTCATTTAGGTTAGCATTGTGGAGTAACTATAATGTTGTCGATCCATCTTCAGTTTTCTCCTATCACAGCCATTAAACTCTAACTGTTTTAAGGTCAACATTGGGTTCATGGTGAAATCCCTGTGAGGTTTCCTTTCTCTCCAGCAACTGAGTTAGGTCAGACGCCTGTATCTTTGTAGTGGCTGGGTGAATTAATATACCATCCAAAGTGTAATTACTTTACCATGCTCAAAAGGATATTCAATGTCTGCTTTTTTGGAGGGAAAACATAATTCCACTTTGGCATTATGTGGTATTGTGTGTAGGCCAGGGACACAACATCTCAATCTCAATACATTTTAAATTTAGGCGGTAACACAACAAAATGGTGGAATTCTTATTTAATTTGCATGAAACGACACACAAAGAAATAAAACAAAAATATCTTCATAAGTCATGAAAAATGATTTAATTAAGGCTACCGAAAATCACTGCAAAGGTCACAATTAAACATCATTTTGTTTAATAAAATCAGACACAGCAAAAATAAAACAGACCAAGGGTAAAGCCCATTAATACACAGTCGATTAGCTCAGTTTTATAAATAACAAAATGAATTAAACTTGCTAGGCTAAGGTAACATTAGGTATGGTACGGCACGGTAAGGTAATCAGACACATAAATGGCATATATGCACTAACAGAAAATAATTTGCAGCAGACACAGCAAACTTCAGATGAAGTCAAGTTGTCAACATGTTTCTTTTCACCCTCACTCTTTTGTCTGAAAGTGGATAGGATGTCCCAGGTTTACATTTGTTATACTAGCTATTTTTTACCTGTATTTTCTGTATTTTCATACAATACACAAACGAGTTATTGTGAAAAAAGGGAATATAAACAAACATTTCAGTAATGCTCACAAGGTTTTGTTTTAGATCATTAAACATTTGGCTTTTGAACATAGCAGCCTCTGTTATAGAGATACTGTAGCAAGCTCACAGATTTGCCCTGAAACTTTCTAATAATTCTTTAGATGTTGTTTACAATAATTGCATTCATCAATTTACAAATTATTTAAACATTGCATATATATTACTACAAACAAATTTGGTAAACAAATTTAGGGGTGACCAATTCTGGGTGACCATTCAGAAAGTATGGTGCAAAAAAAGCACCAGGGGGCAGTATATAGCAATAAATTGGTATCATCAGCACTGACCAGGTGGAGGTGCAGGCCTTTATTCCTGTGTACTTGTTTGAGCAGGGCAGAATTCTTAACATTGGATTACAATTTGCCCCAGAATCCAACCGATGCCAACCAAAATCAACCAAATGTAGGAGCAATTACTATCATTCTTTAAAGAGATAGTGCAATTTTCTCCCCTGTAGCTGTTCCTGTAGACTTCACACTGTCCCTTTAAAGCAAAATGGAGCTTGTGACATAACAAAGCAGAATGTGACAACAACAGAATGAAGACATATTGACGGCATAACCCACTGGGCTCAGACGTCAATTCAGCGTCTATTTCAAGTTGGTTCAGCGTAATTTCATTGAAATGATGTGGAATCAACATTGATTCAACCAGTGTGTGCCCAGTGGGAAGTCAATGGTGCCATCTGTCAATTATTTTAGGAGGCGGGATAATGATGATTTAAAGTGTTTCACTATCCAGATCCCTCTACATTTGTAAGAAATCCAGACACAATGAGTTCCTGACTATCTAAGGGGGTCAGGAAGATCTGATCCCAATCATATCACAATGCATATTTTAATCGTCTACACCTGTCTAAAAATGTGGGCACAATCAGAATGAGACAAGATCAGGACAAAGGACAAATGTTAGAACCAGGTATAAACTGGGCTTGAGAAAGCTCATGAAAGGACGCACATGGATATCTTTGCTATATACCGTACATGTTAAGAGGTACTTCCTGTTTCCGTGACTGAGGGGATACACTGTAAAAAATGTGATCTTCCTGAGATTGGAAAGATTTGCTGTTTTTCTTTGAGCGTTATGCATCAACTCCAGACCGTTCGATTGCCTGCCTGCTGCCATGTTGGGTCAATAGTTTGGCCCTTTACTAAAAGGATCCCTGCTCCTCATCATGACACCGTAACACATGGATAGATGGCACACCCCTGGCTGGCCAGGGGCCCCAGGGTTACCTCTCTTCCCCTCCTCCCCGTTTAGGCCAGGGGGTCCTGGTTTCCCTGGATGACCTAGTTTACTGTCTCCCTGGGGACCCATTGGACCTGGGAAAGTAGACCATTACAAATGAGGTGTTTCTCTTGTGGTTCCAAAACATGTTCTACTGGTTGCCAACAATTACTAATCCTGTTATTTGATCAGTTTTTACTGAATAGGAGTAGTTAATGTCAAAAGGCGAACAGTGTGTTTATCTGCATACTGCTCTGAAAACAGGTTGCAATAGACATGAAATGACACCCAGAAAGTGCTCTCAAACAGCTTGGACTGAGGACATGATTGGAACACTGTGCAGTGACCAAGACGCATCAATATTAAAATAATTGTACTGATTTCATTTCTATCTTGACTAACCAAGTAGAAATAATGATATTACATACAGTGCAATTGGAAAGTATTCAGACCCCTTGACTTTTTCCACATATTGTTATGTTACACCCTTGTTCTAAAATGGATTAATAGTTTTTTTTCTTCATCAATCGACAAACAATACCCCATAATGACAAAGCAAAAACAGGTTTTTAGAAATGTTAGAAAATTATTTATTTTTTAAACCCAGAAATATAACATTTACAGAAGTATTCAGAACCTTTATTTAGTACTTTGTTCAAACACAGCAATTACTTTGGCAGCGATTACAGCCTGGAGTCTTTTTGGGTATGATGCAACAAGCTTGGCACACCTGTATTTGGGGAGTTTCTCCCACTCTAGGGAGTGTCGTGGCACAGCTTTTTTCAGGTCTCTCCAGAGATGTTAGATCGGGTTCATGTCTGGGCTCTGGCTGGGCCACTCAAGGACATTCAGAGACTTGTCCTGAAGTCACTCCTGCCTTGTCTGTCTTGGCTGTGTGACTAGAGTCGGTGTCCTGTTGGAAGGTAAACCTTCACCCCAGTCTGAGGTCCTGAGCACTCTGGAGCAGGTTTTCATCAAGGATCTCTCTGTACTTTACTCTGTTCATCTTTCCCTCGATCCTGACTAGTCTCCCAGTCCCTACCGCTGAAAAACATCCCCTCAGCATGATGCTGCCAACAACATGCTTCACCTTCGGGAGGGTGCCAGATTTCCTTCAGATGTGATGCTTGGCATTCAGGCCAAAGAGTTCAATCTTGGTTTCATCAGAACAGAGAATCTTGTTTCTCATGGTCTGAGAGTCCTTTAGGTGCATTTTGGAAACTCCAAGCGGGCTGTCATGTGCCTTTTACTGAGGAGAGGCTTCAGTCCGGCCTCTCTACCATAATGCTCTGACTGGGTTGTGCAGCAGAGATGGTTGTCTTTCTGGAAGGTTCTCCCATCTCCACAAAGGAACTCTAGAGCTCTGTCAGTGACCATCAGGTACTTGGTCACCTCCCTGACCAAGGCCATTCTCATCCGATTGCTCAGTTTGGCCGGGTGGCCAGCTCTAGGAAGAGTCTTGGTGGTTCTAAACTTCTTCCATTTAAGAACGATGTAGGCCACTGTGTTCTTGGCAACCTTCAATGGTGCAGCAATGTTTGTAGTATCCTTCCCCAGATCTGTGCCTCAACACAATCCTGTCTCGGTGCTCTACGGACAATTCCTTCGACCTCATGGCTTGGTTTTTGCTCTGACATACACTGTCAACTGTGGGACCTTATATAGACAGGTGTGTGCCTTTCCAAATCATGTCCAATCAATTGAATTTACCACAAGTAGACTCCAACAAAGTTGTAGAAACATCTCAAGGATGATCAATGGAAACAGGATGCACCTGTGCTCAATTTTGATTTTAATAACAAAGGGTCTGAATACTTGTGTAAATAAGGCATTTCTGTTTTTATGGGGTATTGTGTGTAGACTGATGATATTTTTATTTAATACATTTTAGAATAAGACTGTAACCAACAAAATGTGGAAAAAGTTGAGGGGTCTGAATACTTTCCGAATGCACATTATATAAAATTCGATGTGCGGTAGCATACCATATGGAGTAAATATATTTCATATTTATATTTTACCTGGAGACCCTGGTGTTCCCGGATCTCCAATATCTGCTCTTCCTTGACTCCCCTTCTCCCCCTTTATTCCTGGATCTCCTGGAAACACAAATAGAATGCAATGTGTTCCAGTACAAAGCCAATGTTTACTTACGTTCTACTTGACTGTTTACCCGTACATACTGCACAGATTAATTGAGTCCGACCTTTCAAGCCACACATCCCAGGACGCCCAGGTCGACCTGGATGGCCCGGCTGTCCAATGGAACCAGGGTTCCCAGTAAAGCCCCTTGATCCCTGGGGCCCAACAGGGCCTGGTACTCCGGGAGTCCCGTCAAGGCTTTGGCAGTGGTCACAGTGACTTTGCTGCTGGTTACTGAGAAGTAGCGAAGGCATCTCCACTGGGATAAAAACACAATGGAGGGGGGCTGAGATATAGGTGCAGTATAGAGAATATAGCAATTATCAAACATGATCAATACTCACATCTAAGTACCTCTCTGCATATTTGCTGAATGATTTGCTTGGACATCTCCCTTCCCTGTGGAGATGTGACATGATTGATGGCATCATGCAAAAATGTCTCAATCAATTCATACAAACGGCATAGACATTGTTGGATCAATTATGATGATTGTTGATAAATGAGCAGTTGAATGTGAGACCATGCATGGTGGTGAGTGTACTGGTGGGTTACATACAGGTTTACCCTCTAGTCCAGGTGGCCCAGCAGGCCCAACGTCACCACTCTGTCCTCGAGGCCCAGACGGGCCTGTCTGCCCTGATATTCCTGGCTGGCCTTGGTGACCTCCCAGTCCCCTCTGACCGGGGTCTCCTGTTGTCCCTTTCTAGCATGCACAAGAGCATAGTATAAGTACACACAATGCCATACTCTAGATGAGGACGAATGCTTGGCTATTCAGGGCTACAGCAACTTACAGAAGTCAATGACAGACTTACCCCCCCTTTTTGTCCCGATGAGCCATTAGAGCCCTATTAATCAAAGTAATGATGGCTGATTAGTAATGTTGCTTAATTACAATTCAATTCACAACTCAATTTGAGAGTTGTTCCCATACTACCACATTTCCAATCCAATTCCACTACATGAGTGTATTGCAACATAGTCAGTGCTAGTCTACAATATGAAATTAATACATTGTGACGAGGAAAATATTCTTAGTTATGAATTATATACACTACTGGTCAAAAGTTTTAGAACACCTACTCATTCAAGGGTTTTCTTTATTTGTACTATTTTCTAAATTGTAGAATAATAGTGAAGACATGAAAACTATGAAATAACACATATAACACAAAATATATTTTATATTTGAGATTCTTCAAATAGCCACCCTTTGCCTTGATGAAAGCTTTGCACACTCTTGGCATTCTCTAAACCAGATTCACCTGGAATTCTTTTACAAGTCTTGAAGGAGTTCCCACATATGCTGAGCACTTGCTGGCTGCTTTTCTTTTACTCTGCGTTCCAACTCTTCCCAAACCGTCTCGATTTGGTTGAAGTTGGGGGATTGTGGAGGCCATGTCATCTGACTCAGCACTCCATCACTCTCCTTCTTGGTAACACAGCCTGGAAGTGTGTTTTGGGTCATTGTCCTGTTGAAAACAAATGATAGTGGGACTAAGTGCAAACCAGATGGGATAGCGTATCGCTGCAGAATTATGTAGTAGCCATGCTGGTTAAGTGTGCCTTGAATTCTAAGTAAATCACAGACAGTGTCACCAGCAAAGCACCCCCACACCATAACACCTCCTCCTCCATGCTTTACAGTGGGAAATACACATGTGGAGATCATCCATTCACTCACACCGCGTCTCACAAAGACACAGCGGTTAGAACCAAAAATCTCCAATTTGGACTCCAGACAAAAGGACAAATTTCCATCGGTCTAATGTCCACTGCTCGTGTTTCTTGGCCCAAGCAAGTCTCTTCTTATTATTGGTGTCCTTTAGTAGTGGTTTCTTTGCAGCAATTTGACCATGAAGGCCTGATTCACACAGTCTCCTCTGAACAGTTGATGTTGAGATGTGTTTGTTACTTCAACTCTGAAGCATTTATTTGGGCAGCAATTTCTGAGGCTGGTAACTCTAATGAACTTATCCTCTGCAGCAGAGGTAACTCTGGGTCTTCCATTCCTGTAGCGGTCTTCATGAGAGCTAGTTTCATCATAGCAACTGATGGTTTTTGCGACTGCCCTTGAAGAAACTTTCAAACTTCTTGAAATGTTCCATGTTGACTGACCTTCATGTCTTAAAGTAATGATAGACTATCATTTCTCTTCGCTTATTTGAGATGTTCTTTCCATAATATGGACTTGGTCTTTTACCAAATAGGGCAATCTTCTGTATACCCCCTACCTTGTCACAACACAACTGATTGGTTCAAACGCATTAAGGAAAGGAATTCCACAAATTAACTTTTAAGAACAAGCACCTGTTAATTGAAATGCATTCCAGGTGACTACCTCATGAAGCTGGTTGAGAGAATGCCAAGAGTGTGCAAAGCTGTCATCAAGGCAAAGATTTGCTATCTGAAAAATCTCAAATATAAAATCTATTTTGATTTGATTAACACTTTTTTGCTTACTACATGATTCCATGTGTGTTATTTCATAGTTTTGATGTCTTCACTAATATTCTACAATGTAGAAAGGAGTAAAAAATAAAGAAAACCCCTTGAATGAGTAAGTGTTCTAATACTTTTGACCTGTAGTGTAGGCTATGGAAGAATCCCTAATGTGGTTAGAACAGTTTCACAAATCATAGCATTTGCAAGCATTAAGTACTGTGTAACTGGGCTTCCGAGGCAACTGGCCAATCAACTGTCCAATTGGATAAAATACTTTTATAATAAAGCCATAATTCAATCATTGATATATGGTGCAATTTGAAAGTATTCAGACCCCTTGACTTTTTCCACATTTTGTTATGTTATAGCCGTATACTAAAATGGACAAAATTATTTTTTTTCCTCATCAAACTACACAAAATACCCCATAATGACAAAGCAATATTGGGTTTTTAGAATTTACGTAAGTATTCAGTCCCTTTGTTATGTGACTCCAAATTGAGCTCAGGTGCAACATGTTTCCATTGATCATCCTTGAGATGTTTCTACAACTTGGAGTCCACCTGTGGTAAATTCAATTGATTGGACATGATTTGGAAACCACACACCTATTTATATAAGGTCCTACAGTTGACAGTGCATGTCAGAGCAAAAACCAAACCATGAGGTTGAAGGAACTGTTTGTAGAGCTCCAAGACAGGATTGTGTTGAGGCACAGATCTAGGGAAGGGTACCCCAAAAATTCCTGCAGCATCGAAGGTTGCCAAGAACACAGCGGCCTACATCGTTCTTAAATGGAAGAAGAACCACCAAGGCTCTTCCTAGAGCTGGCCGCCCAGCAAAACTGAACAATCGGGCCTTGGAGAAGGGCCTTGGTCAGGGAGATGACCAAGAACCCGATGATCACTCTAACAGAGTTCCAGAGTTCCTCTGAGGAGATGGGAGAATCTTCCAGAAGGACAACCATCTCTGCAGCACTCCACCAATCAGGTATTTATGGTAGTGTGGCCAGACTGAAGCCACTCCTCAGTAAAAGGCACATGACAACCCGCTTGGAGTTTGCCAAAAGGCACCTAAAGGACTCTCAGACCATGGGAAACAAGACTCTCTGGTCTGATGAAACCATCATTGAACTCTTTAGCCTGAATGACAAGCGTCACGTCTGGAGGAAACCTGGCACCATCCCTACGGTGAAGCATGGTGGTGGCAGCATCATGCTGTGGGGGTGTTTTTCAGCGGCAGGGACTGGGAGACTAGTTAGGATCGAGGGAAAGATGAACAGAGCAAAGTACAGAGAACTGAAAACCTGCTCCAGAGCACTCAGGACCACAGACTGGGGCGAAAGTTTACCTTCCAACAGGACAACGACCCTAAGCACACAGCAAAGACAATGCAGGAGTGGCTTCGGGACATGTCTGAATGTCCTTGAGTGACCCAGCCAGAGCCCAGACTTGAACCCGATCGAACATCTCTGGACAGACCTGAAAATAGCTGTTCAGCGACTCTCCCCTTCCAACATGACTAAGCTTGAGAGGATCTGCAGAGAAGAATGGGAGAAATTCCCCAAATACAGGTGTGCCAAGCTTGTAGCGTCATACCCAAGAAGACTTGAGGCTAACTGCTGCCAAAGGTGCTTCAATAAAGTACTGAGTAAAGGGTCTGAAAACTAAGGTAAATGTGATATTTCAGTTTTTGTTTTTTTATACATTTGCAAGCATTTCGAAAAACCTGCCTTTGCTTTTTCATTATGGGGTATTAAGTATAGAATGATGAGGGGAGAAAACAATTTAATCCATTTTAGAATAAGTCTGTAACGTAACAAAATGTGGAAAAAGCCAAGGGGTCTGAATACTTTTCAAATGCACTGTAATCATAGGAAGTGCAACTTACATGATTACCTGGAATCCCCATATCTCCCTTTTCACCTTCTAATCCCTGTAGAGAAAATTCAACTAGCAATTATGGTGTTTGTTTTTAGTCGTACAATGTTTTTGTAATTTTTGCTTGTGATTAAATGTAAGGTCTTCAATAATCAAGTCATTGTCCTTCAGAACAGTTTTAAAATTTCCATTCATGATTTTAGAATGAGATTTTAAGGAAAGGTTGTTGCTACAGTTGAAGTCAGAAGTTTACATACACTTAGGTTGGAGTCATTAAAACTCATTTTTCAACCACTCCACAGAATTCTTGTTAACAAACTATAGTTCTGGTAAGTCGGTCAGGACATCTACTTTGTGCATGACAAGTCATTTTCCCAACAATTGTTAACAGACAGATTATTTCACTTATAATTCACTGTATCACGATTTAAACAGCTTGGAAAATTCCAGAAAATTATGTCAAGCTTCTGATAGGATAATTGACATAATTTGAGTCAATTGGAGGTGTACCTGTGGATGTATTTCAAGGCCTACCTTCAAACTCAGTGCCTCTTTGCTTGACATAATGGGAAAATCTAAAGAAATTAGCCAAGCCCTCAGAAAACATTTTGTAGACCTCCCCAAGTCTGGTTAATCCTTGGGAGCAATTTCCAAACACCTGTACAAACAATAGTACGCATGTATAAACACGATGGGACCACGCAGTCGTCATACCGCTCAGGAAGGAGACGCGTTCTGTCTCCTAGAGATGAAAGTACTTTTGTGCGAAAAGTGCAAATAAATCCCAGAACAACAGCAAAGGACCTTGTGAAGATGCTGGAGGAAACAGGTACAAAAGTATCTATATCCACAGTAAAACGAGTCCTATATCGACATAACCTGAAAGGCCGCTCAGCAAGGAAAAAGCCACTGCTCCAAAACCGCCATAGAAAAGACAGACTACGTTTTGCAACTGCACATGCGGATAAAGATCATACTTTTTGGAGAAATGTCCTCTGGTCTGATGAAACAAAAATAGAACTGTTTGGCCATAATGACCATCGTTATGTTTGGAGGTAAATGGGGGAGGCTAGCAAGCCAAAGAACACCAACCCAACCATGAAGCACGGGGGTGGCAGCATCATGTTGCGGGGGTGCAATGTGATAAAAGAAATAAAAGCTGAAATAAATAATTCTCTCTACTCTTATTCTGACATTTCACATTCTTAAAATAAAGTGGTGATCCTAACTGACCTAAGACAGGGAATTTTTACAAGGATTAAATGTCAAGAATTGTGAAAAGCTGATTTTAAATGTATTTGACTAAGGTGTATGTAAACTTCCGACTTCAACTCTATGTCCATGACAGTCAGTTTAATGGATATTTTACATCCAGAGACTCAGTCCAAGTGACTTCTTAACCGCAGTCCTGTGGTGACATTGTCAATTGACTCGGTATGCTTCCTAGTTTTTCCCACAAATATCATAGCTGTCCCTGTTTTCCATGACATTAAATTAATTAAGAGGCTGTTCAACATGATTCCACTCTGGCTAAATGAAAGCAACCACATTTGGAAGGAGGTAGTGAACCGAGCATCCGATTAGTCTTTTGTAAATGGAAAATGTAGCAACCTCTATTTATGTTTTCCCAAGCAATCTCTGGTCCATAAGTACATTTACATTTTCAATATGTGCTACAGTTACAGTATGTTCACTTTCATTCTTTGCTGTATACCATAATTTGTTCTCTTGGTCTGAGCAACATGGCAAAATGCAATCAAACTGAATACTTGAAATGTCTGGAACATGAGGACAGACGCTCCATCCAAAGCCTCAGGTGTTGCGAATGGGTTTGAAATATCATCAGGTGTTACATAAGAAAACCCTAATTAAATGTTATGAATACCTCCCCTCCTCGTTCACCTGGATCTCCCCTTTTTCCCTGGTGAGATAGAAACGACACCGCAATCACATGTTATTCTTATGGGCAGTGGGAGAATATAGAGTTACGATTACAAATGTTTCAACTTCAATACCCACATACTGCACCACATCCATGACACATGCTATGGATATGACAGATGACAGTATGTTCAACATTATTACAAGCCTCTTGTAGTGTTTCACTTGTTTTTTCAGATATTTTGTAGTAAGATTGCAACTTGTCCTGAAGTGGTAGAAATGAAATGAAAGACAAACTAAAAAGTACTGTTTATGATATTTCTGAAATGGTAAACTATTGTCTCAAAATGTCTGAAACAGTTCCTGTAAACAATACTGTTATAGATCAATTATGAATTTTACTGCATTCGATTAACCCGCACCTGTAAATTGCAGTCCTTGGGGTAATTTATTTATTTCATCCCATGAAAGACTTGCTTGTTTGCTGTAGTATAAATTAATATTCTTTATTGAAGTTAATGGAGGTGAATCTGGAAACACAGCTCACCATAAATTAGGTTTCTGGCTCCTAATTCTTAATCAAAATGCAACGTCAGTATTTTTCCTCTCTCATTAAATAAACAAAATGTGATTGGGATGGCAACACTGAAAACATTTGCAGAAAACATTCCTAATGCTCAATCCCAGCTCAATCGTTACACTGCGTCTCAGAAGAAGAAAACATTTATATCAATTTCAAAAGGATGTGAGATCCTCTTTGAACTGAACATTTAGTTAAAATGACTATAATTGCTCATTTCAATAATATCAGTAATTGCTAAATAAGCCTACACACAGGTAAATCCGTATCAAACTTTCAAGACACAGTATTTTCCCGGCAGTTAAGAGTGATTTTGTAGGAGCCTGTAAATACCTTAGGTCCTGTCAAGCCTGGCATTCCTGGGTGTCCTGGCTGACCTGCTATTCCAGGGTCACCTGACATGCCCTGGAATAACATTCATTCAATCAAGCATCATACTGTACATAGTAAGAACATATGGTAAGAACATGGTAAGGACACTTCGTCCTTTAGACGTTCTGTAGCTTACATCGTACTGTAAACAGTTCTAAATTATGTCATGTATCACCTTTACTGTCTATTTACATTCACAATAGGCATAATCAACAGATATGAAATGTTAAATGTTGACCTCTGGTCCGGTAACCCCTGGTTGACCTGGTAGTCCACTTTCACCTTTGTTGCCCTTTATTTGAAAAAATGTAATTAATTAAAGGCGGAATTCTATAGTAAGACATAGCACACAATCCACAGTAGATACTGATATGGAAATACAATTCTGCTTTTAAATCATAAAATACTGCTGTGGGAAAAAATAAAAGCTCATAATCAGCATTAGAGTTTTAGGCGACAATTGATTTTTCTAAACAAATGTGTTCCAATAACTGCTGTCTGAAACGAATCCATGAATATGAAAACACTGCTCATGTCCATAAACTACTATTTCACCCCTGTGCCATTAACTAATACACATTGGCTCTCGTTAATGCGAGATCAGCTAATAAAAAGTGACTGGGAGACAGAGAGTCGGAGATCAGAGAAACAGACCGCTTTTGATTTCCATCCCAAAATTCCACTGACGAAGGCAATAGTAGCACTGTAGGCTTGGACCACCACTTAATTTGGCATCACTAGTATAGCCATGGCACCGCTCTAAACAACATACTCGCTAGAACTTATATCCATGTAGAAAATGCTAACCCAAGCTAGGGTTGCAAAATTCCAGGAACTTTCAATAAATTCCTTCGTTTTCTAGAAATCCTGGTTGGAATATTTCAACCCTAACCCAAGCAAAACTATATGCATCAATAATAACACTGAGGAACTAATTTCACACACCAATAGACAAGGGACTGATATTCACAGTGCAACTATAAAATCCGCCTTGTAAGGACAGATGAGGTAATGCAGCCGGCAGCATTTGGGATTTTATAACACTGCTCAGCAGTATTTGGGATTGTATAACACTGCTCAGCAGTATTTGGGATTTTATAACACTGCTCAGCAGTATTTGGGATTTTATAACACTGCTCAGCAGTATTTGGGATTGTATAACACTGCTCAGCAGTATTTGGGATTTTATAACACTGCTCAGCAGTATTTGGGATTTTATAACACTGCTCAGCAGTATTTGGGATTGTATAACACTGCTCAGCAGCATTTGGGATTTTATAACACTGCTCAGCAGTATTTGGGATTTTATAACACTGCTCAGCAGTATTTGGGATTTTATAACACTGCTCAGCAGTATTTGGGATTGTATAACACTGCTCAGCAGTATTTGAGATTTTATAACACTGCTCAGCAGTATTTGGGATTTTATAACACTGCTCAGCAGTATTTGGGATTTCATACCACTGCTCAGCAGTATTTGGGATTTTATAACACTGCTCA
The DNA here is from genome assembly GCF_021184085.1 of Oncorhynchus gorbuscha. Classification (NCBI taxonomy): domain Eukaryota; kingdom Metazoa; phylum Chordata; class Actinopteri; order Salmoniformes; family Salmonidae; genus Oncorhynchus; species Oncorhynchus gorbuscha. Next base: position 81,516,961 of record NC_060178.1, on the reverse strand, counting down.
GCAGTATTTGGGATTTTATAACACTGCTCAGCAGTATTTGGGATTTTATAACACTGCTCAGCAGTATTTGGGATTTTATAACACTGCTCAGCAGTATTTGGGATTTTATAACACTGCTCAGCAGTATTTGGGATTTTATAACACTGCTCAGCAGTATTTGGGATTTTATAACACTGCTCAGCAATATTTGGGATTTTATAACACTGCTCAGCAGTATTTGGGATTGTATAACACTGCTCAGCAGTATTTGGGATTTTATAACACTGCTCAGCAGTATTTGGGATTTTATAACACTGCTCAGCAATATTTGGGATTTTATAACACTGCTCAGCAGTATTTGGGATTTTATAACACTGCTCAGCAGTATTTGGGATTTTATAACACTGCTCAGCAGTATTTGGGATTTTATAACACTGCTCAGCAGTATTTGGGATTGTATAACACTGCTCAGCAGTATTTGGGATTTTATAACACTGCTCAGCAGTATTTGGGATTTCATACCACTGCTCAGCAGTATTTGGGATTTCATACTAATACTCAATATCATTCAGGGTTTTACAGTTGCTCTGTGTGGTCATCACTGCCTCTAGTGGTGGTGTTGCATGTCTGGGGAGTACATTCCCTGACACAGTACCAGTAAGGTAGGGTCACAACACTCAAATTGCTCCACACATACTGTACCTTCATTGGTTCACAACGTTTCAATGCTAATGGTGTAATAAAGGTATGTGTTTGAGCAATTTAGTGTGCAGATCTTTACTATTGCTATTTACTATTGAGATTTTCTCAGCCTAGAACCCCATGAAAGTACATTTGACTATTTCTGCAAATAGTATTCACATGGACATTGGGCAAAATACAATTGACATCATCCCTGAAAGGGTTTGTTCACAGCACGTTAAATTTCTTGAACAGAAGAAAAATGACTGTTACCGTAGGTCCAGGTCGCCCTGATGATCCAGGTTCTCCAGGAAAGCCATTATCACCCTCAAGAAGAAAAACAATAAAACAACATCAATTTAAATATCCCCCGTATCTCTAGACATTTGTTGTCATTGAGTAAGTGTGAAAATGACTTAGCACTATGTCAATACATATTTAAGACACATATACTACTGTAAGTGTGATCCTGAATACATTTGGACAACATTAAACTATCTATTGACTGCAGCCAACTTACAGATGTTCCAGTTGAACCTTTGGCACCTTTCAGTCCTGACCAACCAGCTTCACCCTGTAATTATAATGATAGAATTAATAACATATGCAGTAACCTTTTTATATTGTAATTTCGTGCAAAGGTTTGCCAATTCTGAAAAAGAGTACTTTCTTCATTGATTACATGTGTTTTCTTTCTATATGTCACATGACAGCTTCATTAAACATTATTTATGCATTTTAATATCAAAACTCAAACCATAGTTTATAAAAGTCTGATGTTATGGGAATAAAATATTGAGTCCCCATACTTTTAAAAATGTTCTTCTTTGTGCACTTGGCTGAAGTATTTTCAAATTTCAGTAATCCAAAAATGATTTGTGCATTTTCCAAAAGCCATTAAAAACACTTAATTATATTCCTTTATCTTAGTCTATACTTTATAACGGTGCATGTAAACTGTGGTTGAACACAGCATAATGTTCATTCATAGTTTTAGACATAGAACAAGGGAATGTACAATAGAGAAGCACAATAACATAGCCTTTCTTGCAAGCACAAAATGTTTGCTAATGTATTAACTTGCATTAACTTGGAAAGAAGATTGTGACTTTGAATCTATGTTTTTATTTAAAACACCATAATATCAATTTACTGGACAGTATGGGCATGTCCTGATATGAGCAGACCTTTATGATAATAACAGGAGCTCACCTTAGTTCCACTCTGGCCTACGTTTCCAGGCACGCCAGGCAAACCCTGGAAACAAAGACAGAGCAAATTAGGGTTAAGTGCCTTGCTGATTTTTCACCTTGGAAATTTGAACCAGCAACCTTTCGGTTACGGGCTCTAACCACTAGGCTACCTGCCGCCCTTACTCTATATGACAGCACACAATGTCACATTTCACTTACCATGATATTAGCCTATACATTACAATTGTATTCAATGCATTTGTATTCAATACATTATATAGATGAAAGGCAGACAGTTAAGAGTTTCCTCCCCCTCTAATGTAGCTAACATACATGGTTCACAGATGTATGGTTTTGTTTAGTTTCTTCTGAGAGTCTGGATTAATCACATATAAAATGTCTTTCCCCTGAGCTTCGCTTGCTTTATCAGCCAGCCAGTTTAATGGCTTCCACAGGATGTTGTTAAAACAAATGCAAATACAGCCCTAATGCAGAGAACAGTGGTACTATATACTGTATCATTGGGTATCACAATGAATGGACAGGAAGACAGCGTCTTAAAATCTCATTGTATTTATAATGCATCAGAGAGATTATTATACCAATCTATATAATATACAGTATGTGTGTGTTAATCCTTTGTTTATCTTTTCATAAAATGCTGATTGATTTTATATAAATTTTTTATTTCACCTTTATTTAACCAGGAAGGCTAGTTGAGAACAAGTTCTCATTTACAACTGCGACCTGGCCAACATAAAGCATAGCAGTATGAACAGACAGCAACACAGAGTTATACATGGAGTAAACAATAAACAAGTCAATAACACAGTACAAAAATTTTTAAAAATAAAAACATCTATATACATTGTGTGCAAAAGGCATGAAGAGGTAGGTGAATAATTACAATTTAGCAGATTAACACTGGAGTGATAAATGATCAGATGGTCATGTGCAGGTAGAGATACTGGTGTGCAAAAGAGCAGAAAAGTAAATAAATATAAACAGTATGAGGATGAGGTAGGTAAATTGTGTGGGCTATTTACCGATGGACTATGTACAGCTGCAGCGATCGGTTAGCTGCTCAGATAGCAGATGTTTAAAGTTGGTGAGGGAGATAAAAGTCTCCAAATTCAGCGATTTTAGCAATTCGTTCCAGTCACAGGCAGCAGAGAACTGGAAGGAAAGGCGGCCAAATTAGGCTGGAGCGCGTGCTACGGGTGGGTGTTGCCATCGTGACCAGTGAACTGAGATAAGGCGGAGCTTTACCTAGCATGGACTTGTAGATGACCTGGAGCCAATGGGTCTGGCGACGAATATGTATCGAGGGCCAGCCGATTAGAGCATACAGGTCGCTGGTTGACTCCTAAACAAGCTGGTTGACTCCTAAACAAGATAAACCTAATAGTACAAATAGGTTTGTTGTCCAAGAAATACACTACGTTGAGAGGAATCATAAAGTTTGTATAGAGAAAATACATGTTTATGTGCACCTATAAGTGTTCTCTGCTCACAATAGTTTTCACTTGGATATAATCAGTCATTTGGACATGGAAAATTTAACTTGGACACTTTCAGAGTCATTAGGACATAAAGTCTCATACCTCAAAGCTAATAAAAAAAAACACTGTATATACAGTAGATGGTTTTAAATTAATAGTGACAGTCCAAAAAAGACTTTAGCCAAGTTACTACTAATTGATATCAATAATAGGTGTTTCAAATACTCGAGGATAAGTTTCATGAAGTGGAATGGATGCATTCCAGTTCCATGCAAGCTTACCCACTTTATCTGACCACTCAGTGTAACAAATCTGGAGTTTATAATAAGAAGCATGTGTGTAGTGAACAAATATGCCATGTTTATGGAAATACTAAACAAGGCCTACTACATTTAGTGATACCCAATATCCCTGATAATTCACTGTGGTCTAACCCTGGTGCAAGATGAGGCCAAAGACAAAATATTGTGTACAGGCCAAGGTCAGTTGATACGTCATCTTTAAGTAGTCCCAGAGACGACTAGGTCTCCTTTTTCAAGTATGATCGACGTATGTTCATAGCTGCATGTATATTATCTGTTGAAAACATGTCCTCCTTTTCAAAGATTTTAAACAGATATCTTTCACACTTCAAACAAAGAATAACTTCAAAGGCTACACGAATATGGGTGACGTAACACGTTCTTACGTAGTTGGTGTATTGGCGGAAAATGAAGAATAACCAACAATGTCACATCCCATGCAGGGATTGAGAAGCATTTTACATTTCTTAATATTGAGTGACGCTCTAGAATTTCCCAGAAATCTATTACATTTGAGTAATTTAGCAGATGCTCTTATCCAGAGCAACTTACAGTATCGAGTACATACATTTTCATACTGATCCCCCCCCCCCCCATAACCCTGGCGTTGCAAGCACAATGCCCCACCAACTGAGCTACATGACACTACATACCTGTCTGTTCCCCTTTTTGTGATTATGTCATTCATCCCTGATCTTCCTTGCCAATAGTATGTACCTCTCCATCAGTCTCAACACTGGTAGGCTCCTTGTTTTTTTGTTGCCAATTTCTAAATAACTACCATCTTTAAAAAATCATGCTTTCCTAGATGTTTCTCTGTGTGAAGGTGCCAGGACCGGGCTTTGGAAAATGTTTTCTGTTTTTTTACCACATCCTCTTCAGACTTTATGCTCCTCTGTTCTTCCTAAAATGCTTCCCTTTCTTGCCTTTGATGTTCATGTGGTAGACTAACTACTATATAAAAACAATGTTACTTGTCCATATCACGACATGCAACACTGTACCACAACCTTCTTATTCCTAAGATGTTTTTCATGTAGCTAGCATGCCAAAGTGGTCAAAATTCACACATTTCACTACCTCAGTGGTAATCCCCCTAAGACCCCTAAGACTTCCATTATCAAACACACAACCATCAAAACATTATGTTAGCCAAATTCTGCATATTCCGTTATACTTCAGAGCATAATCTGATCTTCCGGTCTTGCACTCTAAAAGCCGTCCCACTGGGCACACAGTAGTTGAATCAACATTGTTTCCACGTCATTTCAATGAAATGACGTTGGACCAACGTGGAAAAGATGCTGAATTGACGTCTGTTCCCAGTGGGATAGATCTATGTTCGGCAGTTGAGCGTGGCAATATTTGTTGTTCATGGACTAATGGGAAAAGTGCCTAACGTTTGTGAATGTACAGTTGAGTCAATAAACAGTTTAGAATTGTTGAGCATATCCAACAAGACTACCTTGAAATGGCTCTTTAGTCATTTTTCATGATAAACGGTGGCAGATGTTTGGCAAAAGACAGAGACTATATCTTGAGGGGATTGTAAAAAGAACATGGAAACATGTTGCAAAATAACCCCTCAAGAATCCTCAGACGCTGCAAACATATTAAAAGCTGTTCCCTAGACCATGCTATTGATCAAATCACGGGAAATTACATCACTTATTAAAGATCAGAACAATTAGCCACATCAGTTAAGACACAATAAAAATGCATTGATGTGTCATAAGACAGGGAATGTATGTGTAAAACAGCAAAGATGTTCTTGGAATAGGCTAAGTAGTACATCATGGTCAACTATGGTATGTGACACGTATTCTTGGATCACTGATGGAATATGGGGAAGATAAGTGTTATTCTATGAACAGGTTGTGACTGTGACACTTAAATGACTCATTGAAGGTGATAAGGACATATTGACACAAAGCATTCCATATAGTATTTTCTTCCAATGGAATTATATTTATTTGCCTATCTATGAAAGTGTCCAAGAACAGCCTTTGTTCCCTTCTCTTTACTTTGTTACATTGTTCTACTGATTTGAAATTTGACTGCAAAGAACTCTAGCTAGGACAGTGGATCTGGGCCGATTCCGGCTGAGAGTCGGGGCACTCGGCTGAGAGTCAGACTCGGCCCGACGTCATGTGGCCCGAATCTGGGCCAACTTCGGCAGTATTACTTATGGCTAGAATGCGGGATTGAGCTCGGGCTGATTCCGGAGTGAGTTATCTGGCCCAAATGTATTACCTGGGGCTCGGCCGATTCCGGTGTCAGTTATCTGGCCCAAATGTATTACTTGGGGCTCGGGTCGATTGTAGCTACTCTCTGGCAGATGATTACACGGGCTGCTTTATATAATTAACATTTCAATATTAATGTATTTTTCCATATTTTCTCATTGTTTCTGTGATCAGAAAAATGTAATTAACATTTCAATTAAATTCTTGAAGAGTCTTTTCTGTTTAAGTAGTATTTTGATACTTTGTACAAGGCAATTGATCAGAATTCAAAACTTTGTGGATGGGGCCTCCCGAGTGGCACAGCGGTTTAAGACACTGCATCGCAGTGCAAACTGCGTTGCTACAGATGCTGGTTCGATTCCCATCTGTGTCGCTGCCGGCCACGACCGGGAGACCCATGAGGCGACGCACAATTGGCCCAGTGTCGGGTTAGGGCAGGGTTTGGCCGGCCGGGAGGTCCTTGTCCCATCGCGCTGTGGCTACTCCTGTGGCGATCCGGGAGCATGCACGCTAACACGGTCGACAGATGTATGGTGTTTCCTCCGACACATTGGTGCGGCTGGCTTCCGGGTAAAGCGTGCATTGTGTCAAGAAGCAGTGCGGCTTGGCAGGGTTGTGTTTCGGGGGACGCACGGCTCTTGACCTTCGCCTCCCGCGATCGTACTGGAGTTGTACAGTAGTTGGGATGGGACAAGACTGCAACTGCCAAATGTCTTTCCTTTTGGATACATTTATTTACATTGGGCCGTTTCTGGGGGGATTCTGGTAAGATGCCGACAAAGTGGGCTGAAATCCAATAGACAGAAACGGCCCGATGTACTTGGACCGATTCTGTGCAGTGATTCATTTTGATTCTGGGCCGAGTCTGACACCCGATTCCGGTCCGATTCAATCAGTTCCGAGCCCCCGGAAGAGGGCCACTTCTGGGACGATTCCTCAATGCTAGCTGGAAAATCAACATCCTTTCAATTCCAAACACTAAATATGCCCCGAAGGACCTTTAACACCGCATGAGCTACAGTATTCTGCTTGGTCAGCAAAATGCTGAAGTGCAGGTCTTGCTATACTGCACCCATCTGTTGGCTTTGGATAGGGCCTGTAAGTAATTTTGGAGGGCCAATAGGAGGTGCTCATCCATCTAATCTAAAAACCCTCCAATGGCTCAATGTGGCATCTTTCAGATACAACACTCATGATCTTCGCTGGTTATTGAAAATGTCATGTCTCAAGAGTAGGGGTGTTAACCCTGGTGTCCTGGCTACAATTCCTTTGGTCACCCAATACAGTATGTCCATAGCCACTTAATCTTCCACAGCATCCAACTGGATCACTCAACCCATTCCTCCTCCCATGCCATTAATGCCGATGTCATCAACACATCTGGGAAAATAATCATTCAATAAATACATTGAAAATAAATAGAAAATAATATACAATCACTTCTAAAGACACTAGCTTGAGGGGATTGCAGGCAGTTACAACTATTGTGCGGTTTAGTCCATAAAGAAGCTCATTGGATGTTCTGGCAAACCAAATTGCTTACAGCCCTGTGGAGCAACTGACTCATTCTCGAACATTTTAGTTCCATCACTCAGCTTGTGTGGCCAAATCGGCAAAACTGCCCATTAATGGGGATGCCCTTGCGTAAAACTTTATTTTTCAGATAAAAAAAAATGTCTGTCCCCAAATGACTAACATTTTTCCAATTAGCTGTGTTCCCAGCACCACATAAAGTTATGTATTTCCACAATAGAGTTAATATCCTGGGATGAACTACAGGGGAACCACTCCAAATGTACTAGCTGTCAGAAAAACTCATGTTCCATGGTGTCTGCTTTTGATTCAAATAGCCCCAGATGACCAAGACTGTTTTGGATATCTCCTGCTAAAGTCAAGGAACTTGTTTTATTTGAGGGGTTGGGGGGGCAATTCTGGATTTTTTCCTATTATAGAAACCCAAGCACAGAAGAAAATACACCATTTAGAGTGCATTGGAATGTAAAGTCTAAATAAACAATGGTTAAAGAAAGTATATAAGTGTTCATGACTTACAAGATGGCCCTCCCTTCCGTCAAGACCAGGTATGCCAGCTGCTCCAACTTCTCCCTATTGATTAAAATAATGCATCGAAATATCATAAACACAGACATCATGCCTAATATTTCAGTGTACCCATTACAGGTACAGATAGCAGAACTCAATCATGTATTTAGTCATTGGATATTGTCTCAACTATCTTTGATACATAACGTTAGCAGTAGATGAGGTATCAGTGTGTTTCTACAGGATTAGCTCTCCATTTATCCGTGATGTCAAGCTATGATTTGCAACAAACTGCCAATCTAAAGACATTAGGATCATACAATGAATAACTACTGTTTTAAAAGGTGCTATATGTGCGGAAAAAAATAAGAATATAAATCCAGAATTTATAACGCAGACACAACATCCTAAATGATGATGAACTGCTGTTAAGATAATGAAAACCATGTGTCAGAGAAACCTGGAAACATCAATGACGGCTAAGTTGAGAAGGAACAAGAAGAAACACTGGTGCTGACCCATTTATAGATCACAATGGTGCTAACCCATTTATAGATCACAATGGTGCTAACCCATTTATAGATCACAATGGTAACCCATTTATAGATCACAATGGTGCTAACCCATTTATAGATCACAATGGTGCTAACCCATTTATAGATCACAATGGTGCTAACCCATTTATAGATCACAATGGTGCTAACCCATGTATAGATCACAATGGTGCTAACCCATTTATAAATCACAATGGTGCTAACCCATTTATAGATCACAATGGTGCTAACCCATTTATAGATCACAATGGTGCTAACCCATTTATAGATCACAATGGTGCTAACCCATTTATAGATCACAATGGTGCTAACCCATTTAAAGATCACAATGGTGCTAACCCATTTATAGATCACAATGGTGCTAACCCATTTATAGATCACAATGGTGCTAATCCATTTACATATCACAATGGTGCTAACCCATTTACATATCACACTGGTGCTTACAGCAATAATAGATTTCCACTGTTGGGGAACTCCCAGACAATAACAGCAAATCCTTTGGGGGTCCAGTTCAGATCGACTATGCCAAGTCAACCTGATGGTCCATGTTTTCATACGTCAATCCCATCCCTCTGTAAGTTAACTTTTCTTTGATTAAATAAGACATCTCAGGCTTATCCCCACCCCCCAAAAAAACTAAAAATATAAAAACAACCTTGCACTTGACTTTTTCTACTTTTTTTTTAATTGAGTAAAAGTGTACTTAATTGGTTGTCTCACCTAGCTATCTTAACATGAATGTACTAACTATAACTCTCTCTGGATAATAGCATTTGCTAAATTACTCAAAAGTACATGTAAAATGATCAGTGACATAAAAACAAACCTTTTGACCGATTTGTCCTGGAAGTCCATTCTTTCCATCTCTTCCAGATAAACCCTGAGTTGAAGAATTGGAGAAAGAGAGATATTTTCAAACTTAAAGGCACATCAGCTCCTGGTTTGACACCAGAGTACCTATACGTACCGGTTCTCCCGGATGTCCTACTGGCCCAGGGTGTCCCCTGCTTCCTTTTTCTCCCTGAAATCAGCAAATCATCAAGATTACCAATATTGAAAGGACCAATGAGGCTGTATACATTTGTCAATATATTTGTCATCTTGAAAGCCCAAGTAAGTTGCCTTTTAACTACTACCTAACCTATACTTTAAGCACAGAACATTGCACCTGTACATTGCACCTGTACATAGCCCATCTGTAAATAGCCCATCCAACTACCTCATCCCCATACTGTTATTGTTTTTGTTGCTCCTTTGCACCCCAGTATCTCTACTTGCCCATTCAACTGATGCACATCTATCACTCCAGTGTTTAATTGGTAAATTGTCATTATTTCGCCACTATGGCCTATTTATTGCCTTACCTCCATTATCTTACCTCATTTGCACTCATTGTATATAGACTTTTTTATTGTGTTATTGACTGTATGTTTGTTTATTTCATGTGTAAATCTGTTGTTGTTTGTGTTGCACTGCTTTGCTTTATCTTGGCCAGGTCACAGTTGTAAATGAGAACTTGTTCTCAACAGACCTACCTGGTTAAATAAAGGTGAAATAAAAAAATAAATATACTGTTAATTTAGCCACTATTGTATATAACCATGTGATAAATGCCAGTGTTGTGATATTCTTACCACTTGGCCATCTTTGCCGGAAAGTCCTGGTCCCCCTGAAAGACCTAAAGAGCCCTGGGAAAGAAATGAAATATACTGAAAGTTTGATAACAAGTTATTAACATGCAACGCTCCTTACCTACCTTTCTCTGATCACATTTGATCAAGTGCCTACGGAAACTGAGGCAGTGAAAGTATTTGAAACTTTACCTATAACACCTGGATTAGCAAAATTACAAGTGACAATATGCTGATAATAAAACAGACGCTGCCACATAAAATGTCATAAGGTGAATGCACCAATTTGTAAGTCGCTCTGGATAAGAGCGTCTGCTAAATGACTTAAATGTAAATGTAAATAAAAAGAGCTGGTCTCTTGGATTCAAATGGAATTTTTATGTCCAATTTTTTACATTTTTTTTTATGTCCAACAATGAAAATGCAAAAAACAAATATATATATATATATACACATACTGTATATATTTATATATATTTTGCTCAGAAAACATGTGGCGTCAAATAAAACCACCCATGTGCCAAATTTGGCCCTCGGGCCGCCAGTTGGGAAACCCTGTTCTACAGAGAATCATACATTTGATAACCTCATTCAGTGAAGCCACTTTTATGGCGTACCTTTTCACCTGCTTGGCCCGATGGCCCAGGTAATCCCGGAACCCCTCTTTCACCCTGAAAAGACAAGAGATTTATACTTAAAATGTGTGTTTGATAAAATGGATTGTAGATTATTAGAAGTAGCTTTTGATCCGTACTCTGGAATCCAATCATTGGTGATATTGCTTAAAAGTGGGTCTTCAGTGTCATAAAATAGATCATGCCAATAAAACGTAATACTAATGCCCTTTTTTGACCTTCCTACCGAATCACCAGGCAGTCCTTGTTCTCCCTTGTTACCATCAACCCCGCGTCGCCCCTGAAATAGTGAACAGAAAGAGCAGCTCCATTGATTTACCATCAAAAACCCTAGTCTGATAAAAATATGATTTGTTTTAGAGTGCAGCTGATACCTCTGTCCCAGTTGGACCCTGTGGCCCAGGAAATCCTCGGTTGCCAGAGATGCCCTTTATTTAAAAAAGCGGAGAGATGGGAAGTCATGAGATATTCACCCTTTATTAATGTTGCTCATAGATGAAACACATTTATCAGCTGTATGTTAAATTAAATTGCAACTTTTTAAAACATTCATACATACATCCTTCATAAGCTCTTTTTAAGGCTTATATACATAGATGCTTCAGAAGTCATTCATAAGGAAATGCTATATGAAGGGAAACAAAGGGGTTTTGATACATTTGAGAAAGCATCAGATATAAGGACCTTTTATATCACTCTTCATGTAGTATTTTCTTTATTTCACCTTTTTTAACCAGGTAAGCCAGTTGAGAATAAGTTCTCATTTACAACTGCGACCTGGCCAAGAAAAAGCAAAGCAGTGCGACAAAAACAACAGCACAGAGTTACACATGTCTAAACTTATGACTGGTACTGTATATGTGATAGGGTTGTATAGATATTATGGACAGTGAATATGTTGAATATCTGAAGAATACGTGGATAGAATAGTATATATACAGCAATAGTTCAATTGGATACTCCTTGACTAGAATACAGTATATACTGTACATACTGTATGAAGTGGGTAAAACAGTATGTAAACATTATTAAAGTGATCAGTGTTCCATTATTAAAGTGACCAGTGTTCCATGTCTATAGACATAGGGGAGAAGCCTCTAAGGTGTAGGGTTGAATAACCGGGTGATAGCCGGCTAGTGATGGCTATTTAACAATCTGATGGCCTTGAGATAGAAGCTGTTTTCAGTCTCTTGGTCCCAGCTTTGACGCACCTCCAACGCCCTCGCCTTCTGGATGATAGCAGGGTGAAAATGGCTGAAGTCCTTTTTGATCTTTTTTGGCCTTCTTGTGACAGCTGGTGCTGTAGATGTCCTGGAGGGCAGGCAGTGTGCCCCAGGTGATTCATTGGGGTGACCGCACCAACCTCTGGAGAGCCCTGCGGTTACGGACTGTTCAGTTGCCGTACCAGACGGTAATACAGCCCGAAAGGATGCTCACAATCGTACAACTGTAAAAGTTTGTGACAGTTTTAGGAGCCAAGCCGAATTTCTTCAGCCTCCTGAGGTTGAAGAGGAGCTGTTGCTCCTTCTTCACCACACTGTCTGTGTGGGTGGACGATTTCAGATTGTCAGTTATCTCAGATTTGCTTTGTTAAAGTCCCCAGCTACAAATTTGGCCTCGGGATATGTGGCATACAGTTTACACAAAGTCCAGTGCAGTTCCTTAAGAGCCGTTGTGGCATTTGCTTGTGAGGTATTCTAGGTCAAATGAACAAAAGGACTGTTCCTGTACGTTACCACAAGCACACCATGAGTAGTTAATAATGAAACATACACCTCTGCTTTGATCCTGCCCGGAGAGTTCTTTATTCCTGTCTGCGCAATGTACTGAGAACCCAGCTGGCTGTATGGACGGGCACAGTATATCCGGAGAGGGTCTTGATTCCATGAAACAGAGTATGTTACAGTCCCTGATGTCTCTCTGGAAGGAGATCCTCACCCTGAGCTCGTCTACTTTACTGTCCAGGGACTGAACATTAGCGAGTAATATACCCGGGAGCGGTGGAGGAAGGTGCACGCCTCCTGAGTCAGACTAAAAGTAAACTCTGAATATCTCTTCTCTGCCGGCGGCGTCTTGGAGCAACCTCTGTGATAAGTTCAGTAGAGTTGGGTGGTACGAACAAAGGATCAAATTCAGGAAAGTTGAATTTCTGGTCAAAATGCTGGTGAGTTACCGCCACCCTGATATCCAGAAGTTATTTCTGGCTGTATGTAATAACGCAAAAAACTGTCTGGGCTTACAATTCTGCATGGATCTTTACCCTTAGTGTCATGGGAAACTAGGCTACTGTACAGGGTACAGTGCCAATTCTGTAATGTATTTTACACTTTCACACCCATACTTGATTACCCTGCAAGTGGGCACCATTTGTTTATTTAATGTACAGTAACTGTGCCGACAAATTCATTGAGGAATATGTTAGGGTTGTCCGAATAAGATAATTATTCTCTACATAATTGCTCAATTCTATTTAATGACTCAAAACACTAAACGATGTTTACTGAACTCAAACATTCTTAGTTGCTAAGGACGTTAACATATGCAATAAAACAGCCCCCGTGTTTTGGAATAACCTCAAATGTAACATCTGCCCTAACTTCAGTGGTAGGATGACATGTACGGGTTTCATTGTTACATAGTGTAGAATCTGAAATAAACTGATATCTTTCCTCTGATTACAATTGATGACTTCACAAAACACTTGTGAAAGACACTCTCTCATCACTTTATTGCACTTTTGGAGGAAGATTTGCTTCAACAATGCACTGCCAGTATTCAAAGGCCACAGTATGTTCACAAAGAACATATTGTACTGTAAACTGGTCTACACTTCTCATGACCTCTGTCATCAGTAGAGATCAGTATTGAGTGCAAGTTGAACACCCCAATTTACAGTATATCAAAGCCTCTAATGGAAAAAGCAATGAAAATATATGACTTCAAAATGTCATCCGAACAGCGAGTTGATACATAGTTCATTGACAGAAAACAATGAACAAATTGAAGTCATGAAAATGACTGAAACAATAGGTATTTTATCCATGATATAGTTTAGGCAGAAAAGAACACAACTTGACCTTGAATAATGATGATATTCAAAAATGTAATTCATATGCCACTTGGGCAAACAATACTGACAGATTACAGGGCGGTTTCCCGGACACAGATCAAGCCTCGTCCTAACCTAAAAATGACTTTCAATGGAGATTCTCCACTGAGCTTGCTTTTTAGTCCAGGACTAGGCTAAATCTGTGTCTGGGTAACCAGCCCCACAAGTTCAGTGTGATAGTAATAGAGCTGGTACAAGCAAACAAGTAATATCAGAAAAAGTGCCACTCATGTTTTCTATTACTGAATTTCAAAGTTATTATGTGAGTATTCACGCAGAGACGGTTACCTTTCATGCTCAGCAGTTTCAACGAAATCTGACTGCTAACGCACAAACACCTTCTAGCAATCTCAACACACTCTAAGTGGTCTATTCTCAATTAATTCCGGTAAGACAATTCCGCTCCAACACAAAGAAACCACATACCAACATAGAGCGAAGATACATTAACCTAGACACTGTACTGTATGTCAGAGCGACATTCACCTTCACAAATGAAATGACACATTCTTCTCTTTTTCTTTCTGTTTGATATTACAGAGCATCTCAGGGAGGACATGCTTCAATGACTATCTTCATGGTCTGTTTCATAATCATTATATTCAGACTAAAGGCCACTTAACATATAATCAGGTGAAGAACCAATATGTTTCAATATCTTCAGTGGCAACCAGACCACTATATCAAAGTCTACTCTCAGTCTCTGCAGATATACTGCATGTTTTTAAAAAACGGTGATTACTTACATTTAACTACGATCTATTCTAGATAATGGAGATCTGGACGTATTATTTAAAACACAAAGCTTTCCTGCAAATAATGATATATGAATGGTCTCCATCTGGCCCTCCTCATGAGCCCAGTTATCACACCAGTAGGAGTAGCAAAGTTTCTCCTGCCTCCCAGTAGGAAGCAACAGCCTTTAGAGTTAGCCAAGTGCTCTTGCCAAGTTTTGTACTTTACTGAAGAAATAAGGCCCAAGGAGGTGTGGTACAGTTGAAGTCGGAAGTTTACATATACTTAGGTTGGAGTCATTAAAACTCATTTTTCAACCACTCCACAAATTTCTTGTTAACAAACAATAGTTTTGGCAAGTCGGTGAGGACATCTACTTCTTGCATGACACAAGCAATTTTTCCAACAATTGTTTGCAGACAAATTATTTCACTTATAATTCACTGTTTCACAATTCCAGTGGGTCAGAAGTTTACATAGACTAAGTGACTGTGCCTTTAAACAGTTTTGAAAAATCCAGAAAATTATGTCATGGCTTTAAAAGCTTCTGATAGGCTCATTTACATAATTTGAGTGAATTGGAGGTGTACCTGTGTATGTATTTCAAGGCCTACCTTCAAACTCAGTGCCTCTTTGCTTGGCATCATGGGAAAATCAAAATCAATCAACAACACCTTTACAAGTCTGGTTCATCCTTGGGAGAAATTTCCAAAGGCCTGAAAGTACCACATTCATCTGTACAAACAATAGAACGCAAGTATAAACACCATGGGACCACGCAGCCGTCATATCGCTCAGGAAGAAGATGTGTTCTGTCTCCTAGAGATGAATGTACTTTGGTGTGAAAGTGCAAATCAATCCCAGAACAACAGCAAAGGACCTTGTGAAGATGCTGGAGGAAACAGGTACAAAAGTATATATATCCACAGTAAAACGAGTCCTATAACATAACAAAGCCAGACTACGGTTTGCAACTGCACATGGGGACAAAGATCATACTTTTTGGATAAATTTCCCCTGGTCTGATAAAACATAAATAGAACTGTTTGGCCATAATGACCATCGTTATGTTTGGAGGAAAAAGGGGGAGGCTTGCAAGCAGAAGAACACCATCCCAACCGTGAAGCACGGGGTGGCAGCATCATGTTGTGGGGCTGCTTTGCTGCAGGAAGGACTGGTGCACTTCACAAAATAGATGGCTTCATGAGGATGGAAAATTAAGTGGATATATTGAAGTAACATCTCAAGACATCGGTCAGGAAGTTAAAGCTTGGTCACAAATGGGTCTTCCAAATGGAAAATGACCCCAAGCATACTTCCAAAGTTGTGGCAAAATGGCTTAAGGACAACAGTCAAATTATTGGAGTGGCCATCACAAAGCCCTGACCTCAATCCCATAGAAAATGTGTGGGCAGAACTGAAAAAGCATGTGCGAGCAAGGAGACCTACAAACCTGACTCAGTTACACCAGCTCTGTCAGGAGGAATGGGCCAAAATTCACCCAACTTGTTGTGGGAAGCTTGTGGAAGGCTACCCGATATTTTACCCAAGTTTAATTTAAAGGCAATGCTACCAAATACTAATTGAGTGTATGTAAACTTCTGACCCACTGGGAATATGATGAAAGAAATAAAATCTGAAATAAATGATTCTCTACTATTATTCTGGCATTTCACATTCTTAAAATAAAGTGGTGATCCTAACTGACCTAAAACAGGGAATGTTTACTAGGATTAAATGTCCGGAATTGTGAAAAACTGAGTTTAAATGTATTTGGCAAAGGTGTATGTAAATTTCCGACTTCAACTGTATATAAAATCGAGCACAGAGCCATGCAATCTCCATAAACAAACATTGGCAGTAGAATGGTCTTACTGAAGACCTCAGTGACTTTCAACTTTCAACCTCAGACTCACATTAAGCATCTCCAATCAAAAATTACATCTAGAATCGGCTTCCTATATCGCAACAAAGCATCCTTCACTCATGCTGCCAAACATACCCTTTGTAAAACTGACCATCCTACCAATTCTCGACTTCGGTGATGTCACCTATAAAATAGCCTCCAACACTCTACTCAACAAACTGGATGCAGTCTATCACAGTGCCATCCGTTTTGTCACCAAAGCCCCATACACTACCCACCATTGCGACCTGTACGCTCTCGTTGGTTGACCCTCGCTTCATACTCGTCGCCAAACCCACTGGCTACAGGTTATCTACAAGTCTCTGCTAGGTAAAGCCCGGCCTTATCTTACCTCACTGGTCACCATAGCAGCACGCGCTCCAGTAGGTATATCTCACTGGTCACCCCCAAAGCCAATTCCTCCTTTGGTCGTCTTTCCTTCCAGTTCTCTGCTGCCCATGACTGGAACAAATTGCAAAAATCTCTGAAGCTGGAGACTCACATCTCCCTCACTAGCTTTAAGCACCAGCTGTCAGAGCAGTTTACAGATCACTGCACCTGTACTTAGCCTATCTGTAAACAGCCCATCTATCCACCTACCTCATCCCCATACTGGTATTTATTTATTTATTTTGCTCCTTTGCACCCCCGTATCTCTACCTGCACATTCATCTTCTGCCGATCTACCATTCCAGTGTTTAATTGCTATATTGTAATTACTTCGCCACCAAGGCCTATTTATTTCCTTAACATACCTTATTTGCACTCACTGTATATATACTTTTTGTTTTCTTTTGTTCTACTGTATTATTGACTGTATGTTTTGTTTATTCCACGTGTAACTCTGTGTTGTTGTATGTGTCGAATTGCTACGCTTTATCTTGGTCAGGTCGCAGTTGCAAATGAGAACTTGTTCTCAACTAGCCTACCTAGTTAAATAAAGGTGAAATAAAAAAATTTTTAAACGTCATAGGATTCCACCTTTCCAATTTCTGCCCTGCTAGAGCTGCCCGGTCAGCTGTTATTGTTTGGTGAAAATGTCTAGGAGCAACAACGGCTCAGTCGCAAAGTGGTAGGCCACACAAGCTCACAGAACGTGATCACCTATCTGTCCTCGGTTGCAACACTCACATCCAAGTTCCAAACTGCCTCTGCAAGCAACGTCAGTACAATAACTGTTTGTCGGGAGCTTCATTAAATGGGTTTTCATGGCTAAGCAGCCACACACAAGCCTAAGATCACTATGCGTAATGCCAAGCATCGGCTTTACACCACCAGAGAAATACGTTCTCTGGAGTGATGAATCACGCAAACCATCTGGCAGTCCAACAAACTAATCTGGGTTTGGCGGGTGCCATTAGAACGCTACCTGCCCCAATGCATAGTGCCAACCGTAAGGTTTGGTGGAGGAGGAATAATGGTCTGGAGCTATTTTTCATCGTTCGTGCTAGGCCCCTTAGTTCCAGTGAAGGGAAATCTTAACTCAGCGTCAATATGACATTCTAGACAATTCTGTGCTTCCAACTTTGTGGCAACAGTTTGGGGAAGGCCCTTTCCTGTTTCAGCATGACAAGATCGAGATTGTGGTGGAATAACTTGACTTTGCCTGTACAGAGCCCTGACCTCAACCCCATCTAACACCTTTGGGACGAATTGGAACGCCAACTGCGAGCCAGGCCTAGTCGCCCAATATCAGCGCCCAACCTTACTAAAGCTTTTGTGGCTGAATGGAAGCAAGTCCCTGTTCCAACATCTAATGGAAACCCTTATAGCAGCAAAGAGGGGAACAACTACATATTAATGCCCATGATTTTGGAATGAGATGTTCGATGAGTAGGTGTCCACATACTTTTGGTCGCCTATAAAATGGCGCGGAGAACATGGCTAACATTTTACATTCTCCCAATCAATTGTGCAATTTTTATTTTTTAAATTGCGTTTTGTGTGACTTATTTTTTAACTTATTGTGTACATAATGTTACTGCTACTGTCTCTTATGACTGAAAATAACTTCTGGACATCAGAAAAGCGATTACTCACCGCAGACTGGAAGAAACCTTTAACGGTTCGGACGAGAAGAATATCTTGCTTTGACTGGAACAGGCCCAGATCGACGCCTTTTTTGTGAAGAAAAGACGCTGGAAAAGTGGACGCAGATCGGGAATCCTTCTGAGAAGCCGGAGTCAAGCAAGTAAACTCCCAATGCCTTCCATTCTCCTTGCTAACGTGCAAATAAATGTATGACCGAAGATTATCCTACCAACGGGACATTAAAAACTGTAACATCTTCTTTTACCGAGATGTGGCTGAGCAAAGAAACGGACAATATAGAGCTGGTGGGATTTTCCATGCATCGGCAGAACAGAGACGCTACTGCTGGTTAGAAGAGAGGTGGGGGTGTGTGTCTTTTTGTCAATAACAGCTGGTAATAATCTGGATGCTTATAAGAAATCCCGCTATGCCCTCAGACGAACCATGAAACAAACAAAGTGTCAATACAGGATTAAGATTTAATCCTACAACACTGGCTCTGACGCTCGTCGGATCTGACAGGGCTTGAAAACTATTCCGGACTACAAAGAGAAACCCAGACGCGAGCTGTCCAGTGACGCGAGCCTACCAGACGAGCTAAATGCTTTTTATGCTCGCTTCGAGGCAAGCAACACTGAAGCATGCACGAGAGCACCAGCTGTTCTATGAATGTTGACCTTTAAACAGGTCAACATTCACAAAACTGCTGGGCCAGATGGATTAGCAGGACTTGGATTACCAGTACACAAAGCATACACGGACCAACTGTCAAGTGTCTTCACTAACATGTTCAACCTCTCCCTGACCGAGTCTGTAATACTTACAAGTTTCAAGCAGACCACCATAGTCCCTGTGCCCAAGGAAGCGAAGGTAACCTGGCAAAATGATTACTGCCCCGTGGCACTCACGTCAGTAGCCATGAAGTGCTTTGAAAGGCTGGTCATGGCTCATATCAACAGCATCATCCTGGACACCCTAGACCCACTCCAATTCGCATACCGCACAAACAGATCCACAGATGACACAATTTCAATGGCACTCCACACCGCCCATTCTCACCTAGAAAGCACCTATGTGAGAATGCTGTTCATCGACTACAGCGCAGCGTTCAACACCATAGTGGTCATGAAGTTCATCATTAAGCTAAGGACTCTGGGACTAAACACCTCCCTCTGCAACTGGATCCTGGACTTCCTGATGGGCCACCTCCAGCTGGTAAGAGTAGGTAACAACACATCTGCCACGCTGATCCTTAACACTGGGGCCCATCAGGGGTGTGTACTTAGTCCCCTCCTGTATTCCCTGTTCACCCACAACTGCGTGGCCAAACACGACTCCGACACCATCATTAAGTTTGCTGATGACACAACGGCGGTAGGCCTGATCACCGACAATGATGAGACGGCCTATAGGGAGGAGGTCAGAGACCTGGCAGTGTGATGCCAGGACAACAACCTCTCCCTCAACGTGAGCAAGACAAAGGAGCTGACCGTGGACTACAGGAAAAGGCAGGCCCTACAGGCCCGCATTAACATCGATGGGGCTGTAGTGGAGCAGGTCGAGAGTTTCAAGTTCCTTGGTGTCCACATCACCAACGAACTATCATGGTCCAATACCAAGACAGTCGTGAAGAGGGCATGACAAAACCTTTTCTCCTCAGGAGACTGAAAAGATTTGGCATGGGCCCCCAGATCCTCAAAAGGTTCTACACCTGCACCCTCGAGAGCATCCTGACCGGTTGCATGGTATGTTGCCTGGTATGGCAACTGCTCGGCATCTGACCGTAAGGCGCTACAGAGGGTAGCGCGAACAGCCCAGTACATCACTGTGGCCAAGCTTCCTGCCATTCAGGACCTATATAATAGGCGGGGTCAGAGGAAAGCCCATAAAATTGTCAGAGACTCCAGTCACCCAATTTATAGACCCTTTTCTCTGCTACCGCACAGAAAGCGGTACCGGAGCGCCAAGTCTAGGACCAAAAGGCTCCTCAACAGCTTCTACTTCCAAGCCATTAGACTGCTGAACAATTCATAAAAATCGCCACCGGACAATTTACATGAACAACCCCCCCATCTTGTACACTGCTGCTACTCACTGTTTGTTTGTTACCTGTGCATAGTCACTTCGCCCCCACCTACATGTACAGATTACCTCAACTAGCCTGTACCCCTGCACACTGACTCGGTACCGGTGCCCCCTGTATGTAGCCTCATTATTGTTATTCTTATTGTGTTACTTTTTTATTATTACTTTTTATTTTAGCCTAAATATTTTCTTCTTCTTGAACTGCACTGTTGGTTAAGGGTTAAGGGCTTGTAAATAAGCATTTCACAGTAAAATCTACACTGTTGGTTAAGGGTTAAGGGCTTGTAAATAAGCATTTCACAGTAAAATCTACACTGTTGGTTAAGGGTTAAGGGCTTGTAAATAAGCATTTCACAGTTCTACACTGTTGGTTAAGGGTTAAGGGCTTGTAAATAAGCATTTCACAGTAAAATCTACACTGTTGGTTAAGGGTTAAGGGCTTGTAAATAAGCATTTCACAGTAAAATCTACACTGTTGGTTAAGGGTTAAGGGCTTGTAAATAAGCATTTCACAGTAAAATCTACACTGTTGGTTAAGGGTTAAAATAAGCATTTCACAGTAAAATCTACACTGTTGGTTAAGGGTTAAGGGCTTGTAAATAAGCATTTCACAGTAAAATCTACACTGTTGGTTAAGGGTTAAGGGCTTGTAAATAAGCATTTCACAGTAAAATCTACACTGTTGGTTAAGGGTTAAGGGCTTGTAAATAAGCATTTCACAGTAAAATCTACACTGTTGGTTAAGGGTTAAGGGCTTGTAAATAAGCATTTCACAGTAAAATCTACACTGTTGGTTAAGGGTTAAGGGCTTGTAAATAAGCATTTCACAGTCAAATCTACACTTGTTGAATGTGGCGCATGTGGCAAATAAAGTTTGATTTGATTTAGTATAAACCACTTTTCCTTTCATTTTAAAAACATTGAAATGCCCTGGAATCCTTGACAGGCAAATCCTATTGGAGAAAGGGTGCCATTAGCACAGCTATGTACTGTGCATCTCTTCAGGTGTGCCCTTTAACCATTACAACTGAATTATCTTGATATTCAAGAGCTCCAATTGGCATCTGACTGATTTGAATACCCATTCAACAATGTCCCATATAGCAGTGCATCCATTATTGATACATTGATTTTCTCCAAAGTGTTGGATTCTGATGAGTGTTGAGTGAGTGGATGTTTGAATATAAAATCATGGAGTACTCACAGGCTTACCATCAGCACCAGCAGGACCAGCTTGACCGGACCTTCCCATTGTTCCTGCTTCCCCCTGAAAGAGAAAACAGCAGCTTATTGACTGGACCATTTGGACCTTAAAACAATGCAAGTGCACCACTCATGAAACCGTTGAACTACTCAGAAACCGTTTTTCGATTGCATGCTGCAAATTGTTCTTTGTGAGGAGCATCAGACAGTAATGGTTTTGACCTTTCCTAGAAAATGTTATGTCACGGCTTTACTGACTATCACAGCAGGATAGGTTTAACTTTACTTTATTCAAGATGCCATTTATTACAATTCCTGTTAATATATCAGCCCAAAATGTCCATCTGTGAACCAGCCATGCTTGTAGCATTTTGGATCTACCATCAAAACCTTGTTGAGCAATCTTGTCCTGTTGAAAAACAGGATTTGCACCCATGCATGACCATGCCCTTATAAACACAAACATGTCTGAAACCTTGTACACTCTTATAGAATACATGGACCAGTTGCTATGGTAATATTGCTTAAAGGTACGCTACTTCAAAGCTTTAGTGTTAGTTTTAACATCTTATAATTATTTGGCACATGCTCTGTGAACCATGAAATGGGTCACAGAGCATTTTATTTTGTGGCCCATTTCAGTAAATGTAATTTTGCCTAGAAAACAGTCTGTTTCTACTTTTAGTCAACGTGTCATTCTCTTGCCAAACAGTCTGGAACTAGTCCTATTATTTCCATCAATAAGGACGTAGGACAGTGGGGCAGGTGTTATTGATAACATCTCCCAACCACAACCCAATCATATGCATTGCTGTCACCTTGATGTACTGTAGGCAGACAGCCACATCTGCTTCAACCTTATCTTTCTACTTGGCTATACTTACATGGTGTTGGACGAATTGCTCATGCGGGGAGACAAAACATTTAGTTACAAAACTGTTCAAATGTGGAATGCTTTCAGAAGTGTATTTGATTTGCACAGCAGCATGTTCCGGATGGAAGGAAGTGACACTGGATTTAGAAACTGGCAAGTCTCGGGGTGTAAGCCTTCTGACTGACCTTAATGCCTGGAAGGCCAGGGGGTCCGGGAGGACAAGTACAGGGTTCTGGAGTGGGGTCCACGTCTATATCACCAGGGCCGTTTGCACACTGGAATAAACAAGAAACACATCATTCACTAATCACACATTACATAGCTTTCACTAAGCTATACTATTAATCAATTATTTATCTGATTTCCTGCTAACAGACACTCTCAGACAACAGAAGCCAAGAGAGTGCGTTCAGTTCATGTGTCTTAGCAGCAGCCTTATCATTTAGCATTCAGCAGCCCAGAAGAATTGACACAGCAGACACTACCAACAAAATGACTTTGTAAACATTCAGTTGAAGTTGGAAGTTTACATACACCTTTGCCAAATACATTTAAACTCAGCTTTTCACAATTCCTGACATTTAATCATAACTTCCCTGTTTTAGGTCAGTTAGGATCACCACTTTATTTTAAGAATGTGGATTGTCAGAATAATAGTAGAGAGAATGATTTATTTCAGCTTTTATTTCTTTCATCACATTCCCAGTGGGTCAGAAGTTTACATACAATTAATAAGTATTTGGTAGCATTGCTTTTAAATTGTTTAACTTGGGTCAAACGTTTCGGGTAGCCTCAAGCTTCCCACAATAAGTTGGGTGAATTTTGGCCCATGCCTCCTGACAAAGCTGGTGTAACTGAGTCAGGTTTGTTGGCCTCCTGGCTCGCACACACTTTTTCAGTTCTTCCCACAAATGTTCTATATACGATGTGGTCAGGGCGTTGTGATGGCCACTCCAATACCTTGACTTTGTTGTCCTTACGCCATTTTCCACAACTTTGGAAGTATGCTTGGGGTCATTATCCATTTGGAAGAGCCATTTGCGACCAAGCATTAACTTCCTGTCTGATGTCTTGAGATGTTGCTTCAATATATCCACATAATTTTCCACCCTCATGATGCCATCTATTTTGTGAAGTGCACCAGTTCCTCCTGCAGCAAAGCACTCCCACAACATGATGCTGCCACCCCGTACTTCACAGTTGGGATGGTGTTCTTCGGCTTGCAAGCCTCCCCCTTTTTCCTCCAAACATAATGATGGTCATTATGGCCAAACAGTTCTATTTTTGTTTCATCAGACCAGAGTACATTTCTCCAATCTTTGTCCCCATGTGCAGTTGCAAACCGTAGGCTTTTTTATGGCGGTTTTGGAGCAGTGGCTTCTTCCTTGCTGAGCGGCCTTTCAGGTTATGTCAATATAGGACTTGTTTTACTGTGGATATAGATACTGTTGCCTCCAGCATCTGTTGCCTGTTGCCTGTGCCTGTTGCCTCCAGCATCTTCGCAAGTTATTTTGCTGTTGTTCTGGGATTGATTTGCACTTTTTGCATCAAAGTACATCCATCTCTAGGAGACAGAACACATCTCCTTCCTGAGTCAGTTAAGAACAAATTCTTAATTTCAATGACAGCCTAGGAACAGTGGGTTAAATGCCTTGTTCAGGGGCAGAATAACAGATTTTTATCTCGTCAGTTAGGGGATTCGACCTTTCAGTTACAAGTCCAACGCTCTAACCACTAGGCTACCTGACGCCCCAGGTATGATGGCTGCGTTGTCCCATGGTGTCCATACTTGCGTACTATTGTTTGTACAGATGAATGTGGTACCTTCAGGCGTTTGGAAATTGCTCCCAATGATGAACCAGACTTGTGGAGGTCTACAATTATTTTTCTGAGGTCTTGGCTGATTGCTTTTGACTTTCCCATGATTACAAGCAAAGAGGCACTGCGTCTGAAGGTAGGCCTTGAAATACATACACAGGTACACCTCCAATTGACTCAAATGATGTCAGAAGCTTCTAAAGCCATTACATCATTTTCTGGAATTTTCCAAGCTGTGTAAAGGCACAGTCAACTTAGTGTATGTAATCTTCTGACCCACAGGAATTGTGATACAGTGAATATAAGTGAAATAATATGTCTGTAAACAATTGTTGGGAAAATGTCTTGTGTCAAGCACAAAGTAGATGTCCTAACTGATTTGTCAAAACTATAGTTTGTTAACAAGAAATGTGTGGAGTGGTTGAAAAACAAGTTTTAATGACTCCAACCTAGTGTATGTAAATTTCCGAATTCAACTGTAGTTCTAGAGACAAGGGGCTATATTACACGTTTATAGCAAGAAACAAACACACCTTAGCTGTGTTTGAATACTCATACTAACCGCACTAACCATACTTTTTGTGATGTAAATTGAGTACAGTATGTAGTATGCTTATTGGTCATAGTATGGATAGAGTTAGTATGCTAAAAGTTCCTGGATGTCGTAATACCGTACATTTGCCAAAATACAAAGTATACACGCAGTGGACACTGTTTCCGTACTTTTAGGGCCCATAATGTAATTCTTCAAGAAATGGGCAGGTCTTCACAACATTTTCAGATTTGAAGAAAATGGCGGAAGAAATATGTAGCCGAAGTCCGACGAGAGCGGATACAAATTAATTGCTTTAAATAATTACGACAAATGTTAAGAAAATGTTGAGCAATGTAATAAAGAAATGACTTTTTAAATTACTTATGCTACACGTTATGTTGGCTGACAATGTGTTGGCTACGCTATCCTTACGAACCGCATAGCATATCATTACATCAGTAGGTACTACCGGCAATGTTAGCTAGCTACCTCGTTAGTTGGCTACTAATACATCGAACTTGCCAGTATATTAATTATATGCTATCTAAGTAGCTACCCAAAGTTTATTGACTTAATTATTCACGTCATTCTTAGCTAGGCAGTATAGTCGTTGTGCATTCTCAATGGACAGAAATTAGCTCTGGCTATCAACTCCGATTACAGAGCACTCTCGTCTCAGTGTGCCAGAGTGCAGAATAACTCATTTATGAACGCTCAACACCCGTTTATAATGCCGGTGTCAGTGAACGTCAGCAAAAAAGCTAATTAAATTGTTGCCAGCAGCACAGTTACAGTCACCAACACTCTGGATAACATGAAAACAGTCTTACCAGCTCTGCTATGGTGAGTAAAATGGTTAGAGGGAGGTGTTTTCTCATTTGTGTCTGGAAGTAGCTAGCCAGTTAGCTTGTGTGCTTGACTGCAGTGCTGTTGTGATGGTCAGAACACTCGGAACAACCCTACTCCTCAGCCAGTGTGCGCTCTGAATGCTCAGAGAGGGGAAACACTCAGAAAAAAGGAATGGACAATCTGACAACGCTCTGAATTTAAGAATTCCCAGCACGCACTCTGGCTCTCCAGATTGAATTTTCAAACACATACATGTCTAGCTAGTAATTTGTTATGCTAACAAGCTAGCAAGAGGTTGCATAGCAACAGAATCAACTTCCGGTAGACAGGCGTAGCGCTAGTATGCTCAACTGAAAGGATAGCATTCGTTTACAGTATGCTAAAGTGAACTAATAGTATATAGTATGTAGTGTATACTCATTAAGTATGTAGAATACAGTATGTTACTATGGGTATTCAAACACAGCACTTTAATTAATTAAAATAAGTAAAGAATATTAGCTTAGACTCACTTACCCTGAAATCCATAAAATTCCATGTAACTACAGGTATGTGCAACCTAATGTAAAGTGTGCCTAAACGCTATTACTATGTGATTACAAAGCAGTTACTTTGTAACTACATGTTATTACAATGTTATAACTACAGTTATTCCTGTGTAGTTACATAGGTATATGGGTATCTTAAGGTAAAGTGTTGTTGCAAAAGACCATGCAATAAAATAAGTCTTACCTCTAGTGATGAAAATGAAACTAGGGGTTTCTTTGTAATAAAGCAAAGCCATCAGCCAAAATACATACCTCTCCATCCTGGAAATAAAAGGAGCGAGATTATGTAATTGAAGCACCTGGCAACCTGTAATCTCACCATAATAGACCAATCCATTAAAACAATAACACAGGTTGAATTGAAGGTCAATTAAGCATTGCAAGTCATGCCGGGAGTGACAGAAAGAGAGAGAGAGAGAGAGAGAGAGAGAGAGAGAGAGAGAGAGAGAGAGAGAGAGAGAGAGAGAGAGAGAGAGAGAGAGAGAGAGAGAGAGAGAGAGAGAGAGAGAGAGAGAGAGATGTTGGCATGCGGAGGTGTATTTTCAGTGCATTGCTCTCTCTCTTTGTTGCTCCCAAACTAAAATCCAGAAACACAGATGCAAAACAATGGTCTGGCATTGTGGATTAGTAGTGAAATAAATAGCCAAGCCAGTGGAGCATTTGGCCACTGCTTCACAAACAGAATAAATCAAATGTTATTTGTCACATGCACCGAATACAACAGGTGTAGTAGACCTTACTGTGAAATGCTTACAAGCCCTTAACCAACAATGCCATTTTAAGCAAATAGAGTTAAGAAAATATTTACTAAATAAAGTAGTTTAAAAAAAAAGTAAAGTAAGGAATAAAATAACAATAATGAGGCTATATACAGGGGATACCGGTACCAAGTCAAGGTGCGTGGGTACTGGTTAGTCGAGGTAATTTGTACATGTAGGTAGAGGTATAGTGACTATGCATAGATAATACACAACGAGTAGCAGCAGTGTAAAAACAATTTGATTAATTGTTCAGCAATTTTATGGCTTGGGGGTAGAAGATGTTAAGGAGCCTTTTGGACCTAGACTTGGCACTCCAGTAACGCTTGCCGTGCGGTAGCAGAGAGAACAGTCTATGACCATTTGTAATGGCGTTTGTCTGTTGAAGAAAGAGAGTCAGACCGAAATGCAGCGTGTTGGTTACTCATGACTTTAATGAATGAAAAACGCGGTACATGAAATAACTGAAACTAAATACAAAAACAACAGAACGGAACGTGAAACTAATTACAGCCTATCTGGTGACTACAACACAGAGACAGGTACAATCACCCACCAAATACAAAGAGAAACTATGGCTCCCTAAATACGGTTCCCAATCAGAGACAACGATAAGCACCTGACTCTGATTGAGAATCGCCTCAGGCAGCCAAGCCAATACAACACCCCTAATCAGCCGCGATCCCAAACAAAACAAACCCCAATACGAAAACAACAATTAAACCCATGTCACACCCTGGCCTACCCAAACATATAACAAAAACACAAAATACAATGACCAAGGCGTGATGGACCCCCCCCCCTCCCTAAGGTGCGGACTCCCGGACGCACCTCAAGAGCATAGGGAGGGTCCGGGTGGGCGTCTGTCCATGGTGGCGGTTCTGGCTCGGGACGTGGACCCCACTCCATTAATGTCCTTGTTCCTCCCCTTCACGTCCTGGGATAATCCACCCTCTCCGCCGACCATGGCCTAATAGTCCTCACCCAGATCCCCACATAACTGAGGGGCATCTCGGGACAGAGGGGCATCTCGGGACAGAGGGGCATCTCGGGACAGAGGGGCATCTCGGAACTGAGAGGAAGCCCAGTACTGAGAGGAAGCCCAGTACTGAGAGGAAGCCCAGTACTGAGAGGAAGCCCAGTACTGAGAGGAAGCCCAGTACTGAGATGAAGCTCAGGCAGGTAGTAGGCTCCGGTAAGTCCTGGCTGGCTGGCGGAACTGGAAGAGACTGGTTGTCTGGCAGATCTGGAAGAGACTGGTTGTCGGGCAGATCTGGAAGAGACTGGTTGTCTGGCAGATCTGGAAGAGACTGGTTGTCTGGCGGCACTGGGCTGACTGGCGGCACTGGTGGCGCTGGGCAGACTGGGAGCACTGGCGGCGCTGGGCAGACTGGGAGCACTGGCGGCGCTGGGCAGACTGGGAGCACTGGCGGCGCTGGGCAGACTGGGAGCACTGGCGGCGCTGGGCAGACTGGGAGTACTGGCGGCGCTGGGCAGACAGGGAGCACTGGCGGCGCTGGGCAGACTGGCTGCGCTAAACAGGCGGGAGACTCCGACAGCGCAGGAGAGGAGAAAAGCGCTGGCTGCGCTGAACAGGCGAGGCGCACTGGAGGCCTGGTGCGTGGTTCTGGAACTGGTGGTACTGGATCGAGGACACGCACAGGAAGCCTGGTGCGGGGAGCTGCTACCGGAGGACTGGGGTGTAGAGGTGGCTCTGGATAGACCGGACCGTGCAGGCGCACTGGAGCTCTTGAGCACCGAGCCTGCCCAAGCTTACCTGGCTCGATGCCCACTCTAGCCCGGCCAATAGGAAGGGCTGGTATGTGCCGCACCGGGCTATGCTCCCGCACTGAAAACACAGTGCGCTCCATAGCATAACACAGTGCCTGCCCGGTCTCTCTAGCCCAACGGTGAGCACAGGGAATTTGCGCAGGTCTCCTACCTGGCATAAACATACTCCCTTCTAGCCCCCCCCAATAATTTTTTGGGCTGCTTTTCAGGTTTCCTTGCCAACCGTGTTCCCTCGTATCGTCGGCTCCTAACTCCGGCTGCCTCTGCTCTCCTTAGTGCCTCCACCTGTTCCCATGGAAGGCGATCTCTTCCGGCCAATATCTCCTCCCAAGTGTAACTTTACCATCCAACACGTCTTCCCATGTCCATTCTCCGAATAATTCGTCCTCCTTTTGCTGCTCCAGCTGTCACTGCCTGTTTATTCCAGCGCCTCTCCATTTTAGACGGCGTGTCTTTTTCAGTGACTCCATTCGCCTGTAGCCCTCTTCGCACTGCTGAAGCGAATCCCAGGCGGGCTCCTGCACTCTCTCTGGGTCGGCCGCCCACCTGTCGATTTCTTCCCACGTCATATACTCTATGCTTCTGCTGTCCATAACGTCCTCCTTTCGCTCCTGAAACTGTCGCTGTCGTAGCCAGTTTACACACTGCTCGGTCCGTGAGAGGTGGGTGATTCTGTAACGGTGTTCGTCTGTTGAAGAAAGAGAGTCGGACCGAAATGCAGCGTGTGGGTTACTCATGACTTTAATGAATGAAAAACGCGGTACATGAAATAACTGAAACTAAATACAAAAACAACAGAACGGAACGTGAAACTAATTACAGCCTATCTGGTGACTACAACACAGAGACAGGTACAATCACCCACCAAATACAAAGCGAATCTATGGCTCCCTAAATACGGTTCCCAATCAGAGACAACGATAAACACCTGACTCTGATTGAGAATCGCCTCAGGCAGCCAAGCCAATACAACACCCCTAATCAGCCGCGATCCCAAACAAAACAAACCCCAATACGAAAACAACAATTAAACCCATGTCACACCCTGGCCTACCCAAACATATAACAAAAACACTAAATACAATGACCAAGGCGTGACACCATTTTTGGGGCCTTCCTCTTACATCGCCTAGTATATAGGTCCTGGGTGGCAGGAAGCTTGGCCCCAGTGATTTCTCCTGAGGGAGAAAAGGTGTTGTCATGCCCTCTTCAAGATTTTCTTGGTGTGTTTGGACCATGATAGTTTGTTGGTGATGTGGACACCAAGGAACTTGAAACTCTCAACCCACTCCACTACAGCCCCGTCAATGTAAATGGGGGCGTGTTCGGCCCTCCTTTTCCCGTAGTCCACGATTATCTCCTTTGCGTTACCCACGTTGAGGGAGAAGTTGTTGTCCTGGCACCACATACACAGCCAGGTCTCTGACCTCCTCCCTAATAAAATACCAAATACCCAAAATAGGCTGTCTCATCATTATCGGTGATCAGGCCTACCACCGTTGTGTCATCAGCAAACTTAATGATGGTGTTGGAGTCATGCTTAGCCACGCAGCCACGGGGGAACAGGGAGTACAGTAGGGGACTAAGCACTCACCACTGAGGGGCCCACGTATGGAGGATTGTTGCCTCGCCTTACCAGCTGGGGGTGGCCCATCAGGAAGTCCAGTATCCAGTTGCAAAGGGAGGTGTTTAGTCTCAGGGTCCTTAGCTTAGTGATGAATTTTGTGGGCACTATGGTATTGAACGCTGAGCTGTAGTCAATGACCAGCATTCTCACATAGGTATTCCTTTTGTCCAGGTGGGAAAGGGCAGTGTGGAGTGCGATTGAGATTGCGTCATCTGTGGATCTGTTGGGGCGGTATTCGAATTGGAGTGTGTCTAGTATTTCCAAGATGATGGTGTTGATGTGAACCATGACCAGCCTTTTAAAGCACTTCATGGCTACCGACGTGAGTGCTATGGGGCGGTAGTCATTTAGGCAGGTTACCTTCTCTTTCTCGGGCACAGGGACTATGGTGATCTGCTAGAAACTTGAATGCAGGTATTACAGACTCTGCCAGGGAGAGGTTGCCGTCCGACGGTAAAATAACAATGAGAGCAATATGCATGAGGTAAGCAGAGGTAAAGGCGCTCCACCAAAGTAGAGGCAGGATGAAGCAAATCACAAGCGATACATGTAATAATCTATAAAAAAAAATGGTTATATAATGGCTAATGGTATTCCTGGTACCATATGCTTGAATGCACAACTGAAAATGAAAAATAAGAAAGTAAAGTTTTGACTAAATGTCATCAGATTTCAAAATAACATCATAGGCCATGGCATGTCCAGGTCATTTTGAATGGGGTGGCCAAGGTGGGGCACAGACCCATAAAATGATGAACTTAATCGATGCAAGGTGGATTTTTTTTCAATATATTTTTATGATGATTTTTATGATGGTTCAACGCGTGAAATGCTTCAGCTTAGGTTTGGTACAATTCCCTGTTAATCAATTCCAACGTTTTGTTACAGTGTTTGCGTTCAAAGTCAGATTCTATACAAGGGTATTAGCATACAGGAGTAAATTCACTTGTAATTGGCATCCAGAGTGTGAATTATAACGTTACTTTCAGGGGGGTCTCTATTTTTTTATCGGACCTACAAAGGTCGAAAATTTGTTATGGGCTTTATAGTGAAGATGTAATTTAACTGTAAAAATCTATTACATGTAAATGTGTCATGATGAACACAACCAGTCTTGATTCAAAATGTAGGTTAAGTAGGTTACATGCACACGATCATCTACTCCACTGGGCACCCGCCATTTGAATGGAAATGGACATCTATTACAAACACCATAAGTTTAATGACGTTCAGACTACAAAGTGGCGTATATTCATGGATAAAAAAAGAAACAATAAAAAAGAAACAAAAGTATAAAATGATTTCTCATTCCTATCTATCGTGTTGATTTCATACGGTTTTCGGCCAGACAGCATCAGATACATGGGCTACACATTAAGACAGAGGGGCGGTGTTTCGCTCGCTCGGATGCTTTCTCCAGTGAGATTGATGAGTCTTGCTGTTCGTGCACATCTTGGTAAAAATGCATATCATTTATATAAAAATATATTCATAGCCGACCTATTAGATAAGATCATTTCTGGGGGGGGGGGAGAGGTGGCACTAAGTGGCCACTCCCTGGACACGCTACGGATCGTAGGATTGGATTTTCTGATACGAAGTCATGGTGGTATGGTGGCATATAGTGGTGCATTGTGATCAAGAACAGATAAAGAAAATATGAGATCCCTTAAAAAAATAGAGCTTGGTTTTAATGTGGCACATTTACTACAAGCACAGATCCAAACAGGTGTTTATACTCACAACTCCTGGTATTTCACAGGCGGTCTCACGGTTGTTCTGCTCGGGGTCACAGTAGATCCTGAGTTTCATGATCTCAAACTGTTAAAGATAGGAATCATTCATGAGTCTGGGGGAAAAGCAATTCTTCCCTAACAGTTTTCTAATGATTAATGAGTCATACGTCTGTATCGTCACTGTACCATGATGTTATTTCTTTAGACTTAAGTGACAACTTCATTATATTTGCGATAGTTTTATGGGTTTAAAAACAAATCCAGATACATTCTGGTTGCACGTCTCAAATTTGCTTTAAAAAAAAGTTTGAAGACTGTAAAATAGATTGTGTCAAACCAATTAAAACACAACACCATTATGATTGATTGCAGGTTAGCATGTTTGGCACACCAATTATCAACATGGCCAAATAAAGACTAAATAAGACGTAGAGGACAGAGAGGATCTTCATGCCAAGATTGTCTAATCTAAGGTCAGTATTTTTCAGAGGAAAATGCAGACCCTTGACCCTTGAAATCCTACTGTTAAACAGTTAGACCAGTAGAGGTTCAAATGTGATCCAATATAAACAGTTGTCTTGCTCAAAGAGGCACAAATGCAGGTTGTGAAAATGTTGTCTCTTGATAAACTTACTGGTACAGTTGTCTCTTTGCTGACATACTTTCCGATCTGGGTCTTCCCATTAATGAAGATACCAACAGGAGGTTCCAACGGCAGGGTTTCAATTTCCAGGTCATCAACATACAGGATAACATCTTGCTCAGTGACCAGTAGCCTAAACTGGTGCCAGTTCTCATCAAATAGTTTCTATTTGACCAAAAAAGAGGATAAGGAATTATTATGTATACATGTATACGCCGTATACCCACTTTTTTCAGTGGGCTTGAGGTATAGGCCTACTCACGTCTTACATATTAATCCCCACTGATGCGTATCAGAATATTATAGTATTATAGGCCTACGCTGTATCAATTATGTAGGGTGAATTCAGAAAGAATGGGACATCATATAAACTGTGACAGCTTAATCCTGAACCGTTTATTTATTGGTCAGACAAGAGAAAATCTAAACTACTGTTACCAAGCCTTTGCAGAGAAACCGCATTAACAAAATCACATCACTTAATTTGTGTGACATCGTAGAGGGGGGGCAGAGCAAGCTTCAAACAGGAAGCTCACACCAGTGAAGCACACGGTAAGATCAGTGACATCTCTTTTTTTCTGTTTTGATGTTAAGGTTATAAAACTGACATAAATAATGCACTGTGACAAATTGTGATGTAAATGTGCATTCTATATACTGGTGCATCAAAATACATTTTAAAAAGTTGTCAATATTATGTTTACATTTTTGAATTCAGTCAATTCTGTTGATGTCCCGCTTTACCAACCATAGCTAGCTAAATTAGGACAGCATGGAATAGCTAAAGCGGGACAGTCTTATAGGCTTTTGCAATGGAGGAAAGAGATCCAGTCTACATTAGGGAGGGATCCCCTGTACTTAGGTTAGGCAGGGCTCTTGTTCTTGTAGTACTATATCCTGTTATTAGTATTGTTATTTGAGTGAATTCAGAAAAAGCGGGACTGTGTGCATTTCCATCTTCTGTAACCTCTTCAGACATCTATCCAACATATTAGCCGAACACCAGTGGAGGCTGCTCAGAGGAAAAAGGGGAGAATCCTCCTCCTCAGTGAGTTTCATAAAAATATATAAATAGTGAAACAGTAAAAAAGTTATACTTTTTATGTAAAAACTATACTAAATATAATGAACAAAAATATAAACGCAACATGCAACAATTTCAAAGATTTGACTGAGTTACATATAAGGAAATCAGTCAATTGAAATAGTTTTGTTAGCTGCTAATCTATGGATTTCACATGATTGAAAATACAGATATGCATCTGTTGGCCACAGATACCTTAGAAAAAGGTATGGCATAGATCAGAAAACCGGTCATTGACCATAATTTGCCTCATGGAGCGCGACACATCTCCTTCACATAGAGTTGATCAGGCCATTGATTGTGGCCTGTGGAATATTGTCCAATTCCTCTTCAATGGCTGTGCGAAGTTGATGGATACTGCCAGGAACTGGAATACACTGTCGTACACGTCGATCTAGAGCATCCCAAACGTGCTCAATGGGTGACATGTCTGGTAAGTAGCAGGCCTTGGAGGAACTGGGACTTTTTAACTTCCAGGAATTGTGTGCAAATCCTTGGAACATGTGGCTGTGCATTGTCATGCCGAAATATGAGGTGATGGAGGCGGACGACTGGTTCGACAATGTGCTTCAGGATCTAGTCACGGTATCTGTGCATTCAAATTGCCATTAAGAAAATGCAATTCTGTTCATTGTCCGTAGCTTATGCCTGCCCATACCATAACCCCATCGCCTCCATAGGGCACTCTGTTCACAACGTTGACATCAGCAAACCGCTCGCCCACAATACGCTATACACGTAGTCTGCGGTTGTGAGGTCCGGTTGGACGTACTGCCAAATTCTCTAAAACGAATTGGTCGAGAAATTAAAATTCAATTTTCTGGCAACAGCTCTAGCGGTTATCAGTTATGATATGAAGTTTTGGCTTGGAAAAGTGTTTTGACCTGGTCACAGACAGCTGATGTGTTGTGCACTGAAGTCCATAAGCGACTGGAAAATGTGAGAGGAGGAGATCACATAGATGCTAGAAGGAATCATACAATGAAAATAATTAATGCTGTTTGTATGTGGCTGTTATGAAAGTGAACTGTGTTTGCGTTCTCTACACCTGTGCACCAATGTTGTAAACTTTCATCCGTAGGATTGGTTGTAGCAACCTCATGATGGGTAGTGACCTAAACCTATCGATGTTACAAAGAGCTGGGTGAATGTAATATGAATGACATTCATCCAATATGCTGCAATATAAATAAGGCTATGCTCATAGAAAAAATGATCGTCCTCCTTCATTTTAAACGGCACCGACCGAAACTGCCAAACACATGATACATTGCTGAAATTCTCAGATGATTGCTAATCACACACAATTGAATTGTCATTGAGGTACAATTAGGCTATAATGGTGTCCCAGTTTATCTAACCTGCTGTCCTAGTCTACCAAATGTGAACTGAAAATATGGTTTTGACTCAGTGTACACAAATGGGTGTGTCTTCCCTCCTGTGAATTAGATATCAACATGTTGTGTGTGTGTGTGTGTGTGTGTGTGTGTGTGTGTGTGTGTGTGTGTGTGTGTGTGTGTGTGTGTGTGTGTGTGTGTGTGTGTGTGTGTGTGTGTGTGTGTGTGTGTGTGTGTGTGTGTGTGTGTGTGTGTGTGTGTGTGTGTGTGTGTGTGTGTGTGTGTGTGTGTGTGTGTGTGTGAGAGATTAGGAAACATCTTGAGGATTTTGAAACTGTATCATGTGTTGGGCTAATATGTATGAATAAGTATAATATGAAAGAGGTTACAGAAGACTAAATGCAAAAAGATGCATACTTATTCCTTATTCACCCTAGTACAATAGAGAAATCATGCACAAAGTAGCCTACACAACTGCAAAGCATGTGAAATACATTCACATCTGCCCCATACGCATAGCTAGTTCCAGCAGAATATCAGGCAGCAATACCTCTCAGTTCATAGACATCAAGACACATGGAGCAGTTCACAGAATTTAACGACATTGGTAGCCGGTAATGTAGGAAAGACGTTTCAACTTATAATATCTACCAGTAAATGCTAAGGCAACAATGGACAAAATTAGGTATGGAAAAAGTTGTCTGACAGTCTTTGTTGAATCTTTGTTTGATTGAACTTTTCTAAAGGTTTTCCTCAAAAACCTTCCCAATCAAATGTAGACTACCAAGTAGGCCTACCTGGTAGAATGATATCAAGATGATTTGTACAAATCTGGAGGGCATTTGTTTTGCAAACTCAATCACTGTAGGCTTACAATGTACAGTACAGAACCACAAATAGCCAAATGGTCTCTTGCTAGGTGCGCAATTGAATTAATAGGGGACTATATTTTTGTATATTATTTTTACTCAAAAATAGTCTCCTGGTGTGGTTTTAGCAATGTTGTGGACTTAGGACATCCACATCTTTTCTTGTTTTATATTTTATTTTGAGAGTGAAAACCTGAAAAAATAATAAGGAAACTCGTAAAAAACTATAGGAAAATGTGAGTATACCCACTTCTCCAGGTACCACTACACCACTGTACAAAGGTTAACAAGGACTAGGAAAATCTAACAAATTGGCAACTATTGAGTGCAATGGATATTTGAATTATTGTTGTGCAATCACAAAACACTGATAGAAAGAACATTGAAGAAACAAAGAATAAAGAACTTCACATGTAACAAAGACACAGAGCGCAGAAAAGCCTCAGCTTTAGTACTTCAGTTGTCTTTTTTGTTAAAATCACTAAGGTTAGAATTGAAGGAATCCAAGACACTCAGCTCAGGCAGCACAATTCGTGCAAAAATGTACAAAAACAATTACAGCAGATTTTGTGCATTTTTGTGTTCATTCTTGAGAAAAGACACACTTTCGTGTGACTTCATTCACAGGAAAATACATTTTTGGGGGGGCAAACTTCCAAACAATCTTTTGAAAGTTATTAGAGTGCATTTTACATTTACATTTAAGTCATTTAGCAGATGCTCTTATCCAGAGCGACTTACAAATTGGTGCATTCACCTTATGACATCGAGTGGAACAGTCACTTTACAATAGTGCATCTAGATCTTAAAGGGGGGGGGGTGAGAGGGATTACTTATCCTATCCTAGGTATCCTAGGTGCATAATGGGAAATGGTGTTCTACACTACCTTTTTTTGTGGCCCACATTTATTTACAGTACCAGTCAAAAGTTTGGACACACCTAGAAAACAGTTTTGGTATTAATACATTTAAAAAACAACGCAAGGCTAGTCTTATAATATAATTATTTCGGAGACAACCTGGTTGATTAACAATATTGCTTGTTTTTTTATATACAGTACCAGTCAAAGTTTTGGACACATCTACTCATTCAAGGGTTTTTCTTTATTTCTACTATTTTCTACATTGTTGAATAATAGTGACAACATCAAACCTATGAAATAACACATATGGAATCATGTAGTAACCCAAAAAGTGTTAAACAAATCCAAATATATTTGACATTCTTCAAAGTAACCACTTTTTGCATGATGACAGCTGTGCACAATCTTGGCATTCTCTCAACCAGCTTCATGAGGAATGCTTTTCCAACTGTCTTGAAGGACTTCCCACATATGCTGAGCACTTGTTGGCTGCTTTTCCTTCTCTCTGCGGTCCAACTCATCCATAACCATCTCAATTGGGGTGAGGTCGGATGATTGTGGAGGCCAGGTCATCTGATGCAGCACTCAATCACTCTCCATCTTGGTCAAATAGCCCTTACATGGCCTGGAGGTGTGTTTTGGGTCATTGTCCTGTTGAAAAACAAATTATATTCCCACTAAGTGCAAACCAGACGGGATGGCCTTATCGCTGCAGAATGCTGTGGTAGCCATGCTGGTAAAGTGTGCCTTGAATTCTAAATAAATCACTGACAATGTCACCAGCAAAGCACCCCCACACCATCACACCTCCTCCTCCATGCTTTACGAGGGAACCACACATGCGGAGATCATCTGTTTACCTGTCAAAAATGTTTAAATGTCAAATTTGTACTCATCAGACCAAAGGACTGATTTCCACCGTTCTAATGTCTATTGCTCATGTTTCTTGACCCAAGCAAGTCTCTTCTTATTATTGGTGTCCTTTAGAAGTGGTTTCTTTGCAGCAATTTGACTATGAAGGCCTGATCCCCGCAGTCTCCTCTGAAGAGTTGATGTTGAGATGGGGTCTGTTACTTGAACTCAGTGAAG
Organism: Oncorhynchus gorbuscha; assembly: GCF_021184085.1. NCBI lineage: Eukaryota > Metazoa > Chordata > Actinopteri > Salmoniformes > Salmonidae > Oncorhynchus > Oncorhynchus gorbuscha. The sequence goes on along the minus strand of NC_060178.1, from coordinate 81,478,702 downwards.
CATTTATTTGGGCTGCAATCTGAGGTGCAGTTAACTGTAATGAACTTATTCTCTGCAGCAGAGGTAACTCTTGGTCTTCCTTTCCTGTAGTGGTCCTCATGAGAGCCAGGTTCATCATAGCGCTTGATGGTTTTTGTGACTGCACTTGAAGAAACTTTCAAAGTTCTTAAAATTTTCTGGATTGACTCACCATGTCTTAAAGTAATGATGGACTGTCGCTTCTCTTTGCTTACTTGAGCTGTTCTTGCCATAATATGGACTTGGTCTTTCACCAAATAGGGCTATCTTCTGTATACCACCACTGCTATGTCAAAACACATCTGATTGGCTCAAACGCATTAATGAATGGCGATAAATGCTCAATCTGAAGGGTTTCACAGCCCTATAATAATGATACAAGGTATATCACCTTAAAAAGGGTTTATTTACAATCTATTTTGGTATATGATGTTGGGAATGTTGGTATTGGAGAGTCTGAAATGAATTACATTCCCTAACCCTAAGCTATGTTCAATGTCAGCAGCAATTTCCAGTAAGAAATGCTCTGTCTGAAGCCATTCGGCTATGGGTTTCACAGCCCTGTAATAATGATACAAGTTATATCACCCCTGGGATATAACATGTTGGGCAAAGTGGTGTAGAAGAGTCTGACATATAACCCCTAACTTGAGTTCAGTCTTTGCCAATGAGAACCAAGATTCTAGGCCGTAGAAAATCCTACATCCATCTCATTAGATCAGAACAGGATGGATGAACAGTGATTCATATTACTGATTTGCATCCTAAAAATGGATAGGTGTGTTTGGCTGCATAACACACTTGCATTATGTGTCTACCCATATGATATGGATCATTGTCAGGTTATTAGATATATAAGCTTCAGTAACAGAATAACACCACGGTTGTAATAACACTTTAAACAGGTACTTTGTAAATGTGTAGAATGTGTTTGTTTTGGGTCCACACTGGTAAGTTAACTTATGTAAATGAGACAGTCACAGAGGATTTTCTTCTGAATAACTGGTCAGGGCATTGCACTGATCACACCTGTAGTGACTATTTCTATCCATCACGCTCATTGTTGCTTATCCATTGTTCACAAGATATATCAATGTAATTATACCCAACACTGGCTATATCAATGTAATTACACACAACACAATGTTGAAAAACAGATTGCTTCCCACCACTAGATCACATAACTCGACGTGAGCTGGAAGTGATCCCAACGCTGCCACCAATGTAGCGGAAGAAAGTGAAACCTGCAACAGGGATTCTAACCAGGGCTCATACGTGGCAAAGTGAGCCCTAACAGGCTGACTACACCGCTCGCATTGCAAAATCAATTTTGATATCTATATTATTAAATTATTGCACCCACACTGCTCGCGCGCACCAATGAGCGTCTGCGTTGCCAAGGGCTAAAATAGAAGTCAGTTCTATTTGTGACGCAGATCGCGCTGCGTCCTGCCTCTCCCATCTCCTCATTGGTTTATAGAAGCAGGTACCCACGTGCCATCTCCTCATTGGTTATACCCAAGTGGGTGACTGAAAAACGAACGTGGTCAGTGGCGGTAATGCACCTAATTTATGGAAGTTGCCAATCGTGATAGAAAGTCAAGAGAAGAAAAATCCTAGAAGGAGGAGAGATGACTAGAAACGATTCGATTGACTGTTTTATGTGTGGATTAATTGTCAGAGTAGAGGACATTGTGCATTTCAAGTAAAATAACAACTTAATGTTTATATCCCAGGACAAATTAGCTAGCAACAGCAAGCTAGCTAAATAGGACAAATTAGCTAGCAAGTGCAAGCTAGCTAGCTAAATTGCCATAAATGTTTCATGCTTTTCAACATGTCCCCAAGTGAATGTAATTGGTTCAGAGTTTGTTTTGATATTTTAACCTGTGTGTCGTGATTGCTTTTGGTGTGGGGGGACAAAATAAATGTATGCATGATGGCACACGTGCACAGCCGGTTTGTGTTCCATGTAATGGCCATTGCATGAAAGCCTAGTAGGCCTCTGGACACAGGCAGTAGGCCTACAATGCTGGCGTATGTCTTGTTACAATAGCCTAAGTATATAACATGAGTGACACGACCATAATAATCATCATGAAACAGCCTTGGAAATGCCATAAGTGTAAGCCAACATAATTCATTATTTTACATTAACCTGATTAATAAGTATTGGCGTCCCGTCAACGGGACAGTTGCAAATCATGCAGTGCGTTATGTCAAGATCGCAGATTTTAGAGAAACAACAAATGTCCGTACATGTAAGTGTCTTATATCGTCTGAAAGCTTAAATTCTGCACTGTCCAATTTACAGTAGCTATATCTGCAGAAAAAAATGCCATGCTATTGTTTGAGGAGAGCTCCTAACAACAAACTGTTTTTTCACCGTGATACGTTTACGAATAAATTCACCGCTGAAGGTGAAATGTGTACTTACATTCTAAAATCGTGCTCTGATTTATCATCAAAAGGTCCCAGAGATAACATGAAGTGTCGTTTTGTTAGAAAAATAATTTTTCATATCCTAAAAAGGTCCTAGCATGCACGATCGATTTTGTAACTCCATTCATTCAATTTGCAAAGAAAGGAATCTGTGAAAATCTCACCCTAAACGTTGTTTCAACAAGTCAAATCACAATCGTGTCTATTCGTCAGAGATCCTAGAAGGTAAGAAGACTTTAATATTTCATTAGGGGTGTAGTATATCCTATAGGACACCATATTTGGTCAGAGAGTGATGCCTTCATGGCACGCCGATGACGTGGGCGGCCATTACTTGAACAGCTGTATCTGTGTCAAATAAGCACCAATCGGGATCAAACAAAGCTAGCTAGATAGCCAATGAGCTGGGCTTTACGGGAGTATCTGGAAACCATGTATTGTTGTTAAGACGTTAGTTTTTTTATATAAATAAATATGGGACACAAAAAATGGCAGTGTAGAACATCATTGCCCAAAATGCACTGCTTCAATAACTTTCAAAAGATTGTTCCGAAGTTTGTTCCCCAAAAATGTGTGTATTTTCACACAAATTAAGCTACACAAAACGCACAAAAACACACAAAATCTGCTAAAATACTTTTTGTACAAATTGAGTGTGAGATTGTGTTGGCTTAGGCATGTTAGGAATACATTTTAAAGTAGGCCTCAGCTAGCATATGGCTATTAGGAAAACTTTGGATGATTTCAAATAGTCTGACATGGTGACTGCTCTAGGAAGTTTGATAATCTGACCATATGATGATTATACATGATTATTTCAATTCTCTACATTCCATTCTTCTCATGTCTTCAATCCCCCACCTCCTAATCCTCAAATAGTCATTTTCTTGAAAATGTTTATTTGGAATATAACAGCACCAATGTAGTTTTCTGGCATGTCAATAGTATTATGGATACTAATAGTAATATCATTCATGTGTGCAATAATACACCATATCACAGTGCTAACTTTTCTATGAGCTCTCTCTGTGTTATATTGACTTTATGAATTATTCATCTGCATTAAAGATGTTAATGTTAATTACCAGTTCAGATGAGAAATGAATGAATGACTTAGACAGACTATTTTTGTTTCTCTTTTCCTTTTTTCTTTCCATTGAGCATTGGTAAAGTACTATCATGTCATATGTCTGTTTTGGTGATTTGGAAACCAATCACTCATGATGTTCACATACCTTGGCAGGTTCTTGTTGAAAGACCACTTTCTGAGTACCACTTGGTGCTACACTGGTTGTGGTGAACATGATATTGCGTTCAAATCCATTTAGTGTGACTGCCATTTGTGGTTTCCCGTCATTGGTCTGTATCCTCCAAAGGTCCCACTCTTCCCTGATCAGAGACCCCTTGTACCTCAGTGTGGACACAAAGACATAGGAGGGAGGCAGGCCATCTGGAAACAAGTTCCTGTGGGCCAAAAATAAAACAATCAGTCAATCACATCACTATAAAACAACCAGAGTGATGTGTACCAGAGAGATATAGTAGACTTAGCAATACAGACATGGCATGATGTTTTAAGCTTACTTTGTGCTTTCACTCAGGTCAACACGAGATGTCACCTGAAAGGCCTTGGCCCCATAAAAAGACCCTTGAGTTTTTTTTACTTTTATAGCCAAATCCAGATAATGTAGAATATCGAAGCCCTTGACATCACCGCTTTCGACTGGGATTCTGCTTGGACAAACAGTCTCTGAAATGGAGCGAATAAGAGAGTTTTGAATGAAATGTACAAAAATACAACATGGCAGAGTGTGTTTTTTTGTGTGGCTGGTTGAACACCACAAACAAATTTTCATAGAAGCGCCACCATTCTTTGCTCAGGTTGGGCTGTATGTTCATTTAGAGTGAATCCATGGAACACAATAATTTATTTCATTTGGCCTGGACGCCGAAGTATTAAAATCTGTAATAAAATACATTGGCATGGGACACTGGACATTTTGCAAATATGCAGTCTGGCTAAAGAACATCCCTCTCATTGGAAAAAAACAGACAGAATTTGACCATGACACCCAGACCCTAAACACACATCTTAATTATTAATAGGACTTGCGAAAGCAAAAGTGCCCACTTTAAATATATATATTTAGAACGCTACTCCTCTATATCATTTAAGCTAAAACGCCATCCAAACATTCAAATGTGTAGACTGTCTGGAATATTACGCTATCATACAATTTTTAGATAACATCTATAATTTTAAACTATACAACGTGTTTGTCCTCATCCACTTAAAATAAGATTTTGTCAGCATTCTAAAGGTTCCATTCTTAAAAACTCCCTTGACCTATGCCAAGTAAACAATTCACGAGTTGCACGTTTCAGCACAATATTGTTTTGAATGTCTGTTTTGGGACTGATGCCCAGCTGAGCATTCTACTCAATGTAGTGTCAGTGCTGATGAAGATTTTGTCTAAATTGCATAACCGTGGCTTAGGAACACAATGACATTTCAAAAGGAGGCAAGTAATTAGTAGGATAAGCTGTTGTCATCATTGCGATGTCACCAGATTGACTTTAGATGCAGTAAAACTTTAGCTACCTCACTAAGACTGAGGGGAGAGCACCAGAATTTTTGCTAGCTAACATTAGCATTGATAGCTATTTCTGACTAACTTTGCTAGCTCATGGCAACATTGCCATTTCTCTAAAGAAAACTTGACGACATCATAATGGCTGCAAAGTTTTTTTCTACTAATTATTTGTCTACTTTAGCAAAGTCATCGTATTTCCAGGCCACTATAGTGTACTTTTGAGGAAACAGTCATTAGAACCCGTTCAGAAAGACTGAGCATTACCCATCAGCCGGACATAAATATGCTGCAGCATCTGTAGATCACTGACAGTGGCAACGACGCAACCGAGTGACAGAGGTGCAACCCATAAATACAACTTTTGACACAAATCAGCTACTTTGACCACTTTCCCAACAAGTTAGACATAGAATGTATAACATCTTAGTAAATGTCTCTGCTTTTCAAATTTGGAATCAGAACAGAAATATCTTCTTCCAATCAAATGTTACAAATGTTTTAGTAACCACATCAACTGCATTTCTGTCAACCTATACAAACAACTGACATTTTGACACATCTTTCAACAAGTTGGACAAAAACTTACATGGTATGCAATCTTAGTTTACTTCTCTGCTATTCGAATCAGAAAAGACTTATATTCTACCAATCAATAGGTACTACTGTTTTAGTAACCACATCAACATTTTACATTTACATTTTAGTCATTTAGCAGATGCTCTTTTCCAGAGCAACTTACAGTAGTCCATTCATCTTAGATAGCTAGGTGGGACAACCACATATCACAGTCATAGTAAGTACATTTTCCCTCAATAACGTAGCTATCAGCAAAGTCAGAGCTAGTAAGGGGGGAAAAAGTAAAGTGTGAGTGTTAGTTCACGAAAGGCATTTTATATTAAAAAACATTTTTAAAAAGGGGGTAGCTGCCCTCCTGTAGGGGTGGTAGGGCCAAGAGTCCAGAGGTGGCAGAACGGAGTGTTCGGGTTGGGGTGTAGGTTTTGAGCGTAGCCTGAAGGTAGGGAGGGGCAGTTCATCTTGCTGCTCCGTAGGCAAGTACCATAGTCTTGTAGTGGATGCGAGCTTCGACTGGAAGACAGTGGAATGTGCAGAGGAACAGGGTCACATGGGAGAACTTGGGAAGGTTGAACACCAGGCGGGTTCCAGCATTCTTTATAAGTTACAAGGGTTTGATGGCACAAGCGGGGAGCCCAGCCAACAGCAAGTTGCAGTAGTGCAGATGGGAGATGACAAGTGCCTGGATGAGTCACTGCCTTGATGTTTGTAGAATACAACAGAGTATTGTCCAGGGTCAGGCCAAGGTTCTTTGCACTCTAGGAGGGGGAAACCGTGGAATTGTCAACTGTGATGGAGAGGTCTTTGAGCAAACAGGCCTTCCCTACAAGTCATCAACTAATTTCATGAAGCTAACTTCCCACTGTTGAATTAACTGCCACAGAACTTACATACATTTCAAATGATAGGTTAGGGAAAAGCGCAATGAATAGTGTCACTTTCTAGGATGTCAATATAAATTAATGCATTTATGGTTGTTTCAAAGTTTGTCTTGCCTTTTAATAATTATATAGTCCTTGTCAAAAGTTTGGACACACCTACTCATTCAAGGTTTTTTAGAATAATAGTGAAGACATCAAAACTGTGATATAACACATATGGAATCAAGTAGTAAGTAAAAAAGTGTTAAACAAATTTAATTAATTAATTAAAATATTTTCAATAATATTTTAGATTTTAGATTCTTCAACGTAGCCACACTTTGCCTTAATGACAGCTTTGCACACTCTTGGCATTCTCTCGACCAGCTTCATGAGGTAGTCACCTGGAATACATTTCAATTAACTGGTGTGCCTTCTTTAAAGTTAATTTGTATAATTTTTTTCCTTCCTAGTGCATTTGAGCCAATCAATTGTGTTATGACAAGATAGGGGTGGTATACAGAAGATAGCCCTATTTGGTAAAAGACCAAGTCCATATTATGGCAAGAACAGCTCAAATAAGCAAAGAGAAATGACAGTCCATCCTTACTTTAAGACATGAAGGTCAGTCAATCCGGGAAAATTTCAGGAACTTTTAAAGTTTCTTCAAGTGCTATGATGAAACTAGCTCTCATGAGGACCGCCACAGGAAAGGAAGACCCAGAGTTACCTCTTCTGCAGAGGATAAGTTCATTAGACTTACCATCCTCAGAGATTGCAGCCCAAATACATGCTTCACAGTTCAAGTAACAGACACATCTCAACATCAACTGTTCAGAGGAGATTGTGTGAATCAGGCCTTCAGGATTGAATTGCTGCAAAGAAACCACTACTAAAGGACACCAATAGGAATAAGAGACTTGCTTGGGCCAAGAAACACGAGCAATGGACATTCTACCAGAGGAAATCTGTCCTTTGGTCTGATGAGTCTAAATTTGCGATTTTTGGTTCCAATCGCTGTGTCTTTGTAAGACGCAGAGTAGTTGAACGGATGATCTCTGCACATGTGGTTCCCACCATGAAGCATGGAGGAGGAGGTATAATCGTGTGGGGGTGCCTTGCTGAGCTCAGCATTCAACACCATAGTATCCTCAGAGCTCATCACTAAGCTAAGGATCCTGGGACTAAACACCTCCCTCTGCAACTGGATACTGGACTTCCTGACGGGCCGCCCCCAGGTGTGGAGGGTAGGTAGCAACACATCTGCCATGCTGATCCTCAACACTGGAGCCCCCCAGGTGTGCGTGCTCAGTCCCCTCCTGAACCCCCTGTTCACCCACGACTACATGGCCAGGCATGACTCCAACACCATCATTAAGTTTTCAGACGACACACAGTGGTAGGCCTGATCACCGACAATGACGATACAGCCTATAGGGAGGAAGTCAGAGACCTGGCCGGGTGGTGCCAGAATAATAACCTATCCCTCAACGTAACCAAGACTAAGGAGGATATTGTGGACGACAGGAAAAGGAGGACCGAGCACGCCCCCATTCTCATCGACGGGGCTGTACTGGAGCAGGTTGAGAGCTTCAAGTTCCTTGGAGACCACATCAACAAGAAACTAGAATGGTCCAAACACACCAAGACAGTCGTGAAGAGGGCACGACAAAGCCTATTCCCCCTCAGGAAACTAAAAAGATTTGGCATGGGTCCCGCAGAGTGAAGGAAAAGCAGCCAACAAGTGCTCAGCATATGTGGGAACTCCTTCAAAACTGTTGGAAAAGCATTCCAGGTGAAGCTGGTTGAGAGAAGGCTAAGAATGTGAAAGGCTTTTATCAAGGCAAAGGGTGACTACTTTGAAGAATGTAAAATATAAAATTAATTTTAATTTGTTTAACACTTTTTTGGTTACTACATGATTTCAAATGTGTCATTTCATAGCTGTGATGTCTTAACTATTATTCAACAATGTAGAAAATAGTAAAAAATTAATAAAAACTCTTGAATGAGTAGGTGTGTCCAAAATGTTCACTGGCACTGTATGTGTTATTGTTTTTACCATTGAAGACATACCACGGAAGTTGGTATGTGGTATGTGTATTGTGCACTTGTTATTTTGGGTCTCGTGTAGTGTTTTTACTGGTCTTGTCCTGTGTAGTTATTAGAGGTTTAAACCTCACTCTTTTGTTTGGGTTACATGCCTGTGTATTTTATATACGTGTTTGTTTTGGGATTCATCCCCGTGCATTTTTCATGACATGTATTTTTGGAGGGAGTAATAAAGGCCCCCTATTACGTATTCCTGCACATGTCTCTGATCATTATACAACGTGACAGTTAACTACTTTCCCAACAAGTTAGACAGAATCTTAGTCTACTTCTCTGAATTTAAGTCTAAACATAGAACACTTCTTCCACTACCACAAAAATACTTTCAAAGAGATAAAGCAAGTCCCACAATTGTTCTTAATGGAAGATTACCTTCTAGTCCCAGTAGGCTATTCATTTACAAGGGATCATACTTTTTATTGTTTGAATGTGGATACAACCTTTCAAAAAGGTACTGTTTTGTTCTGGGTGTTGTTCTTGATAAAACTCTTATTTTTTAGAAGTATTTTCAACATTCTTGTTATATCGACTACCATGACACCAAGTGCCAAAAGCCATGCACATACTGTACCCCTTTCAGTTTTACAAAGATTAGGTATAGGTCAATAAAAGTTTAACCTGGTGTTCTAGCAATTGCTTCCCTAACCTTCACCCTGAAGCAGTGACATCATGTTGACATGACTCTCTTGACACAGTTTGGCTTGTCATCCAACGCAGTCAACAACTTCAGAAAACATTAGATTCACAATCATTAGATCTTGAGAAAACATTACATTTCAAGACATTTCCTGTTTCTTAAGAGCTTGAATGTTTAGCAATGTGAAAACATGTTAAATCAACCAAAGGGTTTTTAGAGAACCACACCTTAATTTTGAACAACAGAAATGTCAGCCCCACCACTTGGTTTGTTATAAAGCTGAAGGATGGGGCTCATGAGAATCCCCATTTCTTCATTAGAAAATGCCTACCTTCACACAACTTCTGCCTTATGGTCTCACGGATCTTGGAAATAGCTTTATAGTCATCGACATAAAACACATAGGTGGAGGAGGGCTTGTTTCCAATAGCGTTCAACTCCTCCTCTTCCGTCTCAGATCCCACACCAATGGCAAATATTATTATTCCTCTTCTCCTGGCTTCCTCTGCTGCTGCTTTCACCTCATCTTGTGACTTTCCGTCTGTTAGGACCACAGCGATTCTAGCAACACCCTTAGGGCCTCGTTCAGACAGGTTAAATAGTTTGTCGCTAGCGAACTGTATGGCCGTCCCAGTTCTTGTGTTTCCCCCCATGTAGTCGATGGATTCCATGGCTCTGATGAGATCCTTGCTACGAAGGTGCTTCCCTAACGGGATATTTATGATTGGATCATCACTGTATTGGACCACACCGACCTGGGTGAACTTCTGGCCGATGTTAAAGCTTGTGGTGATGTTGACGAGCCATCGCTTGACTATTTCAAAGTTCACATCAGCTACACTCCATGAGCCGTCTAGGATAAAGACCAAATCGCTTGCAACAGTTTTACAACCTGTAAGAGAGATGATAAAGATGAGTGGTTTTACACAGCCTTGAAAAAAGATGAATGAAGAGTATTCACTTCTTATAAAGGAATGGCCTTTACCAATACAGTCCATAGAAAGCTTTCCTGAACATCCATTCTGCATTTATAGTAACAGTGAGCGATAATGGACACCATGCAATGGAAATGTGTCACATATAACGATGAAGACAGAAGCACTCTTACTGAATCTCATGTCCTCATCTTGTGCTGCACAAGACAAGTGAAGGAGCATGAAGCACAGACACGGCAAGACACAATGCATGGATCTGGTTTTGTACCGCATGATACTGAAGTACCAAACTCCAAATGTGCACCTATAGGGAAAGGGAAACAACACATGCATAGCTGAGATTGTCATTCCAATTATTCCTATCAGTTAACAAATCAATGAACTGCAGACTGTTTTTCTTACTCGTCACTGTTCTTACTTGAATTCCATGCAATGCATATCTTAAATATTTAAAGTAGACAACTGTGACAAACAATGGAGGGTCAGTATATTGCATTTGTTGTAAACAAGATAAAGCAACTTACAATGGAAAATAAGTCTGTGTTAGTGACAATGAAACATGGAAGAACATTCTGAAGTCTCTCTCTCTCTCTCTGTGAGTACTCAGAATACTTTTAGCCATACTTCTTTGTTTCTCTCTGGCTGCTTTAGGAAACTGTGTATTTCATTGCAGTTTCCAGCAAGTGAAAGTAAGAAACTGCAGATATACATGAAGCAGCTATGAATGAGGAACTGCACAGGAGGTTGGTGGCACATTATTTGAGGAGGACAGGCTCGCGGTAATGGCTGGAGTGGAATAGGTGGAACGGTATCAAACACATGGTTTCCATGTGTTTGATGCCATTCCATTCACTCCGTCCCAGCCATTATTATGAGCCTTCCCCCCCTCAGCAGCCTCCACTGAGGAACAGATATTGTACAGTATGCTCCATAGAAAGCATTTGTGATTTGTGGAAGGAAGGTAGGTATGGACTTTGGTATGCTCAGTCATTCCAACCAATTAACCTAAAGCAGTGGGTTTTCCTGAGACAATGACTAGACTTGGATAGGTCAATTCTGCAATGACCGAGATCTAACCCTCGTCCACCATATGTAACTGTGCTGTCTGTTTGTTGTCACAGCCATAACATGACTGGGTTTTTCCACTCTCTGACCCAGGATTTGAGGCACAGCTTAGTGAGGGGCCAAGCTGCCACGGTAGAGCCGGCCATTTTGTTCCGGCCCTTTCCCCCCAACCCGTCCTGAGCACCGGGGGAAGTCGCTGGAAAGCAACACTGTGACATGAGCCAGTCAGCATGGCTTTTCCCTCTATCGACTTCCCTCCGATCTGGATAATTCTAAATTTCTGCCGAAACCACATGGAATTCATTTACTGTGTCAGACAGTGAAATTCCTGCTCTGGATAGTGACCAAACACATGTAGTCATGACAAATGGATGGCAACCATTGTCCAAGAGATAAAGAGACCTGATTGGATGCCAAAGTTAATATGCTACTATACATTAGCGCTTGTTGGAGTATGCACCACCCGGGAATACATGCCAGAAAATTCTCTAAAATTACCCATTTTATTTTTTATATTTGTTTTATTTATTTATTGTTGAATTTTACCCCCTTTTTCTCCCCAATTCCATGGTATCGAATTGTTAGTAGCTACTATCTTGTCTCATCGCTACAACTCCCATATGGGCTCGGGAGAGGCGAAGGTTGAATGTCATGCGTCCTCCGATACACAACCCAACCAAGCGCGCATTCACCATATGGCTTTTTTCCCTTCTATGACCCACTCATTGACCTCTGATGTTATTGGGGCACTTTATAGCTCTCCACCTTGGTCAAGATGACAGAATGGCAGGAATAATGACTGGTGTGCAGTTATTATAACCCCCCCCCCTAGAAAAAGACAACATAACCAACATAAAGATTCTTCTGCCAGACATATTTCCTAAAACTTGAACCCAAAACATGACTCCCAATTCCTTGAGGGATTTAGAGTCTGAGTTATTCATCTAGTTTGCAGTAATACTGAGTACAATATTTATGTAATGCCTGGTGGGTTGCATCCAGCTGGACAAGGGAGTCGGGAAGCTCATGTTGAACAGCTGATTCCTCCTACTTTTCCAGAAAAGGTGCTACCAGAAGAGTTAACTAGACTAAAAACACAATACAGATTTTCTGGTTCCTCGATCTGGTTCTTACCCACAGTCTTTGATTGCTATTTTCTTCTACATCATAGAGCTGTTGTTAAGGATAAAAGTTTATGAATGGTTTTCACTACTGTAGGTGCACTAAATGGCTATTTCAAGGTTAGCACCTGCAGCCTTTTTTAAACTTAAAATGCTTTAATATTGCAGATAGATTGTAGCTTCCATCAATGTAATTGCCAGCATAATTTCCAATCCCCCATATAAGTCAAATGGTCTGAATACATTCTGAAGGCACTGTATAAAATGCAAAGGTTGACATATTAAACACAGTCATTTAAGACTGTAGGTATACAGTGGCTTCGGGAAGTATTCAGACCCTTTGACTTTTTTCACATTTTGTTAGGTTTCAGCCTTATTCTAAAATTGATTTTTTTTAAATGCTCATCAATCTACACACAATACAAAGCAAAAACAGGTTTTAAGAAATGTTTGCTAATTTATTAAAAATAAAAAACTGAAATACATACGTATTCAGAACCTTTACTCAGTACTTTGTTGAAGCACCTTTGGCAGCGATTACAGCCTTGAGTATTCTTGGGTATGATGCTACACGCTTGGCACACCTGCATTTGGGGAGATTCACCTGTGGTAAATTCAATTGATTGAACATGATTTGGAAAGGCACACAACTGTTTATATAAGGTCCCACAGTTGACAGTGCATGTCAGAGAAGAAACCAAGCCATGAGGTCGATGGAATTGTCTGTAGAGCTCCAAGACAGGAAAGTTTCGGGGCACAGATCTGGGGAACAGTACCAAAACATTTCTGCAGCATTTAAGATTCCCCAAGAACACAATGGCCTCCATCAATCTTAATTGGAAGAAGCTTGGAACCACCGAGACTCTTCCTACAAACTGAGCAATCGGGGGAGAAGGGTCTTGGTCAGGGAGGTGACCAAAAACCCGATGGTCATTCTGACGGAGCTCTAGAGTTCCTCTGTGGAGATAGGAGAACCTTCCAGAAGGATAACCATCTCTGCAGCACTCCACCAATCAGGCCTTTATGGTAGAGTGACCAGATGGAAGCTACTCATCAGTAAATGGCACATGACAGCCTGCTTGGAGTTTGCCAAAAGGTGCCTAAAGACTATCAGCCCATGAGAAACCAGATTCTCTGGTCTGATGAAACCAAGATTGAACTATTTGTCTTGAATGCCAAGTGTCATGTCTGGAGGACACCTGGCACCATCCCTACGGTGAAGCATGGTGGTGTCAGCATCATGATGTAGGGATGCCTTTCAGTGGCAGAGATTGGGAGACTGGTCAGGATTGAGGCAAAGATGAACGGAGCAAAGTACAGAGAGATCCTTGAAGAAAATCTGCTCCAGAGTTCTCAGGACCTCAGACTGGGGTGAAGGTTCACCCTCCGACATAATTTTTAGGGCCTTCCTCTGACACCGCCTGGTGTAGAGGTCCTGGATGGCAGGCAGCTTAGCCCCAGTGATGTACTGGGCCATACGCACTACCCTCTGTAGTGCCTTGCGGTCAGAGGCTGAGCAATTGCCATACCAGGCAGTGATGCAACCAGTCAGGATGCTCTCGATGTTGCAGCTGTAGAACCTTTTGAGGATCTCAGGACCCATGCCAAATCTTTTTAGTTTCCTGAGGGGGAATAGGCTTTGTTGTGCCCTCTTCACGACTGTCTTGGTGTGTTTGGACCATTCTAGTTTGTTGTTGATGTGGACCACAAGGAACTTGAAGCTCTCAACCTGCTCCACTACAGCCCTGTCGATGAGAATGAGGGCATGCTCGGTCCTCCTTTTCCTGTAGTCCACAATAATCTCCTTAGTCTTGGTTACATTGAGGGATAGGTTGTTATTCTGGCACCACCCGGCCAGGTCTCTGACTTCCTCCCTATAGGCTGTCTCATCGTTGTCGGTGATCAGGCCTACCACTGTTGTGTTGTCTGCAAGTTTAATGATGGTGTTGGAGTCGTGCCTGGCCATGCATTCGTGGGTGAACAGGGAGTACAGGAGCGGACCGGGCACGCACCCCTGGGGGGCTCCAGTGTTGAGGATCAGCGTGGCAGATGTGTTGCTACCTACCCTCACCACCTGGGGGCGGCCCGTCAGGAAGTCCAGGATCCAGTTGCAGAGGGATGTGTTTAGTCCCAGGATCCTTAGCTTAGTGATGAGCTTTGATGGTACTATGGTGTTCAACACTGAGCTGTCGTCAATGAATAGCATTCTCACATAGGTGTTCCTTTTGTCCATGTGGGAAAGGGCAGTGTGGAGTGCAATAGAGATTGCATCATCTGTGGATCTGTTTGGGCGTTATGCAAATTGGAGTGGGTTTAGGGTTTCTGGGATAGTGGTGTTGATGTGAGCCATTACCTGGCCTTTCAAAGCACTTCATGGCTACGGACGTGAGTGCTATGGGTCTGTAGTCATTTAGGCAGGTTGCCTTCGTGTTCTTGGGCACAGGGACTATGGTGGTCTGCTTGAAACATGTTCTGAGTAAAAGGTCTGAATACTCATATAAATGTGATATTTCATGTTTTAATTTGTATTAATTTAATAAAAACCTGTTTTTGCTTTGTCATTATGTGGTATTGTGTGTAGATTGATGAGGGGAAACTATTTAATCCATTTAAGAATAAGGCTGTAACCTAAAAGAATGTGGGAAAAGTCAAGGGGTCTGAATACTTTCCGAAGGCACTTTAACCTGCAGTCTTAAATGACTGTCTTTAACATTTGCATTTTAAACTTAATTGCTTAAAATAATGCAATAAAAAGTTATTCCATCCCAAAATCAACATCTGCTGTTCAGTATGTACTACTTTGCCAAAATAAGGTGGAAATGTATTACTGCCAAGTTCCTCAGGCAATGAGGGAAAAGCCAAAACATTATATCAACTCAAAAATCAAATAAAGTAATGACAACCATGAACCCTTATCATCACAGTGGACTGAACCACTTGGAGCCTGGGAGGGGTATTTCACTGTCAACATCTTCCTATTTTAGAATGATCTACAGGGGTTTACTTTTGGGATTGCCTAGCTTTTGTTTTGTTCACATATGTCACAACTGCAGAAACTCATGAAAATAATAAATGCAAGCCCCTGGTCTTGGTACCTCTATGGATTTTTTTCCCAAAACCTTTTTTGTCGGTTTACAAGGAGACTCAGACGAGGGCCCAGCAGAGTCAGTTGAGCTCCCAGCAAAGCTCAGTTGAATAATTCCATTAATTCTTTGCATATGACAGTGGGACATACAAGGGACTGATAACTCCTCTTAATGTCTTTAGTTTGCTACCTGCTGTCTGCCACTGCAGCAGCTCAGATCATAGGAATCTACACACTAGTAGATTATCACATCTATTGAGACATTGATAAGCACAAAGCTTCAGTGAAAGCTACAACACACTACAACACACCGAAACAAATTGCATGTCAACGATTTGAAATTGTACTAAAAGTCCATACTAATGATTTATCCAAAAAGGATGCAATGAGGTACTCCAACAGGTGTTAATTGCCTTACATTGCATTAAGCAATTTCATAATAAACCATTTTCAAACAAGAAACTATTAATTTAATCATTTCAACGTGAAACATTCATTAGCATACCGTAGATACACGTATTGTCATCAAAGTCCCTTTGAGACCCAAATTCAACAAGTGTACAAAATGTAGTTTTCACAAAATGGCAAAAGACCCCCCCCCAAAAAAAAAAGTTACCAGAGGTTAGTGGAGACAGAGTCCTCTTGTCAGTGTGTGCGGTCGCCTTCTCATAGGTGTCCAGTGGCCATAGCCGTGGCGATCTCTAGGCAGAAGAAGAAGCTGGGTTTGGGGAAGAAGTTTCAGCACTGCACCAAATGTTCCTCCTATGAGTGAAAGCCTCCCCTCTCCATCCACTTTCCATCTCTCTCTATCGCTCTCTCTTTTCCTCTCTCCCTTTCACTTGCTTTGCCTCTCTCCCCTCTCTCTTTCTCTCTCTCTCATTTGTTCCTCCCCTCTCTCTCTGTCCTTTCCGACTTTTTAACTGGCCAACAGCCACTCTCGATTATCCAGGCTTAAAGAGAGGCAGATAAGAAATATTGACAGACAGCCCCGTTCTGTCAGTGCCAGGGGAAAATAGTAGTAACAAGTACAGCATGCTTCCAAGCCGCTAAGGGTTTGGATTGTGTACGGTGGGTGAGGGTAGAAACATGGAGTCTGGAGGGTTCTGGGAGCCAGGGTGTATTATACATAAGGCTGCATGCGTTCCTTTCCATTGCTTTGTAGCCTAATTTCCAATGGGCCTCCATATCTCCATTGTCATCTCTCCATTGTCATCTCCCCATTATGTGGTCATGGAAGGGATTTACCAAGGTGGACAGCAGGAGATCATCTTCTACAAGTGAGCAAAGAAAATGGTGCAAAAAATGACTGTGAAAAGGTACCGTTCCTAGTACCCTTACAGCTGAAATTAATCAAAAATGTCAGCCAAATCTGTTATCAGTTGAGAATGTTGTTGTAGACGTTAGTTTAATCAAATCAGTTTGAGTTTCATAACACTGCACCATCCTGGCCTGATCAACAAATGAGACTCCGTTTTGGCTTTCTGCACCTAAGTATTGCAATGATTAACAGTGCCAGTTTCAGAATGCATGTAGAGGCTGTAATACTCTCAGTGCCGCCCAGAAGACACAATGTTAGGCCTGCAGAATGTAGATCTAATGAGTCTAAAAATACACATATTGTACACATCAAGATCACTTCCCAACCTGACCTACTAAGGGAACCAAAGACTCAGTGTAATATAAAGTGTAATATAACTAAGATAAACTGCACATTAAATGCTGTCCAGATGCTGTAGGAGGATATATGAATTCAAATATGATCGGCATCTCTTCGAGGAAAAAAGGTGTTTACGCTATTGATACACGCTGTTACATATGAGCTAAATAGTTAAAAACTGATGTAATAAAATACTGCTTACTGTTTTGACATGATTGTGTCATGATAGGGGGCATCTGTAAAAGATAAATGTCTAACATAACCCCATGAAGACAGCATGCTAATAGAGAGATCAATCATGTCAGAAACATGGCTGTTTTGTTGAAATGTTGATGACGGAATTTTACATAAAGTATCTAGCATACCTTTAGTTAGTTGTCAAGTCAACAGGAAATTGAGTGGTGCCCTGGAAAATGTTGTCAATTCATAGAAATGGTCTACTAACAGTACATCGCCCAAAAAATATAATCCAACAGAATATTTATTGTCACATGTAAGGGTCACCAGCTGATTGGTCAAAACGTTGTAGTGAGCTAATACATTTGTAGTAGGTGCTCAACGTAACAACATAGTCTGGGCTGTAGAGTGTAAGTGACTGAAATGACAACGTGAAGGTTGTAGGTGCATTCCCAAACTTGACCAGACATGCTACATTTTTAAGACTTCACAGCTTCAAGGGCCCCAATGAAACTTTTTAACTACTTTGTCTAATAAACAGGAAACTATTGAGACTAATTTCTTCCCAACACTTTGGAGAGTCAATATTAGCTTACATTTATCGGCAAGATGATGACATGTCAATTGAAATTCTCCTTACAGTAAATGTTAGGCTGAAATGGTGCACCTCAGATTTGCAGCTGTATATCCCTCTTGGACATGCTCTGATGGAATGGAGAGACGTGTAGAACAGGATTCTGTTTCTCCACATGATATGCCTCCATCACCTCCATAGCGATGGCATCATCACCCTCATCCTAAAGGAAACCACTGGAAACTCACAAGCACCATAAGCAAGTGTAGCAAGTATTGATGTTATACTCATCAAACACAAACCCATCATTAAATTGCCTGAAATAACATACAACCATCTTCCAGCTGCTCAGAGCACTCCAATATAGCACAGAGAGTTTCTTTGCAAAATCCATTAGACATGTTCTTGTTCTGAAGTCAAGCAGCAGAGACTTCCTGAATCAGACCTGAGATACCATGTGTCTCGGCGTACCCTGGTGGTACAGGGCCCACCTGTTGCCAGTCTACTGGACAAATGCTTAATCTGTGGTTTACACTGCCATGATGGATGACTTATCAACGGGAACACCTGGAAAACTAGAAAATCCCTGGGAGTCGTGTCGCTCTAACATTTTCGAAATGTGAAATGAAGGCTCTTCAACAGGAGTGTTCTGGCCCTGGTTTCCCAAAAGCATCTTAAGGCTCAAAGGTTCTAACAATGAACTTAGCCTCAAAACCCTCTTGAGTCGAAGCCTTTAGAGGGCGATATCTACTAAACTAACATATGGAATTGTTTTAAGAGGATCATACCATTTACTGTTATTACCCCATAGAAACGCATTGAATAATACTTTTATACGTGGAAAAACTGAAAGTCCAAAAATAAATCAAAATGAAACATGTTTTGAAGTGCCTATCCTATATCTGAGAGATATAAGAAAACTCAGGACAAAAAAAAGAAAAACATGTAGAGACATATTTTACCCCTGGAGTTTTGGCACATTCTATTCCCTATTCACTTCTATTACTTTGAACTTCCTGAATCTTGTGAAGCTTGTGGAGCAAAACAGCCAATGTCCGTTTTCGTGAGATTCTCAGCTTTCTGTTGTGGGGTCATATTAGGGTCAAACCGTTGACTCTACAGACGTTTTCGTGAAAAGTTACTCTAGTTACTCTCAGACAATCCTACAACGTCTGACAAACACTGATCTCATGAAGCGACTGTGTACTGCAAAGGCGAATTGCCAATACTGGCTCAGTGGATTGAGACACAGCCCATGCAAAAAAACAGGACGTCTCTGGCATAAACACATGGTTCTATTTAATAAAACGTGACGACATCAATGGTTTCAGCGCGTGTCAAACTGACACTCTCTCCCACTTTTCAGTTTCCGGGTCAAGGAAGGGAGGAGGACAGAGGAGTCGAGGAGAGGATAGGACTTTTGCTCAATTGAGAATCTCCCCTACTCTTCTTACATAGCCTGTAGTATACTTTGGATGGAAAGGCTGGTACTCCAACTGTAGAGAATACCCTCTCCCTCTTGCGATGACCACTTTTCCATCTTAATATAATTAATGACATCAATAAGATAATATTATTTTCCTCTTTTGCCCACATAATCCAGCCTCAGACATGTTGGAGTCATTGTACAATAACACAGGTAGATTTTGTTTTGTTGGCTTGTTAGTAATGTAAACCCATTCCGGCGGTTCTTCACGGTTAACTGAAGATGAAATAAAGCATGTTCCTCTCTTTAAACCTTAATATCACTGCCCTCAATTTGAACCTCACAATAACAAACCAGCTTCTTGCTATTGGCACGGTGCATCTGAGGAGTGGTAATGGTTTATAATTCCATGCAATAAACGGCAATTAACATGATCACTTGTGCGGTTGGCCACATAGATTAGTATGATGCTTTGCTGAGGCGAGTGATCAGGCTGACTGAGAAAGTGTGAGTGGAATAATAACAAGATTTTACATGGAGAGAATTGGCCAGGACAGAACAGAACATCCTCTGAAATGAAGGAACCCCACAGAGCAAAGTAGAGGAGAGCTCCGCTTCCGCAGCCCAGGATGCTGCAGGCCTGCAGCTACAGCTGAGGTGTCATCAAGAAGATGGGAGAAAAGGATGGCCACCTATGTGGGTCTCTCACAGGGATATCTAATAAACACACTGTAAAGAGGTAAACCGTTGACTCTACAGACGTTTTCGTGAAAAGTTACTCTAGTTACTCTCAGACAATCCTCTAACGTCTGACAAACACTGATCTCGTGAAGCGACTGAAGACAGGAAAGAGCCTCGTGTGCTCCCCCACAGGACCAGTTTCTCCATGTACACTACATAGTAACCCATTTGTATGTTAGGGCTGGATTCAATCTGTTTTGCAGAAGATCCGTGTTAAAATGTAAAGGTAATGCAGCAGTTACCGTGAACGCAGTCTCCACGAACACAGGAACATTGCCTTTAAATTTCAATCACTACAGTATAGCGAGGATCTTCCACAATACTTCTGCAATACGGATTGAATCCAGCCCTTAACCTACACCCAGGAAAGAGATCTGAGAAGAAGAAGAAGAAGAAGAAGAAGAAGAAGAAGAAGGAAGGAGGCATTAAATGATAAATATATCTTTTGATTGTATTTTGCATGTGAGCGAAAGACAAATTTCAAAACAGAAGCACATCCAACGCAGCTGTTAATTAATTCTCAAACATGAGAACAGACCTGTTGATGTTGTGGGAGTTATGATTCGTTTTCGTGTTTGTCTACAATCATAACCATATGTTTTCACTTAAAGATATGCAAGCAAACATCTTGTGAAATGTACAGGCATTGAGACATTGTCTCATTACAGAATTATAAATAAAACACATGGGACTCATGAATTTAACAAGCCTCAATCTACCAGATATAGAATAATGCATGTCATGTGATAACTGTCTAGGCCTGAAACACAATCAAAAACAGGCACACAATGTGTACTGTTCTTTTTTATTCACATTTATGTTCCAGATCTTTCCACTACAAGAGGTCGTTTTGTTGGTTACTTCATAATGAACCAACATTATGCCTTCTGGATGACACTTAACCCTGCTATTAACAAGGCATACAAAAACTTAATCAAATAACACATGACTTCACAACTGACATTAGGCACAGACTGACACAAACTGTTATTTTGAAAAGACATTTGACTATAACAGTATGCTGCTAGCCATAACAGTAACCATTGGCTAAGGGTAGCTGCATGCCAGATGAGTAATCATTGGCTGCTAGCCATAACACAAACCGTTGGCTATCAGTAGCTACTAGCCATAACAGTAACCATTGGCTAACATTAGCTGCTAGCCAAAAGAGCAACCAATGGCTAACAGTAACTGCTAGCTATAACAGCAACCATTGGCCAACAGTAACTGTTATTGATTTAAGTAGCTAGCATGCTTCAACAGAATTGTGATAAACACTTTGCTGAACAATTTGTGAATTACAATTAAGAATTGTACACTTGATTTTGTATTCTATAATAATATAATGTTCTCAATGATATATCATAATAAAAAATAACAGTGGAGGAATTGTTACAGTAAAATAAGTTAGTAAAAACGTTTTTTTGCTTTTATTATAAAGATCAGTGACATTTGAAGACAACTAGGCCCAGTTTAAATAAAATGTGTAAAATAAACTTTCAAATCAAGGAATTTTTACATAATATATAGCTATTGGTGTATTTTTCAAATGTTTTAAGGCCTACAGTACAAGTTTCTAGAGCAGATTTTTTCAAGAAAGTAAAATGGGTGAATCTCAGTCTTTTGCAGTGGAGATTGGATGCATATTTACATTGAAGCATTTTGACTTTGATTTTAATACATTTATTAACAAAAAATCTCCTCTCTCTCCCAATCCACCCCTCCCCCACTCCTCCTTTCAGGATACATCCATGAAGCTTGGTCAAAAGTTTCCTCTTTGCCTCTATGGGCGTCTTCTCAACCTCTGGGGTGCATTCTGATGTGATCCATTGGTTGTGTTGTTGTTTAGCAGAGCGCACCCAGTGGTCTGACACACACCTGGGACTCCTCGTAGTTCTGGGTGACCTCTTAGTCCAGGCCGGCCTACATGGCCTCTCTCGCCCTCTCGTCCTGGTGTGCCATTGAAGGCTCTACCAGGTCTTCCACGTTGGCCTGGTGGGTAAAGGAGGGGAAATGGCGGTTAGCTAATAGTGGGTAAATAATGACTGTACCTACCAACTACTACACAGCTTTGAGAGTTTGCAGTAGACTTGATGTTGACTTCCCATGTCCATGTGCATTGGAAGAAGGAAATTATTCAACATGCACCCTTCTACTTAACAAGAAACCAGCATCTGTTGTTACAGTATATAATAATTACAATAGAACTGGGCCTGTCAAAACTATTGTTGGGTTTCCTTTGATAAGCTGTGAATGATTATTCAGACGATAAAAAGGATGCAACGTGAAATGTAACGTTACCCTTTGCTCCCCGGTCTCTGATATAGCCAGGCAGGCCATGGCCCTTTGGTCCCTGGTCTCTGATATAGCCAGGTAGGCCATGGCCCTTTGGTCCCTGGTCTCTGATATAGCCAGGTAGGCCATGGCCCTTTGGTCCCTGGTCTCTGATATAGCCAGGCAGGCCATGGCCCTTTGGTCCCTGGTCTCTGATATAGCCAGGTAGGCCATGGCCCTTTGGTCCCTGGTCTCTGATATAGCCAGGCAGGCCATGGCCCTTTGGTCCCTGGTCTCTGATATAGCCAGGCAGGCCATGGTCCTTTGGTCCCTGGTCTCTGATATAGCCAGGTAGGCCATGGCCCTTTGCTCCCTCGTCTCCTTCGTCTCCTTGATCACCTGGGAACAAGACATAACGTTCTCAAAACATGAAGGACATCAGGAAAACCCATGAATTTACCACCCCAAAATATGCATGCCCCCGGGACTGAGCTGGTACACAGGAACACGTTGTCCATGTTGATTAACAACCATGTGTTACTGAGATCATTGCTGGATACATTTTAAAAAACGGCTTGTAAAATATTCTTCAATTTCATTAGCTTGGCTGGGGAATTGTACCATAAGTGTGACGTCATTGTTAGGCCCTAAAACAATACATTAGAATTCACCACAAGAACACACACAACGCCATAATTAGTTATGGCTACACATCTGCTTCATTCAACTTTTGGTTGACATGGTATTTCTTTTCATATTTGTAGGCAAATTAAGAGCCAGTTTTATTGTTTACTTTCAAACAAATACATATTGATGCACGTTATGACTGATCTAAACATACTGTCGTGGGCCCGATTCCAACCCTAGTGTGTAACTGGAACATCATTTTGCTTTTATGCACTTTTCTCTCTATGCCTATTCTGACCATGAATTTAAGCATGATAATAACGTTTTATTCACCTGGTATTCGTTTGGGGTGGAGATTGAATAAATTAAGGTGTGGCGGAGGTGTGTCTACAGATTTGCAGTATTCTGACCTTAACGTAATTCCATAATAATTCCACCAATAAAGCATCAATAGACGAGGGTATAGCCTACTATTGTACACTGTTATCCCTATTATAATTATGTGTACTAATCTTCCAACATTACCATGGGTTGAAGATGGTGGTGGCCCTTTTCAAAGCACTGTTTTCTTTCTTTCATGCATAAAGGCTCTCCAAACCTGTTTTTTATGATTCATAAATACTCTTCTAAAACTAAATAATGTATAAGATCAGAGTATCAATTGGTGCTGAAACAGAGACGAATATGCATATACTGCGTTTAGATGGCTTTCTTTCATTGATCCCTAATATCTGAACCTGTTCTCTCATGTCTGTGGGCTAAAATCTAACTAAAAGGTACACCGTATTTAAAGGGATGACTTAAGATAAAAGAATAAAGATAAATGAAAACCCTATTGAATGAAAATCTTTTGGCCAGCAAATGGGAGGGTTTTCAGTGGTTGAATTAAATGTATTCAGAGCGTGCAAGGTAGCCACACATGCAGAGCGTGTTACATGACTGAATAAGGTAAGAATACCAAATACTGAAAAGTGCGTAGGAAAGTTTTGTTAGCAAAGCGCCTTATACCACCCACCACTGCGACCTGTATGCTCTAGTTAGCTGGCCCTTGCTACATATTCGTCGCCAGACCCACTGGCTCCAGGTCATCTATAAGTCTTTGCTAGGTAAAGCTCCGCCTTATCTCAGCTCACTGGTCACGATAACAACACCCACCCGTAACACACGCTCCAGCAGGAATATCTCACTGGTCATTCCCAAAGCCAACACCTCCTTTGACCGCCTTTCCTTCCAGTTCTCTGCTGCCAGTGACTGGAACGAATTGCAAAAATCGCTGGAGACTTACCTTTCCCTCACTAACTTTAAACATCAGCTATCTGAGCAGCTAACCGAACGCTGCAGCTGTACATTGTCCATCTGTAAATAGCCCACCCAATCTACCTTCCTCATCCCCATATTGTTTTTATTTACTTTGCTGCTCTTTTGCACACCAGTATCACTACACACCATAATCTGCTCAACATCATCTGCTCATCTATCACTCCAGTGTTAGTCTGTTAAATTGTAATTACTTTGCTACTATAGCCAATTTATTGCCTTACCTCCTCATGCCATTTGCACACTCGCTATATAGCCTTTTTTGTATTATATTGTGTTATTGACTGTACGGTTGTTTATTCCATGTGTAACTCTGTGTTGTTTCTGTCGCACTGCTTTGCTTTGTCTTGACCAGGTCGCAGTTGTAAATGAGAACTTGTTCTCAACTAGCTTACCTGGTTAAATAAAGGTGAAATAAAAAATAAATAAAAATGCAGAGATCAATTTAGTTCTGTCAGTCATTCATTTGCACAGTATTTCTCACCTGGCTGTCCTTGTTTGCCTGTGTCTCCCACCTCCCCATAGAATCCTGGTTGTCCAATCTCTCCATTCATACCGTCAATACCATTACCACCCTAAAACCACATCAATCTATAGCCTTGAGTAAGGTGCAGAGCTTTGACAGAGATATAATGTTAGACATTTACACAATAAGATTTCTGTCTCCTGATCGCTGGCTGGTTATCGAAGGTCACAACAGGATGCTTGACAGAAGCATTTGTATGCATTTGTGGTTTCATGAACTTCTATTAGCCTGAGAGATTCTGTGGTTCGAGGTAGAACCCTTTTGGGTTGCATTTAGGACCCTTTCTACAGAGGGTTCTACGTGAAACCCAAAAAGGTTCTACCTGGATGGGGACAGCAGAAGAACACTTTTGGAACCCTTTTTTTCTAAGAGTGTGGAAAACGTTAGTTTGGGGAACCTGAACAGGGTCTGTCTTAGTGCATAATACATGTGGAAAAGGCTTTCCACTCCAGGGATGCTGGTGAATCCCTCCAAGAACCGTTCAACCCAGAGCAAGTGCTTCGTCTGTGACTTCTTATGTTGTCTTCACAGGGACGTGGAAAGTCTGAATGTTTTCATTCCAATCTATACTGCCAAATACTTTAGCTTTCTTACTCCTGGCGCTATGTAAGCATTTAACTTGGCCTGGGAAACACAGAAACACAATAATGTAGGGAGTGTGCACTTCAACAGTGTTCCTGAGCAAAACAACCTATATGTGTAATGAGGCTTGAAGGAATATATTCTTGGTATCCTCCAGACAGTTTCCATGTTCAGTTGTTAGAGGATTTCTAAGATAATAATAAAACCAACGCACGCACGCACACACACACACACACACACACACACACACACACACACACACACACACACACACACACACACACACACACACACACACACACACACACACACACACACACACACACACACACACACACACACACACACACACACACACACACACACACACACACACACACACACAGCATAGTAACTCTAACACATGACACTCACTGGAGGTCCCGGTGTTCCCTTCTGTCCTGTGGGACCGGGGGCACCCAAGGGGACGTCCCCGTAGAGTGGGCACATGGCAGCACATGTCCTCTTCACAGAGTTGGCAAAGGTAGATATCTGTTCCAGCACCACTCTCTTGCAGACCTCAATCACGTGTTGAGAGGGGAGGGTTGGGCCCTGTGGAAACAAGTCATGACTGCATCCATTACTTGGAGATTACTCAACAGTGGGACAATGACATGCGATATGGAATATAACAATTGCAGGACAGGGCAGGCCCAACCAATGGCATGCAAGGCTCTTTGAGGAAATCGGTGAGTGTATGTAATGAACGGAGAGAAACACAAACAACAATTGTTTTGTTAGGCACATTATAGATTTACAGCCAACTCTTGCTGTGAGTCACAAAAAACAACATTAATTAGAAACCATTTACAAGCCTGCTCGACACTGTTACCACACATGGTCTATGCCAATCGCTATAATGACTAAGTCTGTGAGAACAGCTCTGATGAGGTTAGTTTAGGGTATCTGTTATATATCTTTTATCAAGGAAAACAGAAGATAGTTGGCATATTGGCACAATGCAGGTTGTAAATATGGTGACTTGTTTTGAATGGATCAGTCAGTGGATCAGTCAGTGGATCAGTCAGTGGATCAGTCAGTGGATCAGTCAGTGGATCAGTCAGTGGATCAGTCAGTGGATCAGTCAGTACAAAATTATGGCAGTAAATAGTGTCACTGTTCACACAACACAATTGAAAGCAGGTTCCAGGCTCTCTTATCACTAGGGGTTGTTGGTGAGTCATCCATTGCATGTGTGACTTTTGTGAGTTTTACTATGTGAGACATATACAGTATAGGTAAAGGTGGTACAGGCTTGTCTTTTTTTTCTTTTACCCAGACAGTCAGTAAAAAGGCCTACTTTAATATTCAACGCTTGTGTGGCACCTGCCCAAAACAAATTAAGTTACTTGACCTTTTCAGATCCTGCTGAACATGGCACTTCCTGTACTTACTGGTGGCCCTGGCGGACCCTGAAACCCGACTGGTCCTCCATCACCCCGGACGCCCTTAGTTCCGACTGGGCCTGTGCGTCCGGGCTCGCCCCCTGGCCCACACTTCCCCCGACCACCGTGGGGAACCTGTGCACCCATTTCTCCAAACTAAAGCACAGACAGAACATCAACAGAAATGTTCTGTAATACACCCACAACATACTGATAGGTTGTTAAATGCCCAGGACTAAACTACAATTCCTCTAACGTGGTTCCCATTTGGTAGAGCACACAGACATAACCCACTGGTTGAATCAACGTTGTTTCAACAAAACTTGTCTATATATTGTGACGTGGAATCTACATTGAAAATACATTGGATTTTTAAAAAGACATCTATGGACGTTTTACAGTTGAAACCCACAGGATTGTCATCATGGTAACCAGAGGGGTCCCCGATGATCTTCTTGGCCTTCCTGCGACACCTGGTGTTGTAGGTGTCCTGGAAGGCAGACAGTGTGCAACCAATGGTACAGTACGTTCAGCTGAGCGTACCACCCTCTGTGGCACCTTGCAGTCCGCGGCGGTGGAGTTTCTGTACCAGGCTGTGAGGGACCTCAGGGACAGACCCAATTTCTTCCGAATCCTGAGGTTGACAAGTCAATGTCGTGCCTTCTTCACCACGGTTTCCATGTGAGCGTGCACAGCCTAGTTCCCCCTGAAATCCACAATCAGCTCCTTTGCTTTTCTGACTTTGAGGGAGAGGTTGTTTACCTGGCACCACACAGTCATAGTGCCTACCTCCCCCCTGTAGGCCGTCTCATCATTGTTGGTAATCAGGCCAACTACTGTCGTGTCATCAGCAAACAATTTTTTTTTTTTTTTTTTTTTACCTTTATTTTACTAGGCAAGTCAGTTAAGAACAAATTCTTATTTTCAATGACGGCCTAGGAACAGTGGGTTAACTGCCGGAGTTGGAACAATGTGAGGCCACGCAGTCTTTGGACACTGTGCAAACAAAACCCCAAACGAGCTTCAACGCCATACAACACTCCTTCAGTGGCCTCCAACTGCTTTTAAATTCTAGTAAAACTAAGTGCCAGCTCTTCAGCCGATTGCTGCCGCACCCTCCTGCCCGACTAGCATCACTACTCTGGACTGTTCTGACTTAGAATATGTGGACAAGTACAAATACCTAGGTGTCTGGTTAGACTGTAAACTCTCCTTCCAGACTCACATTAAGCATCTCCAAACCAAAATTAAATCTAGAATCGCCTTCCTATTTCACAACAAAGCCTCCTTCACTCATGCTGCCAAACATACCCTCGTAAAACTGACTATCCTACCGATCCTTGACTTCGGCAATGTAATTTACAAAATAGCCTCCAATAGTCTACTCAGCAAACTGGATATAGTCTATCACAGTGCCATCTGTTTTGTCACCAAATCCCCATATACTACCCACCACTGCGATCTGTATGCTCTCGTTGGCTGGCCCTCACTACATATTCGTCACCAAACCCACTGGCTCCTGGTCATCTGTAAGTCTTTGCTAGGTAAAGCACCGCCTTATCTCAGCTCACTGGTCAACATAGCAACACCCACCCGTAGCACGCGCTCCAGCCGGTATATTTCACTGGTCACCCCCAAAGCCAACACTTCCTTTGGCCGCCTCTCCTTCCAGTTCTCTGCTGCCAATGACTGGATGAATTGCAAAAATCACTAAAGCTGGAGTCATATATATCCCTCTCTAACTTTAAGCATCAGCTGTCAGAGCATCTTACTGACCACTGTACCTGTACACAGCCAATCTGTAAATAGCACACCAAACTACCTCATCCCCATATTATTGCTTACCCTCTTGCTATTTTGCACTGCTATATCTCTACTTGTACATCATCATCTGCACATCTATCACTCCAGTGTTAATGCTAAATTGTAATTATTTTGCCTCTATGGCCTATTTATTGCCTTACCTCACTACTCTTCTACATTTTCACACACTGTACATAGATTTTTAAATTGTTTTTTTCTTTTGTGTTATTGACTGTACATTTGTTTATGTGTAACTCTGGGTTGTTGTTTTTGTCGCACAGCTTTGCTTTATCTTGGCCAGGTCGCAGTTGTAAATGAGAACATTTTCTCAACTGGCTACCTGGCTAAATAAAGGTGAAATAAAAATAATAATAAATACAGAGGGTACAGGATAGGACTGAGGACGCACCTTTGTGGGACCCCCGTGTTGAGAGTAAGTGTGGAGGAGGTAATATTGCCTACCTTCAACACCGGAGCCGGCCCATCAAGATGTCCAGGACCCAGTTGCATAGGTCCAGTCCCAGGGCCATGAGCTTTTTGGTGAGCTTAGAGGGTACGATGATATTGAAGGCTGAGCTGTAGTCGATGAACAGCATCCTCACATATGCATTCCTTTTGTCCAGGTGGGTGAGTGCAGTTTGCAGTGCAATGGTGATTTTGTCATCCGTGGATTTGTCAGTGTGGTAGGTGAATTGGAGAGGGTCGAGTCTGTCGTGGAGGGAGGAGGTGATGTGGTCTTTGACTAGCCGATCAAAGCACTTAATGATGACGGAAGTGAGTGCTACGGGTCAGTATTCATTCAATTCAGTTACTTTCCCTTTCATGGTCACAGGGATGATAGCGGACATCTTGAAGCAGGTGGGGATAGTGGCCTGAGCGGCCTGAGCCTGAGAAAAAGGGCACATGACAGCACGCCTGGAGTTTGCAAAAAGGCACATGAAGGACTCTGACAGCATAAGAGTCGGACTGGGCGGCAGGTAGCCTAAGACTGGGCGGCAGGTAGCCTAAGACTGGGCGGCAGGTAGCCTAAGACTGGGCGGTAGGTAGCCTAGGGGCGGCAGGTAGCCTAGGGGCAGCAGGTAGCCTAGTGGTTAGAGTGTTGGGCCAGTAGCCGAAAGGGAGCTTGATCAAAGTACTTTGTTTCTGGCCATTTTGAGCATGTAATCGAACCTACAAATGCTGATGATCCAGATACTCAACTAGTCTGAAGGCCAGTTTTATTGTTTCTTTCATCAGAACAACAGTTTTCAGCTGTGCTAACATAATTGCAAAATGGTTTTCTAATGATCAGTTAGCCTTTTAAAATTATAAACTTGGATTAGCTAACACAACGTGCCATTGGAACACAGGAGTGATGGATGCTGATAATGGGCCTCTGTACGCAAGTTGTAGATATTCCATTAAAAATCTGCCGTTTCCAGCTACAATAGTCATTTACAACATTAACAATGTCAACACTGTATTTCTTATAAATTTGATGTTATTTTAATACACAAAAAATTTGATTTTCTTTCAAAAACAAGGACATTTCTAAGTGACCCCAAACTTTTGAACGGTAGTGTATATATATATATTTTTTTTTAAATCCCAGCCCCTGTCCCCGCAGGAGGCCTTTTGCCTTTTGGTTGGCCATCATTGTAAATAAGAATTTGTTCTTAACTGACTTGACTAGTTAAAGAAAGGTTAAATTAAAAAATGAATAAAAATATTTTATAAATATCCTCTCAATGTAACGGGTGTCATCGCCGGATGAGGAATAATCGGACCAAAGCACAGCGTGGTGAGTCTTCATGCTTTTTATTTAAACTGAACACTATAACAAAATAACAAAGAGAATCAATGAAACCGAAACAGTCCTGTCAGGTGCAGAAAACACTAAACAGAAAATAACTACCCACAAAGCATAGGTGGGGAAAAGCTACCTAAGTATGGTTCCCAATCAGAGACAACGATATTCAGCTGTCCCTGATTGAGAACCATACCCGGCCAAAACAAAGAAATACAAAACATAGAAAAAGGAACATAGAATGCCCACCCAAATCCCACCCTGACCAAACTAAAATATAGACATAAAAAGCTCTCTAAGGTCAGGGCGTGACACTCAAGCTCTGTCAGGTTGTATGGGGAGCGTTGCTGCAGTTATTTTCAGGTCTCTCCAGAGATGTTTGATTGCATTCAAGTCCGGGCTCTGGCTGGGACACTCAAGGACATTCAAAGACTTGTCCTGAAGCCACTCCTGCATTGTCTTGGCTGTGTGCTTAGGGATGTCGTCCTGTTGGAATGTGAACCTTTGCCCCAGTCTGAGGTCCTGAGCACTCAGGGTTTTCATCAAGGATCTCTCTGTACTTTGCTCCTTTCTTTTTACCCTCGATCCCAACTCGTCTCCCAGTCACTGCCGCTGAAAAACATCCCCACAGCATGATGCTGCCACCACCATGCTTCACCGTAGGGATAGTGCCAGGTTTCCTCCAGACGTGATGATTGGCATTCAGGCCAAAGAGTTGAATCAGTTGAATCAGACCAATGAATCTGGTTTCTCGTGGTCTGAGATTCTTTAGATGCCTTTGGGCAAACTCAAAGCAGGATGTCATGTGCCGTTTAATGAGGAGTTGCTTCCGTCTGGCCACTCTACCATAAAGGCCTTATTGGTGTAATGCTGCACAGATGTTTGTCCTTCTGGAAGGTTCTCCCATCTCCACAGATGAACTCTGGAGCACTGTCAGAGTGACCATCAGGTCTTGATCACCTCCCTGACCAAGGTCCTTCTCCCTCGATTACTCAGTTTGGCCAGGCAGCCAGCTCTGGGAAGAGTCTTGGTGATTCCAAATGACTTCCATTTAAGAATGATGGAATCCACTGTGTTCTTGGGGACCTTCAATGCGGCAGAACATTTTAGGTACCCTTCCCCAGATCTGTGCCTCGACACAACCCTGTTTTGGAGCTGTAAGGACAATTCCTTCGACCTCATGGCTTGGTTTTTGCTCTGACATGTACTGTAAACTAGAAACATCTTAAGGATGATCAATGGAAACAAGATGCACCCGCGCTCAATTTCGAGTCTCATAGCAAAGGGTCCTGAATACCTATGTAAATGTAATAATTTGAGCTAAGGTTTTTTTAAATTCATTTGCATAAATAAAATAAAAAACTGTTTTCGCTTTTGTCATTACGTCATTGCTGAGGATTTGTAAAAATGTTTATCCATTTCTGAATACTTTTCCGAAGGCACCGTGTGTATTTAATTTTCAATACATTTGCAAAATGTTCTGAAAACATATTTTCACTTTGCCATCATGGGGTATTGTGTGTAGATAGGTGAGAGAGAAAAACAAACAAATGGATACATTTAGACTGTAACACAACAAAATGTGGAAGAAGTCAAAAGCATGAATACTTTCTGACACTGTGTATATGGTTATGTAGAATACCAACGACTTTTAAAAAATGTAACCTTTATTTAACTGGGCAAGTTAGTTAAGATCAAATTCTTATTTACAATGACGGCCTACACCGGCCAAACCTGGACGACGCTGGGCCAATTGTGCCCCGCCCTATGGGACTCCCAATCACAGCCGGTTGTGATACAGCCTGGATTCGAACCAGGGTGTCTGTAGTGACTCCTCAAGCACTGAGATGCAGTGCCTTAGACTGGTGCATCACTCAGGAGACTTAACAACAAATCTTCTTACAAATGTCTTCTG
Source organism: Oncorhynchus gorbuscha (assembly GCF_021184085.1). Classification (NCBI taxonomy): domain Eukaryota; kingdom Metazoa; phylum Chordata; class Actinopteri; order Salmoniformes; family Salmonidae; genus Oncorhynchus; species Oncorhynchus gorbuscha. The sequence continues at coordinate 81,446,431 of NC_060178.1, read as the reverse complement.
CAATGACTCTGTCGTCCCCATTTTCTTTCACTGTATGTGACTATGGCACTACAATGCAAGTAAAGTATATTTACCTTGCCTTTGGGGCCCTTTTCGCCCTTTTCTCCCTATGGAAAGTAAGTAAACCCAGAGTGAGTACAGATAGATAACATGGGCTTCATGAATACTGTTCAAGATGAAGTAGAAACAATTGAACACAATTACATTTTATATATGAAAAACAAAGCAATAGTATAAGTGTCTTTGCACCGTTGACTCCTTGGATCTCTTCAATGCCTGTATCTCCCTGTAAGATACAATTGAAACAAAACAGATGATTAAAATGCCATTGCACATTCTACTTATTTTCACAGACTGTCTGTCTGAACATGTGAAACATGACTGAAACACAACACAGCATGTCCTTGCTACCTTCTTTGACTCTAATTCATCTGATCTATAGGACAGTGTTTCTCGCACATTCATTAATCCCTACGAGTCTTTGATGGCCCACAAATCTTTGCCATCTTTTTTTTTCATCCAGGAACAGGATGTGTGTGTGTGTGTGTGTGTGTGTGTGTGTGTGTGTGTGTGTGTGTGTGTGTGTGTGTGTGTGTGTGTGTGTGTGTGTGTGTGTGTGTGTGTGTGTGTGTGTGTGTGTGTGTGTGTGTGTGTGTGTGTGTGTGTGTGTGTGTGTGTGTGTGTGTGTGTGTGTGTGGACAACGTGTCCCCAGAGTCCTTCGCCTCTGTCCTGATGGATGGCAAATGTCAAATAAACATGTACTTCAGAGCTACAGCAAAAACGACTTTGTTTTGTAGGGGACATCATGTTCCAACAACATGTCTCCCTTTAGACTCTGTATCAGTCTGATGTCTTCATGACAATTACAGGTATACAACGAATGACAAGAAAAGGAGATGCAAAGTGCCAAATGCCTAATTCACAGCAATTCTATTTAGTGTTCCTGGGAGAGTGTTTAATAACATTGTAATGAAGCATTACTAATGTTGTGTGTAAAACAAAAATCCATAACAAGATTCAGAAATAGGAGTTACTAAACAAATATATTAAGGCTTGTACAGATACTGATTTACATGTCTTAATGCATTTAGCCTTTTGAGGGCTTTTAAAGCCAGCACCAAAGGCTCTTAAAATAGGTTATATTCTGATTTGAGAGCTGACACTGGAAAGAGAACAGAGAAGCCCATGGTTTTACTCACACACACGTTGTAGTCTGAAGCCACTATGAGCCACATAATGACGCAGCCAACATGGAGTGTGCTATGCACTGCAGTGCAGTGGGAGTTGTCTCTCATCAGACAGGATTAAACTTCAAAAACATGTTGAAAGTCCTATATGTGATCTCCACATCCAGGGTTTTATATATACAGCTCTGCAGTCTGCATGACTGTACGTCGTTTTTTGCCGTACATTTATTTGAACATGTTTTGAAATGCATGAACAGCTGCAGAGAGTCAAATATTTGATCTAACTACTTCCGGGGTTCTAAGGAATCTGCATTGTTCTCACTCTACATCAGAGAATGTGGTTTCACGCCGTGAGAGAATAATGCATAAACAGACACATTGATTGTATAATGCACATATGATTGAGAGGATTGTAAGAAACCCATCTAGTAAACACCTGTAACAGGCCCCGTCCAGGCCACATGGTGCAAAGCAAGCTTTGATTTTGTTATCAGCAGGCACATAAACAGGTAGAACAGGCCCTGAACAGGCCCCCAGGGGAGTTTAGTACCTACGTTACCTCAGGTTCAGATGGGGAGAGAATAGGATTTTCTGTGAAACAAGAGCCATGGCTCTGCCGTGAAAGCCAGTTTGTCACCACTAGTGAACATGCCTTAAGAGCAGAGCAGCCATTTGACAATTAAGGAGAAGAGGAGAGCCAATCAGGCGGGGAGAACTAAGTGAATCATCCACTAGTTTTTTGTTGTTCCACCCTGGACATGGGGATTGATGTGGGGTGGTTGCCAGGTTAATGGGGGTAGTGAGCTACAGAAGCTCTGTTTGTAGTGACAAATGTAAAGACAGGACAGGTAATACGTTTTGTCTGTGCACATCTCTGGATAATGATTTAGAGTAGGTCTAGTGTTTCGTCTAGTGTTGTAACTTAGTCATGAAATGTTGGTACTGTACTGAATACAGTAGCAAGTCTCATGATCAAATCAGTTAATTGCAAAGCTGTGCTTTTATGTAACATTCTGAAGAACGTCATCTAAACTCACTAACACTTACAGTACAGTATATAGGTATTGGTCACCAGTTTTACCTTAGCGTTGAGAACACATAGATATGTGATGATAATGTTATGTGATCTGGGTGTAGACTAATGAATGTCTTGACATTTGACTTGATAATTTGGGTGCAATCACACTTCATTATAGAACTCCCTACATGTTGCTTTTCTAGCCGTACAGTAGGTGAATAACGTTGATTACCTTGGGGCCTGGCCGTCCAGCTGCTCCCACATGCCTCTGTTGGAGAAATGACATGTTTTAGTGGTTTGGTTTAATCTCTTAACTTGTATTTCAAATAGTTTACGAAGAGTCACCCGGAACACTCACGACAGGTGTCGGGGGTCCGATAAATCCGGGTCTTCCTGGCTTTGCTGCTGATCCCTTATAACCTCTGGGGCCCTGGAGAGAGAAGCATTTCTTAAATTTAGCAGAGGGATCACTTACTTTTCACAGTAAAAAATGATCCTGTACAGTAGGATGGCAAATGACTGGACACAGACATCTGTTGAGAAGGATACATTTAATAGTGCTGCTCCTCAATACTCCTCCTTGAATGCAATGGGTTCTTAATTAAAGTGAGACGTGTGAAGATTTGTATTTATTGTGGATCCCCATTAGCTGCTGCCAATGGGGTCCAGCAAAATGAAGGCAGTTGCACAATTTTAAAAACATTTCAATACATTCACAACATATTTCACAACACATTAAGTGTGTGCCCTCAGGCCACTACTCTACTACCACATATCTACAACACAAAATCCATATGTACGTGTGTGTATAGTGCATATGTTATCCTGTGTGTATGCATGTGTCTGTGCCTGTGTTTGTGTCTCGTCACAGTCCCTACTGTTGCATAAGGTGTATTTTAATCCATTTTTTTATCTGATTCTACTGCTTGCATCAGTTACCTGATGTGGAATAGAGTTCCATGTAGTCATGGCTCTCTGTAGAGCCTTGTGTCATTAGTTCAAACAGACAGCTCTGTGCATTCAATACATCTCACAAATACAAGTAGTGATGAAGTCAGTCTCTCCTCCACTTTGAGCCAGAAGAAATTTACATTCATATTATTAATGTTAGCTCTCTGTGTACATCTAAGGGCCAGCCATGCTGCCCTGTTCTGAGCCAATTGAAATTGTCCTAAGTCTCTTTTTGTGGCACCTGACCACATGACTGAACAGTAGTCCAGGTGTAACAAAACTAGGGCCTGTAGTACCTGCCTTATTGATAGTGCTGTTAAGAAGGCATAGCAGTGCTTTATTATGGGCATACTTCTCCCCATCTTCACTACTATTGTTTTGACCATGACAGTTTAGAAATCCAGGGTTACACCAAGCAGTTTAGTCACCTCAACTTGCTCAATTTCCACATTTTTCATTACAATATTTAGTTTAGGTTATTGAGGCATTGTTCCAAATACCATGCTTTTAGTTTTTTAAATATTTAGGACAAACTTATTCCTTGCCACCCATTCTGAAACTAACAGCAGCTCTTTGTTAAGTGTTCCAGTCATTTCAGCTGCTGTAGTAGCTGACGTGTATAGTGTTGAGTGATCCGCATACAATAACATACAGGCTTTACTCAAAGCCAGTGCCATGTCATTAGTAAAGATTGAAAAAAGTAAGGGGCCTAGAAAGCTGCCCTGGGGAATTCCTGATTCTATCTGGATTATGTTGGAGAGGCTTCCATTAACAGGTTTCCTGAGTGGCGCAGTGGTCTAAGGCACTGCATTTCAGTGCTAGAGGCATCACTACAGACCCAGGTTCAATTCCAGGCTGTACCACAACCGGCTGTGATTGGGAGTCCCATAGGGTGGTGCACAATTGGCCAAGTGTCCTCTGGGTTAGGGTTTGGCTGGGGTAGGCTGTATTTTTAAATATAATTTGTGCTTAACTGACTTGCTTAGTTAAATAAAATAAATAAAGAACACCCTCTGTGTTCTGTTAGACAGGTAACTCTTTATCCACAATATAGCAGGAGGTATAAAGGCATAACACATATGTTTTTCCACCAGCAGACTGTGATCGATAACGTCAAAAGCCAAACCCCACAATCTTTTTATCATCAATTTCTCTCAGCCAATAATCAGTCATTTATGTAAGTGCTGTGCTTGTTGAATGTCCTTCCCTATAAGTGTGCTGAAAGTCAATTTGTTTACTCTAAAATAGCATTCTATCTGGTCAAACATTGTTTTTTCCAAAAGTTTACTAAGGGTTGGTAACAGGCTGATTGGTCAGCTATTTGAGCCAGTAAAGGGGGCTTAGATAGTGGATTTACTTTTGCTTCCCTCCAGTTCTGAGGGCACACACCTTCTAGTAGGCTTGAATTGAAGTGGCAATATCGTCTGCTATTATCCTCAGTAATTTCCCATCCAAGTTGTCAGACCTCGGTAGTTTGTCTTTGTTGATAGACAACAATCATTTTTTCACCTCTTCCACTTTACAGAATTCAAAATTACAATGCTTGTCTTTCATAATTTGGTCAGATATACTTGGATGTGCAGTGTCAGCGTTTGTTGGTGGCATGTCATGCCTAAGTTTGCTGATCTTGTAGTTGGCAATATCAGTGGGTTTTGTGATGAATGAGCCATCTGATTCAATGAATGATGGAGCTGAGTTTGCCTTTTTAGCCAGAATTTCATTTAAGGTGCTCCAAAGCTTTTTACTGTCATTCTTTACATAATTTATCTTTGTTTCATAGTATAGTTTCTTCTTATTTTTATTCAGTTTAGTCACATGATTTCTCAATTTGCAGTCAGTTTGCCAATCGGTTGTGCTACCAGACTTATTTGCCATCCCTTTTGCCAATCCCTCTCAACCATACAATTTTTAAATTCCTCCTCAATCCACGGGGATTTAACCATTTTTACTGTCATTTTCTTAATGGGTGCAGGCTTATTAGTAACTGGAATAAGCAATTCCATAAATGTGTCAGATGAAGCATCTGGTTGCTCCTCATTACACACCACAGACCAGGAAATATTATTTAAATCATCAACATAAGAATCACTACAAAACTTCTTGTATGACCTCTTATACACTATTTTAGGCCCAGCCTTTGGAACTTTGGTGTGACAGATGTGAAAGACGACTGTACTTACAGTTTGGCCTTGAGGCCTCATCTCCCCTGCCGGCCCCAGCATTCCTTTCTCCCCCTGTTTAGGGTAAAACCACACACCTTCATTAACATATATGAATCTAATAAATAAAATGTTTTTGTTTTATTGGCTAATTCTGTTACCATTATTCCGAATTGTCCATTTCTACCCTCCGGGCCCTGTGGTCCTTGATAAGCCTTGAGAACGGATAGATAATAGAACAGATCAGATACAGACAATAGATATGGTGCACATTCCCCGGCTCATCATGTCTATGATGGGGTATTCGACATGTTGCTGATGTCCTAAAAATACATGGTACGTATTTCTGTAAGGCATTCCTGCAAACAGCATCATGGATGATGAAAGACTGTGAACCTACATCTACTCCTATTGTCATCATCTCTCCCAGGCAAACCAGGGTCTCCAATAATGCCCTGTAGAGATATGTTGTTATTGGTGTTACTAAAGGTTTTCCAAAGCTTGCTCATCTCTGAGATTAAACGTACATTTTAGTCGGAATAACTCACCTTTTGTCTAATAGTGCCATATCTTCCTTCTGCTCCTTGGGCACCGTGGTGTTGACAAACAAGTTGAATAATGAGATATGTGCAATCACAGCAGCAAGATGTGTGACCTGTTGCCACAGAAAAAGGGTGACCAGTGAAGAACAAACACCATTGTAAATACAACCCATATTTATGCTTATATATTTTCCCTTAAACATTTGTACATCGTTTCGGCGCCGACAGAGATGGCCGCCTCGCTTCGCGTTCCTAGGAAACTATGCCGTTTTTAGTTTTTTTACGTGTTATTTCTTACATTAGTACCCCAGGTCATCTTAGGTTTCATTACATACAGTCGAGAAGAACTTACTTTATATAAGATCAGTGTCAACTCACCATCAGTACGACCGAGAATATGATTTCCGCGACGCGGATCCTGTGTTCTGCATTTCAAACAGGACAACGGAATGGATCCCATGCGGTGACCCAAAAAAAACGACTCCGAAAAAGAGGGAAACGAGGCGGTCTTCTGGTCAGACTCCAGAGACGGGCACATCGTGCACCACTCCCTAGCATTCTTCTCGCCAATGTCCAGTCTCTTGACAATAAGGTTGATGAAATCCGAGCAAGGGTAGCATTCCAGAGGGACATCAGAGACTGTAACGTTCTTTGCTTCACGGAAACATGGCTCACTGGAGAGACGCTATCGGAGGCGGTGCAGCCAGCGGGGTTCTCCACGCATCACGCCGACAGAAACAAACATCTTTCTGGTAAGAAGAGGGGCGGGGGCATATGCCTTATGTCTAACGAGACATAGTGTGATGAAAGAAACATACAGGAACTCAAATCCTTCTGTTCACCTGATTTAGAATTCCTCACAATCAAATGTCGACCACATTATCTACCAAGAGAATTCTCTTTGATTATAATCACAGCCGTATATATCCCCCCCAAGCAGACACATCGATGGCTCTGAACAAACTTTATTTGACTCTTTGCAAACTGGAATCCATTTATCCGGAGGCTGCACAAACAGTGCAGCTATTCCTTCCGCAAGGCTATCAAACAAGCTAAGCGTCAGTACAGAGACAAAGTAAAATCTCAATTTAACGGCTCAGACACAAGAGGTATGTGGCAGGGTCTACAGTCAATCACGGACTACAAGAAGAAAACCAGCCCAGTCACGGACCAGGATGTCTTGATCCCAGGCAGACTAAATAACTTTTTTGCCCGCTTTGAGGACAATACAGTGCCACTGACACGGCCTGCAACGAAAACATGCGGACTCTCCTTCACTGCAGCCCGAGGTGAGTAAGACATTTAAACGTGTTAACCCTCGCAAGGCTGCAGGCCCAGACGGCATCCCCAGCCGCGCCCTCAGAGCATACGCAGACCAGCTGGCCGGTGTGTTTACGGAAATATTCAATCAATCCCTATACCAGTCTGCTGTTCCCACATGCTTCAAGAGGGCCATCATTGTTCCTGTTCCTAAGAAAGCTAAGGTAACTGAGCTAAACGACTACCGCCCCGTAGCACTCACTTCCGTCATCATGAAGTGCTTTGAGAGACTAGTCAAGGACCATATCACCTCCACCCTACCTGACACCCTAGACCCACTCCAATTTGCTTACCGCCCAAATAGGTTCACAGACGATGCAATCTCAACCACACTGCACACTGCCCTAACCCATCTGGACAAGAGGAATACCTATATGAAGAATGCTGTTCATCGACTACAGCTCGGCATTCAACACCATAGTGCCCTCCAAGCTCGTCATCAAGCTCGAGACCCTGGGTCTCGACCCCGCCCTGTGCAACTGGGTACTGGACTTCCTGACGGGCCGCCCCCAGGTGGTGAGGGTAGGCAACAACATCTCCACCCCGCTGATACTCAACACTGGGGCCCCACAAGGGTGCGTTCTGAGCCCTCTCCTGTACTCCCTGTTCACCCACGACTGCGTGGCCACGCACGCCACGCACAACCTCAGGAGGCTGAAGAAATTCGGCTTGTCACCAAAAGCACTCACAAACTTCTACAGATGCACAATCGAGAGCATCCTGGCGGGCTGTATCACCGCCTGGTACGGCAACTGCTCCGCCCACAACCGTAAGGCTCTCCAGAGGGTAGTGAGGTCTGCACAACGCATCACCGGGGGCAAACTACCTGCCCTCCAGGACACCTACACCACCCGATGTTACAGGAAGGCCATAAAGATCATCAAGGACAACAACCACCCAAGCCACTGCCTGTTCACCCCGCTATCATCCAGAAGGCGAGGTCAGTACAGGTGCATCAAAGCTGGGACCGAGAGACTCTAAAACAGCTTCTATCTCAAGGCCATCAGACTGTTAAACAGCCACCACTAACATTGAGTGGCTGCTGCCAACACACTGACACTGACACTGACTCAACTCCAGCCACTTTAATCATGGGAATTGATGGGAAATTATGTAAAATATATCACTAGCCACTTTAAACAATGCTACCTAATATAATGTTACACACCCTCATTATCCATCTCATATGCATACGTATGGAATACCCACGAATAAAGCTATATTCAGGGAGGACCAACACCAGATCATCGTGCAGGGGTACAAGGTATTTGAGATAGATATGGACAGTGCATTCTGGAAAGTATTCAGACCCTTTCCCTTTTCCACATTTTTTTTAAACATTATTTTCCACAAGTTACAGCCATAATCTAAAATGTAGTAAAAAACACATGTCCTCATCAACATACACACAATACCCCATAATGACAAAGCAAAAACAGTATGTTTATAAAAAATAAAAAACATAAATACCTACATAACTATTCAGACCCTTTGCTATGATACTCAAAATTGAGCTCTGGTGAATCCTGTTTCCATTGATCATCCTTGAAATGTTTCTACAACTTGATTGGAGTCCACATGTAGTAAATTAAATTGATTGGAAAGGCACACATCTCTCTATATAAGATCCCACAGATGATCCCACAAGCCATGAGGTCGATGGAATTGTCCGTAGAGCTCCGAGTGTCGAGGCACAGATCTGAGGAAGGATACCAAAAAATATCTGCAGCATTAAAGATCCCCAAGAACACAGTGGCCTCCATCATTCTTAAATTGAAGAAGTTTGGAATCACCAAGACTCTTCTTAGAGCTGGCTGACCGGCCAAACTGAGCTATCGGGGGAGAAGGGCCTTGGTCAGGGAGTCGACCAAGAACCCAATGATCACTCTGATAGAGCTCCAGAGTTCCTCTGTGGAGTTGGGAGAACCTTTCAGAAGGACAACCATCTCTGCACCACTCCATCAATCTGACCTTTATGGTAGAGTGGCCAGCCAGAAGCCACTCCTCAGTAAAAGGCACATGACAGCCTGCTTGGAGTATGCCAAAATGACACGTAAAGGACTCTCCGACCATGAGAAACAAGATTCTCTGGTCTGATGAAACCAAGATTGAACTCTTAGGCCTGAATGCCAAGTATCTCGTCTGGAGGAAACCTGGCACTATCCCTACGGTGAAGCATGGTGGTGGCAGAATCCTGCTGTGGGGATGTTTTTCAGCGGCAGGGACTGGGAGACTAGTCAGGATCAAGGGAAAAATTAACGGAGCAAAGTACAGAGAGATCCTTGATGAAAACTTGCTCCAAAGTGCTCAGGACCTCAGACTGAAGCAAAGGTTCACCTTCCAACAGGACAACAACCCTAAGAACACAGCCAAGACAATGCAGGTGTGGCTTCGGGGACAAGTTTCTGAATGTCCTTGAGTGGCCCAGCCAGAGCCCGGACTTGAACCCAATCGAACATCTCTGGAGAGACCTGAAAATAACTGTGCCGGGATGCTCCCCATCCAACCTGACAGAGCTTGAGAGGATCTGCAAGGAAGAATGGGAGAAACTCCCCAAATACAGGTGTGCCAAGCTTGTAGCGTCATACCCAAGAAGCCTTGAGCCTGTAATCACTGCCAAAGGTGCTTCAACAAAGTACTGAGTAAAGGGTCTGAATTCTTGTGTAAATGTGAATGATAAATTTGCAAATATGTCTAAAAACCTGTTTTTGCATTGTCATTAAGGGGTATTGTATGTAGATTGATGAGAAAGAAAAAATGATTTCATACATTTGACAATAAGGCTGTAACGCAACAAAATGTGGAAAAAGTCAAGGGGTCTAAATAATTCTGAATGTACTGCATGTACATATTGTACATATACACAATTTGTTTCTGTTTGTCACTAAGGACTTCTTCATCTACAGTGGAATTTGATGGACAGTATGGAGACACTGTAAACATCCTCACTGCCTTGTTAGCTAACCTACAGATAGTCCTCCCACTAGGAAATCACTAGGGCTAAAAGTGCTACCATTACTAACTCAATTTGTTGAGTCAAGACTATTCCCAAACCTGGCCAGAGGTACTAATGTTGTTTGTGCTGATGTTTTGTTTGTTGCCTGCTCTACAGACAAATATATCGGTGAATTGTAAAGGTCCCTACTTTTGTGTAGAAAAATATTTTTAATCATTATTATGATTTTAAAAAGAAGAAAAAAAAGATTATTACCTGATTTTTCAGGGGGTGCTGCAGCACCCCTACTTCCTGTGGCTATGATTATCATAACAAGAGGGGTTGACTGTGTGGCCCCTCAACATACCTGCGCTACCTGTGCCCCAACCGGTCCTTCAACACCGGAGGGCCCTTCTTCTCCCTACAAACAAGAATAGAAGCATACAATGTTATTGAAAATGAAATAATTCATAGGAGAGAACATGGGGAAATAAGACTGGTGGATTAAATGATATTCACTTTCAAATCAAATCAAATCAAATTTTATTTGTCACATACACATGGTTAGCAGATGTTAATGCGAGTGTAGCGAAATGCTTGTGCTTCTAGTTCCGACAATGCAGTGATAACCAACAAGTAATCTAACTAACAATTCCAAAACTACTGTCTTATACACAGTGTAAGGGGATAAGGAACATGTACATAAGGATATATGAATGAGTGATGGTACAGAGCAGCATACAGTAGATGGTATCGAGTACAGTATATACATATGAGATGAGTGTGTAGACAAAGTAAACAAAGTGGCATAGTTAAAGTGGCTAGTGATACATGTGTTACATAAGGATGCAGTCGATGATGTAGAGTACAGTATATACATATGCATATGAGATTAATAATGTAGGGTAAGTAACATTATATAAGGTAGCATTGTTTAAAGTGGCTAGTGATATATTTACATCATTTCCCATCAATTCCCATTATTAAAATGGCTGGAGTTGGGTCAGTGTCAATGACAGTGTGTTGGCAGCAGCCACTCAGTGTTAGTGGTGGCTGTTTAACAGTCTGATGGCCTTGAGATAGAAGCTGTTTTTCAGTCTCTCGGTCCCAGCTTTGATGCACCTGTACTGACCTCGCCTTCTGGATGATAGCGGGGTGAACAGGCAGTGGTTCGGGTGGTTGATGTCCTTGATGATCTTTATGGCCTTCCTGTAACAACGGGTGGTGTAGGTGTCCTGGAGGGCAGGTAGTTTGCCCCCGGTGATGCGTTGTGCAGTCCTCACTACCCTCTGGAGAGCCTTACGGTTGAGGGCGGAGCAGTTGCCGTACCAGGCGGTGATACAGCCCGCCAGGATGCTCTCGATTGTGCATCTGTAGAGGTTTGTGAGTGCTTTTGGTGACAAGCCGAATTTCTTCAGCCTCCTGAGGTTGAATAGGCGCTGCTGCGCCTTCTTCACGACGCTGTCAGTGTGAGTGGACCAATTCAGTTTGTCTGTGATGTGTATGCCGAGGAACTTAAAACTAGCTACCCTCTCCACTACTGTTCCATCGATGTGGAAAGGGGGGTGTTCCCTCTGCTGTTTCCTGAAGTCCACAATCATCTCCTTAGTTTTGTTGACGTTGAGTGTGAGGTTATTTTCCTGACACCACACTCCGAGGGCCCTCACCTCCTCCCTGTAGGCCGTCTCGTTGTTGTTGGTAATCAAGCCTACCACTGTTGTGTCGTCCGCAAACTTGATGATTGAGTTGGAGGCGTGCGTGGCCACGCAGTCGTGGGTGAACAGGGAGTACAGGAGAGGGCTCAGAACGCACCCTTGTGGGGCCCCGTGTTGAGGATCAGCGGGGAGGAGATGTTGTTACCTACCCTCACCACCTGGGGGCGGCCCGTCAGGAAGTCCAGTACCCAGTTGCACAGGGCGGGGTCGAGACCCAGGGTCTCGAGCTTGATGACGAGCTTGGAGGGTACTATGGTGTTGAATGCCGAGCTGTAGTCGATGAACAGCATTCTCACATAGGTATTCCTCTTGTCCAGGTGGGTTAGGGCAGTGTGCAGTGTGGTTGAGATTGCATCGTCTGTGGACCTATTTGGGCGGTAAGCAAATTGGAGTGGGTCTAGGGTGTCAGGTAGGGTGGAGGTGATATGGTCCTTGACTAGTCTCTCAAAGCACTTCATGATGACGGAAGTGATTGCTACGGGGCGGTAGTCGTTTAGCTCAGTTACCTTAGCTTTCTTGGGAACAGGAACAATGGTGGCCCTCTTGAAGCATGTGGGAACAGCAGACTGGTATAGGGATTGATTGAATATGTCCGTAAACACACTGGCCAGCTGGTCTGCGCATGCTCTGAGGGCGCGGCTGGGGATGCCGTCTGGGCCTGCAGCCTTGCGAGGGTTAACACGTTTAAATGTCTTACTCACCTCGGCTGCAGTGAAGGAGAGACCGCATGTTTCCGTTGCAGGCCGTGTCAGTGGCACTGTATTGTCCTCAAAGCGGGCAAAAAAGTTAGTTAGTCTGCCTGGGAGCAAGACATCCTGGTCCGTGACTGGGCTGGATTTCATCTTGTAGTCCGTGATTGACTGTAGACCCTGCCACATGCCTCTTGTGTCTGAGCCATTGAATTGAGATTCCACTTTGTCTCTGTACTGACGCTTAGCTTGTTTAATAGCCTTACGGAGGGAATAGCTGCACTGTTTGTATTCAGTCATGTTGCCAGACACCTTGCCCTGATTAAAAGCAGTGGTTCGCGCTTTCAGTTTCACGCGAATGCTGCCATCAATCCACGGTTTCTGGTTAGGGAATGTTTTTATCGTTGCTATGGGAACGACATCTTCGACGCACGTTCTAATGAACTCGCACACCGAATCAGCGTATTCGTCAATATTCCCATCTGACGCAATACGAAACATGTCCCAGTCCACGTGATGGAAGCAGTCTTGGAGTGTAGAGTCAGCTTGGTCTGACCATTTTATATATATTTTTTTATATATGCCATTTAGCAGACGCTTTTATCCAAAGCGACTTACAGTCATGTGTGCATACATTCTACGAACGGGTGGTCCCGGGAATCGAACCCACTTTCGTGGCATTACAAGCGCCATGCTCTACCAACTGAGCTACAGACCCCAGCGTGGGAGCCTCTTGTTTTAATTTCTGCCTGTAGGCAGGGATCAGCAAAATCAGCAAAATGGAGTCGTGGTCAGCTTTCCCGAAAGGGGGGCGGGGCAGGGCCTTATATGCGTCGCGGAAGTTAGAGTAACAATGATCCAAGGTTTTACCACCCCTGGTTGCGCAATCGATATGCTGATAAAATTTAGGGAGTCTTGTTTTCAGATTGGCTTTGTTAAAATCCCCAGCTACAATGAATGCAGCCTCCGGATAAATGTTTTCCAGTTTGCAAAGAGTTAAATAAAGTTCGTTCAGAGCCATCGATGTGTCTGCTTGGGGGGGGGGGATATATACGGCTGTGATTATAATCGAAGAGAATTCTCTTGGAAGATAATGCGGTCTACATTTGATTGTGAGGAATTCTAAATCAGGTGAACAGAAGGATCTGAGTTCCTGTATGTTTCCTTCATCACACCATGTCCCGTTAGTCATGAAGCATACGCCCCCGCCACTCTTCTTACCAGAGAGATGTTTGTTTCTGTCGGCGCGATGCGTGGAGAAACCCGTTGGCTGCACCGCCCTGGATAGCGTTTTCCCAGTAAGCCATGTCTCCGTAAAGCAAAGAACGTTGCAGTCTCTGATGTCCCTCTGGAATGCCACCCTTGCTCGGATTTCATCAACCTTGTTGTCGAGAGACTGGACATTGGCAAGAAGAATACTGGGAAGTGGTGCGCGATGTGCCCTTTTTCGGAGTCTGACCAGAACACCGCCGCGTTTCCCTCTTTTTCGGAGTCGTTTCCTTGGGTCGCTGCATGCGATCCATTCCGTTGTCCTGTTTGTAAGGCAGAACACAGGATCCGCGTCGCGGAAAACATATTCTTGGTCGTACTGATGGTGAGTTGACGCTGATCTTATATTCAGTAGTTCTTCTCGACTGTATGTAATGAAACCTAAGATGACCTGGGGTACTAATGTAAGAAATAACACGTAAAAAAACAAAAAACTGCATAGTTTCCTAGGAACGCGAAGCGAGGCGGCCATCTCAGTCGGCGCCACGTTTCACTCCTGTATATCCTGGAATTCCTTCATATCCAAGTGGACCTGGATCTCCCTTCAAGAAGACAGACAAGTTAGTCAATGATGATAAAACCAATGACAATACTGCAATACTGTATGTATCTCCCATCTTTAGAAAAACATACAGTTCCTCCTTGTTCTCCGGTCTCACCCAGCTCTCCAGGTGACCCCCGAGTTCCCTGTAATCATCAAAACACCCATATGAGACCCTCTTAATATTCTATTACATGGTACAAGCACAACACTCAGGAAAACAACACTCATTAAAAGTAGCAACTTTGTTACTTTTCAAAATGACTACATACACTCGGAGCCATAATTATTATACACTGTATATATGACTCTGCAATCTGCATATGCTGAGTTGGCAGACCAAATGGAAGCCTAGGGGATTTGAAGAGACCACATGCTTCATGACGAACCACAACACAATCTACCTTGAAGCCCCCGGTGCCTTGTAATCCCTTCAGACCTTTGGGACCTCTGTCGCCCTGAAACACAGCAGCTCGTTAGCAGTAATCTGTACTGTGACACCACTGACCAGCTAAAGAGATTATGGAAATGTGTTTGATGCTGGATTTACATCAAGGCCATGAAGTCCTCTCATCCCCTTGTTTCCTTTGATTCCTTCAATGCCCTGAGGGAGACAAGTTGTTGTTATACACATTTTATAAATTTGGTTAAACATTGAAACAAAGGTGTTGACCTCTGAGGGTATGTCTTACCTTAGCGCCTGGCTCCCCAACATGGCCATAGTCACCTGTCTGTCCCATACCTCCCTGCAGCAGAATTTTTTTTTTCAAATTAGTTACAAAGCAGACTAGGGGAAGAAAGGCAGTGTGAGCTGTATAGCAATCAGGTGGAAAACCAGATTATGCTAGACACACCACATGACCAAAAGTATGTGGACACCTGCTTGTTGAACATCTCATTCCAAAATTATAGGCATTAATATGGAGTTGGTCTTCCCTTTGTTGCTATAACAGCCTCCACTATATGTTGTAACATGGCTGCGGGGACTTGTTTCCATTCAGCCACAAGAGCATTAGTGAGGTTGGGCACTGATGTTGAGAGATTAGGCCTGGCTCACAGTGGGCGTTCCAATTCATCCCAAAGCTGTTTGATGGGGTTGAGGTCAGGGCTCTGTGCAGGCCAGTCAAGTTCTTCCTCACCGATCTTGACAAACCATTTCTGTATGGACCTCACGTTGTGCATGGGGGACTTGTCATGCTGAAACAGGAAAGTACCTTCCCCAAACTGTTGACACAAAGTTGGAAGCACAGAATAATTTAGAACGGGATTGTATGCTATAGCTTTAAGATTTCCCTTCACTGGAACTAAGGGGCCTAGCCCAAACCATGAAAAACAGCCACAGACCATTATTACTCTTCCACCAAACTTTATAGTTGGCACTATTCATTGAGGGAGGTGGCATTCTCCTGGCATCCGCAAAACCCAGATTGATGAAGCGTGATTCATCACTCCAGAGAACGAGTTACCACTGTTCCAGAGTCCAATGACGGCGCGCTTTACACCACTCTAGCCGAAGTTTGGCATTGCGCATGGTAATCTTCGGCTTATGTTCGGCTGCTCGACCATGGAAACCCATTTCATGAAGCTCCCAATGAACAGTTATTGTGCTGACTTTGCTGCCAGAGGCAGTTTGGAACTCGGTAGTGAGTGTTTCAACTGAGGACAGACAATTTTTCAGCACTCGGCGGTCCCAATATGTGAGCTTGTGTGGCCTATAGTACTACTTCGCTGCTGAGCCGTTGTTGCTCTTAGATGTTTCAACTTCACAATAACGGCACTTATAGATGTCCGGGGCAGCACTAGCAGAAATTTTACGAACTGACTTATTGGAAAGGTGCCATTCAATGACAGTGCCACATTGACATTCACAGAGCTCTTCAGTAAGGCCATTCTACTCCCAATGTTTGTCTATGGAGATTGCATGACTGTATGCTCGATGTTATACACCTGTCAGCAACGAGTGTGGCGGAAATTGCTCATCCACTCATTTGAAGAGGTGTCCACATACTTTTTATATATAGTGTATGTACAGTTGAAGTCGAAAGTTTACATACACTTAGGTTGGAGTCATTAAAACTCGTTTTTTAACCACTCCACAAATGTCTTGTTAACAAACTATAGTTTTGTCAAGTCGGTTAGGACGTCTACTTTGTGCATGACACAAGTAAATTTTCCAACAATTGTTTATGATTGGCTAATTGACATCATTTGAGTCAATTGGAGGTGTACCTGTGGATGTATTTCAAGGCTTACCTTCAAACTCAGTGCCTCTTTGATTGACATCATGGGACAATCACAAGAAATCAGCCAAGACCTCAGAAAAATAATTGTAGACCTCCACAAGTCTGGTTCATCCTTGGGAGCAATTTCCAAATGTCTTAAAGTACCACGTTCATCTGTACAAACAATAGTACTCAAGTATAAACACCATGGGACCATGCAGCTGCCATACCGCTCAGGAAGGAGACACCTTCTGTCTCCTAGAGATGTACGTAGTTTGATGCGAAAAGTGCAAATCAATACCAGAACAACAGCAAAGGACCTTGTGAAGATGCTGGAGGAAACAGGTACAAAAGTATCTATATTCACAATAAAACGAGTCCTATATTGACATAACTTGAAAGGCCGCTCAGCAAGGAAGAAGCCACTGCTCCAAAACCGCCATAAAAAAGCCAGACTACGGTTTGCAACTGCACATGGGGACAAAGATAGTGCTTTTTGGAGAAATGTCCTCTGGTCTGATGAAACAAAAATAAAACTGTTTGGCCATAATGACCATTGTTATGTTTGGAGGAAAAAGGGGGATGCTTGCAAGCAGAAGAACACCATCCCAACCGTGAAGCACAGGGTGGCAGCATCATGTTGTGCGGGTGCTTTGCTGCAGGAGGGACTGGTGCACTTCACAAAATAGATGGCTACATGAGGGAGGAAAATTACGTGGATATATGGAAACAACATCTCAAGACATCAGTCAGGAAGTTAAAGCTTGGTCGCAAATTGCTCTTCCAAATGGACAAAGTCCCAAAATGGCTGAAGGACAACAAAGTCAAGGAATTGGAGTGGTCATCACAAAGCCCTGACCTCAATCCTATAGAAAATGTGTGGGCAGAACTGAAAAAGCGTGTGCAAGCAAGGAGGCCTA
This sequence comes from Oncorhynchus gorbuscha, assembly GCF_021184085.1. Taxonomy (NCBI): domain Eukaryota; kingdom Metazoa; phylum Chordata; class Actinopteri; order Salmoniformes; family Salmonidae; genus Oncorhynchus; species Oncorhynchus gorbuscha. The sequence goes on along the minus strand of NC_060178.1, from coordinate 81,428,962 downwards.
CAAACCTGACTCAGTTACACCAGCTCTGTCTGGAGGAATGGGCCAAAATTCACCCAACCTGTTGTGGGAAGCTTGTGGAAGGCTACCCGAAACATTTGACAATTTAGGCTACCAGAAAAAGTTAAACAATTTAAAAGCAATGCTACCAAATACTAATTGAGTGTATGTAAACTTCTGACTCACTGGGAATGTGATGAAAGAAATAAAAGCATAAATAAATAATTCTCTCTACTATTATTCTGACATTCCACATTCTTAAAATAAAATGGTGATCCTAACTGACCGAAGACAGGAGATTTTTACTGGGATTAAATGTCAGGAATTGTGAAAAACTGAGTTTAAATGTATTTGGCTAAGGTATATGTAAACTTCCGACTTCAACTCTAATTCTAGTGAAATGTGCACTTGCGTCAATCAGAACACACAAGCTCACCTCGGGGACCTTCCTATTTTTCTGTTTTGCACAGTGTTCATGCAGAACCCAGCTTAGGCAATAATAAATCTTGTCATGACTGAACTACTGTAGAGCAGTGTATCACAGCCGTCCATGGTGACTGTTATACAGTAGTCTTGGCCAGTGGAATGTGGCTCTGACTGATTGTATAAGACAGACCAGACATTGGCGGAACACATAGGAGTTTCCCAACCTGACAAGTGTGTGGGCATGACAGTAAGTTATATGCATTTCATTGTGGCCTTTGAATGGAATATACAATATCAATCCAAACACTTGAAGTTATCATAATAACCATAACATTTCATTGGAGGAGTTAGATGTTTACAGAAGGATGAAATCTGAACATGGGCTATTAGGGGTTTCTAGTAGTACATGATGACTATAATGATGTGTTAAATATTTCCTTTAGACCGAATATCTAAGTAGTGCGAGACATGCTGACCCCTGAAATGTGGAGTTAGTGTTAACAAAGTGTAGACCACAATTTATGACCCGAGGAAAGATGTGTCATAGCTAAGGGAAAATTGTACAACTTATTCTGTAAGTGTTTCCACACAGATGCTCATATCCTCACTCATATAAGACACAATTTTGGCCTTTGAATTGGGGTTATTCTACTTGGTCAACCAACACCTTTGATCAAGACCAACAGTCCTCTATTCCATGACACCAGTTTACTAACCATCTCACTTCAGACCACGCCATGCACAGTCAACTGCTAAGAGGCTGACCTTGGAGACGCTAAACGCTTTATCCAGAAGCATGACCGTGAACTTTACAACTTTACTAATGGAAGGACCACCCACCCACCGGGGTGGTCAGTTCATATATTGGAGCCAGGGAATGCCCTCCTTAGACGTCAGCGGGGGTGGCTGTAAACATGGTCGTGCCCTGTGACTTACATATTGGCAGGGGGTGAGGGTTCCACTGAGTCACAGAAGACAGATGTTGGCCCCCAACTGAGCTCCAGAAACAGTATGTCCCCCTCATCCCCCTGTTTTTGAGTGAGTACCCAGCATAGTCGTGTCTGTCTGTCTGTCTGTCTGTCTGTCTGTCTGTCTGTCTGTCTGTCTGTCTGTCTGTCTGTCTGTCTGTCTGTCTGTCTGTCTGTCTGTCTGTCTGTCTGTCTGTCTGTCTGTCTGTCTGTCTGTCTGTCTGTCTGTCTGTCTGTCTGTCTGTCTGTCTGTCTGTCTGTCTGTCTGTCTGTCTGTCTGTCTGCGTGCGTGCGTGCGTGCGTGTGTGCGTGCGTGCGTGCGTGTGTGATGTGCGGAATATATGGGCCATTTTCGCCCAGAGTCTCTCCAGACTAAATGTGCATGTTAAATGCCAAGCCAACAACTCGTCCTCTGCCTTTGAAGACCCACTGCCAGCCTTGCACACTATTGGGCACATGTTCTCGGTTCTCTGGGTTGTGTTTAAAAGGCATTATGCATTTTAACTCCTGCATACCACTGAGTACTGGAGCTACATCAAAGAGGTAAATTAGTCATAACTCAGTCTCAATGGAAATAATCATGTCTACTGCCTGAAGCCTACAAGCAGGGTTATGTTTGCATAGTCAAACATGTAATTGAATCCTGATGCAATGAGTATGCCATGTCCTTTCATTAAACTGCTTAATAAACATTTTGTCCCCTGCTCTGCACTGGATGGCTCTCTATTGTACCTTAAGAGGTGTTCTGTTCTCAACTCTGTCCAGTCCTCTGACAATGACAAAGCATTCTTCCTGAGAGCTAAGTAAATGAAGGGCAGTAGTATGATGTTGATGACTACAATGAAAACAATTATGAAACAATGATTAATACGTATAAAACATAGCAACCTACCATAGCAAGTAAAACGACATTCATTATTAGGCATTTGCAATAATTTTATGCAACTGTCTGCTTTCGCTGTGTGTGGAATTCAACACATTCAGATTCAATCTATTAAGTGTTCTGTTAAGCATCCCCTAATGTTAAAGTGAAACCAGACAGTCTACGATCCTTTGCCATGTTGAGCTAAACCATTTCCCTTCCGATGCAGATAAGCCTGCTATTGAAACATCATACCATTTCTCAGTTATGCTTCCATTGACCTTTTCCACAACTTCAGTGCTGTCGAGCAAGCAGTGGTTCTTCTATTTAATTCACTGTAGAAACCTCCTCAGTCAATATGGGGCCTAGCGCCCAACATCTAATGTCTGCATACTGTAAAATCTACAAAGACCAACAGAGAGCATACATTCTGAGTGACAATTAACACTCATTATTCTAAGTTGTTGACCCTCGCCCATACAGCTCAACTCAACACCGTAGTGAGAACTATAATGAGAAAATGTCCTTACCCAGTTGCCTACTCTTCCTGGCTCTCATGTGTTGCCTGGGAGACCTCTGTCACCCTGCAGATGGAGAAATACAGTGGTAGCAGTTACCATTAGCCTGGACCATGAGCAAGCCAAGTTGGTCTCATCCTGTATGTGCTGTAATCAACTCTTTTATCATTGCCAATGAACGAACACAGAGACTGCCCCGCCAGGCTAATGGCTCTCAGCTCATTATTCAAAGCAGTGGTGCTGTAATGAGCCTAGTAGTCACCTTTGGTCCTGGGGGCCCCTGGTTGCCAGGCTGTCCGGGCATACACGTACAGGTGGCCCTTCCTGCTGTCAGTCCAATTTCAGCATACCCTCCACACTGAATAGAATAGAACTTGATTAGTCCACCTGTAGGGACAGAACTAATTCTTATGATTTGTTCCCTACTCCCTAGAGACACCACACAAACACACAGCACACATTTGGGAGGAGCACATAGTCACTTCTATGGGAGACAATGAGAGTACAGGCTAGATTAAAAGACATACTGTACTGTACGTATCTCTCAGTGAGGAACATGAACCCGCTGACAGTCGCTTCCAACTCACCACATTGGAGAGCTCACAGCAGTCCTCTGAGTAGGCCTTCTCTGGCCTAAATCACTCCTGTTGCCTTTTTGATGCTGTACTTTAACATTTTACATCATTCTTTGTTACCATGATTTGTATTTAATTTATAGTAACACACTTCTGATACTCAATATAAACGTATCTTAGTTGTCAGGCATTGAACATTTTACATTTTTGTAAAAGAAAATGTAAGGGAGTACATCAGATTTAATATTGCAGATAGATTGTAGCTTCCATCAAGGTAATTGTCTGCATCACTTTCAATCCCTCATATATATATTGCAAATATATATACATATACAGACAACAAACGAGTCAATTACTAGATTCAGCCATTGTGATGACTGAATGAAACTCCAGTGGTGTTCCACCAACTGTCAATTGGTGAACATCAAGTTATGAAGCAAAGGCACATTTGTAGGTTTCCGTGCAGGAGATGAAATCAAATCTGTTGTTTGGAAGTGATAATTACACTGAGTGGGAAAACCGTGGATACCAAAGGAGCAGAGAATAAACGTAGCTCATACAATACACATCGCTATTAATCTTTCCTTTTGGTGCATGGTCCTAGCTCATGTTAACTAGCTCACATGGGAGGAAAGTAGAAAATCTTAAGATAAACATAATTATTGAGTGAGGAGAGGTGGAATGACAAAGTTTGGGCGCTGGGTCTCGTTCAGGAGGATGCAACATACTGGAAATACTATAAATAAAGCTAATATGATTACTTTTTCTACATGTCAGAGAGGCATGTCGATTCTATAACATGTGTCTGAAGTTAGAACAATGTTGTGCCCTACCCTTACACTCTGATTGATTACTTTTATCTGTACATTTGTACCTTTTTAATTCTGTAATTATTTTAACTATGTGTGTTAAAGTTTGAATATCAGGAAAATTCTACTCAGGACTACTCAGTTTTTCACCAATGTCATGTTCATAGTGTTGAAGGGTTTAAGGCAGTGAATGATGAGGATCTGGATGCATTTTTAGACATAAAACACATCATTTGAAAAGGTCACAAAGTAGATTGAACAGTGCAGTGGCAGTGAGCATGTGGAAGGACTGGACAGGTGAATAAATCAAAAAGTGATTTATGGCAAAATATGATCAATCAAACAATGATTATTGGTATTTATGTTACTGGTATTCAACAGCATCAAACTTTTTCAATCTAATGTTTTGTGAAATAGTTATTTGTTCAATTTGTTGATTTGCAGTAACTTTAACAAAGAACAGTACACTTGATTACACACTACAAAATGTCATTGCACTTGGCACAACATTAATTCAGTTGACTCTCATTTCCACAATTGAAGGGTGTCATATTTCCTAATTCTATGGGTGTCATTTCATTCACAAAATGGGAAGTCCGGATATGTTTGACCTCACCGTGACATCAGTTGGGGTCAGTAGTGATACATTCTGTTAAGCCAAAATCCCATACTGACTGCAGGAACTACTCAAGAGGGGAAGGATGTGTAATCTTCTGCGAGGGTTATGGTTGTATGTACCAGTGCTGCCACTTGCTGGTCATACAGAAATAGAGGATCAAATTGTATTGCATTGCCCGGATCACTGTTCGTAAATTTCCACGCCAACCAACTTTGCTAATATTGGAAAGAAAGAAAACAGACAGTCTTGAGAAAAGCTGAAAATCAATCAAGCAGTATTATTATACCCTCAATAAACAGCAAAAGGGAATAAAAAGTAATTTTATGGTACTTACTTGGTCATTCCTGGCTTTTGGTCAATCCAAAGAAAGCTAGAAGTACTGGGAAAACCAACATTTCTTTTAGGGCTGGCATTCTCTAAATGTGATGTGCCAGGGATTATAAACACCTGCAAAAGTAAAATAAGAGAAGCTCTAAGATCAAGGAAATCTCACTTAAATGTTAGCCATTTCCCCCGATTATCTATAGTGAGGAACTGTTTTACTAAATTGGTAGGATTAGGTCTATTGTAATCAAATGCAAATAAAAAATACTCAACAATAAAATAACATTACCCTACTCCATTAATAATAGAAATAACAGCATTCTAAATGAAATGTTGATTACAAATGAACACAAAAATATGTCAGACATATATTTTACAGGTTTATGTAGGTCAATAAATCAGCATTAAATGATCTATAAAAATGATGTACTTTTCCATCTGGAATTAAATTATGTCCAATCAGGCAATTGGTCAGAAAAGTGCCTATAATAACTTGGTCACAGCTAACCTTACCGAAGGAGTCACATAATTATTCATGAACCATAAAAAAAATATATATATCAACTTCACTATGTCAAAAGAAGATTATCCCAACAAATCAAATCATACAATATGAAATCATGTTCACATATGCTCAAATCGCAACCATTGAATAGAATTGAGATATTTCATTTAGTCAAAAAATAGGCTGAAGTTCATTTGATTCTTTGACATTTTGTTCCCATAAAACACTATTCATTATCCAGATCCAAAACAGCAGAAACTACTTTACTGAATTGATGGAGCTATTATCTTAGTCTACACTTAAATCAGACAAATGACACTTTTCTTTTCTTACTTTTTCCACATATATATATATAAATTATCCCCAATTTTGTGATATCCCATTTTAATTAGATGCCAGTAATATTTGTCCACAATAAATCAATGGCCAATTGTTTCCAGCACACACAAAACCCACCATCATATTTCAATTAAATTATAATAAAATCGAAACATACCTATATATGAATGTAGACAATATTGTAAAGATCACTCACATATTCTTGAAAAAGAGGCCCCGATGTGGACTGCTTTCGGGTTCCTTTACAGTTGCTGCAGTGAGGATATAACCCATTTAAAAGTGGCATCCCTAGGCCAAACCATGTCTTAAACCATTCAGAAAGATAGTGGCTGGTCTCAGGAAGACCTGAGCCTTCCTTGCACTCCACTCTACCTTTGGTCCCCAGGGGATCTGTGGTCCTTCTGTAGCTCAGTTGGTAGAGCATGGCGCTTGTAACGCCAGGGTAGTGGGTTCGATCCCCGGGACCACCCATATGTAGAATGTATGCACACATGACTGTAAGTCGCTCTGGATAAAAGCATCTGCTAAATGGCATATATATCTCTCCCACAGGCCTGTCTCCTCTGCTGAAACACACTGGTCGTTCTGAGAAGGCTCAGGACAACCATTCAGTTCTTCTTTCCATTTTTACACACGTTAGGAGCACAAGCAAAATCTAAATCTTTCGACGCATTAGTGATTGGGATGTGGCATAAAATAGACTGAAATGAATTTACAAGGAGCATGGTAGCCTTTCCTTCCCTACACATGTCATCTCCTCTGAAGCCTCCCTAATCATTATTCAGCAATAAATATGTACATTTTTCTTTGCATGTTAACTTGTCACAGTTCATATATGTATTTTCATTGTTTTAGGCTACTTTTATAAATCATACTTTTATCAACTCAACTAAAAGGTTAAACATTTTTGGTTATGTGACCGCCTTCCCAGGACAGTCAATTGCTGTCCTGATTTCCACTGGTAGAAACGTGTAGTATGTCGTATTCATGCGCGAGGAGCGCTCCGCAAACGTTGCCGCACAGAGAATGGTGGTGCTGGGAATACAATTAACTCAAAACCCGTAAAACACTGCACTGAACCTGAGCATGTGGCCCAAAATAAATGAGAGTTGGATTTGTAAACTATACCCTGCTTGTGGACCTTCACCGGCCCAAATGGCTCTGAATGAAAAATCTAAATGTATGTTTTTTTTTTGAGGCACACACCTTGGCATTAAAAGGCACCATCTGTACATGTTTGGTTATTCATTTCAACAAATTAAATATAACCAATTGATCTGCTCCTTTGTTTACATTTATGTTGACCCACAGATGGTATGGGCTGCCTGTAGGCTACAGGCCCATAATTGAGACAAACTTGTCTCTAACTTGACATTTATGGAATGAGCACCATTATCACAGCTTTTACACAGCTCTTAAATTCGAAAGAGATAAAAGTTCATATGATCTGAGAGATTTGGAAGAAATGATCTGTAATAAACTCACCGGTAGACCATGTTGAAATGCAACAATACAGATCAAGTTTCTACATTTCCTGGGATGAAACTATCACCTGCTCAACTACAGTTGTCCTATTCAAAGATCTCAAGTGGGTTAAATGCAGAAGACACATTTCAGTTGAATGCATTCAGTTGTACAATTGACTAGATATCTCCCTTTGCCTTTCCCTGTACATTATATAATAACACCACGAGTCATCACGAGACTTTATGAAATTACTTCCCATTTCTATATGATGCTAGATTTCTTTTGTCTCCTGTTGTCTCTCCGCTGCATCCTATTGGGTCAATCTACATAAATTATACATTATTCTGTAACAATAATGTATAACATCATATAAAAAAACAGACAAGTATGTGACCCATGTCAGTATCCCATGGTAGCTTTCTGCTAGCAGATTTATTACAAAACGTTAACAGCGATCCTTTCCACTCTAGCAAAATGAACCATACACTGACAAATGCACTAAAGAATGTCTACTCAGGGTCCGGGGAGGCCAATGTCCAAGGTAAAATGGCACACATCACTGTAAGTTGACCAAACAAAACAGTACTACTGAAGGTAAGGTGGAGTACTTTAAAGCCTGGATATTGGGGGATTTCTGCGTGAACTTGCCTTCAACAGTCATCTCAGTCAGAACATAATTATTTGCAGTGTTTACTATGTGGTAGGCTACATGTATATTGTATTGCCCTTTAAATGCATTTTGGCAGTACATCATTGCACTTTAAATAGATAATAGATAATTGAGGTGTCCCACAGGGTCTGTCACACGCATGTCAGCATACAGAACATTCAGTAACCCTCTCACGAGCACAATGCTGTGTGCTGCCATTCATTAGTGTGTAGAATTGTTAGTTGAGCATACAGTGTTGTCTTCGCCATGTTTTTTTCTTTTCAGTTTCTTTAAACTCTTCAGGTTTAGCGTCAATAAAATAAAATAGTCATAATAATTTGACATTATTCACAAAAAATTAAATACATTAAGACAAACACAAGGCCACTGGCATTCCATTCTCACTTAATAATAAACAATTTTTCTATTCAACAGAATATTTTACATCTTCACAAGACTTTAAATAATCAACACATACGCCAGTCTCTCTTGTCACTTTGGGCCAACGTGGTTGTCTCAAGGCCCCTGACTATCTCTTGGAGGTCTGGGCCAGTTTGCTGGGAGTCGACCTTCTTTGAGGAGTTGGGATTTTGGAGGGCTTGCCTCCGTGTTGACGTGACGACGAGCGGGGTGTAGCCCGACTGGTGTCACCCACCGTCTCCGATGTGTCGGAGCACACCGATGCGATATCCGAAATGTCGAAGTCTGAAGCATCGCTTCCCCTCCGGCTGCTCCCGCGGCTGCCTGCTTTACTTCCAGGTCGGCTGCCGGACCTTCTCGATTCTGGGGGACAAAAGATTCCGGTATGGTTATTGTCTGGTTACAGCGACTGGTAACTTTAATAGCAGAGCCGAACAGCAGAGCCCTTTAACAGACAGAAAGCAGACGCTGCTTTTCAAAAGGATGCTCTACTCACCAAACCCTATCGCCTGTCCCCGTGCTTTCATCACAGCAGCATTGATCAGGGTTCCCTGCTCTTCTCCCGACTGGAAACCTTTTCCTGACAAGTATCCAGGGAGCCGCAGTTTACTTCCCTGTATCGGAGTGCTCTGCAAAAGACAGAGCATTTGTTAGAATTTTTCTCTATGTTTACAAAAACATATCTAGGTACACAATGGTAAATCACAGAAGACGATTCTAGTACATCGACTCTTCGAACACTGGTAATTCTTCTCTAATTAGCATGTTATGCAATGTGGCATTCCGATGAAATCTGATCAAACCCCACGGACATCCAATGTAAGGGGTTATTGTGTTGAATGAAAAGTTGATGTACTGTATGATATTTCAGGAACAACTTAAACTTGTACAGTGGATTAACAGATAAACAGTTCAACATGCAACACAGAACAGCGGGTCAGTTCTTAGTTTGAGTTAGTTAGAGAAGGTATTTGACAACAGAGAGAATGTTCCACAACGATCACCAGTTAGTACTTTAAAGCATTAAATAAAAATAACAAACTGAAATCGGGCCTCTAAAAGACAACAAATATACATCTTATGTACTCCCTTCAATCACAATTTGCTCCCTACACCTCCCCTTTGGCCTTAACACTTTGATACTAGCAGATCTGCCTTCTTCATTCTGGGGGATTGTGTAGTGGCGGAAGCTCCACCACTACACATTTTACACCTATCCAGACTCTTTAGATCAGGGATGGTCAAACTTCTGGGCTTGGTTAATTATTTAGAAATGTAAAAATGTAAACAATATCTTTTTAGTGTCTTGAAACAAAAGCTTTTTTGAAAGTAATCATAAAATTACAATTCAAACATTAATCAGATCGCAGCCATATAACAACACATTCTGATTACCATTATTAAAGATGTATAAAACATTTCACCATTGTAGCATAGAAACTGCAACTTAGTTTCTATGTTCATCAGGCTAATAACGTTTTGGGAAAATGTTGCAGTTTTAAAGCACATTTTCTGCAATTCTACACATTTTTCTAAGGGGCAGCGGGAAAATGTAGCAGTCTTGAAACTAATTCCTTGCTATTCTACTCATTTTGCCATGAGACAGAGAGAGCATTTTGCAGTTTTAATTCCTGCTTCCTGCAGTTCTACACATTTTGCCATGGGGCAGAGAGAACATTTTGCAGTTTTAATGCCTGCTTCCTGCAGTTCTACACATTTTGCCATGGGGCAGAGATAACATTTTGCAGTTTTAATGCCTGCTTCCTGCAGTTCTACACATTTTGCCATGGGGCAGAGAGAACATTTTGCAGTTTTAATGCCTGCTTCCTGCAGTTCTACACATTTTGCCATGGGGCAGAGAGAACATTTTTCAGTTTTAATGCCTGCTTCCTGCAGTTCTACACATTTTGCCATGGGGCAGAGAGAACATTTTGCAGTTTTAATGCCTGCTTCCTGCAGTTCTACACATTTTGCCATGGGGCAGAGAGAACATTTTGCAGTTTTAATGCCTGCTTCCTGCAGTTCTACACATTTTGCCATGGGGCAGAGAGAACATTTAGCAGTTTTAATGCCTGCTTCCTGCAGTTCTACATATTTTGCCATGGGACAGAGAGAACATTTTGCAGTTTTAATGCCTGCTTCCTGCAGTTCTACACATTTTGCCATGGGACAGAGAGAACATTTTGCAGTTTTAATGCCTGCTTCCTGCAGTTCTACACATTTTGCCATGAGTGGTGGAAAAAGTTACATACCCAATTGTCATACTTGAGTAAAAGTAAAAAATACCTTAATAGAAAATGACTCAAGTAAAAGTCACCCAGTAAAATACTACTTGAGCAAAAGTATTTGGTTTTAAATATACTTAAGTATCAAAATTAAATGTAATTGCAAAAATATACTTAAGTATCAAAAGTAAAAGTATAATCATTTCAAATTGCTTATATTAAGCAAACCAGATGGCACAATTTTCTTGTTTTTTATTTATTAATGAATAGCCAGAGACACACTCCATTTACAAATGAAGCATTTGTGTTTAGTGAGTCTGCCAGATCAGAGACAGTAGGGATGATCAGGCATGTCCTCTTGATAAGTGCATGATTTGGACCATTTTCCTGTCCTGCTAAGCATTCAAAATGTAATGAGTACTATTGTCTGTCAGGAATAACATGTGGAGTAGAAAGTACATTATTTTGTTTAGGAATGTAGTGAAGTAAAATTAAAAGTTGTCCAAAATATCAATAGTAAGTACAGATACACACAAAAACGACTTAAGTAATATATAATTAAGTAGTAATTTAAAGTATTTTTACACGAGTCATGGCTAGTGGTTTAAAGTACTTATGTCATGTTGATATGATATCTGAGTGAGAGTGACTAACAAAATCAATGAGGGCCCCCTGGAGTTCAGGGCCCCTGCCTTGGGTGCCTGGTCAGTAATTTGACCATGATTACTACAAGGTAAAGATAGCTGACTCGACTAACTTACCTAGCAAACTATAAAATGGGATAATGGGATAATTGATTGACCGTCAATAGCTATGTTTCCATTAACTTGTCCAGTGATTTTTTTCGACATTAGAAAGTTTGCATAGAAAATAGATGCAACAATTGCCTGCTAGGGTGTATTTCCATTGAACTATCTTGTGTCGATAAAAACTGCTGATTGTAATGGCGTCACACCTAAAATAAACATGTTTTTTTTAAGTCGCAAGAACCTACAGTGTCGAATAAAAATGTAGTGGTTGAAGTGTTTCCATTACCCATTTAGGCGACAGCTGTATACCTTTCAACCTATCTGTTTCCTGATAGAATGCAAGAAATGAGTTATATTTGCCACATTCTAATGTTTCTCATGTGCCTAACGGCTGCCTAGGCTAGTCTGTTGCCATGGTGAATCTGAAATAATAGAATGGTAAAACTTGTCAGACAATCAGAAAAGCAAAGTGAAGCAATTCAGTTATTCTTGAAACTCAGGAAAAATGTTATTTTTTATCGTTCAATTATTTTTTATTTTGCAAGCAGTAGGCTAGGCATTTAGAATTAAAGCTGCAATGTGACATGTTTTTATAGAGCTGTCACTATCATTGAAAGAATGTCTTGCAAGATCTGTTCTGTGTGCGCTATTTCTATGCTACCCGATCTTAAGTTTAGTTTTTGTGTTTTTTTACTTTCGGTTTTGTTCACCAGCTTCAAACAACTGAAAATACAGGATTTTTGGTTATGGAAAATATGTCACAGCAGTTTAGATGGTAAAATGACTCTCTACACTATTCTTGCTTGTTTTGTGACATAAACTGAAATTAGGCAAACTATTTTAGACACCAGGAAATGGCAGAGCGATTTCTTCATAGTGCATCTTTAAATGTGGAGTGGAACTTATGGCTATGTGTTGACAGCACGTGCCCCACATACCTTAAAAAATATTCGGCAATCATCATTTATTCTAAAAACACAGTTCCCATCATCATTTTTAGCAATAAAGAAAGATAAAGAAGAAGAAAATCCACTCCTGTCGAACGGATGAAAATGATGTCGATCTTTAGAAAATGTCTTCTTTATCTGCCGTTACCAATATTTGATTGGCCATGCTTTAGATATTCAATTATTGTGAAGTTAGGGCCAAGGGGAAGGGGTAGGGCTATCTAAGTAGTTATTAGTGTAAAAATCAACTTGATTTCCTTTTTCATTTTACTCAGACACTATACAATTCAGTTAGATGGTATTGTAGGAGGCAGCAGTTGTTAGGTTCAGAGCTCTGGAGCGTTCCAGACCCTGTTGATTCACTATACCTCAGAGGATGAACCTTGGCTCTCAAAGGAGTCTGATGATTTAAGAGGAGTGGAGGGTTTGCTGTTTGTCAGCCAGGGTTTATCATAATTGCGAGTTATGTGTTGGGGAGTCTGGGGGAATAATGGCAAGTCAAACACACAAACACAGGGATTCAGATGGAGAAATCAATAACTAAAAGGAGTACAGGTAGACTAAATGAAGAGCTATGATATATGACAAAAGAAAGGAATGATCCAAATATATCAGACAACAAAAAGCAACATATATAAACAAATGATAAAAAAGACAAATGAAAAACAATAGAAATGGTTGGGAGCATGTGGGGAATGGCAGACAAACCAACACACACCGTTTCTGTAGAAATTGTTCAAATACAACTAGCTTCCTATGGTCATTAAATACAAGTCATTAGCCAATTTTGCTCTGTTGTCAGTGAAGTGAATACATGTATTTGCTGTGGAAGAAGGAGTATGTAGTCAAAAGCTCCTACCCAGATTGTGGGCGTCTCTTACCTTGGGTGTGCTGGGCAAGGCTGGGTTATTATGCTGGGCCGGACAGCTATGGCTAGAGTTTGACCTGTTGGGAGAGGCAGCTCGTGACGACGGCCGCGACCTACGACCTCTATACCGGAAGCTTGCCATCACCTGAGTGGTGCCCTCTGGGAGAATGAACTTTTCTCTCAGCTCCATGTTTGTCCTGCCTTTGGCTGGGGGGTAAAATATGACAACATACAGTAAGACATATGCATGGTTGTTGGTGTATGATTGATTATAAGTAAGGTGAACCTAATTCATTTCAGTGGAGTGAGTAAATGTATGATGAGTGCCTGCTTTTAGAAACAGCAGACCATTTGAAATGAATACAGGTTGTTTATACTATCTGTGATTGAACTATTGTGCAAATAAACACGTGTGAATGAAGGACATGCAGTTTCACATCACTTAGCCACACTGGCAAACTCACTGAAAACAAACAGTCCCAATAGGAAGTGCTGTGAAAAGGACATTCTTAACCGATAGAGATTCATATGGACAGAGTGCTTAATGTACAGTACAACAGACTCACTCTGCACATACAAATCAATAAACGCCTCCATCACCCCAACCTCGCAAAACAAAACAAAATAAAGATACATAGAACAATCTATGGTCACCCCCAAAAAATGATGATGAATTCCAGTGGCTTGGAACATCAGCCATATAACTATAAGTAACTATTTCTCCCCCGCATAGCCTTTAGGCGGAAATAGTCCATTGCTGGGAAACCTAGTGACTGTCAGCGGCACTGCAAAAAGAAAAGGTGCACAAAGCCACTGGCTGCTTTTTAGATAGATAGATAGATAGATAGATAGATAGATAGATAGATAGATAGATAGATAGATAGATAGATAGATAGATAGATAGATAGATAGATAGATAGATAGATAGATAGATAGATAGATAGATAGATAGATAGATAGATAGATAGATAGATAGAGACAGCAATAGAGAGAGAGAGAGCGATAGAGAGAGAGCAAGATGAGAGAGAGAGATAGAGACAGACAGCGATAGAGAGAGACAGCAATAGAGAGACAGCCATAGAGAGAGACAGCCATAGAGAGAGACAGCCATAGAGAGAGACAGCCATAGAGAGAGACAGCGAGAGAGAGCGATAGAGAGAGAGAGAGCGATATAGAGAGCGATAGAGAGAGAGAGCGATAGAGAGAGACAGCCATAGAGAGAGAGACAGCCATAGAGAGAGACAGCCATAGAGAGAGACAGCCATAGAGAGAGACAGCGATAGAGAGAGAAAGCGATAGAGAGAGACAGCGATAGAGAGAGAGAGTGCGATAGAGAGAAAGAGCGCGATGACAGCGAGAGAGCGATAGAGAGAGAGAGCGATAGAGAGAGACAGCCATAGAGAGAGAGACAGCCATAGAGAGAGAGACAGCCATAGAGAGAGAGACAGCCATAGAGAGAGAGACAGCCATAGAGAGAGACAGCGATAGAGAGAGACAGCGATAGAGAGAGACAGCGATAGACAGCGAGAGAGAGCGATAGAGAGAGAGAGAGCGATAGAGAGAGAGAGAGCAATAGAGAGAGAGAGAGCAATAGAGAGAGAGAGCAATAGAGAGAGAGAGAGCAATAGAGAGAGAGAGAGCAATAGAGAGTGAGAGAGCGATAGAGAGTGCGATAGAGAGAAAGAGCGCGATGACAGCGAGAGAGCGATAGAGAGAGAGAGAGCGATAGAGAGAGAGAGCGATAGAGAGAGACAGCAATAGAGAGAGAGACAGCGATAGAGAGACAACAATAGAGAGAGAGACAGTTAACAGTAGATAGACAATAGAGAGAGAGAGAGACAGCAGGGTAGAGAGAGAAAGAGAGAGAGAGACAACAATAGAGAGAGAGACAGTTACCAATAGATAGACAATAGAGAGAGAGAGAGAGAGAGAGAGAGAGAGAGAGAGAGAGAGAGAGAGAGAGACAGCAGGGTAGAGAGAGAGAGAGAGAGAGAGAGACAGCAATAGAGAGAGAGAGACAGCGATAGAGAAAGAGAGACAGCAATAGCGAGAGAGAGAGACAGCAATAGAGAGAGAGACAGCGATAGAGAGAGAGACAGCGATAGAGAGTGACAGCGATAGAGAGAGATATAGAGATCGATAGAGAGAGATCGATAGAGAGAGAGCGATAGAGAGAGAGAGAGCGATAGAGAGAGCAAGAGAGAGAGCGATATAGAGAGAGATCGATATAGAGAGATCGATAGAGAGAGCAGGCGATAGAGAGAGAGAGCGCGATAGACAGCGCAAGAGAGCGATGGAGAGAGAGAGCGATAGAGAGACAGCGATCGAGAGAGCGATAGAGAGAGGGAGCTATAGAGAGAGAGACAGCGATAGAGATAGCGATAGAGAGAGAGCGCGATGAGAGAGCGCGATGAGAAAGAGAGAGCGACAGAGAGACAGCGATAGAGAGTGATAGCGATAGAGATAGATAGAGAGAGAGAGAGAGAGATAGAATGACAGAGAGAGAGCGATAGAGAGCGATATAGAGAGACAGAGCAATAGAGAGAGTGAGAGAGACAGAGAGAGAGCGATAGAGAGAGAGAGAGAGAACTGGTGTTAGCCTGGAGTTCAGTAAGTAAAGAGAGATTCAGAAGCAGGTGATGTGACTCAGAGAAAATGACGGCATGCATGAAGACCCACAGACCGCTGGATAACAGGAGAGTGTGAGTGGAGTCGCTTTATGGGAACGCCATTCACAATGAGCACTCCAACACACCCATTTTGTACACACACCCACACATTAACACCCCTTACACATACGGTGATGCAGACACACATACCACTGGGGGGTTCATGGAGCAAGGTGAGAAAGTGTGAGATTTGTTGCCAACCTATAGGAGACTGAGTAATTGAAGAGTTTGATTCCGAGCGCAACATTTTACTCCCGTGGTGATGAACTGGAGAGGAAGGCGTAGGAAGCAGTAGGAAGGCATTTAGCAGGAAAAATTTAAACACATAAATAGATGAACTTCTGCATGGCAGTAGGATCTGATACTGTAAGCAATAGAGTAGCAACATACACTCAGACACACACTCAGACTCTACATGCCACATTCAGCCTTATCCAGCCATATAATTTAATCAGAGTGAAACCCATTACACAACATCAAATCATATGGTAATAAATACTGAATCAGCTGGAGCACTGCTATCTAAAAATAGACAATTAAAACATAAGTGACACACGAGTGAAACCGAATCCAGAGATTTCCCTTTCTTAAAATGAATGACATTTTATAAAGTTTACCCTGTCCTGTCTGGTGCCTTACCTCGACACGGGTCGTTCTTTACAAGGAACTCATCCAGAGCCATCCAGCCTCCACCAACGCGCACCATCACAGTGCTCCGCAGGATCCGCACCAGACGCAGCTGCTGGGAGTCTCCGAACTGCAGAGGGAGGAGGGAGGACAGAGAGGAAGGTGAGGCCGGGAGTCACTAAGCACTACTCTGCATCAACAACACTGGACAAGACTTGAAGCTGTGCAACACCAGAAACCAGCAGATGCTACAATTTGGAGATTGTTAGGAGGAAGTTTATCCGTCTATGAGTTGGTGCCTGATTACATTGTGTCTTCTGACTTTTGGATTACAACGACTAGTTATACATATGATATATGACTTAACTAAAATGGATTTCACTTCATCACTAGATGAGAGAGGATGGTTTTGCTGTCTGGTTTCTTTCTTGTGTTGCTCAGCTAAGCCCATTGATTGAGACACAAAGCAACAACATCAAGGTTTCATTCTCATAGACACAAATGGAGGGTCAATCCAACTGGTTTTGCCTTCCCAGAATGTATTAGTGCATTCATCATTGTCAACAATGTGGGATTGGTGTGTGACTTGTGAAATTGGGATATATTGATTTGTAATTGAGGTGAAATGGGTAACACTTTACTTGATACCCCCTGTCAACAGGCTTATCGTAGCCTACATACATCTGTCATAATCATGATATAACAACTAGTATTTTGACTGGTTAGGGCATCTGAGGTCAATATCATTGTTATGACAATGTTATATATCCCTTATGATTAAGGTTGCAGGTAAATGTAATAATTAGTAAGTTAATAATTTGTCATTAATCAATATTGTCATTTATCAATATTATAATTTAGGAATGTTTACTATTTTTTTCACATTTTCAACTGGAAACTCCTATAACAGGCTGTATAATATAAAGATCATTAGACTGAAGAGATGATACTCAACCACTAGGGGGGCACTATAGTGTTGCAGTCTATCCTTACCTTCTTTTGTGATATTTTAGTTATTTTCGACTTTACTATGGGCTGTTTGCATGTATCTTGCAAAGCTTTCAAACAAGCCTGATATGGAGGGTGAACAAACAGCCAAGCGTCATAAGAAGAGTATTTGCAGGAGAAGCCAGCCAGTTGGATATGGCCAAGGGGTTAGCAGATTTGACAACACAACAACCATGGCCTCATGCTTTCCATCAAACATTGTCACATCATAGCACAATCAATAGCACAAACAGACAAAACGGACTAAATCTCCTGCAAACCAACAACGTGAACAGTTGCACTTTCTATCACTACAGAACAAACCACCATATTCATAGATGCATTGACATTGATGGAGGAACCAATGCAGCTGGGCTCCAATGAGGAACAACATGTGGGATGGCATCTTATCATCTCTCTAGTCAACCACGGTGTAAACAATCAAACATGACCACACATTGATGAGCCTCCAGTTAGGTGCCTATTGTAACAATCTCATTAAAATTCAAACTTTGCACTATGTGATTCCCATAATGATTGAATGACACTGGTGAATTTTGTGATCAAGTACAGTAAAAGTGATGAATTGAATTGGAAAATGATCTGGAGAATAAAAATAGTCACAACAAACGGCTTAAGAATGCCCATTTACCAGAATACAGCTTTCCAAAACCGCAACGTGTAGGTGGGGGGTTAGATTTTGACTGTCCCTGTTTGCTATTATCTCATCATCATGTAAGCAGTGAACCAGACCAAACTGTCAAAAAAATTGTTTAAGTTGATTTTGAGTAATAAACGAATGCAAACTGGTGAAGAAGACACACATTATCTTACAAATACATGCTGTATACTGTATGTTTCCCCTATATACACCTATTCATTCTCCTCAACAAACAGCCATCAATGTTTCAGAAAGTGAATGGACCATTCATTTTATATGAGTTACGTATCCTGTATTGCAACATGCATTTCTTTGCCCATTTGAACTCAATCAAATCAAAGCAAGCAAGATAATGTCCTAACAATGGGAAAGGTGTTCGCACATCTTTAAAGGGAAAGCAGTTCATGTTTGTGGAACAAAAAAAGCTGTTATACAAAGTCATGTCAGCCATTACTGAGACAAATCAATCCCAGGAAATGAAAGAGAAGCAACAGGCAACCACACATTAAAAGCATTCTAAATCCCAAACTGCCCAAATGGTTCAATTAAAGCACATGAAGGGGGAAAAACCTATTATTTCTTATTGGAAACTCAAAAGCAACTACAAATAAGAGGGAATAATTGAATCAGCATTGGACTTCAAAGCATTATAACACTTGACTGCCTTACATGCTGATTTGTAGTTTTAGAAATGATCACAAACTCAATGTTATTTCCTATCTAAATAAGAGCATTACTGTCACTATTTTTATCTGCACAATCAACCAGTACAGGTTATATATACACAAAGATGCATTTTATGACACTGTGGCCATTTCATTCTTGGCATGAGCTGAAGAAAGCCCATGACCCAAAAGGGGATTATTTTATTGCACAGTCATTCCTAGCAGGCTACTACATCAATGGTCCTCCACCTACACCAGTTATAGGCACCAGCTGCTTTCCCACGCCAGCCAGCCAGACCCAATCCAATATCCCAACTACTTATGCCGGTGGAACTACCCACATAGCTATTATTATTAGCGTAGACTAATAAACAAATTAAAAGTGAGCCTTTTCAAGTGAATGGAAATGTCTGAAAGAATTATTGCTGTCTAGTGTATCTACTTCTGAGTTCCATCGTGATTATGTCTGGGAAGTGTTAATATTAATGTTAATTGGAAAAGGACCAGGGTCAACAAAAAAGAGAGGAGGGGTTGATTAGGCATCACATCATAGATAACGACAAAGAGCGGCCTGAGCCGGTCATATGTACCTGGTTTCCAAGGTAGAACTGGTCGTGGAAGGGACAATGAAAAAAAGTTACAAATTAGTTTTTCATAAAGCACATGTTTCACTGAACACTTAAGGTAATGTATAGGGTATTCACAAAATCCTCTTACCCTATATTTGTTGGCACCAATTTGCTCAACTTGGAATCGTTTAGGACACTTGCATTTTGCCACTTGGCGTGTGACCTACAAAAGAAAAAACAAACATTATTTAGACATCATTTATATTGCGGGAAGGTAATACATTAGTTACAATGATTTACGGCAGGGATCATCAACTAGATTCAGCTGTGGACTGATGTTTTCTTGAACGGATGGTCGGGAGACCGGAACATAATTACAAATCATTTGTAGACTGCAAATTGACCGCAAAAATATAAACTCAGCAAAAAAAAGAAACATCCTCTCACTGTCAACTGCGTTCATTTTCAGAAAACTTAACATGTGTAAATAATTGTATGAACATAACAAGATTCAACAACTGAGACATAAACTGAACAAGTTCCACAGACATGTGACTAACAGAAATGGAATAATGTGTCCCTGAACAAAATCAAAAGTAACAGTCAGTATCTGGTGTGGCCACCAGCTGCATTAAGTACTGCAGTGCATCTCCTCCTCATGGACTGCACCAGATTTGCCAGTTCTTGCTATGAGATGTTACTCTTCCACCAAGGCATCTGCAAGTTCCCGGACATTTCTGGGGGGGAAATGGCCCTGGCCCTCACCCTCCGATCCAACAGGTCCCTGACGTGCTCAATGGGATTGAGATCCGGGCTCTTCGCTGGCCATGGCAGAACACTAACATTCCTGTCTTGCAGGAAATCACACACAGAATGATGTATGGCTGGTGGCATTGTCTTGCTGGAGTGTCATGTCAGGATGAGTCTGGAAGAAGGCTAACACATGAGGGAGGGTGTCTTCCCTGTAACGCACAGCGTTGAGATTGTCCACCCCAGACCAGCTTCATCTCAGTACTGGGCTTCCTCTCAGTACTGGGCTTCCCCTAAGTCCCGGGCTTCCCCTCAGTCCCGGGCTTCCCCTCAGTCCCGAGCTGCCCCTCAGTCCCGAGCTGCCCCTCAGTCCCGAGCTGCCCCTCAGTCCCGAGCTGCCCCTCAGTCCCGAGCTTCCCATCAGTCCCGAGCTGCCCCTCAGTCTCGAGCTGCCCCTCAGTCACGAGCTTCCCCTCAGTCACGAGCTGCCCCTCAGTCCAGTGAGGTTCTGGGTGAGGACTATTAGGCCATGGTCGGCGGCGAGGGTGGATTATCCTAGGACGCGAAGGGGAGGAACTATGACATTTATGGAGTGGGGTCCACGTCCCGAGCCGGAGCCGCCACCATGGACAGACACCCACCCGGACCCTGTCTCTGATTGGGAACCATATTTAGGTAGCCTGGGTTTCACTGTATATTCTGTGAGTGTTTTCATGGGTGATTGTTCCTGTCTCTGTGTTAGTTATTCACCAGACAGGCTGTATAGGTTTTCACGTTCCGTTTGTTGTTTTGTATTATTTAATAGTTATTTCATGTATCGCTATTCTTCATTAAAGAACATGAGTAACCACCACGCTGCATTTTGGTCCACTTCTCCTTCAACAGACGAACACCGTTACAGACGGACCATCCACCTCCAAATTGATCCCGCTCCAGAGTACAGGCCTCGATGTAACGCTCATTCCTTCGACGATAAGCGCAAATCCGACCATCATCCCTGATGAGACAAAACCGTGACTTGTCAGTGAAGAGCACTTTTGCCAGTCCTGTCTGGTCCAACGATGGTGGGTTTATGCCCATAGGCGACATTGTTGACTGGGATGTCTGGTGAGAACCTACTTTACAACAGGCCTACAAGTCCTCAGTCCAGCCTCTCTCAGCCTATTGCAGACAGTCTGAGCACTGATGGAGGGATTGTGCGTTCCTGGTGTAACTCGGGCAGTTGTTGTTGCCATCCTGTACCTGTCCTGCAGGTGTGATGTTCGGATGTACCAATCCTGTGCAGGTGTTGTTACACGTGGTCTGCCACTGCGAGGACGATCAGCTATCCATCCTGTCTCCCTGTAGCGCTGTCTTAGGCGTACATTGCAATTTATTGCCCTTGCCACATCAGCAGCCCTCATGCCTCTTTGCAGCATGCCTAAGGCACGTTCACGCAGATGAGCAGCTGATTTTTCAGACCCTGGGCATCGTACTTTTGATGTTTTTCAGAGTGTCCTAAGTTTTCATAACTGTGACCTTAATTGCCTACCGTCTGTAAGCTGTTAGTATCTTAACAAATGTTCCACAGGTGCATGTTCATTAATTGTTTATGGTTCATTGAACAAGCATGGGAAACAGTGTTTAAACCCTTGACAATGAAGATCTGTGAAGTTATTTGGATTTTTACAAATTATCTTTGAAAGACAGGGTCCTGAAAAAGGGACGTTTCTTTTTTTTGCTTCGTTTATAATATTTGATTAAAACATAATCATTTCATTACTTTGGAACTGGTGTTTTTACAGTCTTTTATGTCCAACAATGAAACAAGGTTTTTGCTCAGAAAACTTGGGGGGCCAAATAAAACCACCTGCAGGCCACCAGTTGGGGGAACCCTGATTTACGGTCTGAGTTATATGTCAACACATATACAGTAGTACCTCATCTTCAATTTTGTCTGCATCTGTGAGGGGTTTGTATGCCTCTTTGTTGGGATGAAGAGCAGCCACAAACTCATAGTAGTCGATGTAGCCGTCACCATCCCGGTCAAATATGTCTGCCACCGCACTCATCTCCAACCGACTGGTAGGGAATTCTGGAATGTAAAATAAAAAACAGGGGTAAGACGCTCAACGCATTTTCACACTAGCATACTGAACTGAATCGTACTGTGCTGGCTCAGATATTTTATTTTTGCATTGTTCTTTCCAGCATAGTTACATCTATGGTGAATGTGTAACCAGGCCAGCCCAGAGCAGCTCAGCTTGACTCTGTAATGTGAAGAGGGGATGGGTCAGGAGTGTGAGGGTACAGGTCAGGGTGTCAGGTAGCCTAGAATTTAAGGGCTTTGGGCCAGTAATTGAAAGGTTACTGGTTTGAATCCCCCGAGCTGACTAGGTGAAAAATCTGTTGATGTGCTCTTGAGCAAAGGCACTTAAACCTAATTGCTTCTGCAAGTCGCTCTGGATAAGATGCAAAATGTAATTTTGCCCGGGGGCCAAATTGGTTATATTTCCTCGCTGTCAAAATTAGCTAAACATTTTCCATAGTTTTTCAATGCTCCCTGAATGTCAATAAACTATATGAATGTAGGTCCATTATTATTTCAACACAGTTTCAATTTGCTTTTAATAATTTTCAAGTATATTAAGTTCATTCCCCTCAACCCCCCCCCCCCCCCCCACAATTGTATTTTCTAATTTAATATATATGGATATAGATATATATTTTTTTACTCAAACCACCTGCAAGCCAGATTGGATCCTCTCACAAGACTTACTGGAGGAGAGGATGCCTTCAATGAACTCCTGTCTGGTGACCTTTCCATCCTGGTCCTTGTCAATGCGTCTGAAGAAGTCCATGACACGTGACTTCTTATGGTTCATCCATCGCATGTAGCGCTTCCGCCATACGTCAAAGTCAAAGTTGGCAAATTCCTTCAGCTGAAAAAAATCAACCACAATACATTGTACACTATGACATACATTGTACTGCACATAGTGATCATTTCTAAATGTCTCCATAAAGCACATAGAGTCATGAACATTTAGCTAACATAGGGTTAAATGATCAGATGTACCTCCTCAAGTCTGTCCATGGCATCGTTGAGTTTCCTCCTCCTGTCCAGGGCCAGTAGCCACACCTGCTGCCACTTGCTGACCAACAGGTTGACCCTGGGGTTCTTGGTCACTATGGGAGGCTGTGACGCTGATGGGTACATGGCTTGTGTGGGAGAACGCTTTCCTGTAAGTGAAAAACAACCTCCTGTTTAGTGATACCGCTTTTCCATTGTATTACTTTTGTTCCATACCAGAAAAAAACATAGGAATAATCTCATTTTGGGGACAGAGAGAGTGAGGTAAGCTATGAGGATGTTGTGTCATGGTGCAGGCAGTGCAGGGCCAGATGGCTGAGGTCAGGGTGTTTAGGGGGCCCCTGGTAGGGGTACATACTTCCACCTCTTCCTTTCTCCAGGACAGGGATTTGGGACTGGATGGCAGGCTCGCTACCACCCGCAGCCTTTCTTTTGTGTGTCTTGGTGATCGTGTCAACATCTGGTTGTTTCCTGGTCATTTCCTCCATGAATGTCTGCAGGGCCACACAAAAACAACATGTTTTCAGTTTGCACTGTATACCGTTTTCACTTCAAAGGCAATGTACATGCATGCACAGTACACATAGAGTAACTCATGTTACTAGAAAGAGGGAGCTGCTCTTCTAATAACAATTCTAGTACCACCAGACTGGCATTGAACAGCATTGCAGTGGGAAATGTTTGACCAACCAAGCACCAAGTAATACACCAAACTCCACCATCTACAATTTGCTTCCTTTACATCATATAGTAAAGGAGGATAACACAAGCCCCTGGTCACACTGTACCTGGTGTTCAGCAATAAGAGCTTTGACCTCGTCTATCTCCTGAGGCAGGACCTCCTTGTCCTTCTCATTGAGTGTTGCCTCAGCCCACTGCAGCCAGCCCAGCAGACCCTCCAGCAGCTCCTGAGTGGCAAGCAGATCACTGAGGGCCATGGCCAGGCGCTGCTGGTGCTGCCGTGCCCAAGCCTGAACCTAATATGGAGAAACATGAATAATCAATTTAATGCAGCTGGTAATTTAGCAGATGCTTTTATCCAAAGCAAACCACAATTGAAAGTGATATATATTCAGTAACATGTGGTCCATGCAAATTCAAACCCACAACTCTGGCGTTAGTAGCACCATGCTCAAACCCACTGAGACATTGGAACAACCTAGTGCAATCATTTGAACCCCCAACAACAAGAATTACATCCATGGCTTTCCACTTAAACTAGGATTAGGTACAGCCAAGTGAGAAAGTACTGTATCGGTATGACGAAGAAACATCCATAATTGAGGTTATGCAAGTGATATTTAAGGAGATGGCAGACTGCTTTGCCATGGTATAGGCGTATGATCTGTCACCCTCCAGTATGACGCACAGCAGACAGGCATGTAAGTGTTCACTGACCTCCTCGAACCGGGCTTTAATGATGGTGTTCCAGTGTTTGATGGTGGTGATAGAATCTGGATGGCAGATGGTCAAGATAGCCTCCCCCATACTGGTGGCTTTGTTCAGGCCCACTCCCTTCTCCTCCTGCTTCTTCATGAACTCCTGAAAGAGAACGGTTGGCTTCCATTAGCAATCGACAATGTTTGCGTCAAAATATAAGTAAAAAAGAAACCTAGCAGCCAGTATCTCTGTTTCTCTGTTCCTCATTCAATACCTGGTCAAGTGGAGATGAAGAAAGTAATGACATGTGAAGTCAGGGGAAACTATTTTAGATCCAGTGAGATCATGCTTGAGGAAAAGGCAATATTGTGAAGCAGTTGGAATGGAATATCAAACCACCATGTGAAATCCATGTATGGCATTTCTACTTTTACTGGCAAGTGCAATGGACGTGTAAGGACTGTCAAAGTGAAGTGTGTTTTTAATGTCGACACTACATTATGAGAGTACCTCAGCAGAAAATAATGATAGTCGAGTGGAGAAACAAACCCACATTCTCTGCAAATAGCTGCCTTAACTGCCATATGTTTGAGCTAGGTACTATTTTGCTCAGGATGAAAATAGTTCCATGCAAGCCTGATCCCTAAAGCATATACAAGGCTTTAATAGCCCAGAAAAACTCTTAATCTATGGCCCGATATTGCATTTCACATTTGGTCAGCTTTTATCTAAAGCTGTATTCTATATTATGGATATTGCGGGATTTTGCTTTAGGGACCTTTGTGTCCCATCTGGAAGTTAATCTGTAGGGAAACACTGTGTTATTCTATAGGATGACGATGTTCCAGGTTAAATGTCACTTGCCTTGTGCTGCTCGATAAGAGCCCTGAGGGCATCCTCGTCGTCGGGCAGGGTGCCATGGAAACGAAGGCTCTGCTCAGCCTCGGCCAGCCACTCCAGCAGGATATGGACCGTAGAGTGGAACTCCTCAGCCTGCAGCCAGAGGACAGGGGACAGAGAGGTTCACCAACACACAGGTCTGCAAAAAGCATTCCTCTAAGCATTCAGCCAGGTCCGCATGGTTGCATTCCAGGATTCTTTTTTTTAGCAGACACACTGCACTACTCAGTAGATTGCTATGATCATATGAATGATGTTCCTAAGACGTTTAACAGATCTCTTTTGTTATTTAACCCATCCACCACTCCACAAAACTTTATTAGATCCGATCATCTGTGAAACTGAATAAAAAGATGACCTGCAACGCCACAAAGGTAATTTGAATAGGTGATATAGAGAGGTTTGGCATAGTGAGAGTCCTACCTGACACAATGCCTGTTCCAGCCGAGTCTGTTTAGATACTGAGCGGGCGCACACAGTCTCCCAGCGAGCGCTCAGCTCCTGCATCTGAGCTTTGACCCAGGATGAGTCTTCATGGCTGCTCTCAATCAGGTCCTTAGCCGAACGCTTCAGGGCCGCAACACTCCCCGTCCTCTTCCCCAGCTCCTTCTGGAACACCTGGAAGATACGTCAGAGAGAGAACTAATGAGACACGACACACAGACCCAGAGATACTGCATTTTTCAATGCTGATTTGAATGTGATGGAGAAAACAAAAAGGTGTCATCATGTACTGTTTTGCAAATATCCAAGAAGTAATCATATAGTTTTTTAAAAAGTATCTGTAATCTGATTACATGTAACCGATTAAAGTGGCTAGTGAAAGTATTCACCCCCCTTGGCATTTTTCCTATATTGTTGCCTTACAACCTGGAATTAAAATAGATGTTTGGGGGGGTTTGTCGTGGAAATTTCCTCTATTTACCAAATCATGGGAGCAAACCACACACAAAAGTCAGAGTTAGTTATCAAAGTCCATCTTTAATTATATGAGCTCTATCACAATCCTGTGACCCTCAGGTAATTCAGTGTCTCTCAGTGAATTCTCTGAGAGCCCCCCCTGCATTGCAACTGCGATCCTTTAATAGCAAAGAACACACATAGTCAGACAGCATAGACATAAATAAATCGTTCAGCTTTGTCTCCTTACTCAAACCCCAGAAACATAAAACAATCCTCCATATCAACAGGCATATATCAAATTGTCATTTAGATACAACCAATTCTAAATACAACCAATTCTGGACAAACTCACAGAGAGGAGAATGAGGATATAGGTTAAGATAGAAACAACATTAGAGGGAGCATAGAATGATTCCAGACACTGCCACCCTCCTTTCCCCGCTGGGAAAGGTAGGGAGTAAAAGACATGTTTACACATGATGACACTTTGACCTCTCCCCTCTCTGCGGCCCATGCAACTTAGTCTTGCCATTCTGATGAGAAGTAACTTATAAACATATGATGAATATAAAACATTTTACCTATGTTACCAACAAATTCTGATTATTTCCACAACAGGTTGTATCATTTGATTTACACAACATGCCTACCACTTTGACGATGCAAATATGTTTTATTGTGAAACAAACAAGACCAAAACACTGAAAACTTGAGCGTGCATAACTATTCACCCCCCAATGTCAATACTGTAGAGCCACCTTTTGCAGCAATTACAGCTGCATGTCTCTTGGGGTATGTCTCTATAAGCTTTGCACATCTAGCTACTGGGACTTTTGCCCATTCTTCAAGGCAAAACTGCCCCCAGCTCCTTCAAATTGGATGGGTTCTGCTGGTGTACAGCAATCTTTATGTCATACCACAGATTCTCAATTGGATTGAGGTCTGGGCTTTGACTAGGCCATTCCAAGACATTTAAATGTTCCCCTTAAACCACTCAAGTGTTGCTTTAGCAGTATGCTTAGGGTCATTGTCCTGCTGGAAGGTGAACCTCCGTCCCAGTCTCAAATCTATGGAAGAGTCAAACAGGTATCCCTCAAGAATTTCCCTATATTTAGCGCCATCCATCATTCCTTCAATTCTGACCAGTTTCCCAGTCCCTGCCAATGAAAAACATACCCACAGCATGGGTATGGTGCTCTCGGGGTGATGAGAGGTGTTGGGTTTGTGCCAGACATAGCGTTTTCCTTAATGGCCAAAAATATCAATTTTAGTCTCATCTGACCAGAGTACCTTCTTCCATATGTTTGGAGAGTATCCCACGTGCCTTTTGACGAATACTTGCTAATTTTCTTCTTTAACAATGGCTTTTATTCTGGCCATTCTTCCGTAAAGCCAAGCTCTGTGGAGTGTACAGCTTAAAGTGGTCCTTTGGACAGATACTCCAATCTCCGCTGTGGAGCTTTGCAGCTCCTTCAGGGTTATCTTTGGTCTCTTTGTTGCCTCTCTAATTAATGCCCTCCTTGCCTGGTCCGTGAGTTTTGGTGGGCGGCCCTCCCTTGGCAGGTTTGTTGTGGTGCCATATTCTTTCCATTTAAAAAAAAATATGTAATGGTGATCCATGGGATGTTCAAAGTAGATTTTTTTTATAACACAACCCTGATCTGTACTTCTCCACAACTTTGTCCCTGACCTGTTTGGAGAGCTCCTTGGTCTTCATGGTGCCGCTTGCTTGGTGGTGCCCCTTGCTTAGTGGTGTTGCAGAATCTGGGGCCTTTCAGAACAAGTGTATATATACTGAGATTATGTGACACTAAGATTGCACACAGGTGGGCTTCATTTAACTAATTATGTGACTTCTGAAGGTAATTGGTTGCACCAGATCTTATTTAGGGGCTTCATAGCAAAGGGGGTGAATACATACGCACGCACCGCTTTTCCATTAAAAATATATATATATATATTTGACAAGTTATCTTTTTTCATTTCACTTCACCAATTTTTACTATTTTGTGTATGTACATTACATGAAATCCAAATAAAATCCATTTAAATTACAGGTTATAATGCCACCAAATAGGAAATATGCCAAGGGGGATGAATACTTGTGCAAGGCACTGTACATGTTACCCCCCAACCTTGCTTCTGCACCCCCATGAAGTCATCTGGATGAATTTGAAGGACATATATGGAGGGTGACTAAACCAAGTTCTGACTGTTGATCTACTTCAGCGCAGTGACTCAGATATCCTGCCAGGCCATGCACCTTTTATTTCTCTGTGCCTCAGCAATCTCTTGTCTCTGCCAATTCAAACCAGTGTTTTGTCACATAACACAAGTTCCATTTCCGACAAACATTTACGGGGGGAAAAAAATGACCGCTCTCGGGGCCATAATCCTATTTCATATATTTAGCCTGTGAGTCACAGGAAGGAGAATAAAATACGCTGAACAATGAGAACAGCAAATCCACACACAGTGTAGCTTCTGAATTTTGACTCCTATTTCATGGTACACAAATAGGTAGGATATGTTTGAGCTTTAGGATCAAGTCAGATACATTTGCTTAGGCCCAGGAGGCACCTACTGCCATTGTTCCATTGAACAAGGCACTTATCCCCCAAACTGCTCCAAGGCTACGACTCTTGTGGCTGCACAATAAAGATCTATTCTATGAATGTTTCTTTTTTTTTTACCTTGTGACTGTCAATGAGATTAAGGACCAGGTCTATATCTCCATGTACTGGCTGGTCCTCGGCCAGCTGAGGCTCCACTCTGTACAGCCAGTCAATCAGGGCCTGAAGGGCATCAGTAAACTGACCAGAGAACAGCAGTGCCTCCTCAAGCTTGTTTTGCCTGAGAGGAAACACAGATCATTATTTGTGAAAATACGTAATAACCCCTGACAGCAGAAACTATCATTGTTTTCTATTATATATGCAATATCATTACGATTTGACAGCAACACTAAACTGCGGCAATATGCCTTTGAAAGGAATTATAGTTGAATCGCAGTATATCCAAAGTCTTCACAAAGCCCACAGTTTCAGTATCCATCATTATCAAGATTAGATGAAAATATAGAATAATATGCATATTATGTGTCCGATACATAGCAATGTGCAGGTCATGTCCTCTTACCTCTCAACTGACTTGCCACAGACAGTGTCCCACTTGTCCCTCAGTTCACTCAGCATGTCATCCAGCTTCTGGTTGTCGTCCTGCAGTGACGTCTTGTCCTTCAGGGCGCGTCCCGTACGACTGGTTGTGTCATACACCGAGTGCTTGCTCCCCAGCACCTTCTGGAACTCCTGCGTGAAGCAATGGTGGAGAGACATGGTCATTATATAGGCTAGTTTATCCTATCCAAGTCAGCCTGTGGCTGGTTTTAGCCTCATCTCCAGCCATTCAACGTTTATATGGTGTGTCTGGCAAAGAGAAACTAGTAGATTTTAGACTAGACAGCTGCACAGCCAACAGTGAAATGTCTGAAATTGAACAGTAGCATAAGCAATTTGACCATGGTCTCACTTTCTGTTTTGTTACGAATTGACAGATCGTCAGCAGCACAATTGAGAAACCACAGCTGTTATTTCTGAGGGACTACATATGATTTAACAGGTAGATTCCTTCACAGAGGATTGTCCCCCTAAGCTACAGTCTACATTCTGTCATGGATTGAAATTTGTGAGTGGCGTGTGTGACCTATTTGCTCATAAAGGACACTATGTAGTGGCTGAAACCAAAACAAGGGGTCACAATTCAAGCGTCTTTCATCCATACGGATTAAAAGTATCCAAAATCAGGGCCGACCCTGATACATTCTGTACATCCAGGGATTATGAAAGGATTAGCAAAAGCGCCTCACACACAACAGTTCAAGGACAACAACTGAATAGCCTAGTCCCTGACACCTAAAGCACTGATGAACACTGTATAGTATAATAAAAAAAAATGTTTTAAGTGAGAAGTAAGCAATGGTCTGAAGATGAAAAAAAATAAAGGAACTTCACACGAACAGCACAATGCTTACTCCACCCATGCTCTACAGTACCAAGGCTTTCCAGCACACAGCTTTGACCTACTTCATTAGCTATGCTGGTCTATCGTAGTTCAAACAATATGTATGCAGGTTGCTTAAGATTCAAACCTTCTCAAACAGCCTAATTCATACTCTAAGAGGAAGTGTTCCCACAATAATATGATTTGTACCGCATACAAGTTAAACTTTTATATTCTTCACACACCACACTAATCCCATTCCACGATTTTATTATTATTATTATTATATAAAAGCAAGCTTTGCTTTTATAGCTACAAGACAATTACGCTTGAATGGGCAAGCTATTTTGCCCTGTAGTAATGTGGTGCCTGCCTGTATTTCCTTAAACCTTTACTTTAGCAATACATGTCATTTAGAAAAAATAAATCATAATCTTGTTTTGGTCAGTAGGTGCCCAACATAACAACAGGTTGTGGTGTGTTAGACACAGTCACTCATATATAAAGGTCTACCGAGCCTGTCTCCATTCCTGATTTCTGTAACCATTAGTTTACCTGTGTAACATTAACATAAGCTCAAAAACACTTGTTTTGCGAACATGGTCCTGTTTTATCAATTGCTGTGCTGATCATTGGGCAGTTCATTACCTCTCTCAAATGAATATGTAGCTTAAAGTTGTGTGTATTTGTATTTATTTATGCAATTGAGATGGTGATGCTATAATAATGCACACATACAATAGGCCTATATCTAAAAAATACCTACAGCCTAACAATGTATACAATAAGGCCTATATCTAAACATGCAAATTATCTTTTTAAGTGGGAGAACTTGCACAATTGGTGGCTGACTAAATACTTTTTTGCCCCACTGTACCTACAGCCTAATGTATATATATTTCATTGGTCTTTTACCAAATAGGGCTATCTTCTGTATACCACCCCAACTTTTCACCACAATGTATACGATAAGGCCTATATCTAAACATACCTACAGCCTAATGTATGTACATTAGGCTGTAGGTATTTTTGAGTGTTTTTGAGCTGATGTTAATGTTACACAGGTGTTCTAAAACTTTTTTAAATATATATATATATATATATATATATATGCTACAGGTCAAAAGTTTTAGAACACCTTTTTGGAGGGGTATGATATTGTGCATCTGTAACTTTCTCACTCATCATTATTCATGATTCATTCAGGATTATCCATAATCATGGTAGCATCCACATTAATTAATGTAGAAGTGTTTCTAAACATATTATATTCTTATTTACAATGAAAGTGACTCTAAAATGACATTACTTATCATCATTTTCTATCGGGCACAAAATAATCTGAAATTTGTAGCGTCACAAGCTTGATATAGTCATTGCGTGCTATGAATATGGGACCAAATACTTCACTTTTTACTTCTTTAATAGACATAAGTGAATTTGTCCCAATACTAAAATGGGAGGACTATGTACAAAAAGTACTGTTGCTTGACCCAGTTAGATAGAACTCTGAGATTCGGCTAGCATTGTCAAAATTTTACAAAAAGGTAGCACATCATTGATTCTTAATGGACAGAAATGAGCATGTGAGAGCAATAAATTAGAAATTTAATAAAAACTGTTGCACCTATAAAAATGGTCAATCCAAAATATATTAAGTCCAATGGTCTAGTTAATATATTACACTATAGTCTAGTTTCAATCCATCATCTAGAATTTAAAATAGGTATGCACAGAAAATACTCTGAAAACTCAATTGCTAACAATCCTGTTAAAAAATTAGGTATGTGGTTCTTGGTAACGGCTCATGACGAGAGGCGGGGAGTGTGTTGTGTACCTCCAATCAAGCAGATTTGCCAATATTTATAGAGATTGGTGTCATATTGGTTTAGATATGATGGTAGGGAGGTTTGAACTTAACATTGAGTTTAAAAAACAATGTCATACTATTTTGGGGGCAATAATGTATAAATCCCATACCCTAAAATGGCTTTTATAATAAAACAGTGTTAGATTTCTGTCACGCCTTGGTCATTGTATTTTGTGTTTTTGGTATAGGTTTGGGTAGGCCAGGGTTTGACATGGGTTTATATGTTGTGTTTCGTATTGGGGTTTGTAGTAATTGGGATTGTGTATGATTAGGGGTGTGTCTAGTTAGGCTTGGCTGCCTGGGGCGATTCTCAATCAGAATCAGGTGCTTGTCGTTGTCTCTGATTGAGAACCGTATTTAGACAGCCTGACTTTCGCGTTGTAATTTGTGGGTGTTTGTTCCTGTCTTAGTGTTGTAGTCACCAGATAGGCTGTATTAGTTTCTCGATTCGTTTGTTGTTTTCTTATTTCAGTTATTTCATGTACCGCGATTATCTTCATTAAAGTCATGAGTAACCTACACGCTGCATTTCGGTCTGACTCTCTTCATACAACAGACGAACGACGTTACAGAAACACCCACCACCACTCACAGACCGAGCAGCGTGTGAACTGGCAGGATCTAAAGGAGGACGTTATGGATGGCAGAGGCATGGAGTATACTACGTGGGAAGAAATCGACAGGTGGGCGGCCGACCCAGAGAGAGTGCAGGCGCCCGCCTGGGATTCCCTACAGCAATGCGAAGAGGGCTATAGACGTATGGAGTCGAAAAGGAAAGCACGGCTATACAGAGCGAAAACCGAAAGTAACGGAGGAAAGCGCAGAGAGAGTATGGCTGAGTCAGGAGATAGACCTGAGCCAACTCTCCTTGTTCATCGTGAAGAGCCAAGGAGGAGACCAGAACCAGAGCCAGTGTTAGAGGTGAGCGAAGCAGAGACTGTGAAGGAGTTAATGGGAGTGGAGAGTAATGAGGGAGTTGCTAGCTTGGTGCTATAGATATAATATTCGTCCGACGGATCGTGTCGGGGATTTGATAGCACCTAGCGCTCTATACTCAACCTGAGGTGCGTGTTAGTCAGCTGGTGAAGTTGGTGCCAGCCTCACGCACTAGGCCTCCTGTGCACATCCCTAGCCTTGCACGTCCTGTGCCTACACTGCTCTCAAGATCTCCAGTACGCCTTCACGGTCTAGCCCATCCTGAGTCACCTCTACACACCAGTCCTCCGGTAGCAGCTCCCCGCACTAGGCTTCCTGTGCGTGTCCTCGCGCCAGTACCACCAGTTCCAGCACCACGCACCAGGCCTCCAGTGCGCCTCGCCTGTTCAACGCAGCCAGAGCTTTTCTCCTCTTCTGCGCTGCCGGAGTCTCCCGCCTGTTTAGCGCAGCCAGAGCCTTTCTCCTCTCCTGCCCTGCCGGAGTCTCCTGTCTGTCCAGCGCCGCCAGTGCTCCCAGTCGGCCCAGCGCGGCCAGTGCTCCCAGTCTGCCCAGCTCCGCCAGTGCTCCCAGTCTGCCCAGCTCCGCCAGTGCTCCCAGTCTGCCCAGCGCCGCCAGTGCTCCCAGTCTGCCCAGTGCTCCCAGTCTGCCCAGCGCCGCCAGTGCTCCCAGTCTGCCCAGCTCCGCCAGTGCTCCCAGTCTGCCCAGCGCCGCCAGTGCTCCCAGTCTGCCCAGTGCTCCCAGTCTGCCCAGCGCCGCCAGTGCTCCCAGTCTGCCCAGTGCTCCCAGTCTGCCCAGCGCCGCCAGTGCTCCCAGTCTGCCCAGTGCTCCCAGTCTGCCCAGCGCCGCCAGTCGGCCCAGCGTCGCCAGTCTGCCAGGATCCACCAGAAGTGCCAGTCTGCCAAGATCCGCCAGAAATGCCAGTCTGCCAAGATCTTCTAGATCGGCCAGACAACCTGAATCATCCAGTTCCACCAGCCAGCCAGGATTTACCGGAGCCTACTACCTGCCTGAGCTTCCTCTCAGTACTGAGCTTCCTCTCAGTACTGGGCTGCCTCTCAGTATCGGGCTTCCCCTCAGTCCGGGCTGCTTCGGTCCCGGGCTGCCCCTCTGTCCCGGGCTGCCCCTCTGTCCCGGGCTGCCCCTCTGTCCCGGGCTGCCCCTCTGTCCCGAGCTGCCCCTCTGTCCTGAGCTGCCCCTCTGTCCTGAGCTGCCCCTCTGTCCCGAGTTGCCCCTCTGTCCCGAGCTGCCCCTCTGTCCCGAGCTGCCCCTCTGTCCCGAGCTGCCCCTCTGTCCCGGGCTGCCCCTCTGTCCCGAGATGCTCCTCTGTCCCGAGCTGCCCCTCGGTCCCGAGCTGCCCCTCGGTCCCGAGCTGCCCCTCGGTCCCGAGCTGCCCCTCGGTCCCGAGCTGCCCCTCAGTTATGTGGGGATCAGGGTGAGGACTATTAGGCCATGGTCGGCGGAGAAGGTGGATTATCCCAGGACGCGAAGGGGAGGAACTAGGACATTTATGGAGTGGGGTCCACGTCCCGAGCCAGAACCGCCACCATGGACAGACGCCCACCCGGACCCTCCCTATGCTCTTGAGGTGCTTCCCGGAGTCCGCACCTTAGGGGGGGGGGTTCTGTCACGCCTTGGTCATTGTATTTTGTGTTTTTGGTATAGGTTTGGGTAGGCCAGGGTTTGACATGGGTTTATTATGTTGTGTTTCGTATTGGGGTTTGTAGTAATTGGGATTGTGTATGATTAGGGGTGTGTCTAGTTAGGCTTGACTGCCTGGGGCGATTCTCAATCAGAATCAGGTGCTTGTCGTTGTCTCTGATTGAGAACCGTATTTAGACAGCCTGACTTTCGCGTTGTAATTTGTGGGTGTTTGTTCCTGTCTTAGTGTTGTAGTCACCAGATAGGCTGTATTAGTTTCTCGATTCGTTTGTTGTTTTCTTATTTCAGTTATTTCATGTACCGCGATTATCTTCATTAAAGTCATGAGTAACCTACACGCTGCATTTCGGTCTGACTCTCTTCATACAACAGACGAACGACGTTACAATTTCTCTTTGTATGTTCCACTATAAAAAAAAACACAAGACTGTGGTTTTAGATAGCTGCGTTTGAAAATCACAGTTTTGATAAATGACTATGGTGCTGCTGCAGATGTTTGCTGTGCTAAATGACTCTCCTTCATAAAAGCCTGACTATCGGAGGGGTCTGCCAACTCTTTCATTAACACCCCCCAGGAAAAGGATTCAATGAGGTTCAGTCACCTTGTGCTGGGCCAGCTGCATCTTGATCTTGTCAGGGTCGTTGGCGATTTCCAGCTCCGAGTCCAAGGCCTTCTCCGACTCGTCCAACCATTCCGTCAGCTTGTTCCAGGTTTCGTGGAACTGAGGGGAGAGATGTAGCAAATGAGGCTTGTGTAAACCACACTGTGATATATGACTTCCTTTGATTTATTGTTCTATGTTTGGATGAGTCTACTTTCAGCGCCTAGAAAAGTGATGGGTTCATACTAATGAAAGAGCTCTGAGGCCAGTTTGTAACACCAGATTCCCTGTAATACTGATACAGCTTTCCTGCGATAATAAGCACCATAATGTAGTTGTGACACATCCTCTAGTCGACTTTTGTCAGCAAAGCATTAATGTACTGTATGATATTTGACCTCACACCTCGTTAGTGACCTCACTTCTCTGTTTCTCTAAAAATGCCTATTGCCTAGTTATGTGGAAAGATGATGACGTCTACTACAGTCCACCTGTCTAACTTCCTCTGTCACCCTCTCGCTCACCCCCTCTCTTTCTCTCCATCACTCCTTCCACTATGACTCTCTCTCTCTCTCACTTATTTTTTTCGACTTACATAAATTTCATATCCCACTTCAGTGTGGCTAGACTGCTGACTCCTAGCATATCAGTTTAGGCACTGTGTAATACTGTACCAACTGTGTAGTACATCAAGTGTACCCAAGGCGCTGTACCTGTTTGGCCCTCTTCCTGGCATCATCCAGCAGACGGCCCCTCTCCACAGACCTCTGCACCACCTTCTCCCAGCGGCCCTGCACACTGATCAGCAGGTTCTTGATCAGCACCACATCCTGCTTCTGGCTAAAGTACTTCAGGTGGGTCCCTGTCTTATCCAGCTCAACGATCTGCTCCCTGTGAGAGTTCACCTCCGTCACAAACACCTGCCAATACACACACATCAGAGGATCATGACAAATGTTGCAATAGTGTTACACAGCGGAGTTGATCTTTTTTTATACAATTTTTGTGAGTAGAATGTTCACTTGACTAATGAGCAGAGTTCTGGATGAGAGTCAAATGGCCTTGTGGAGTCGTGGTTGGCCTGCTTGCACTGCAAGCTGTCTCGACTATGGAACCTAAGCCCATCAATTGTTTGTGCTATTGATATCATTAATACAAATTAAATTAGGATAGGAGGCTGTTTAGTTAACAATTAGATAATACTGAACACTGAAATGACAAATCATCAAAAACCTATCAACATGTAAATCGATGTGTTATGTTAATAGTCTTCACACCGACACGTACCTTGTGCTCATCTATCTGGAACATGATGTTTTCCAGGATGAGGGAGGCAGGAGAGGACATAGTGAGAGTCTGTTCAGCTTGGGTCAGCCAGTTGATGAAGTCCTGGAGAGAGTTATGGAACTCTGTGGCCAGAGTCAAGGCCTCCTCCAGTTTCACCTGAAGCACAGAGACAACAAAGCCACCTGAGAAACAGCATTCATCCTACTGACACAAACATTCACACACGGATGTGCACACACACATATGCAAACTGACAGACAAGTTTGCCTCGCAAATACACACACACAGACACACACACACACACAAAGTGTTGTACAACTAACCTTGGGACACACAATTCAGTCCCTTCTAAAATCCTATTTTCCCTAACCCGTACTCATACTCTAACCTTAACCCAAAAAACCTAACCTTAACCATAACCCTAGCTCCTGACGCTAAAACTAACCCTAGCTCCTAACCCTTAATGTAATTCTAACCCTAACACTAATTCCAACCTTAACCCTAAACCCCTTGAAATAGCATTTGACCTTGTGGGGATGAACAAAATGTCACCAGTTGGTCAAATGTTTGTTCTGGTCCCCACAAGAATAGTTAAACACGTCCACACACACACACACACACACACACACACACACACACACACACACACACACACACACACACACACACACACACACACACACACACACACACACACACACACACACACACACACACACACACACACACACACACACACACACACACACACACACACACACACACATTTGTTGCCACAGCATTAGGTAATGATTGTAATTGGTCCAAACATGACTAATCTCTGTTTCGGCAGAGGAAGTCAGCATCTCTGGACTAGTTCAAGGAAAGAGGATGAGCTATCAAAACGATGCATCCTCTACAGTTATAAAAATAGCATCAATTAGCCTTTGATTGAATCAAACAGATGTATTCAGTGTGGTCGGTCCAACAGGGAGGATGAGTTTTGCCTTTGCCAGGCAAGCAAAAGAGTACAGCTAATGCTATATCCTCATCACGATAAACAATGGGGTAATAACATTACAGTCATTACAAGCCTAATGGCAAGTAAGTACTGTCTCCGGTATACAGTGATGTCTCTTTCTCCATGTTGGTTAATTTAGCTTTAATTCTGAATGAAGTGTGCTATCTTGACAAGCTAGCAAAATGCTTAGAAACTGCAGTGAATTAAATCGTAGAGTATGCATGGCATACCGTACAGTACAGTACACCATAGTTCAGTGGTCACCAACCTCAAGATCACTTTCTGAGTCAAAATGCCGAGATCTACCGCTCTGATTTTTTATTAACGTGACTTAAAAAACGTAAGCCTATGCAACATTAACCAATTAAAAACAGTACTGTAGCAATGAGGTTTGTACAGTAAGCTATAGGCCCAACACATTATCACCACATACTGGCTTTGCTTGAATTTACCTGCCAATGAACTGTTGTTCAGACATTTAAAAATATATATATTTCAAAATTTGAGGTAGGCTATATGATCACAACGGTAATAGATCCATTGGTGTATTACTTGTGAGGCATAGCTGAGTGAACATACATTTAAATCATTTGCTTTTTATTTTACTGGGCTGATGGTGCCTGCATCTGATGGTCAGTCTCAGCGAAGGGGAGAGCAGCAGACGGAGGGTCCGTCTCTCAACATCCCTCCGCTCTCCCTTTCCTCCACTGACACTGACCAAAAAAGGACCCCGTCTCCCAGCTGATGACGAAACTCGAGTCGCACCACATTATTTCTGCCTCATGCACAAATTCATGTTGTTACTCCTATTAAAAAATACCCAAGCCGCTAATAATAACAACAACGCAAGCCTATAGATACACTTTCCTACTCATTCATGACTGCTGCACTGCTTGTTGTAGCGCTGACTGGAACGCGTATTTTATGTCTTATAAAAGTGTTGAATACAAAGTGTGGACAGTAATGAGTAAGAACTTAAACTCAGTCATAAAAACAGCAGCTCTTTTCTGTATTCGTTGACAGTCTCTCTCTAGTCATGGTTTTCAATGTTTTGAAATCTCATAGTATACATTTTTCCATAGCTTTCTTTTATGCCTGCTAAGTTATTGCAGACTCGGTCATCTGAGAACTCTGATTGGCCAGCGGTATACCTATAGTGCACTTGATTTCCTCACTAGGCCCACCAGGAAGCCCAAGTTTGTACCTTCAGACACATGAAATGGCAACAGTTTGCCTAACGGTGCGCAGGGCAGCTGAATTGGCTGCACCTGCCACCAACAACCCGAGACTATTTGATTAAGAGACTTGACTGAGTTAGGAACAAACCCACATCCAAACCCAGCATTCCCTTTACATCCCATTCAACGTTTCAGCTGTTCATTAGAATGTCTCTGAAGATAAGAGGACTGTTCCATGATGACTAATGACTGATGAGTCAGGCACTTCCCAGTAGAGATCTGATCTGCTGGGTGACCACATCCTATGTGCTTGCCAACCTTATCTGCTGTACAGCAGTTACAAATGCTGAGCAGTAATGCCCCACAGGGGATATAATAAATCTCAACATTATGAATCATCAGACAAGTTCAGAACACTTGGTGGGGTGTGACCCATTCTAGCCAGGGTTTCCCTAGATCATTTGTTAGACGGAGCACAATGGCCCCCAAATAATCCCAAACATCCAGTGCTTCTCAAATTAACATTTCCAATTGGAACCAATTTATGCAGGAAGTCTGGGCAGAGCTAGGAATGGTGGCCCATTCTGAAAGGGAACACTTGATTCATCCCATCTTAGCCCAACAACGCTGCTCCATGTCGTTTTACACTCCCTACCTTTCTCTCAGCCACCTTGACCTGTACCGACTCCCTCTTGTCCTGCAGGTTCCTGAGGTCCTGCTCTGTGTTGCTGTCCTGGTCAGAGGGGGTCATGGTGAGCAGCTGCTGACCTTTGTTCATCAGCTGCTGGTAGAGCTCCTCCTTGGCCTCTAATGTAGAACATAACTCCTGCAGGAGACCAAAAACATGAGGGGCTTAGAAAATATGTCTGGTGTTAGTATTAGTGTCCATTATAAATGAGTTGTTTGGATCCTGGGTGCTGATTGGCTGTCAAAGACACACCTAAAGTCATGCCATTTACCTGTGACTGTATTCAGCACATAGCACGGCCTCTTGTGCCTTATTGCTTAAATAATAGCACTGATACTACTGTTTTACATGTCAAATTAATGGAATTTGAACAATAAGTCCAGTATACTTTTATTGTTGTCATTCTGCCAGTGTTTTGTAAGCTAATATAATCCAAATCAAGTCCAAACATGATGAAAGAATGAGAGTACTAAGGACAAACATAGCCAAGCATTTTCCACAAGCAAATTCAAACCTTCAAATCCCAAGTAAGTTCAGAGTCTTATAATATATATTTTTTTCTAAACAATCTCCTGTTTTGGTTCCCATAATGCTAAATGGAAGTCCCAGAATGTAGCATTCATAGGATAACCCAGACACTCTCACTATCAGAGGAAAGGCAAACAAGAACAAAACAGAAGAGCATGTCCCCTCCCAACATTCTCTGAGCACAGTCAGGGTTTCATCCATTTGTACACTTTCTTTGGGGGCTTTAAAGAGTAGGACACATTATCGTACATTTCGCAACATCATTTAATGTTCACACTTCACACTTCAGAAAGAAACTGCAGACAAGGCCTGAGTTGCGCCCTTACAAGCCTGCCATCTGTATGAGGCCTTTTATATGGCTAAATACATACCAGATGGGCGTTAAGCTGCTCGCGGGCCGTGTCTGGTAAGCCTCCCACAGCCTTTGATGCTAACAGCTGACGCTCTGTGTCTTTCAGCCATTGCTGCATGTCTTCCATCTCGCCATGGAAACCTTGGGCCTGCAACACAATACAGCCTGAGTCAGAACAATGGACCTCATAGACGTATTGTGTGGAATTCAAGGGTGGGAAAGGGGAATGTTATGAGACGTTATTAATTCCTCAGATACATTATTGGCCAAACATGGTTTGGTCTGAGGTTATTTGACAGAGTGAACGATGGTGTCTGTGAACAGTTTAATCAATGAACATATTCCATGTTTAATTGCCTGAAACCAGCATGGCTTATTTCCTTCTAATTGTTTTCATTCATTTAATTCCCCATTTGAACCAGATAATGTAACAATGTCTGCACTCAATGTTACAATGTTGTCTTACGCACCATGTTTTACATATTCATTGTACAGTATGTTTGTTTTGGAAATCCACTTTTGTCCGTAAAATGCTTCTGACAGAGCTTTGTAGGTTTACTGTGTACTAGAGGGAAACATTATTGGAAAAAACATTGATTTCATTTTTGGCAACCCTTTCGAAACCCTCTCTAAAAATCAAGAGGGCTTACGTTTCAGAAAGTTTATTTCATACTCTTAAAACGTGATTTATTCCTGGCCATAAAACCGTTAGTAATAGTAGAAATTTACTTAATAACAACCCTTTAAAAATGATTCAAATAAAATGACATATTCACTGGTCATTCATATTCCTTACATCACTCCTTTGACACCTTACATCAAAGCATTCTCCAAAAGGTCAAAGTTATGAATAAGAGCACCTATAGCTGGGTTAGGAAAGGGGAGGCAGGAGGTGGAGGGCTTACATTATTTCTCTGTACCTCATACTCCCACTACTCTAAAACCTTCTTTATGAATTTGTGAAAAACAACAGTAATACAATCCAGCAGAGAACATCAATCATAGCTTCAGTTTCAGTTATGAGTCATTATGGTGCCAGATTCCGTATGGCAGCTGGGTATGGTGAAGGGTTGAGGCAGACTGAATATGAATATGAGGTACAGATGTAGGATCTTAATTTGACCTATATTGCCACAGCAAAATAATCCTGCAGCAACATGATTTGAACGTTTAGTCCAAAATGCTGCTTGATTTGTGGTTATATTATTAGCTGGCCAAAAGTAGTCGACATGAAAAGTGCAATACCGTGTGTTAGTGTGGGTTTTCAGTGAATTTATGTAAACCACAAAGCTCATCTGAAAATTCTCAACAACATAAGAGTAATCATATTAGGATCCTACATACAGTGCGTTATTTCATAGTTTTGATGTCTTCACTATTTTTGTACAATGTAGAAAACAGTTCAAATAAAGAAAAACCCTTGAATGAGTAGGTGTCCAAACTTTTGACTGATACTGTATACCTGAAGCAGAGCACCGTCCAGCTGGTGTCTCCTCTGCTCTGTCTTCTCCAGGATGTTCTTCCAGCGCTGGGTGAGGTTCTCCAGTTTGCTCTGCAGTCCAGAGGCTTCCTCTCCAGAGGTGGACTCCACCAGGTCAGTACCAGCCTTATTGACCACCTCCACCGTGGTCTTATGGGCCAGCACATCGTTCTGGAGGACCTGGACACATCACAGTACAGGGATGGTTAAACACTAGCCCAGTGAGATCAATTAAATAAACAAGGCCCAAAGATCAGATAGCACTAAACTGGACAAAAAAAATGCTAAAAAGAGTGATAGTGTCTACTATTATTAATGCCGTGTTCACGTCATGTCGGAAACTCTGAAATATCCGACTTGCTTACTCCTTGTAGATGGATGACACCTGGGTTTCCCATTTGGGAAGTATCCGAATCAACCAATAGGAAGCTCTATGCAAATAACTTACGTTCATTTTAATTCAGAGGTCCCAAGTTTCGGACATGACGTGAACGTGACATAAGTATCTCTGACTGTCTATTTATTCTAATGGTTATGTTCAAATATGGTATAATCTGCTCAACTCTTATGGGACATACATTTAGTAATTGAAAGGAGAAGACTAGATAAATGTGCTGCATGGTGGATTAAATTCCTGCATGGTGGTCCTCAACCAGACTGGTCAGACCCACATAACTTACATTTTCCACTGTCTGTGGATGATGGCTCAAAATACACACAGCCATTAAGGTGTCAGATAGATTATAAATTATAGGGGCTTTTGGAGGGAAGTGAAATAGATCAAATGCATTTGAAAGACTGTGGTCTGGGCAGATTTGTATATGCTTATAATGCATGTTGTACAGTGTGGTGTATGCAGACTGTGTAGGTTGAAATTTGATGTTTGTTTTTATGGTTAATCCAAAAGGGTTATGAGGGTCAAGAGGTCATGAAAGAGTCACGTCAAGCTGCTCTGCAGTTATTGTAGTTGCATGAAGAAATACTGAAATAACACTTTCTACGAACAAGGGGAGATATGTCTTACGTGGTGCTTGGCGAGCTCGATCTCAATGGCTTTGGGGTCTCCTGCAGCCTTCCTCTGCTCATTAAGCAGCTCTTCCGTGTTGCTCATCCAGGCCAGAAGCTCATCCAGCGCATGCTGGAACTGCCCCAGAGCCAACAGCGCTCCCTCTAGTTTGTGCTGCACACAATCAGGACAAACACAAGTTCATAAAAGAGTCACATGATAACCCTCCGCATGTGAACTGACCCATAATCAGTCTCCTTTCATGGGAATGAGAGGGAAAGGGGCCTTTTCCAGTTAGAGAAACAGTACACTGTTCATTGTCTTTAAAAGGTTCTGATTTAGCAATAAAGCCAGAGGGAGTGTGGTATATGGCCAATATACCACGGCTAAGGGCTGTTCTTAGGCACGACACAACTCCTGAGGTGCCTTATTGCTATTATGAACTGGTTACCAAAGTAATTAGAGCAGTAAAAATTAATATTTTGTCATACCTGTGGTATACGGTCTGATATACCACGGCTGTCAGCCAATCAGCATTCAGGGCTCTAACCACCCAATTTATAACTGTGTTTATACAACGGGTGGGTCTAATCCTGGACGCTAATTGGTTAAAACCGCATTCCAGCCGGTGTCTATACAAAATAAGACAAATGTCTTAAGTATAGCACACACTCTAGAAATAGTATTGAATTATACTTATAAGGTTCTGCTATTTTCAATCACCCCCCTTCCCTCACCCTACTATAGTAAACCTCCAGCCCCTGTCTGACCCACCTGTCTGACCCACCTGTCTGTTGATGATATTTTCATCCAGGTTGTCCCAGAGCATTTTGAGCTCAGTCATGGGCTCTTGGATGGCACAGCGGTCGTACTCCTCCGTCACCTTCTTCAGCAGTAGGCCCGCCTGGTGGTTCAGACGCTCCATCTCGATCTGCAGCTGATACGCCTCACCTTTGAACTCCTGAAACACCACGCCACACAAAGGATTGTCAAGGGAACCTGTCAATATAACTACAGGGCTATTATCTGGAAAAAACTAAACATCTGACCCTTCCAGCCTCTCACAGTGAGGTAGTGCTCATTGATAATGTACGCTCCCCACCGTTTTTTGCTCCCAATAAGTTATATTTTAATATACACTGAACAAAAATATAAATGCAATATGTAAAGTGTTGGTCCCATGTTTCATGAGTTGAAAAATCCCAGAAATGTTCCATACGCACAAAAAGCTTATTTCGCGAAAATGTGTGCACAAATTTGTTTACATCCCTGCTAGTGAGCATTTCTCCTTTACCAAGATAATCCATACACCTGACAGGTGTGGCATATCAAGAAGCTGATTAAACAGCATGATCATTACACAGCTGCACCTTGTGCTGGGGACAATAAAAGGCCACTTTAAAATGTGCAGTTTTGTCCAACAACACAAAGCCACAGATGACTCAAGTTTCGAGGGAGCGTGCAATTGGCATGCTGATTGCAGGAATGTCCACCAGAGCTGTTGCCAGAGAATATAATGTTAATTTCTCTACCATAAGCTACCTCCAACATTGTTTTAGAGAATTTGGCAGTACGTTCATCTGGCCTCACAACCACAGACCACGTGTAACCACGCCAACCCAGGACCTCCACATCCGGCTTCTTCACCTACCTGATCGTTTGAGAGGTGTGCTGAGGATCATTTATGTCTGTAATAAAGCCCTTTTGTGGGAAAA
The DNA here is from genome assembly GCF_021184085.1 of Oncorhynchus gorbuscha. Taxonomy (NCBI): domain Eukaryota; kingdom Metazoa; phylum Chordata; class Actinopteri; order Salmoniformes; family Salmonidae; genus Oncorhynchus; species Oncorhynchus gorbuscha. The sequence continues at coordinate 81,384,211 of NC_060178.1, read as the reverse complement.
TCTCATTCCAATTGGCTAAGTCTGGCTATTTATTTCAATTGACTGATTTCCTTATACAGTATGAACTGTAACTTAGTAAAATCTTTTAAATTGCTGCATGTTGCATTTATATTTTTGTTCAGTATAACTACCATTGATACAGGTCAAAATCTTTATTAAAAGATTACTTACCGGGAGCATGGGAATCACAGGTTGGTGGCACCTTAATTAATTGGGGAGGACGGGCTCGTGGTAATAGCAAGTGCGGAGTAGGTGGAATGGTATCAAATACTTCAAACACATGGTTTCCATGTGTTTAATTCCATTTGCGCCTTTCCAGCCATTATTATTAGCCTTAATCCCCTCAACAGCCTCCACTGATGGGAATAGCAAACATTGAGCGACATTACTATTTTCTATTTGTTCAGCTCCTGTACAAATGTGGATGTGCCTAAAACCACCTCCATTAACTATTCCTTTTGAGAGACACGATAGCTTTGTCTTGTTGTAGATCAAAGGACAGAAGCCTATTGCATTGCTCTCTGGAGTATTAATGGCACTCCTGCAGTGTTCCTACACTGTCGTCCAATAAGGGCAGGGCATGAACTGAACATTCACAGCATAAAAACAGATGTTGTTTGCTCTGTAATGTTGACATGGAATAAATCAACACAATAACTTGGGGGCGAGCAATTCAAAGTTCTTCATGATGTTTCGATCAGATACATGTGGAAATTTGCTCATACATCTAGCTAATGCATTCTATATAATACAGGAACACAATACCTTGAGTTCTTCAATCTGCTGCTTGACAGTGTCTAGGTCTGTACCCACAGGTGACATAGAATCCAGTTTGTGCTCCACGATATCCACCCAGTCAAACATACCCTGTAGATAGAGGGAGTGGGCACCATTGTCACTGGGAGAATACAATGCTAGCTTTAAAACAGCTCAGATTTCACATTCATTGTCATTAATATTTCACTTAAACAACCAATTATTGTCAAGGAAAACCAACACTGTCAATGAAAAAGAGTTATTAGCACATGGTGAAATAGAGGCGGACCTTAACTTAGTCACTCAAGTCTAGGACGGTTGTGAATGGGTAGTACATTTATAACCAACAGACTAGATCTAGAGCCTTATTAAACCACTTCATTAAATTAGACACATACTCCACTACAAACAATCACAACCCATATAAAGAAAACAACAACTTACATACAATATAAAGAAATCACATAAATGAAGGAGACCCAAATATAGCAACACTGCCTGTTACATGACAATTTACTTTGATCTATCTGTGCCTGGTAAATTGCTCAAAGTCATTGTAAACTCTGTCCCTTGATTCTGTCTGAGAGGTGTGAACGACGATGCTAAGTGGCAACATTAGAACGGCAAACACTGATTAACAATAACACAATAACATTTCTTGATGAATAGGTCCATTGATAGGGCCTTTGAATAACACAAAACCACTGACACTCCAATCAACATTAAGTAAGACGTGAACATGTCTTGAGTAATGGGGCTGACTTTCTCTTACTGCTGCCTTGAAAAGAGGGAAAAAAGAGGGAAACGAGGCGGTTTTCTGGTCAGACTCCGGAGACGGGCACATCGTGCACCACTCCCTAGCATTCTTCTTGCCAATGTCCAGGCTCTTGACAACAAGGTTGATGAAATCCGAGCAAGGGTAGCATTCCAGAGGGACATCAGAGACTGTAACCTTCTTTGCTTCACGGAAACATGGCTCACTGGAGAGACGCTATCCAAGGCGGTGCAGCCAACGGGTTTCTCCACGCATCGCGCCGACAGAAAGAAACATCTTTCTGGTAAGAAGAGGGGCCGGGCGTATGCCTTATGGCTAACGAGACATTGTGTGATGAAAGAAACATACAGGAACTCAAATCCTTCTGTTCACCTGATTTAGAATTCCTCACAATCAAATGTAGACCGCATTATCTACCAAGAGAATTCTCTTCGATTATAATCACAGCCGTATATATCCCCCCCCCCCAAGCAGACACATCGATGGCTCTGAATGAACTTTATTTAACTCTTTGCAAACTGGAAACCATTTATCCGGAGGCTGCATTCATTGTAGCTGGGGATTGTAACAAGGCTAATCTGAAAACAAGACTCCCTAAATTTTATCAGTGTCATGTTTTGTCATATATTGTCTTGTCCTTGTGCTTTCCCGTCTGTTCGTTTCCCCCTGCTGGTCTTATTAGGTTCGTTCCCTTTTTCTATCCCTCTCTCTCCCCCTCCCTCTCTCTCTTCTCTCTATCGTTCCGTTCCTGCTCCCAGCTGTTCCTCATTCTCCTAACTCACTCATTTACTCTTTTCACACCTGTCCCCTATTTTGCCCTCTGATTAGAGCCCTATTTCTCCCCTTGTTTTCCGCTTCTGTCCTTGTCGGATCCTTGTATGATGTTCGCTGTGCTGTGTCCTTGTCTCGCCCTGTCGTGTTTTGTCTCCTTCAGATGCTGCGTGTGAGCAGGTGTCTTAGTCTGCTACGGTCGGTGCCTTCCCGAAGCAACCTGCAGTCAATGGTCGAGTCTCCAGTCTGTCCTCGTTACTACGAGTGGATTTAAGTTTTTTCCTGTTTTGTTTTCTTCTTGATTTTTCCAGGATTATTACTTTTGTCATATACTGGAATAAAGACTCTGTTTTCGTTAAGTCGCTTTTGGGTCCTCATTCACCAGCATAACAATCAGCATATCGATTGCGCAACCAGGGGTGGAAAAACCTTGGATCATTGTCAAGAATTTCACTACACTCGCATTAACATCTGCTAACCATGTGTATGTGACAAATAAAATTTGATTTGATTTGAGTAATGGCCGTCATTGAAATTAAGAATTTGTTCTTAACTGACTTGCCTAATTAAATAAAGGTAAAATAAAAAATAAATAAAAGGAGGCACAGTGAAACCTCTGAATTCATTGAGTAATGAAACCTCAAACTGCTCAGAAGTTTCGCATTACATACTAACAATGGTATTCAACTCCTAAGAGTCCAAACCGCTAGCTGCTTAGTGTTAGTCAGTGTATTCAATGACAGCAAGGCAGTGTTCAGTAGGCAAGGAATGGGAGATAACCTTTTATCTGATCTTGAGCAATAAGATTTTTATTTCTGTTGCAAAATATTTTCCCATTGTGTTCCCTACTGAACAGGTCCTGGTGCATGACAAAGCGTAGCAGCTAAATCATAATGAACAGTAACGTACCTGCAGGCCATCCTGGAACTGTACAGCAGCCTGCATGGCCTCATCCAGTCTGTCCACTCTCTCCTTCCATGACCTGTTCAGAGTCTCCCATGCCGAGTTCACCTGGGGAAAACAACAACAAAGGTCAGGGAATAGGATCCATGCACAGCTGTTGGATACAAATACGACTCTATATACAAATACAAATAAAGAAATCATGATCAAATTAGATATATGGTTTCCCAGCATTACATATATCCTCATGTAAGTCAATAACAAGTACAAGTACTAAGGTATCTGTCATTTAGTCCTTGAGCAAAGTCAATTGTTTCTTCTTATTTAAAGGGGTTGTTCTGTTGTCATTGATTACCTCATCAATACTCTTCTTTATGACTGGCTTATCTGGTTCGCCACAGGCAGCCATAAGCTCCGCCCCCAGGTTCCGCACCACATCAAGCTCCTCCTGAAGCCCGTCAATCTCCTCCTTGAAGCTCTGGGAGAAAAAACAACTATCAGTCCCGAAATGTACATTAACCTACTATCACATCAAACTGTATATAGATTACATTGGTAATGGTATCTTGTTTAAGCTGCTCCAGTGGTTACATGTTACATAAATGTAAGGAACTGTATTTAACATAGCAAGACAAAAATAAATACACTTTAATAAGTACACTTTAATGCTTTTAATTCAAATAAAATCAAATGTATTTATAAAGCTGATGTCTCAAAGTGCTGTACAGAAACCCAGACTAAAACCCCAAACAGCAAGCAATGCAGGTGAAGAAGCACCTTAAAGTGAACATGTTTTGATGCTCTTTACCTCCAGAGATTCCTGCTGCTGTTTCACCACAGAGGGGTCGACTCCAGGCTCCTCCAGCTCCCTCAGCAGGTCCTGGGTGTCCTTAATGGTAACGATGAGGGCACAGTGGTCACACCAGAACTTGTCTGCCAGGTCCATTACATCCAGCAGCTTGGCCTCCCTCTCCTCCATCAGGGCATGGATCTCATTCCAGGTGAACACCATCTGGTCCAGCTTGTCTTGCACAGCTTGGAAACACAGAGAAGTAATAGTCTTATTTATTTAGGTCTTATAACCGTTCTGTACAGGGGCGCAACTTTGGTTTTAGGAGTGGGGGGGACATAATTATTAATATTATTTTGTTTTATTATCCACTCGGATAAACACTCCAAACAGCCTACCCGACCGCTCGGAGGCGACCGCATGGTCCTAAAGCACACCGTTGCCTTGTTTTGTATCACATTCCAATTATAAAATTGGGGGAGGGTGGACAAAAATGCAATTTCAGGATGTGGGAGGACATGTCCCCATCCCCAGTGAAAGTTGCGCCCCTGGCACTGTAATATGGTGTGGTGTCTGGCAGTTCGAGACTAGGTCTTCAGCCAAATCATTTATTTGGCTAGAGAGAGAACTTCAGCTGCTTTTGATTGGCAGCTGATGTAGCGGCCAAGCTAGCCATCCAAACCATACACTTCAACAACAGCTGAAGAGAGTAAACAATGGGTTGACCTGTAGTAGTGTGTGGCTACAGTCATGTGCTGTACAGTCTTCCCAAACATCTCCAAAACTAGCAGTGCTAACAAGCATTTCCCACAATGATAGGTACAGGGGAAACAATAGATGTTACCTTTAGCAGATATGTCCTTGTCAGCTCCCGCAGAGCGAGCGATCATCTCCTCTCCACGCTGCTTGAGCGTGTCATAGGAAGGCTGCAGTTTCTCCAGGTCCACGGACACAGCCTTGTTCTCTGTGATCTGCTCCCTGATCTTCTCCACCTCCACAGAAATGGAGGGAGGCTGACGCAGGCGCTCAGCAATCCGCTCCAGGGACTCCAGCATGGGCTCGATCTTGTCATGGAACTAGGGGAAGAGAGGAACATGGTCAAACTGGCTGTGTGGGTCTAAACATTCTACATATAATTATCAAATTAAGTACTAAAGTATTTATCCAAAGCACTTTTATTTAGTGAAATAATAAGTGTTAAGAGACTCAATCAATTAGCCACTAGAACAAGCAATCTACTACATCAATTAGCCACTAGAACAAGCAATCTACTACATCAATTAGCCACTAGAACAAGCAATCTACTACATCAATGCTCATTACATGCTCCTGGAAGGACTTCCAAACAACTAACCCTCATTTATTTTCAAAGTCAAAATCAATCAACCTAGAACAACAGGGCCATTGTCTACTTTAATATAGAGATGCAACCCTGTTGAACCCAACGGACTCTGCAGGTGAAATCCATTCTCTCTGAACCAGATGTGCCCTGCTGCTACCATTGGTATTTTTGTCCTGTTTTCAAAGGAAGGATATGAATAATGTTTCCTTTCCCTCTAAGGACTTTTATAATTCTGTTTCAGCTTCAGATTTCATTAGAGCGATGTCATTATTTTGGCAGGTCATCAAACAATCCCATCGCAAAAACTTTTCAAAACATCCTTTTATCCCCAACATAAGCCATCTTAAGACCAATGTCAAACTCACATACTTGTGCGTCCATAGAGATTTTTACCTGTATAAACAAAGGATATATAAAAACGAAATAAAATAAGTGAAAGTATGTTACCTGTGTGGATTTGGAGATGGCCTCATCCAATGTGGCAGCCCTCTGTTTGACATCAGCCTTGAGCTGGGCGTAAAGCAGGTCTGTGGCTGTGTACTTCTCCCTGATGGGGATCCCCTCCACAGGACTCAGCTCTAGAAGCTGGGGACCAGTCTTGTTCATCTTGTCGATGTGGGGCTTGTGCTCTGCAATCAGCTCTCGCATTTGCTGTGGTGGATATATGACATTGGCAGTCAGAGAAAACAAATACACTGTGTTAGGATTTTCCCTAAAGTTTTGTAACACTCTAATGATCCTTTGTTTATTTCCTTCAGTGGTGTTAAGATGATCTTAGTGTGAAACTCACCCCTGATTTCACAATCAATATTAGAAAATCCATTGGCACAGAGACAACTAGCTAATAGACTTTAAGTTGGGCTCACCCTGAGCTCCTCCTGTTGCTGTCGGAGAGCTTCGTACTCAATGGCCAGCAGTGGGAGCTGGCTGAAGCTGGTGCGGGTCTCCTGGAGCCAGGGCCACAGCTCCTCGTAAGTCTCCCAGAACTGGCTGGCCAGAGACTGGGCTCGCTCCAGCTGCAGGCAGCGCTCCGAGTTCAGCTGACTTACCACACCGTACTTCTCCAGGAGGGCTTGGATCTTGACCTGCAAAAAAACAGAACATAAAAGAACTTGATGTTGATGTATGCTTCTTAGAAAAAAAAGCAAGGCAGCTGCACATGCAATTCATTTATCATTTAGACGGCAAGCTGCCTTCCTCAGGGTTTCTGACAGAAATCTCTATCAAAGGCCCATATGCTACGTTCATGGATGCACAAGGTTACTCTGGAGGTATTCTACCAACAACAGATGGATGTTAGGACTTCATTCCATTCTAGGACTTTTTTTTACCTTCAAGGCTTGCTTTTCATCCTCATCCTTGCTGTTCATGATGGCCTGGCCTGTTTTCACAATGTCATCCACAGCATCCTTGTGTCTCATGATGTCCATGGAGAAGCCCTGGTCAATCAGAGGAGGATGTTTGAATGGTAACTTACACACAGTGAACACACAGCTGCAGCACACTTCATTGTTTCCTGGACTTGTTTGTTTGAACAGTGGTGGTGGCGGTTAACGTCTCTACAGGCATATATACAGATACACAGTACAGGTACATGACAGACAGACTGACCTTCTGGGCCTGGAGCTGTGCTGTGGTCTGGTCCTGTTCCAGCCTGATCTCCCCCAATGACAACATCTTCCTCTCTGCTTCAGTAAGCCAGGCCAGCAAATTGTCAGCTGCTTGTTCAAACTGCACAGAAAACATCCCATCATGAATGGTACAATAGGCCTAATTAAAGGTAGATTGAGCAATATGATGTCATTATACACAGCGGGGCAACTTCCTGTTCCCAATGTGGGTATGCCTCAAGGGGGAGCATAAATTGTGAAGAACTAATACAGGCAGTCCTGGTAGATTTCAATTCTATTGTTGTTCATGCCTGTAAGCAGGAAGTTCCCCTGCTGAATTATAATAATGAAATGTTGCTTTATTTTATCTTAATATATATAAAAAATAAATAAAAGAATATCTGTTTTTGGGACGTAAAATCCAGTCATGAGTTTGACAATTCATTGACGACCATGCAACATTATACCCTACTTTCTTGGGTGTCTGCACTACAATACAATTTTTAATGAGCAAATAATAAGATGCAAATGTAATCATCCTCTATAACAGTTCCCAGTGTTTAATGAACAATAATGACCGAAAACAAAGCTCCCTAGAGGCCAAAAAGAGGCTAAACAAGGGAGGATTTAGTGCTGAAAGCAGATGGGATTAAGACTATAATAGCCCCAATCAGCCAGAACAGAAATTAGCATTCTGTTCAGCGGTTCCCTTTGTTGCTAAACTCATTTGAATGGCTGTGTTCCCATTTAGTATGTAATGTATGTTCCTCTGTTTACAGTGGCCTACTGTAATGAGTGGTTGTTTTACTATACCTGCTGTGATTTCAGTATGGCGGCATTGATCTGCTCCACATGCTGTGTGATGGTGTCACTCGCGGCCTTGTATCGGTCGTTGTCCTCTGTCACCAGCTTGTCCAGGCCCTCCCGGGCCCTCCATGGGACCAGCTCCAGCAGAGAGCTGCTCACCTCGTTCAGTTTGTCCACCTGGGGCTTGTGATCCATGGCTTCTTTCAGCAATGCCTGGGTAACACAAAGGGCCATACGGTGAGCAGTGAGCACCAATCTATCTCTCCATGCACTGTGTTTAAAAGTTATGTAATATGGCTGTCCTAATTCTATCCTGATGTTACAGAATATTCCAAGTCATACCATTTTGCTTGGAATACCGTAATACCAAATGACAGATTAAAACTAACAGAGGTCATATGGCAAGTCCACATATCTGACATCCCCACTACAAAAAATCAAGCAATACATATACAGTAACCTAATAACTTAATGTTAACTGCTTCCCCCAACAAAGTGTCAAACGAAAAAGGCCTATCATTACCTTCTGCCTGTCTTGTGCCTGGATGAGCTGCTCTCCTACAGGCTCCTGAGCAGCGAAGGCGGTGAGCTCAGCCTCGACATTCACCAGCCACGAGCTGAGGTCTTCGTGGATGTGCTGAAGCTTGGAGGCCAGGGTCAGGGCCTGGTCCAGGGTCTTAGACACATTACCACTCATGGAGTTGATCTCAGCGTATCTCGTCTTTATCCCGTCCAACTTGCCTTGGATGACAACCACCTCATCACCTACAGAAGGTAAAAGAAGATACATTAATTCAGATGAATCATTCTGAAGTGTTTTCATTCAAATTATAGGTGTAGTATTCAACATATTGTTCACCTGTTGTTTGTTTCAGCAGCTCCAATCCATTGGAAATGGCTTGATCAACATTCTGCTTTCTCAACTCAATGTCTTCATGTAGGGCCTGGACAAGACACAAAACATTAGCAACAACTCATCTGACTTAAACAGCATTGGGAACCAAGAAGAAATTAGATTTTTTTCACACAAACTAAACTTAACACGAAACTGAAAGTAACAAAGTAGTTAGATGTAACTTAAAATTACTTAAAAACAATGTAAAGAGATAAAGGATGAATTAATATTAGGCCTGAGGAGCAGTGTGATGGTAGTAGTACCAGTTGTTCTGCACACTGCTTTTCAAGAACATCCGTCTTGTAGTCTTTGACAGACACTTCGCTCAGCGTAGTGTGCACTTCGTTGAGCCAGTTCATGAGGGCCACCTCGTCCTCTCCAAAGAGCTGGGCATTGGCCAGAGCCTGCTGCAGCATCTCAGCCTTCCTCCTACAGCGCTCCTGCAGCTCTATGTAACTGGCTTGGGTGGAGTCCAGCTTAGACTGCACCAGCTCCTTATCGTCCACTGAGCTAACCGGCTTGAGCATCTGACCCAGGCTGATGGACTGAACCAGGTCTTTACTGTGACCCATTATCTCCTCCTCTAAGGCCTGACCACATCACCACCACACATGGAGCACACACCAGGGGGATAAACAAAAATCACACACACAAACACAGTTGGGGGGGTGAATACTGAACCAATAAGAAACTTAAAATTACAAACATCAACTGAATGCAAATGATGATAAAACAGGGCAACACAACAAATCATGAGAAACCGAAAACAAAGGATGGGCGACTGAAGTGACATCAATGACTGAAACATGAAGTATCTTACCTTGTGCTGGGAGATTTGCACTTCCAGCTTGGTAGTCTGTGTGCCGATGGGTTCAGATTTGGCCAAGCGTTTCTCTGTGGCAGAGAGCCACTCAGACAGAGGCTCCAGTGTCTCGTGGAACTGCTGAGCCACAACTAGAATGCTCTTCAGCTGTTTGTGCCTACATTACCCAGCATGCCAAGAGAGAACAGAAGAGGGACAGATGAATAATGAGACAGGTTTACTCCCTCAACTAAAGTCTGGCCTGGATGCCAAGATACTGGGTGCCAAGATAATTGTCTCCTCAAAGACCTCTGGCGCCCAGTCTCCAGATAACACAATTGAATAATTATACCTAACAACTGTCACTTACGGATGGCGGGGGAGGGTCAATTAATTCTGTCTTTAGGGAACTTATCCAGAACGCAACACCTCATTTGGCTGTATCGTCCAACCCTTTACATGAACCCTTTACACGTGGTAGAATTGGACTATATTGATAGGTTTAAATTAAAATGTTTCTTCCAGAAGAAATATGAAAGACATATGCATAAGCATGGTAGCGATTGAAAGGGAAGAGTTTGGAGATGATGGGGGAATGATTAGACTAAAGGTGAGGACACAACAGTTCATCTGACACAATACTGAATCCAAACATTACACTGTTGATTTTATGTGCATTTTACATTTACTGTACCTTTCGCAGCATTTGTGGATAACGAAATCAGAAAATAACCTGGATACATTTAGTAACATGATAGGAATATTCCTGGAAAATGTGGGGTAGGTGCAACATAAGACAAAGAAATACTTGGGTTTGAGTGAGAGGACTAACTGGTGTCTCCAAGTGGACATGCACCGCTCCAAAGTGTGCACAGTTCCTAAGTAATTCCAATGCACTTTTATGACTCAAAGAAGAGTCTTCATCTATAAGGCCTGCTTCCCCCCATCACACAATTACTGTTGTTATTTACACAATCCAAAAACAGCCCTTTATAAATTGCAATCGGGGTCAGGTGGGCATAATTTGAAAGCTTGTTCTACTGACAACATGACTAGCTAAGCTATAAAATATGATCTTACAGCGTACGGCTTTCACGGGGCAATTCAGAGAAACAAATTGTCATTTTGGTGCGCATAGAAAGGACTCATGCGTGCATTCAGGTTTGTGGCTCCACTGCAAACTTTCTTCAGAATAGGCCATTCAGAACTACCCAGGGTATGACATCATGTCCTGTAACTGTACTTCAAACAGTGTACTCATAAGCAGTGAAACTGTACTGTATATGACATGAGTTTTATGATATGGAAATGCGAAGTGCACATTTGGACTCACAGGTGTTTGGTTTGTATGACGTCAAAGCTGTATTTATTGTATTCGTCAACGTCTCATCTTTCAAAACACACCGAGTCCTCTTAATTTACATTTCCCTCTCAGAAAACAAAAAATGTGCAGAAGTTGCTCAATTAGCGGGAGGGATGGGAGCAACTTCTTTTTGCGTCCTTCCTGTTTGGCCCTGTCCGGGGGTGTCCTCGGATGGGGCCACAGTGTCTCCTGACCCCTCCTGTCTCAGCCTCCAGTATTTATGCTGCAGTAGTTTATGTGTCGGGGGGCTAGGGTCACTTTGTTATATCTGGAGTACTTCTCCTGTCCTATTCGGTGTCCTGTGTGAATTTAAGTATGCTCTCTCTAATTCTCTCTTTCTCTCTTTCTTTCTCTCTCTCTCTCGGAGGACCTGAGCCCTAGGACCATGCCTCAGGACTACCTGACACGATGACTCCTTGCTGTCCCCAGTCCACCTGCTGCTCCAGTTTCAACTGTTCTGCCTGTGATTATTATTATTTGACCATGCTGGTCATTTATGAACATTTGAACATCTTGGCCATGTTCTGTTATAATCTCCACCCGGCACAGCCAGAAGAGGACTGGCTACCCCACATAGCCTGGTTCCTCTCTAGGTTTCTTCCTAGGTTTTGGCCTTTCTAGGGAGTTTTTCCTAGCCACCGTGCTTCTACACCTGCATTGCTTGCTGTTTGGGGTTTTAGGCTGGGTTTCTGTACAGCACTTTGAGATATCAGCTGATGTACGAAGGGCTATATAAATACATTTGATTTGATTTTGATTTGCTGTGCTTAAGTTCTAAACGTCTGTCAGTCAAAACTGATACAGCGCTGTGAAGCGCAGAGCCTGAGCTCTGACGTCATTAATATCAAGGTTTCCCAAACTTGGTCCTGGGGCCCCTCCCTGGGTACACATTTTGGTTTTTGCCCGAGCACTACACAGCTGCTTCAAATAATGAAAGCTTGATGAGGAGTTGGTCATTTGAATCAGCTGTGTGGTGTTAAGAGGGCCAGGACCAAGTTTGGGAAACCCTGATTATAGCACGTTACTGTACAGCCACTGCATTCCAATTTAGGTGCTTATCAGTGCCCACATCTGCCATTTTCAACCTGTATACAGGTACGAGTGTAAAGGGCTACGACTGAGGAAAGGGATGGCATTTCCGTAGCAAAAATCCAATCAGCAGATTTTCCACAATGAATCAGAACTATAATATTCATCTCATTTGCAAACACTTTGCTTACATACATCTCTCAGGGAAGTGTTGGTTGTGCAGACAGACCTGTTCTCAGCCTTCTTCAGCAAAGCGTCCCACCTCTGCCCCAGGCACTCAATCTCCTTCCCCACCTTCTCCTTTTCCACAAACTCTGCTCCCAGGTCCACAACTTTCCCTCCTTCCTTCTTAATCAGCTCCACCGTGGGCCTACGGTCATCGAGCAGCCTCTGGAGGAGCTGTCCAGGACAAATAAAGGTGAAGAAGTTACGAGGTTCAACATGCGCCGAGCACAATTATTGCTTACAGTGCATTATAGGGAAATGATCCACGCTCTAGAATGACCTTCAAGCCAATCAGAAAGGAGTACAATGCCATGGTATTATAAAGTTGAATTCAACAGAATCTTTAGGATAGCCCCAAATAATGCTCCACAATGGACACCAATAAAAATGTTAAATGGCTGAATCAGTAAAGTCTACATGGACTCTCTGAATAGGTTTTAATGTATGTGTAAATTAGCAGCTACTGATGTTGTAAGTGTGAAATCAGTTCACTTTTGGCTTACTATCTGCTCCTGGATTTGTGCCTTGACAACTTTGAACTCAGCAGAGGGAGGCTTCTGATTGGACACCAGCTCCTCCGTGTCCGTCAGCCAGCTGAGCAGGGACTCCAGAGCATCCTGGAACCTCCCACAATGCAATAGGGCCTCGTGCAGCTGCGCTGACCGCTCAGCAATCTATGGAAGACCATTTAAATGTAGGCATCACATGTATTACGATATAGGCGGTAAGTATTACGGCCAAGTAAAACTCAAGTCTCAGTAACTAATTCTAGCTATAAAAACATTAAGCAAGAACCACATGGGAGTATTATTCATCAAACGTGTCTAAAGTTTGACCTCTTTCACCTATGTAAAAAGCAATAAGGCTAGAGTGTGAAGTAGATTAATAACCCAGAGACAGGCTAACCTTTTTGTTGAGTGTGTTCCATCGAGTGTTGCCATCCTCCAGGTCATGTTCAAGGCCCTTGGTGCTGGTACCTTTTGCGGCGTTCTGGATCAGGCCCTGGCCCAGCCAGTTGATGTCTTGCAACTGGGTCTGTAGTGGATCAACCTCCTCTTTCTGGAATACCTGTGGCCAGAGATAATACAATACATTGTGTATTATCAGACGCAGAACAACTTAGACCGGATGAGAGATAATTATGTCTCTCAATAAGACAGATGATGTCAGAGGTTCATAAGGGCAAGACTTCAATAAAGACAAAGCAAGAGATGTTTGATGTTGCTTTTAAAGAAATATTCCTACCCTACGTTTTAAGAGAGCTCTCGGGAATGAGACGTTGCTTTCATTGTTTTATCCAAATTGGACTGAATAAAGTCCTTGATTCATGCCATACTTTTACATTTTCAAATGTGTATTAAGAAAGATAAGACATTCCAATTGTTTACACAAATCCAGCCATTGGAAAGATATTTAAAACATGTCAGATATCTCTGTTTGCCCTCCTGATAAACATGCATCAGTTCATTGACATGTATTGGTTATTTGTGAGCCATGCATTACCCATAAAACAAAACAAAGAGAGTCAAAATGGATTATCAGCTATGCAGTTTGACTGTCTACAATTAACAATAATGTTTCAAAAATGCAGCTGAGCATTACAACATGTTTCGCCAGTCCCTGAAGAGTGATTGTATAGACAGGCTGCTGGCCTAGGCCACAGAGCTGGCATAACAACAACCTCTTTCTGACTGGTCAGCACTGCAGCTTCTAGAAAGGAAAGCACGGCAATTAGTTGGAGCACAGCTGTGCAGCATCACACCAGACAGACTCACAGGCCAGGCTGGCGTACTAAACCCAATTCAGACCTAATGTAATCTGATAAACAAGACTAGCATCCCAGGAAACACTAATCAAAAGTGCCGTATTTATTTGGCCCAGTTGAAGGTAGAATCCACCCTGCAATGCTGGAGTTGGAGGAGACTATTTTGGGGTACCTGGGGGGAGGAGAAGCCCATGAGGTCAATTTCGGAGCATGCGGCTATAGCAGTTAACAGGCTCTCGATCTCGTCGTCCCCTATTTCTTGGTACGACCGTGGCTCACTGCCATTGGCCAAGCAGGCCTCCTTTTCCACTGACAGCAGGAAGTCCTCCAGGTCCTCCATGCTGTATTTCCGCGGTTCTATAGCTCCGTGGTGTTGCAAGTCAAACGGTTTAACACCCATATATTGTCTACACTCTGGCCGCGGCCCGGAACTCACATAGGGCTCCGGCTGTGTGACAACCACACTGACCAACTCACAGTCTGACTGGGAGGACATGTCCTCTAGCAGCTCGGCGGTGGGGAGCTCATCATAGCTCGTTAGTGTCCTGGAGACACCATTTTGAACCCTACTGGCTGATCTCGAGGACCTCCTGCCAGTCGAATCCCTACTGTTTGATCTTGAGGAGCGCCTGCCTGTGGAGTCCCTGTATTCCCCATTAGTGATGGTCAACACTGTTTCACTCAAGTCTGTCACACAGGTGTCATTCCCCTCCTGGGACTCCTGTACAGGGTTGTTGCTCTGTCCTGGGTTGTACAGTTCCCTGGGTATGTTGTCCCTGACTGGGGAGAAGGGGAACTCCTCCTGCCCTGAGCTGTGGGAGCAGCTTGGTTTTATCTCCCCAGACACGTGCATGGCCTCGGAGGAGGAAAGGCTCCTGGTGCCTGGGCGTGGTTTCCTGGAGGCCCGGTGGGAGCGGCGCTCCCTCTCTGCGGTGGGGCTGCACAGGCCTGAGTCCTCCTCTGATGTCAGGGAGTTGGTGACACTCCGTCCCCTCCTGCCACGGGTAAAACCATGGCTCGACCTGTCCAGTCTGTCTGAACAGAGGGTGCCACTGCGACTGGCGTACTCCCCTATGTTAGTGGGAGCGAATGTCCTCCAGGATCTCCGATGGTGCGGGCGCTCCTTCTTCTCCCCTCCCTGCCCCAGACGAGTCTTAGGGAGTACTGTCCCCGCTCCCCTGATGATGTCACCATTCAGTTTCAGGCCATCAAAGACAGCACACTCCAGTCTAGCTGCCTCGCGAGTGCGGAGCTCAAAGGCGCTGGAGGAGGTGAGGACTCCGTTGCCACACAGGCTGCTCATGTCCAGGGTGCGGTGTGTGTAGGGTAGGGTGCCAGTGAAGTGCCTGGAAGCCAGGCTACCCTTTGAGCCACAATCAATCTGCTCATTGAGACGGACAGTGTCATAGATGGATCTCTGGGGAACGTAGCAGTCATCAATGTTTAGGTCCTCCTCCTCCCCTTTTCCCACACAGGAGGGGTTCTGGCGGAGGCAGTCTGGTCTGCTAAGAGGTTTCCCCATCTTAAATCTAACTGCACTGACTCAGAGATAATAAAAGAATACTAATGTGGTCTGAGGTACAGTATATGTTGTTTCAGTGCAAATATTTGCTGCTAAAGCAACAAGCCAAAAAATACTACTAAAAGTGCATGTTCAATATTCACTTTTTTAATTTACTTAATTTGCTATATCAAAACCAAGTTCTTATAAAATAAATAAATTAACAATTCACAATAATTGGTGCAATTACTTAGAAAAATTCAGAATATATAAAACAGACCTAATAATCGTCATAATCCAAACAGTAAAAATAATGGACCTCAATAACACTAAAGCAACATATCACCCTCACTCAGAAAGTGCACCGGCTGTGCAATCAGTATCAGGAACCGTCCAATCCGTTCATTGAGTCACCTATCCTCAAAGAATTCCCTACTTGGTGCTGTCCTCCCCATTGTCAAAACGACATTAGAATTGTTCTCCCTTAAAAGTGCTTATTTTATCCCTTAAATCCCGCTGGTATCCATGTAGGCTGTGGGAGAGCTTCAGTGCAAAGTGGCATATCCTGATACAAATCCACAGGGCTCTATGAAAACAAAGGGCGAGAAGAGCCGGTGCTCCTGGATAAACAAAAATGCCTGCCCTGCCTCTCTGGTGGTTCGCCCTGCAATGACAGACAGACACCCTCCTGGCAGAGAGGCTGCAGGCCCCGCCCCCGCTAGCTCATTATTCAGGCAACATCTGCCACAGAGGGCTGCTCCGGCACATGTTGATTGGTCGGACACTTGACCCTTTTTTTCTCTAATTCTCCCCTTCTATCTCCACAGTCCATATGACTTAACTTCTTAGCCATCTTCTGTGTCCTGGCACCATCACTCTCACTCTCTCTCTCTCTCTCTCTCTGACTGAGGGGATGGGAGAGGATGGGGGGAACACACAACAAGCAACTAGCTTTCCTCCTCTGAAGGAAGAAAACATTTAATCACAGCAGACCAACAGGCAGCGGCAGCTCCCACTTTGGTGACATCACGCTGGGCTGAAATAGATCTCTATGTTTTCCCTTTTTTCTGCTCCTTCTCTGTTGTTTTCCTGTGGATGGTTGCTGTGGACCCTGCAGATATTCTTAATTACTCTGGAATGCTGAGGGAGGCACAGGTCCCAGGTAATTTAACACCCACAGCTCTGCCAAATCCATGGCATGGTGTGTCTTTTTTATGGCGAGTGACCCGGGTCGTGTGAGAGAAGAAAGGAGGAATGAGAGAGAGGGATAATGAGAGGAATTAATTTTGTGTGCAGCACAGAAGGCTGACAACAGAAAGGAGTTGAACCATCCCAACTCCTTCCACCACCACAACCCCTTCCCACAATGAGAGGAGGGAAAAGGAGGAAGACTGGCAGAGATAAATAAGTGGTTGAATAGATCTGTTGGGTTTAGAGAAAGGATATTCAGCAGCTGAATCTCACATCATTTTGACAAAATCCAGGCGTTGAATTAAGGGAGGGCAAAGTGTTCCTCTTTTCGTCCTCCTTTTCCTGCACCAAGGCTGTTTGCGTTATCCTGGCCCACACTAACTGGTTTGGCATTAGGAATGTGATTTTAGTAAACTGGGGGTTTTGATCTCCGAATTAGAAAAATGTGTCATCATGAGATTGATTTCTAAAGAGAGCGACTTCACTAATGTCCAACCAACATAGGATACACTTTAACCAATCCAAATGACTCAAATATCTCCCTCGAAACCTATAGAGCACTTACACATAACTCTTATTACATTGCATGTGAGTAAAGTTATTCACAAGGACAGGCTATTCAGACCAAAGGTTGCAGAAGGGCCACATTTCTTTGTGACATCTTCTGCAGAAGACATCCCTTTCAACAGAACTACTCATCAGTCACTCCCAACAATGGGTGTGAATGAAACGAAAACCATTATAAAGGACTAGACAAAGAATTCAATGAGACAAATTCAAAAGCTTCTCTTGATTGTGTACAAGTGCACTCCTAGTGCATACAGGAACAGAATAATCTCTTAGGTGTCTTAGGTGAATCACAATCCCAAAACACAAAGGAAAAATGCAATGTGTTACCATGAAAAGTGATCTGCCAATCCTAGCAAAAACAATGTGTTACCAACTCAGATCCTTCTAGTACATTTCTGGTGTCATATTCCACCTTGGGGAGAGTGATTTGATTTGAGTGTATCATCATTGGGGTAAGTGAGCAAGCTGGGCTACACAATGGGGTCTCCCCAATGGCCCTTTTCCCCTCATCAACTTGTGTGAGGAATAGCTATGATTAATGAGAGAGAAATTCCTTTTAGGTTCATAGGAGACACTGATGTAACGTCTGAGTAGAAACCTTAAAAATACGCCCCAACACATCCCACCTCCCCAACCCCCAGCAGGTTTTGTCACTGAGCTGAGCTCACACTAACTATCACGAAGGACTACATACACCACATCCTTCCCAGCAAACCTTCCAGATCCCCTAACTACAACAACAATAAGAGTGAAACACTGGACTCGGGAGGGGAGGCTCTTACAAACCGTGACCTAAAATGGTAACGCAACAAAATGAGTTCACTTATTGCTGCCTTTTAATGTTTATTTCTTTCACAACAGCTGCCAATGAAACCCCAAAATAGACCAAGTACCAGATCTACGAATAAACCAAGCAGGATTATTATAGACCACATGAAACCCCTATTCACACTGCAGACATCCCATTACGTTCGGTCTCGGACTGTGTCCACAGGTTTCCGAGCATCAAAACAGGTTTTTAGACACCAATTAGGAAATACCTTGTGCTGTAATGGAATGAAGTAGGGTTCTTTTTGGGATTCCTTATTTTCAGGGAACTTTTCTCAGAGAGAGTAGCTAGCGGCCTGAATGAGTACAATGGTGATTTTCCGCTAGCAGCTGACGTGTCTGTGTGCAGGCCTACCCAACGCGACTTAGAGATGGGACAATGTGAGGGTGATAAAGGTGAGCACAACCAGCAGGGAACACGTTGCTCAGCAACAGCTGGTAGTAGTCAATATTATAGGATGGTTCATGGTTACCAATCAAACCCTCTTAAAAAACCCTATCAGACCCCAGCTAAAATGGGCTATTCATTTATCTGCATGTCCAGCTCTTATATTTAGCCTCACAATGAAGTGTTTTACCATTTTCTTTTCAGAAGAACCAAGGCTACACGTAGAATACAAACCATTTGACATTAACAGTTGCATTAATGAGTTTTATTGATAAATGTCAACAATAAAAAATATGGTTTGCCAAAGCAAAAACCTGATAAAAATGTATTTATACGGGGCCTCCCGAGTGGTGTTGTCACGATCGTCGTATTGATGCATGATTTTTAATAAAGGACGAAAAAACACGAAGTACACCAACAAACAAACAAAACTAACTAACTAACTAACTAACTAACTAACTAACTAACTAACTAACTAACTAACTAACTAACTAACTAACTAACTAACTAACTAACTAACTAACTAACAAGACGACCGTGACTGCTATCAAACGACTGTGCTAACACGCAACAACAATAACCCACGAACCACAATACAAAACAGGCTACCTAAATATGGTTCCCAATCAGAGACAACGACAAACACCTGCCACTGATTGAGAACCATATCAGGCCAAAACACATAGAAACAGACTAACTAGACATGCAACATAGAATGCCCACTCATATCACCCCCTGACCAAACAAAATATAGAAACAAACAATGCAAATAATGGTCAGAGTGTGACAGGCGTAGTGGTCTAAGGCACTGCATCGCAGTGCTTGAGACATCACTACAGACCCGGTTTCAATCCCAGGCTGTGACTGGGAGTCCCATACAATTGTCCCAGCATCGTCCCAGCGTCGTCCGGGTTAGGGGAGGGTTTGGCCAGAGGGGATTTACTTGGCCTGCAGGCTGACTTCGGTGGTCAGTTGAACAGTGTTTCTTCTGACACATTGGGGCAGCTGGCTTCTGGGTTAAGTGGGTGGGTGTTAAGAAGCGCGGTTTGGCAGGTCATGTTTCAGAGGATGCATGACTCAACCTTCGCCTCTCCCGAGCGCATTGGGGAGTTGTAGCGATGAGACAAGATCACAATTTGATATGACAAAATTGTTTTGTTTTATTTATATGAATACTGTGAGTACAGAAATTGTTTGCTCACCAGGAAATGAATATCCAACTAGTCAGTGACAACTGTGTGGAGTTTGTGACAGAATCTATGTGAATGTATTACAGTACTATAGACACTATGTCCCGGGATATCCTATGATTTTCTATGTAGAAGAACGACATTTGTGTAGCTTGTGAGTGTCATAGAGCAAAATATGTTACATGTGTGTTTTCGTGAGAGTCTCAACTTCTCATAGATAGATTTGAATAGCGTGTAGCTCAAACCATTCAGATTCTACAGACCTGGCCCGGGCACCTTGGGGATCCACCCTTGTCTCACAAACCCTGCACTAGCTCAGTCCCCGTTAACCACACAAGTCTCATGGTTGGAATCTACAGATGAAATAGACGAATCCAATGAATCCAACAACCCAGACGTCTGTAGCTCAAAAACACAATGTTTAAAATGGGTTAACTGGCACAAAATGACATTATATATTATTATAATTCCAGCTAGCATTCAGAACATTGACTGCAGTTCTACGAGACCTATATTTTCATATAACATTTGAAGGTATTTATATAAAGGCTGATGTTTGTGAATGTACTTGTGATTAAATAAAAAAACATCAAAACAAAATTGGACAAATTCCTTTGGCCTATATTCAAATATATGTGTGGTTTGGTTAAAAGTAATGTTTTGATATGATGCTTTCAGACAATAAATAACTTTTTTTTTTCCTTTCCCAAATCTGAATAGTTAATCCCCTTCCATCAACTCTAACAGCATTTACAGGCTTTTAGAATGCTTTTTTTATCCCACATTAAGTCATGTTTCATCCACCACTGATATACCAACAAAAGCCTTGATAATATTATGGCACAATTATGCTTTTGTTAGTGTTTCATTTATATTCTCTCATATCTTTCGTATTAAGATAGTGTTTTATAAAACAATTGTTGTTTTATTTCATAGAGAGCATAAAGACGTTTTACACATTCAAGCTAACATCAAAGGAAACTTGACTGAAGGGAGAAAAACTCTGTAAATACAAAAACAATAATGTTGAATGATTAAAAACTCCTAGTAGTGGTAAATGTGTTGGTTGGAGAAGGAGTCTATAGAGTTCAGTATATGTAGGGGAGTGAATATTGCACTGCAGGAATATGGTTTCTGGCTAGTGGTTAGTATTCTGTCTCCCTTTCCATTTCTGTAGAATCCAGATATTCCCAATACAGCGTAGGCATGCACTACTAGATGCCTTTATTGTTAACAGCAACGGTATGACATATAGTAACCACCACCTCAAGATGTTCCACAGCTAGAAAAGCAATGCCCTGTATACTCTTAAATTCTACAGGGGAAAGTTCAAGTTCAGGTAGGCTTATACAGCAAAGTCATGCACACCAACGATGAGCATCTAAAACCATCCGCAGACAGGCTAACACAAACTTTAAGACTTTTAGTCAGCTCTTTCTAAAGAGGAGGAGCAGATGCTCAAACACCAGTGAATTAGCTCTTTCATGCCATTTTTGTTTATTATATATATATATATATATCATTTTTTTGTACTTTTAACCCCTTTTTCTCCCCAATTTCTTGGTATCCAATTGCAGTTACAGTCTTGTCCCATCACTGCAACTCCCATACGAACTTGGGAGAGGCGAAACACGACCCCGCCAAGCCGCACTGCTTCTTGACACACTGCCGGCTTAACCCAGAAGCCAGCCACACCAATGTGTCAGAGGAAACACCGTACAGCTGGCGACCGAAGTCAGCGTGCAGGCGCCCGGCTGCCACAAGGAGTCGCTAGATTGCGATAGGACAAGGAAATCCCAGCTGGCCAAACCCTCCCCTAACCCAGACCACGCTGGGCCAATTGTGCACCGGCTCATGGGTCTCCTGGTCGCGGCTGGCTACTACACATTGAACCTGGATCTGTAGTGACGCCTCTAGCACTGTGATGCAGTGCCTTAGACCGCTGCACCACTCGGGAGGCCCCACACTCATTCTTAAAGTGGAGGAGAGGGAGAGGGGAGCAGGAGTCAGGCTGGGTAATGCTCGTTACCCCAGGCCAGTGCAACATAGGACACCCCGCTGGTTCTTAGCTGGTTCCTGGCTCGCCCGTCACCCACCCACCACAATGGCATCTGAGCAGGTCAGAGCTCTTTTGTCTGGACCAGATGCTCAGCAACATACTGAAACAGTATTCCCCAGAGGAGGGTCACACATGTGGCCACCAGGCCCAAAAGAGAATTAGAGAGCCCTGTTGTTTAACTTATAATACCACTGGGGTTAATGCAGCAAAAAGCATCATGTAAAATCCCCATAGGAACTTACTGAATTAAGATAGTGATGTGGATTTATTTCCAGAGATTTCCTTTGAAACTTCAACAGTAGATCAGTAGATTGTGGGTGAAACTGAAATGTTCTAATGGTTTTCTACTGCACTTTGCACTTTGTTTATTGACGCTTTGTGTCTTTACTGTTTATCTGGTTTTAAAGTAGTTTTATTTAATATGGTACTTGAACTTGCTGTATGTTTTTAAACTGTTGCAACCAAATTACCCAGTAATGGAATGTTTTGTTGTAGCGAGTTCAGTAAATCAAAATAATATTTTGGTGTAGGTGTAGCTCAAACAGACACTCAAGATCCTATGTTACTCCAGGTGTTATAAGTCTTACTAATGGTTATTTTAGGGTAGTACTGTATGTAAGGATGATATCTTTCTGGCAGGGTAATGTCATCCAGTTGAGTGATGTGGCTGGTGAAAGTGATAGCGCTAGAGTACAATAGTAAAGCATGAGCTGAAATAATATGATACCATAATGTAGCCAATGCGTAAGGCATTCAAAACCACAATTAATCACCATTAGTGGTGGCAACCAAGCTTGATAATACAGTATCAGCCTTTCCATTACATTTACTTTACTGTAAAATGTTAACAAAATGTAATCTTACCTTGAAAGCTTCCAACTGTTGGTTGATGACATCCGTCTCCATGCCAACTGACCCTTGACCCTCCTCCTTGACCTCAGCCCCGCCCAGTTTGTTAGTGAACTGCTGTAGCTTGGAGTAAAGCTCATTCAGACGGGTGAGTGTACTCCCCACCTCTTCCTCTCTCCCTTTGGCTCTGTCCATCAGCTTGCCACACTGCTTACTCAGAACATCCAGATCTCTCTTCAGCCCCAGAAGATCTGGGGAGGCCTCAGTTTCCAGCATCTTCTTACATCTGTCCTCTCCTCGAGCCGTGTCTGCCATCAGCTCCTGCAGTTTCTCCACAAAGACCTTGATGCCGCCCTGCTGCTCATTCAGAGTGGCCAGTTCGCGGCCCACAGGAGCCATGCTGTCAAGCTCATCATCTAAGTCTGCGAAGCAGGTGAACATCTCGCGGATGTTGGTCTGGAACTGCCCAATGCCCTGCAGCTTGCCCTCCAAGGTGGAGCAAGTCTTCCCTACATCCTTGCTGAGGGAGCCGTACTCTTTCTCCAGGCTGTCGGCCTGAAGGAGGAGGTCTGTCACCCCGTCAGCTTTGGGGACGTCGGCCACGAGGCCCTGGGCAAGGCTCTTCAGGTGCTCCAGCTGTGTGTTGACCCCATCCAGGCTCTTCTGCTGGGCCTTCATGCTAATCAGGTTCTTGTTGCTGTAGGCCTGGACCCCCAGTGATGTGTGGGCATCTAGCTGCTTCTTAGCCCCTGCCAGCTGGCCCTTGGCCTCTTTGTGGGTGTCGTTGAACTCCTTCAGCCTCTGTGAGATCTTGTCCAGAGAATCCCTCTTGTTCTGGACCCTCTCTGTGACACGGTCCACGCTCTGCCCAATGGCCGCCTTCTCCTCCCTGACGGCCTCTGTGTCTGCATTGGCCACCTCCAGGAGGCTTTCAGCTGCAGTGTTCAGCTGCGCCACCAGGCCTCTGTGTTTGTCCACGTCCTTCTGGATGGCCTTCAGCTGGGAGATTGAGCTCTCCACCTCCGCTGGGTCCACGCTGAGCCTGACACTACCCTCCCTGACCTCACTCTCCTGGACCCAGGACTGGAGCTTCTCAGCATGCTCGTGATACTTCTGGGCCCTCTGCAGCGCCCCCTGGAGCTTATCCTGGCGCTCGGATGAGCTCTTCTTCACGTCGTCCCAGTTGGAACGCAATGTGGCCAGCTGGCCCTGCAGCGCCACCTTCTCTGCCCCATCTGTGTTCTGGAGTAGGGTCTCCCCCTCCCTGACGATGGTGCTGTATGGTTCCTTATGTTCACTGAGGGCCTTCTGCAGGGCACTGTGCTCTTTCAGGCTTTGCTGAAGGTTCTCTACCTGGGCTGAGACTGCCTGGGATTTAGACTGCTCCTGGAGCGTCTCATTCATCCACCCCTGGAAGTCTTTGGAGGTCTGGTGGAACTGCTGGGAGCTTGCGAAGGCCGAGTTCAGCTGCTGGATCCGCTTCACTAAAAAATAGCATGTACATTAATGTCATTAAGAGGCAGAGGAGCAAAGCATACATTTATCATTCAGAATGACAATGTCTACCTCATCATGAAACTCCTTCAATGGCTGTCAAAGTTTCAGACATTAAACCACAATACAGCCTGAAGTTTCTCATTAAAGACAAAAAAAACATATTATATTTAAAAAATGAAAGCAAATGAAATCAAAGCCAAACCTGCTTTGTCCTCCAACTGTTTGAAGGGCTTGGTGACCACCTCCAGCTGCCTGGCTAGGTCTGTTTTCAGGTAGTCCTCAGTGACCAGGGCAGAGAGCTCCGAGCAGAGGGTCTCAGCCTCTTTCAGTCTCTTCCTCTCCTCCCTCAGCTGGCCAGAGATGGTGTTAGCCTCTTCCAGCTGCGTCTTCACCACATCAGGCTGACTGCTAAGGGCCTGCTGGCTGTTGAGCCGGGTCTCCAGTGAGGCGGCACTCTGGCTCAAGCTCCTCAGCAGATCCTGGAACTGGCCCGTCTTCCCCACGGCCTGGTCGATGAGGCCGGCTCGCTGTCTCAGCTGCCCAGTCAGGCCCTGCCATTTCTGGGTGACGGCGGCCAGTTGGTCCTTCACCGCCTTCCCACCAGAGGAGGGGTCCTGCTTGGCTGAGGTGCTCAGGATAGCAGCAGCAGCCTCATTAAGCTGGTCATACTGTGGCTTACGGCTGTCAAACTCGTTCAGGAGGATCTAGGAGGGACAAGTCAATATGACCTTAATAAATAGCAATGTTAGTGTTTAATAATGCATATAATGTGCAAAATGGTTCAACCTTTTCAATCTTAATTATCTTGATTTTGACTAATTCTGGCAAGCCTCAACATTTGGCCTGCAGACAAAACAATGATTGTCTTTAACATTAGCTTACGTGTGAAGTAGGTGACATTGACATTGAACTGTACATGGTGGTAATAATTTCAACACTAACTAATATGTCCCATAGTGAAGTACCTGGACTTGCTGCCTCTGTGTGTTGAGCATGTTGGGGTCCATGGAGAGGGGCCCCAGGACACTGAGCATCATCTCCTTCTCTGAGAGCCACTGGCGGAGCTGTGGCTCAGTGGTCTGGAAAACGTCCAGGTTCCTGTTGGACTCCTCCAGGTGCTGCTTCCTGTCCTCCACCGACCCGCTTACATCCGCCCAAGCAGCATCTGAGGAACAAACATCAGTCAGCACAAAAAACCCTGGCAACTTGAACTTTGCACAGCCCCTACTGATTAGGTCTTAGCTGTATGAGTCTGCCAAGTCTGTAGGTGTGAGGGAGGCCAGGTATTCTGTCATGGAGCCTTGGAAAAGGGGGAGTGGTTGACTGGACTGGACTGACCCCGGGTAAAGCTCTCTGCATTGATGCAGTAGATATTAAAACATTTGGAGACAGACAGATGGGATGCTGCATACTGCATACCTATCTGTGCCAGCATCTGCTTCCATTTGGCTGCTTCAGGAGAGTCTGGGTGTTTCTCAATCAAGTGGAGGAGCTTCTCTCTCAGCTTCTGGAGCTGGTCACGCTTTTGTTTCATGTCCTCCTCAAAGGCCTGAGGAAAATAGAGATATAGTGCTTGACCAAAACCATCATATATTTGATTCATTGGCTCTTCATGCACTCAAATGCACAGAGTAGAGACAAGAGGCACCTGCCTAAAACATTGGTTTCCCACAGAGCATTTTGCATACCAATAATACTGTGAGATGTACTAAACCACTACTATAATAAACCATAGGCACAACAACTATTACAATGTAGAAACAGTCTATGCAGACCAGACCTACCTTCTGTTGCTCCAGTTGTGTTTTCATGGCGTCTTTCTCTGTGGACGCAGAGTTCCAGGATGCTGTTGTCTTCTTCATGTCCTTCAGCCATGTTATCATGGCATCTGTCTCCTTCTGGGCCTCTGCCATCTGCTGCACCAGGCCAGAGAGCTCTGCAGCCCGGTCCTTCAGTAGTTCTCCCAGACTCTCGTGGCCCTCGTTGATATACGACATGTTCTGCTGTACCACCATCAGCTCTGTGGGTGGTTAGAGGTTAGAGTGTTAGACACCAGCCAGTTGACCTTTTATAACAACAATGACTTGGACAAGGCACTGCTATAAGCAGTTACAGCACTACTGGAAATGGTCACATCAAAAATTTGTTTGTGAATTTAGTCTGTGAAATTGTTTTGCAGTGTGGTCTAAACACAGCTGGTTTGAAATGGGTTTTCATGCTATTGAAGGTATATTGAAAATAGATTGAAATCGTGTTCTTAATACATTGGAATGTAAAAAGAATGGGACATTTCCAGTAGAGAGAATCAAGGATAGGTACAAGACGAGGCCTAAAACAGACCATTTCTACCGAACAAGCCATTACATGATAAGTTGTTATGATAATGTACAGGTCTGGAACACTGTGTTGATACATTCCTAACATGACACACTGGTAAAGAAAACGTACCTTTATTGGTTAGGTAGGCATGGTTTCCAGGGCCACCACCGTTAGCAACGGCTGATCGCAAAACAAACAAATACATAGGATCTTGCTTATTTGTTAAGTACAAATGTCAAAAGCAAACTAGACTCTACTGGGTTGTCATACATGAAAAAGGTCATTGTATGATCACTGTGGTTACATTGAGATCAGGGTCATGTTCTGTACAGTACAGTGTAGCAAAACGTGTTGCAACAGGTAACGGGTGTCTCCCGTTTCATTGTTTTCTCATTCCCGAACACAACCATTTGCTTAAAAATATCTCTAACAAACTGCTTTGAGATAATCAAACCTTCTGAAAGCATACAGTACCTGACTTGTGTGACATCTTGGTCTTGGCTGGAGATGTGAGAACACTTATGAAGCTACATAGCGCAGATCCTTTGCTATTTATATCTTGGACAGCAGAGCCTTTGGTTGTCCATTCCTCCATTAGAGCCTGAAAAGAGATCAATCAAACCAATAACATAGTTTACACAACACTGTCCCGAATAGGGCTGCAATTTGCATGGCTACATTGAGAGAACACTGAATGACTCTGTCTTGACTGTTTATTGTAAGAAGCTGGGCCAAGCTAAATATATTTGGAGCAATGCAGCATCGAGACTAAAATCTCCTCAAAGGAAACCCTTTCCAATGTCAAGTCCTGATTAATTTAATTTTACACTGTGATTTTTCGCCTGGTACAAACAAATGATTCAATATGCAAATGTATTATTAAGTGTGGAGGGATTTGTGTTTTAATCTTTGATGTTTGACCTATTTACTTATGGTTCGTTACTCTCTTCTTGTCTTTGATCTTTTTTCTGTGACACACTGTACCAGTTCATCTCTGATTGGAAGTTTTCTTCTGGCAGAGAGTCACAGTTATGTAGTGTTTGACTCCCTGACGAGTCCTATGTTAAACACTTCCCATCCTTTTATAACTTTGGCATGGAAACTACTGTGAAATCAGGGAGGACAAAATAGTGATATATCGCACCGCACTCCTCTTACTCCATTACAAAAACCCATGAAGTGCCAAACCTGTGACGTGGGTAATATGACAGAAAAACATGAGCGGAAGTTAGCCTAGATGTTCGGCGGTGGAGGAGATCTTCGTGGGCTATACTCAGTCTTGTCTCAGGGTAGTAAGTTGGTGGTCTGTTGATATCCCTCTTCTGGTGTGGGGGCTGTGCTTTGGCAAAGTGGGTGGGGTTATATCCTGCCTGGTTGGCCCTGTCCGGGGGTATCATCGGATGAGACCACAGTGCCCCCCCCCCCCCGTCTTATCTGGTGTCCTGTGTGAATTTAAGTATGCTCCCTCTAATTCCTCTCTCTTCCCTCTGAGAGGACCTGGACCAAGCCTCTGGACTACCTGCCCTGATGACTTCTGGCTGTCCCCAGTACACCTGGTCGTGCTGCTGCTCCAGTTTCAACTGTTTTGCCATTGCGGCTATGGAACCCTGACCTGTTCACCGAACGTGCTACCTTGTCCCAAACGTGCTGTTTTCGACTCTTCTCTCTCACTATCGCACCTGCTGTCTCGACCTCTGAATGCTCGGCTATGAAAAGCCAACTGAGATTTACTCCTGAGGTACTGACCTGTTGCACCCTCTACAACCACTGTGATTATTATTTGACCCTGCTGGTCATCTATGAACGTTTGAACATCTTGAAGAACAATTAGGCCTTAATGGCCATATACTCTTATAATGTCCACCCGGCACAACCATAAGATAACTGGCCACCCCTCAGAGCCTGGTTCCTCTCTAGGTTTCTTCCTAGGTTCCTGCCTTTCTAGTGAGGTTTACCTAGCCACTGTGTTCCTACATCTGCATTGCTTGCTGTTTGGGGTTCTAGGCTGGGTTACTGTATAGCACTTCGTGATATCTGCTGATGTAAAAATGGCTTTATAAATAAATAATATTGCAAAATAAATGTGAGAACATTGGGCCAGTAACCGAGAGATTGCTGGTTCAAAACCCAGAGCCAACTAGGTGAAAAATAAGCCAATGTGCCCTTGAGCAAGGCACTTAATCATAATTACTCCTGTACATTGCTCTGGATAAGAGCGTCTGCTAAATGACTCAACTTAAAAAATCTAACATAAGGCATTCAAGACCATTTGAAGAACAAGCTCCACATTCACCTGCACCTTTGTAACATAGCTATGCAGTTGTCCTTCTTTGCACTAAGAACAAAGGTAGAACATACCATTTCCATAATGCAAATGAGTAAGGGGGGCTATCTAGTACCAGACCAGTCTGCCTGCTCACTCACATTGACTCTCTGCAGGTCATTCAATAGACTCTGTTCACTGCTGGTTGGCTGAACCACAGGGACTTTCTCTGTTGTCTCCTCCAGCCACGTCCTGAGAGCTCCGGCTGCATCCCTGAAGTCTCCCAGCTGGTCCTGGCAGGAAGACACCTCCTCCTCTCTGTGTTGTAAAAGGGAGAAGACAACCAAAGTCACATCACATCACAGAGACATCAAATATGCCAAAACATGACTGTCAACTGGCGAGATAAAATAATGATGTTTCTTCTGTGTCAAATGAGAACAAGTATCCCCACAAGTAGATTGTACATGAGGATCAGCAGGTAGCTCTGCTACTGTCATCTTCACGTACTTCTCTTTCACAGTGTCTTTGAAGGCATTGAAGTTGTTGGAGAGGTTGTCAATCTTTCCCTGAATCTGGGCCATGCTTCCCTCTGGACCCATATTGGACAGCTCCTTTGACAGCTTTTGCAGTATTTCCACATCCTTGGCATGTTCAGCCAACTCAGTGTTAGTGTCCTACACAAACATTAGAACAGTTAGAACAATTGGAAGATCACTATTGAGCAGTGTGTGGTTGAAAATGAGCATTAAATTAACATATTTACCTGCATGAGCTGCGAGAGCTCGTTGACATTTTTCCCTGGCCCGTCTGTTTCGGAGAGGGCCTGTGAGCGCTTGAGCACAAACTGCTGCACCTTGTCCGAGGTCTTCTCGAACTCCTCCACCTTGTCCTTCAGCTGCTCCAGCTGCTCCATTTTCTGCTTGTGCTTGTCACAGGTGTCAGAGAAGCGCTGTGACAGGGCGTCCATTTTGGACTGCAGCAGAGCCGCAGCGGAGGGGTCAGCTGTCTCCACAAATTTCTTCACCTTGGCCTTCATGGCCGAGATGCTACTCTGGCGACTGGAAATATCCTGCTCCAGAGCCTTGAAGAAAAACACAACGGATGACAAATATATATTTTAGAGACATTTGAATGTTTTTCAATGTTTTTATAGTTCAGGTTTCATCATCTGTAGAAGATCATGCAGAGACCAATTCCAAATGAACGGTTGAGCCAAAATAACCAGTTACAGTAAGGTGAATATATGGTGAAATGGCTAATTGACTGGTAAAAACAGTGACACAAAGTGAATGTTTACAGTACTTACGGCCCCGTTGCTCAGCACATCTCCAATGGCTGCTGAATCCAGAGGGACTTGTCCTTTCTCCTTCACACTCTCCTCTACTCCCTCCATCCAGCTCATCATCTCATCCAGGCCATCCTGGACACTCAGTGAGCGGGTCAGGGTGATCTGAAGCTTCTCATTACGATCACTCACTGACTTGGACAGGTTGTCATACCTTTCCACAATATCATCTGAAAGCAAAGACACAATGTAAGGGTTTTAGGGTCAATGCTTAGCACTGGTAAAAGTTCATACCACTTGGAAATGATGAGCAAATCAAGTCAGGGTTTTCACTGTTCTCTCTGTTCGACCTTTCTGCTAAGGTCAAACATATGGAAAATATTACTGTATCATAAATATCATTAGGGACAAGGTAAAACATTTTTACATTCAGCATCACGCCGTCAAGGGAAATATAGTATTCATTCTAACAAAGACATCTACTTATATTTCAGGATGTTGTGCATCTCTTATTAAAATAATCAGAATTCATGTAAACATTACAGTTTTGGAAACATAGGTTGTCCAAAATAATTGCTCTCTTGGCACCACTTACCCGGATATAAGTTGAGCCGCTGGACAGGGTAAGTTCAGCAACTTACAAACACAATGTACTTTTTAAAAACACTTTTAACATAGACCAGGACCTGGTGTTACCTCATATCCCCGGATAATGCCTGGCATTACGCCTGGGAAGAAAACACTTACATTTGCTCAAACTGTGGCTCAACTTACTCCATGGCCATTGGCTCAACTTACCCCAAGGTAAACCATTTTTATTAGCCCACAAGGATCAACTTTCATGCTAGGTTTAGGACCTCAAATTGACGCTTATAGAGACCCCAAATGATGTATAGAACAATCTCAAAATGTACTTTGGTTAAGATACAAGCATCATGAAACCTCTAGAACAATACATTAATTTGACTTGGTGAAAACAAAATTGGGACCTAACTAGCTTACTTACCACTTTTCCCATGTGGTTTCTTCCTTCACAGACTCTATGATATGATGACCTCTTCCTAAATATTTGGTCAAATTATTACATTTGTGTATGGTGTCCTAGAAACAAGGGATGGCTCAACTTACCACACTCTCCCCTACTACTATTTCACTCCAACAGTCATGAATCACGATGATAGGAACCACACATTGGCAGTGGCACTATATTGTCTAGTATTTCATTATTTTTTAGAAATAGCATTGGATGAGAATCTACACTTAAGACTGATTACTCACCTACTGTCTCCTGGATCTCGTCCTGATTGGTCAACAGGTCCCCCTCAGCAGTGACCAGAGAGTCAGATGTTTTGCGGAGTGTCTCCACAGCAGTCTGACGACCAGTGGTCTGATTTTGTAGAGCCTGACCATGACAAACATAGGCAGACAGAAGATTAGACAGTCAACATGTCTAACAGACAAACCACACCGCTCCATATAGATATATCAATAAACTCCAGCTATATCTTTATTACAATGCTGTAATTATTCAGATTTAAAGCTGGAGACAAATATTTTGTCAAAGCATCTAAGAACAAATTGTGTTATTCAAACACTCAAATACTAGAACTCCACTACTGTAACTTTCCATATACCTGACGGGTTGCACTCAGGGGGAAACGTAGCATTTCCCTGACATAAACTACATTCTTGAGTTTTAGGCGCCTCTAATCTTCTATATCTATGAGCCACTGCAATACAACTCCATAGAGAGATGTAATGGAACATGACTTTACTCCCACACTCTCTCTCTCTCTCTACACTACATACTTTTGTTGCAAGCCAGCTTGACTCAGAGAGTACTGTAGGGACATCATCTATTAAAGGATACTAGGCATTCTCTACACCTCTGTCCAGTCCAACTCCAATCGTAACCCCCCCACCCCCGCCTCAAAGGCTTACGCAAGAAAATGTACGAATGGTTAGGATATTCATGTCTTGGGGACTGCTTTGAGGTTTGAATTTGGACCTAAAAATAGCAGTGTTGTTTTAAAGTGAGTGGAAACACTGTATATGGAGAGGGAAGTTTGAAGCGGTGTAATGACCTCTAAACCCATTCACTTCTCAGAGCCGTCAGTGAGTAAACTCTGAAAAAAGGCTGTTCTGTAAACAGCTATACCTCCACTTGCCCTCCTCTAGCCCGGAGTCTGTTACACTGTGGTAATGTGCTTTGTCTGGATAAAACTCATACTGTTTGGTGAGATTTCATTTTTTTGTCATACCTTGGTGTCCTCCAGCTGTTTCTGTAGGGTTTGTGGGTCGGCAGCAATGGCCTCAGACTGTTGCCTTCTGGCTTCCTCCGCTGAGTTGTTGAGCCACTTCAGGAGACCAGCGGTTGAGTCCTCGTACTTCTTGTACTTGTCCACCACATCTTTGAGGTTGTTGCCGAGCTCATTGCACTGAAAGAAATTAGTTGTGATGTTGATCGCTGTGGTAGTTACTTGGAATGCATGCAGTATTACTGCCTACTCTTTTCTGTATCTCAACCTATAGAAAAGC